>NC_040905.2:6624904-7224904 GCF_004126475.2 Phyllostomus discolor | reverse complement strand
GGTGCAGGCAGGCAACCAGGGGCTCCCAAAGAAAAGTCGGAGGAGGCCGAAGGGAAAACAGCACTCCTAATCAGAAGTCCCACACAGTTGTCTTTCAGGGCCAGCAGGGGGCTGCCCGGGGAGTCCCTGGGGGGAGACACTCTTCCCCTCGTTCTTCTCTTCACCACCTCGTTCGGAGGGAAAGTGCATCAAGGAAACTCTTCCTGCGGGCCCATCTTGATACCAACCACACGCAGCGCCGCGCAGGTACCACAGAAGGTGGAGGAAAATCCAATGTGAGCACCAATTGTCAAGACATCCTTCTCAGCACTTATACAACAAATAAGATAATCATATTTTTTTCTTTTTTGTTTTTCAGTAAAATGTCATAGCACGCTTGAGAGAACAGGCTGCATAAAGTGTAAAATGCTAAAAAAAAAATCTAGTCAAAAACTGCGTGTTCCATATACAAATGGGGTTACTGACGGCCTTTCCGTGAAACCCTAGCTGGTTAAAATGAAAAACACACACGCAGCTGTGGACAAAACGTCTTCTCCACACTTCAGGCTGTGATCTGCTGCATCGGCTGGAGCTTTGGTGAAACCTGGTAAAAGAAAGAAAAATAACCAAATTATGAAACACCTCGTGGTAAACACCGCTTTCCTTTCCATTTCCGAGCGGGAAGGACACAGGCAACCAGTGGCCTTCCCACAACCATCACCGCCTGGCATTTTCTCATCTTCCTCCGCTCTGAACCGAGACGGAGCATGCCGTTTCTGCTCCCGTGTCCTGTATGCAGGGGCTCTTACCTTCTTCTTCCACCAGAGTTCCTAAGTCAAGGATCATTAAAGTGGGAACAAGGAGGCGGAGGGGGAACAGAGGGAGACACAGGGGCCGCATAACCAAGCTCTCTGATGAGCGGTCACTGAGCTCCGAGACGGATGCCTCTGAGACCTTACTCAAGACCCACACGAAGGCACACGCCTCAGAGTCCTCGAAACAGGCCCAGAGAATTCAGTCTTGTTCAGAGACACTCAGTGCAGTCTTTAGATCCACTGGTACGTACCAGGTGGGGCCAGAGTAGGTTTACAGTTGTTCATATGGAAAATAATAAATAAATAATAATACAAGAATAGACTCTGTTTTACATATTCACAACTGCAAACTTGCTTTGCCCCCCGCCCCACCCCCGCTATATTAATGAAGAGATGTATGGTCAATGACAAAGTTGTATAAAAGTTCATAATCAGAATGGAAATGACATAAAGGCTATAGAAAGATTCCAAGTTATTACCAAAAGGAGGTAACAGCATTAAGAATATTAAATGTTGACTATATGTATGCTCAATGTACGGATCAGCGAATGCAGCCCCAGGAGTCTTGAAGCAGAGAAATGTAAGCCCAGGCCTCCAGCTCAGGGTGGAAGAAGGAACCTAAATGTGCGTGGTCTTCCTTTTCACAGATCTTTCAAGGAGTAATGCCAGACACAGATTTCTTCATTCCATCTGGCAAATACCCACCGAGTCCTACTAAGCAACAGTCCCCGTGGAATGTACAACAAAAAATATTTCAATGCAGGTGACTTTTTGAGCCCTTCGCAGATGTGGCAATTCAAGCGGGCCTCACTGGTGCGGACCTGAGAAGGAAGACGCCCACCAGGACGGGCTCCTGGTGGCTCACTGGGCTCAAAACAAAAACAAAAACAGCCAAACAAAACCCCCCCCAGAGCCTGGCGGCCGTTTCTATACTGCGGCCTCTCACGCAAACTGCACTTCAGGGCAAGGCCTGCACTCACTGAACTTCCCACCTCTGCCCTGAACTGCCCGCCTGCTCTGCTCTGTGTCTCTGCCACCTGAGCCCTATCTCAGCCAGCAGGGCTGGGGCTTTCTCCACCGATCCAAGCTGCGCAGCTTCAACCAACCAGAGTGGCGGCTCTATTCTGGCCAATCAGGACAACGTCTTTTGGACCAATGAAACTGCCACGTGAAGATCTGGAGTCTCCATCTGAATGAGGACAGATGAATCGGGGTCTTCTGTCCACAGAAGCTGGCTCCCCTCTGGCCCTGGGGAGCACACGATCCTTTTCCACCGAAGACTGGGTTTCAGGGGCTGAGCTGGAACACTGGAGTGTCTTGCCCGAGCAGAGAGGAGCAGACCAGCGTGACACAAAGCAGGCCGGCGAGGAGGAGAGCAGAGCGGAGACGTCTGGCTGGAGAGGGGCCTGGCTCCAGGGCTGCCTCAGCGCCCTGCAGTGTCGCCATTGAGCTGTTTTGCACTGAATAAAGTTTGCTTCCTTTCCACACCTCCAGTTGGGGGTTCCTGTTGGCATCGGATTGGGGCCAACAGCCATCAACCATTCACAGACACTAGCACGCTGCCTTCCAGAATAAACAGTTCAAGTTTGTTAAATGAATGAATGAGCAAGTGAATGAATGATGAAGCGGGTCAGATAAGCTTCAAAGAACTAGAAGAAAGGCTTCTAACAGAGGTGGTCGGTGTTATAAATACTTTCCAGTCATTTATAAATTTTTTTCTGTATTAACACTTCACGATGTCAGGAGTTAATATCCCCTTTTCTGTGTCCCTACACAAAGAATGACATGGCCAAATCGAAAGGACCGGTGTGCCTTGGTGGCGAGCTGAAAATAAATGAGGACACATTCAGACTTGCTAGTGCCGAGAACAGCTGTGGAATAACAGACAAAATAGTAGACGCACGATAAACGGACAAAAGTCTCAGCTCAGAAGTTCAACTCTCTCCAAAAGGATAAAAGACATATGGACTCAGTATTTAGAAAGCGTGTCTCATAAACAGTCCACTTTCTTTTTTAAACAACAGAGCATCTGTGGAAATAATGTGATGAAATACAACTTTGCTTTTTTGAAAATAGATAGTTTCTAATGGCGTCTTTATAGAATTTCCTTTAGAAGGAAATGACACATGGCCTGGCCGGTGTGGCTCAGTGGACTGAGCGCCCGCCTGTGAACTGGAAGGCCCCGGGCTGGATTCCCAGTCAGGGCACGTGCTTGGGTTGCAGGCCAGGTTCCCAGTAGGGGGCGCATGAGAGGCAACCGATCAATGTTTCTCTCCCTCTCTCCCTCCTGGTTCCTTCTCTCAAAAAGTAAATAAATAAAATCTTTTTTCTAAAGAAAGAAAATGTAAAAGGAAATGACACCTTACTTTCCTAAATGAAACATCTGATCCTTTTTTCTTGTCCTATTGACCCCATTTTGAGCTCTTAATATCATTTATATCCTCAATGTGGAAACTGAGTTTTATCAGAAGAATGCAGCTTGACATAGACTGACTTGGCCCCTGTGTTTTGAATGCAAAACACCTACTAAACTGCCATTTTTCATCCTGTTCTCTCGCAGTCTCATCAACACTGAGAACTCACGCAGGCTGAGGCGATTACCCTGCCGAGGTGATCTACAGGCTAAGCAGAAGACTATGCGGTTCATTGTAGAAGATAAGCCAATGATTTGTCTTCCCAGCCGTCCGCTGAAATCCCGAGAGCATTCTATTTAATTCTGGTATGATGCCAGTCCCTAAATAGTTATCGAGAGTATAAATTTGTTCAACTTGGCAAAGGATGTCCGCAGCTGGCTTCTTTCAGATTCCGTTGCAAACATACAAATAAGCAGTGTTCTTAATGTTTCGCCACTGGTGGTTTCAGGTGTATTTCTGCCTGGAGAGTAAGACCGAGACCCTTGGGAGTCGTAACTGTGCCAATTTGTTCTGTTTTCTTGACCTTCCATGGCCTCCCGTAGGGAGCACAGACTGTTCTGCTCTCAGCCACGGGGTAAGAAGCTCAGAAGTCAAGGCTCACCTCTGAGTGGAAAGCCTGGGGCTTTCCAAGGCTGCCCAGAACTGGGGGCTGAGGTCTCATCCACCTGCATCTGGAGAGCCTGCTGTGGCTGTCCACCTGAGCCACGCCCTCCATCCCCGCCTTTATCACACAGCGATATTTTCACCTCTCCCTGCCCAGCTCCTCCTCCATCTCTCGATAGACTCAGAACTCAACCACCACGAAACACAGACGAAAGTCCCTTTCTTTGTAACAACTGCATTTTGAAGGCGAGTGATCATATGGAACAAGCTCTCCGTCCGTTATAAGCTGGCTCCTCTTGCTGTGGACTGCTCGCCCAGAGCAGTATTTTGGGAGTGTGGTGAAGGTTCCAGAAATATAGCCGATATTTGCATTTCTATGACAGAATTTCCACAGCCTCCTTTGGAATTCCGGACATATTTTCAATTCAACCGATTTTTCAATCCGGACAGATTTTTTAAGAAGCTGTTTCCAGGGACAAGGAAAGGTCCCGGCTTCCTCCCGCATTCTCTGTTGCTGCTAACCGCACTGTGGTACACAGCAAAGCCGTAGCAACTTTTTTTGTTAAAGGCCCAAATAGTTCATGATAACGATTGTTTTTTAATACCCAGAAACCACAATTTCGTCATGTCCTATTATCTGATGCTGTCACATTTTTCTTTTTCTTTGAAATCCTCAGCATTTTCTCCACCAGCTTGTAGCCACATTCTGTACATGAGGCCATTTGCTTGCCCATAGGCACAGGTGTAAGGGACTTTCATCAACACATTTTCACACCTGCTTTGACCTAGGTTTTTACCTTTTTTCTTTATTACACAACAACCTGAGCATTCCCTTCTAGAACAGTCACTCTCGGTTATACAGTGAAGGCTAAGCAGGCTTTTTCTCAAGCAGAAATCTTGAGTAACTTTTCTACAGTCACACGTGGAATAAATGCTACCTGTACCGTCACAGTCACACGGAGCAGCTTGTGAATCACAACACAGAGCACCTTCTGAACTATCAGATAAAGAAATGCTGTGCTCAACGTACTTCTCACATTAAATGTATCTCGCTGACGACCCAGCGATGGAGCACAAGGTTGCATTAGTCAGAGCTCTCCGGCCCCCGCCTCCCAGAGAACCCCCCGCTGCACCCATGCCGTCTGTCGGGGTCCAGGCAGATGCCGCTGATGGTCGGAGCTGGTTCTTTTGAGGATCGTGGTTCAACCAGCGCTACACCTTTTCATGTCCGGGACAGCACTGACGTACAGACTGACATCTCACCTCAACGGCCTCGTCTGCAGGAAACGACATTACATGTCGACGCCAGGCCAGGGAGGTGACACTGTAATAGGAGGGACCCTCCAGATAGTTTTCAATGTGTCAAAACACGGGAACAGGCATTTAAAAATGACGACCAAGCAAAACAGTAAAAATCTATCTTTTGCATTCCTGATGTACCCACACGACTAAAAAAGCAGCAGAAGACAAGGAGGGTCTTCCTGTGTATATTCTCTTTGGCGGCAGAAAGCTGAACATTCTGTGGATCTCAAACATGCTGCCCGTTGAGAAGAGGTTAACTCACCCATATGGGGAAGACAAAGGAAGAAAAGTTGATTAGGTAAGAATTGCTTTCTTTTATCACCAGAGTAAGGAATTCTAAATAGTCAAAGTAGACACAAATCCGATTTTTACCCCCTGAAGTTATGCAAAAAGTAATTAAAGATGTGCACTTTGTGTGAGGTATTGCTCACAGACTTCTTTTCTCCAAAGAGAAATTCAGGAAAGGTTAATAGACAAAGACCTCCGTACAGTACCAGAAGCAGTTGTATGTGGATAATTAATTATGCAGCAAAATTGTTTTTACAGAAATTTGTCATGCACGGATAGGTCCCAGCCAAGCATGCGGCACCTAAGAAAGAAAGGTATGAAATACACGCATGCTTTATCAAGTAAGTTCGGTTACATTGCTTTCTCCAGGATGTGCGGCTGCAGCAGTCCCCATCATTATAAATCTATTTCATTTTAGCTGGTAGATCTGTTCTTAAAAAGGTATGTGAGGAGCAAATTCTCTTCCTTCACTTTCTTCGGGGACATTTCACCTTTACTTCTGATTAACTTCAAATGCACTGAGCCATCCTCTCAGCCCCTATTAGGCAGGTGATTGGTGGTTTGTAGATAGGCGCTTATACTAAAGGGCAATTCCAGCACAAATACCACCCCCTTTTATTACAAAATCTTTCATGACAAAATCACACGCATGTAATTCTATAACATAACAAGATCACCCTCAAGCATACCATATGACAGTTTGGGTGAAATGTTCACATTAAAACTATCAATTATTACACCCATGTTATTACCCTACCAACCACACTCAAGCAGGTGTTGCCTGGCAGACCCTGTATATTACAGTACTATTCTCTTTGTTTTAAAAAGGGATTTGGAGATTTCTTAAAGGGACGTAGTTATCTGCTTTAGTAAGTCTGAGTTTCTGTGCACTAAGCTTTTCTTAGATGCGGGCTACGCCTATTTTGTGACTGTCATCTGGTGGTGTCAGAAGCCCGACATTCTAATAACATCAACAGATGGGACGATGAGACATAGACGCTAACCAAGGAGAAATCCACAAGCCACGGACAGGTTTAAACATAAGGAAGTGCCAAGTCTCTGTGCGCAGCTCACATTTCACAGTTGCATCACGTGTGGCTACGGCTGATACGTGACCCAAGAACAGAGCGTGCCAAGGGGCTTGACAGAGAGCAGCTATGAGTTCAAGCTCACTCGACCTTCCATTTCCGGCCCCTCCGGTGGTTCTGCCCCTTCCTGCTCCTGACTCCCAGGCCAAACCCTGGCCCGTGAGTGGGAGCCTATTCCTGCACCCCGCCCCCTGCTCTCATCCGGAGACCTCGCCCTTCCATGGCAGGTCTCTGTAGAGGTCAACTCCGCAAATGATACCAACTGAACGGCTCGCCTCCTGTCAACACCCATTCATCAAGCTGGAGACGCAGGGCAGGGCGAGCGGCTGGATTTGCTCTCAGAGGCACTCACCGCAAAGTCACACCCGGTGCTCTTCTTTATGTCGTCCACCGTCAGGCCTTCCCAGAGTTCGATGAGGGTCAGCCCTTTCTTGCTGTCCACGTCGAACACAGCCTGTTGGAGTCAAGAACACGAGACGATGACAATGGCCATCACAGTCAACATTTTATGGCATGAAACAGAAACAAGCTCTCGAGCTCTTACAGGAAGGATCACACCCAGGACAACAAGACTCTGAAACTCAGCCATGAAAGAAATGTCAGGCGTAATTATTCCACTTGGGTGGGAAACAAATGCCAGCGGCTTCACTGGCAGTCAGTCGGCTGGGGAGCACTGCGGACGCCAGAGAGTAACAGGTGGTGGCTCTGCGTGGCACTCGCTACTGTTACAACCAGTTTTTTGTTTTTGTTTTTGTTTTTTTAAGATTTGGAGGGTTAGGGAGGCAAATATCAATGTGTAAGAAAAACATCAACTGATCCCAGCTGGCTAGCTCAGTGGATTGAGCGCGGGCTGCAAACCAAAGTGTCGCAGGTTCGATTCCCAGTCAGGGTACATGCCTGGGTTGCAGGCCATGACCCCCAGCAACCGCACATTGATGTTTCTCTCTTTCTTTCTCCCTCCCTTCCCTCTCTAAAAATGAATAAATAAAATCTTAAAAAAAAAAGAAATGTGAAGCCCACTGAGGTTATAAAAAAAAAAAGAAAAACATCAACTGGTTGCCTCTCGTACGTGCCCCGACTGGGGACTGAACCCGCAACCCAAGCATGTGCCCCCACTAGGAATCTAAGTGGCAACCTTTCAGTGTGCCGGATGATGCTCCAACCAAGTCATGTGGGTCAGGGCTAACCGGTTTCTTTAACCCCACTTTACTCTGGTTAGGTCTAATCGTTCCTGTCAACACTCTGACTCGATGATTAACAAGCGATCTGAAGGAAGGAAAGAATAAAGGACCGGAGGGAGGGGACATTTGGAAGGCAAAAGCACAGGGTGACCTGGGAAAGCTGGTCGGCACTGCTGGGGAGAGCGCCAGGAAACAACGGCAGGTGCTCTGAAGTGGCTGGGAGTAACTAGAGAGCTGTCCTGGCCCTTGAGAGACCCCTCCCCCAGGTACACTGTAAATATTAAAACTTTCCCCCCAAGTCCTGTAAAAACACACAGGTCCGAGAGGGTAGCATGGCCAGGGGCACGCGGGACGGCTGGAGATGGGCGAGAACCCCAGTCCCGGGTTCGCTGTGGGCTCTGCCCCGTGATTTGCACCCAAATGAGTACAGCCTAATAATCTTCTCCGAGTTTCCTGAACTAAAACCCAACAATGTGTACTTGTGGTTTGGGAAAACAAAGGAGAAAGGTAGAAATCATAAAAACATGTGCTTGACTTTGCATCCGTCATCTGTCTTTACAGTCCCAGCACAATGACCAGTAAAACTGTTGACTGCATCGCACTGTCAGAATGACTGAGGACACGAATTCAAGCCTGCGTGCCTATGTACATTTCCAGGGAGTTGCACATTACCAATTCTACATTTCTAAGCATTAAATTGATGGATTTTCCTATTCAGTCTATCCGCGGATCACACTATTAAACTAATCCTATGACTACCGATATAATACATTTTCAGGAGGTAACAAAAAAATACCCTAAAAATGCTTATACATAAAAAAGGCGGTGGCAGGCGTCAGAGGAAATAAGAAGAGAAAGGCACTTTACCTTTTCCGTGATGATGCGGTTGACACACTGTTTTCCAGTTAGTGGCAAGGTACATTTCTCCATGATTTTATGTGCATTTCCCTGTTTTGAAAAAAAGAACATTAAAAAGAGAGGTTAGGGACCAATTTTTACTTGGGCTTGAGGTGACTACAGGATAGGCAGGATCTATCAGAAAACTGTCTCCCGAGTCTAGGCTGCTTTGGAGGCTTTGCACACTCGTGCTCCTGCTTTCTCTGGAGGCGGCTTCTGTCCCTAAAGTGATCCAGGGAGAACGCCAAGCGGGTGAACAGCCAGAGGCGTAAGGACGTGCGTGGGAAACGCCCTGCCATGAACGTGGTCTCTCGAGCCTCGCTCCTCGTGTCACGGAAGGAGAAGTGTCACTTTCTGTATCTTGCTTATTTTCCTCTTCCTGGGAGTGGGCTTCTGGACAAGCATGAACTGTTAGTTACCCAGGGTAGGCAGGAGGCACACACGAAATACATCCCTTAAAAAATTTATTTGTTGAAAAACTAATATATCTATGGAATACAGCAGTCTTTACCCCCTCTTCAGTACCCTTAGACCTGCTCTCAATAGGAATCAGTTTTAATTTTTTTAGTGTTTTCTTTTATACATTGGTATACATTATTTATACATTTTCTTCCTCCCTCTGTATTTCCAAATACGAAGTTGGCCATCCATTCGGATTTTTCATGGGTAAGCAGAGCTGTCACAATACACACGCAACCCCACGGGCAGAGTTCCTACCACGCTGGCGAAATGACCGCGTGGCCGTTCCCAGCCTGGCCGGGCTGGGCAGCGCGGTGAAGCACAACTGTAGCCACTTTCTCATACAGCTCTCGGCTCTCCCTCAAATCTGAGCCTCCTTTTGTTCACTGGCCTAAATCCACACGCTTTCCAAACTTCCTTTAGCCACAGTGCCCTTTCTTCAACCACACAGTAAAAGAGAGACTCAGTGTGGAAAGCAGGCTTTGCAGCCCCCCCACCCTTCCCCCCCCACCTCCCCGAGGTGCAGCGGAGACACGAGCTCTGGGGGTCTCCTCTTCAGAGCACCTCCTCCCAGTGGCATCGGGCCCCTTTCTAAGCAGCGAGCACCGGGAGCTCAAATCAGCATCTCTCTTGAGGCTGAAGGCGAACCCGTCACATTCTAGATGTTCTACTAAAAATGGCAAAATGCTTTGATTGCTTCCTTTCTGGGTCTAAAAGCATCACACGCGATGTCACCATCATCTTGAGCCTTCTCAGCGTTCACCGGCTACGGCACGCACCTGCCACCTGGTTCACGGCGCTCTCAAAACCGCTCAGAGCAAGCACCTGTGGCTCCGAAGCGAGGGACTTCAGATAACTGGGCCTCATGAAGAGGGTTTTCCTCCTTGTGCTGCCCCGCCGACTCACCAACACGCCAGTAACTAAAAGGTTTCCGTGCAGGAAACCCAGGGCGTGGCACGAAAGGAATTCACGATTTTCTGAATGAATGGGAGGGAAAAGGGAGGTCTGTGGGGAATCACGGGTGGATTTTGAAAAAAGATAAACTCTCTTACTTTCATTTAGTCAAAGCTAGTGCTAAATGCATATTCAGTGGTGAGACATTATACCGTTAATTAACAAGTTACATGCTTCTGGATCTTGCTGTATAAGAAAATTTATAGCTGTAGAAATAAAACCTCATTTTCGCTTCATTTTTAATTATGTCTTTTCCTTTCCAGGTTTCAAAGGAAATGTGCACGTGTCACAGAAGCTTAATTAAAGAGCTGAAATTAATGATGACTATTCGAACTTCTACACTTGCCAGATCTCCTTGCGTTTAATGTAACCGAAATAAGGCACGTCACAGTGAATTCCCGGTCTGTCCGAGAACAAAGTGAACAATCCATGAGCCTTTGAAGGACGTTTTCTGCAGAGAGCTCTTACTTTTTGTCTCATTATTTGAGCAAGATCTGTATCTCGTGTGAAAGCAGCCCCTTGGATGTTAATAAAAGCAACTTTGCTTTTGGGGGAATCGTGAGTTTCAGCAGACAGAGTTAACTGGGCCCCACCAACAGGGCCCTTTAAAGACCACTTTCCGTGTAAACGGCAGAGCCTCCGGTCCAGAGTGCAGGCTGCAGCCAAAGGGCCCTCAAGCAGAGCCTGACTC
This sequence comes from Phyllostomus discolor, assembly GCF_004126475.2. NCBI lineage: Eukaryota > Metazoa > Chordata > Mammalia > Chiroptera > Phyllostomidae > Phyllostomus > Phyllostomus discolor. The sequence continues at coordinate 7,214,233 of NC_040905.2, read as the reverse complement.
TGTTCCACACGAACTGTGGAAGGCTCCTGAGCCGCCCCATCCACACGGGGTTCTCGGGGGGCTCGATGAGACAGATGCACGTGCACAGCACTCAGCAGGTGCTCAATAAACGTTAGGTGGGCTCGGGCTGTTTCTACAACTCACATGGAACATACCCACAGTCTACCAGCTCCTAAGTTCCTGTGTAAAGGTGGCCCGAATACAATTCCCGAGACCCACAAAACCAGTGAAACTGCATCACCCACGTGGGCAGACCACAAGGCAGGCCCACGAAACTGGCACTGCGTGTAATCTTGCAGTGAGAACAATGTAGCCAGATGACTTCACTCCTGTTTGGCTCCAAGACATACAGAGCCCAAGGAGAAAGGGAAAATGAAAATGCAGAAAGACTCCAGAACGTTGCAGCTGCAATATTCAACAACAGTCAGCCACGAGGCTGGGGGATGACCCGCCCCGCCCCGCTCCGGCACACTCCTCTGACCACCCCGGGCTGAGCCCTGCACACAGCCGGGCAGGCGGCTGCAGAGATTAATGACTCACAAAGGGGGGGATGAACGCTGTTATCGTAGCACTTAAAAATAAACCCTGAAAAAGAGAGACACCGTGTAGTGTGGTAGCAAAGAACCCCATATACGAGAAGCCCAAAGACCTGAATTTTCTTAACTCTGCCACTTCACAGCCATCGGGTCCCTTAACTTCTCCGTGCTGTAGTCCTCTCTTCCACCGCCTCCTCTTCTGGACGTGGGTCACCGCAGGAAGGGGGTGCACCGTTGGGGCGGTGCAGCACACGAGGAGGGGTGGAAGCCAGGAGCAGATACCTAGGGCGAGTGGGTTCCTGCCCATTTTATTACGGGGCTGCTCTCCCCACAGAGGAGCCGCTGTGAAGCGCAGCGTTACGACTGCCGATGCTCCTGACTCCAGTGTTTCCCAGTCTTCACGCTTCACCATGACCTTGGCGAGGAGCCACATCTCCTCCCCTCACCTGCCCCTCCAGCTCTGTTCTCCTTCGCCCCCTTCAGGGCCGACAGGCCGGATGCCAGCCCTAAAAACTCACCCTCTTGTGTGTGTGAGTGACTCAGGGCCTCAGGACTCTCTATGGCTTGCTGCATGCCGACCTGGATCGCATTCTTTAGACATCTGCGTGAAGGCCGGGGCCGAAGTTCTTCAGACAGAGACAGCTCTGGGTAAGTGATGACGAACCAGCCTCCTGCTCCCACAAAAACTTAACCCCGAAGAGGAAGAGCGAGCTCTTCTGCTCACGACAGGGCGATGCCTGCACTGAACGTTTCACCCGCTGAGCAGCACGGCACGCCCTTCGGACGCTGCTTCACGCGAAACCCCACTTCGCGCCCATCTCTCCTGTTAGGTGCTTCTTACAGGCGGCTGTGACATAGTTCTTCCTTGAGGCACCCTCTTTGGGGATGCCCTAATGATGAACTAAAGAGAAGGCAGGTTCCAGAAGTTGGCTGCTCCTTAAGAGACCGAGTCTTTAAGCCTCTGTTCATGAATTCACCAGGTACCCCATCGCCCCACGTCCAAAGGGCAACACACTGCCTGTTCCTCAGGACTTGGCTCAGGTGTCGTCTTCCCTGGAGACACTGTCGCCAACATCCCCTCCCCAACATCCCAGGGACACCCCAGTGCTCCCTTCACCCCCATACATGCCGTGACCGTTCACCCTCCCTTCACCCCCTTCCCTGCTAGACTCCGGACTCGCTGGCTGCTGAGACCAGTCACGTTGGCACTGACTGCAGTGCGGGCAGCCCTGTGCCAACCACCACCGCGGTCCAAGGTGCTGCCTGAACACTATAACTTTGATTGGCGGGACCAGAGAACCAGAGCTGTGGAATACCACGTGACTGGGTGTAGGGACCACCAGAGGCTGCCTTCTCGCCCTAAAACCATACCTGTGCGTTCCTCGCACCTGACCTCGCTAGGAGGAACACAGGGAGGAGTGAGGGCGCGGAGGGGCTTACAAGGCTTTGGAGAGGCAGACAAGGCCTGAGCAAACAGAGGAGCCAAGGCCTCTCCAGGCTGCAGTCTGCAAGGTGCAGATTTGTAAGTGAAGAGGGAGACAGTGAAGAGTGGTTATCCCGCCGCTTGTGAGGCTCCCCCCTAAAGCTTCAAGGCTTGCCTGTCTTTGCTGAAAAGAGGGCTGCTAACACTGAACTTGGTGGCAGAATATCCAGGGCTTTGTCTGGGGGCACAACAAAACCTACCACAGGTCTCCCTCGGGCGCTGCCAAAGTCACATGCAAGAGGCCAAACGTTGCTGCCTCTTGAGTCCTCCTCCTTCCTACGGCCTCGAGGCTGAAACCCGTGAAAGGGCTTCTCCCCGTACACACTCCCCAGGCATACAGTGTCGGGGACACCGTGCCACTAGGCACACGACCATCAGATCACAGTGGTGACTGACGTGGCGCACAGCCGAGAACAATGGGATATGCGCAATAGAGAAACTCAAGGTCCGCGGGATCAGGGGACGGGAGGGTGCTGTCACTCACACTGAGTCAACGACCCCTGTGGGCCTTTACCCCTGTTCCATAGGGGTTCCAAAAACCCGCTTAGGACCCCACCGGGGAGGCTCGGCCAGCTCCGAAGGGGAGAACGGCTGCCGCTATAAACGGCTTTTATAACGCGGCTGTAGTAACAGCCTGTGGTTCCCGCACCGTCTCGAGGGGAAGACCCGCCGCATGAGAAGACACACACAGCGGGCCACCTCCCTGAGACGTCTCCGGGGCTTTGCCACGGACACTTCTCTTCCGTGTTACACGACGATCTGTGCCGTGGCCGTCTTCCCTCTGCAGACCGCAGGGGGCGATCTCCAGCCCGAGGGGGGCGGAGCCCAGGAGCTAACTGGATCACTTTCTCTCTCCACTCACGAACTATCCTGGCGACTTCCAGAGCTCCTCTTAGCTTTGGTTTTCCTTTGAAGAATTGTACAACAGGCCGTCTTCGAATGTAAAGTTATTGGTCTAATTAAATTCTATAGGACACTTTAAAGGGGCTTATCGGTTCTTGGACTGTGTTTGGCTTTCCCCCCCTAGTATAACACAATTTTGCAGGTATTTCCATCATTAAGGGAGAAATAGAAAGGTATTTGTATTTTTTAAAGGTGAATTTTTTTTTCCAAACAGATTCAGCCACAAAATATTTAAAAATTATAAAATATGGACAGGCTTTTATGAATGAAAAAAAAATGTAATCAGCTGAAACTATGTTAATCATCAATTATCCTAACAAAGGAGTACTTTATTTATTGGGATTACTTTTTAAGGTGGCTGAAAAGTATCTCAAAAATGTTTCCCAGAAAAGATTTTTTTTAAAAATCTTTCATATAAGCCCTGGCTGGCGTAGCTCAGTGGATTGAGCGCGGGCTGCGAACCAAAGTGTCGCAGGTTCGATTCCCAGTCAGGGTACATGTCTGGGTTACAGGCCACGGCCCCCAGCAAGCACACATTGATGTTTCTCTCTCTCTCTCTCCCTCTCTCCACCCCCCCTTCCCTTCCCTCTCTAAAAATAAATAAAATCTTTAAAAAAATATTTCATATATATTGGCTTTTGGTAACATATTTGGTCCTAAATAAATGGGACTATATAAACCTCATTTACTTTTTATGATTCCTGTCCCCAAGAAGGGAAGACAAGGTCAGGCAGCATTCCAGATCTCCACACGGCTCCTTCTCCGTCAGACGCAGATTGAGCTTAACAAAAATATTACTCACGAAGGTTTATTCTCAACTTTTCATGACAATATAATTACGATCCTTTTCATCCCTTCAGGATCCAGACCTCCCACTGTAATAAAAATAAAATCTAAACCTGTTTTAGAAATAGAGCTCTCATTTATGTCCTTTAAAATAGGTTCTCAAGCCTTGCTCGCTTCCAATAAATGACAGCTGTGACTGAATCTCTCTGCTTCTGTGCTCTGAGAGTCGCACCCCTCGGGATGCATTTCCAGTCTGCAGTTCCGAGAACAAAGCGCTTCCCTTTGTATTGCTGGTGGGGCCGGTGCTCGCCAGACTGAGAAGTTCGGCAGAGGAAGAGGAGCCTGAGGGGCGGAAGGTGTGGGTTCTCAGCTTCTTGACGCCTTAACTGTGCACCAGACTTGGACCATCTATGGGATCTGGTGTTCGCCTTTGCAAGGGACACAATTAGACCCATCTCGTATGAGCACTGTGATGATACACGAAAGGCAGGAAACATGTAACTAATTGGAAACAGGGAAAAGCGCCTTTAGGGTCTGAGTACCGATACCGTCTGGAGACCCAATGGGTGGGTCCTCACATGCGTCGGGCGCAAAGCTCTTCGGCCATCAGGACAGACAGGGCCCCGGCCGCTGTGGGACTCACCTCCCAGTGAAGAAGGGAGGGCGAGGGGTCACCACAAGGGGGGCAGTGGCTTCTGTTTGGTCTCACAGAGACCAGGAAAAGCTCCTCCGGTGTTCTCAGCAGAGACCTGCGTGAGCTGAGACGGAGCCAGGCAGGAGTCTGAGGAGGAGGAGCGCCCCAGGCGCAGAGGGGAACAAGTGCAAAGGCCCGAGAGGTGGGGGAAGAAGGATGTTTGGAACGTTCCGGAAACTCGTAAGAAAAGAGTACGGCTGGAGCTCAGAGGATGAGAGGGCGAATGGTAGTAGACAGACTCAGAGAGTAGAGTTGGAGTCAACAGACCATGGAGGGCCTTAGAGACAACAGTGAGGACTTTGAACTTGAATTTAAGTGAGATGGAAAGCCGTGGAGAGTTTCTGAGACGAGGAAGAAGTGATGTGATTGACCTGTATTTTTTTAAAAATCATTCCGACCAACCATATGGAAAGCAGACTGTGTGTGTGTGTGTGTGCGTGTGTGTGTGTGTGTTTGCACCCAACTCTTCTCCGTTTGCTCTCTGGCGACAGGGACCTCACTGTACACCCCTCCGCACGCATGTCTTCCTGCACCTGGGGCCCGTTCCCTGCAGTGGTCCAGGACCCAACGTCGGCCCGGCCTCTGGACCTCCACGCAGAGGCTGCCTCCCACGCAGAGCTCCCTTCCGAAGGGTACGGGCGCTTGGCTCTTTGTGCTCTGCTGCCCACACTCTCCTGCTTTACGTGCTGATTTCAGTGACTGTCCCCGTGACACTCTGGGCTGCCTCAAGGAGGGACCAGGTCTTCCCATTTCTTATTTCCCCAGATCCGATCGTGATGCCTGCTGCCGGGTCCTCAATAAAGACCTGACTCCTCCAAAAACAAGCAAACGGACACGCTCACAGATGGCAATCCTACCAAATCTCAAGACAAAGCATCAAAGCTTTGTATCCCTTTGGTCATGTGTGATACCTAGAGACGGAAGGCACTAGGCCAACCGTCAGGAAATGCTGGCTCACTCACATGTGACTGCGTAGAGGCAGGAGTGAGCCAGCTCGCGAGGGAAAGGGCATCTGAGCACAGGAAACACCACGACGCATTTGTGGGGGTCGCAGCCCAGCTGATGCCCGGGACCCGGGGCCCAGGTAGCCTGCCGGGGAGCTGCGGAGGAAAGGCCAGCAGGCTAGCATGCACTGCGTGGTGTGGCCTCCAGGCAGCTCCAGTGTGCGGCTGCTCTCTCGGGCACCTGATGGCCAGGAAGGAGGGTCAGTCTGACAGCACGGGGACCTTTGGGACGTGGCAACAGGGGTCTGTGCAGATGTGGCAAGAACCTAAACAGAGAGAGCGAAGTACCCAGGGGGTGCAGATTACAGGAGGACTGTGGACGTGGTACCCACAAGTGCCCGGTGTGGGGGCTGGGAGACCTCCCCGCTGTGGCTGGGCCAGGCAGAGGGAAGAAGGTTTCGGGGGAAATGATAATGATTTCGTGTGTACGTGTGTGTTCACACCCTCATGGAGACCACGGAACCTGTGGAACAACCAGGTGCAGTTGTGAAGTTGTCTAATTAGGAAGAAACACATACAGTTCTAGAGCGCCTCAGAGAATTCCACTGTGGAACTGCATTGTGAAAATAAGGATTCCAGAGTGAAAAATAACAGTTGGGGCCAAAGACTTCAACAGCAGCCCAGAAGGTGCAGAGGGCGAGAGGAGCGGAGAGCCCAGGGCGGGGTTATGAGGGATCCCGACAGGAGCCTGTGAAGCAGGGGACAGGGCACCCCGGGAGCCGGGCTGGAGGGGCAGCTCTGTGAGTCTAGGAACTCGGTTTCTAAGGCTGGGTCCAATGCCGCTGCTGCTGCAGAGAGCTGGGAGGGGAACAAGGGAAGGCCAATGAGGTCGGCTTTATCTCTAAGGACCTGGCTCAAAACTGACACACTTTGCAAAGGCTCAAATGCCAGTGGCCCAAGCTTGGCCTCCTGGATGCATCTACATGCAAGGGAGTCTGGGAGCTGTAGCCTGTCACTGGGCTCGTATGTATGTGCCCAGGCAAGACTTGGAGGACTCTGATACAGAAGGGAGGAGGGGGAGAGGGATACTAACGAACACAATCAGATCTGCAGACTGGGTCCAGTACCTTGCTGATACCTGCCTCGCCAAAGCAAGGAGAGCTTTAGCCAGGAAAAGTTGGAGAGAAAAAAAGAGGTAATTCTGAAACCTAAAGCTTCTAGTAAAGGGCAGGTGTGGGTGGGATGCTGGTGCAGAGGCAGCTTTGGTGCGGCTGCAGCAGACGCGAGGTGACGGACACAGGCTGGACCACACTGAGTGACACCCCTGCCTCTGCCACATACCCAGGCACGTTTCCCACCTGCCTTCGTCCCAACTCCACAGGGTCACTGAGAGGCTGATGAGATTCAGTAAGTGTGGCGGCAGGTACAGGATCTGGAATCGAGTAAGGACTCAAACTGGAACTCATTTCGTTTGTGTTCTTCCCGGTTTTAGAGGGCAGAAGAAGGACGTGCCAAGAGATGAAGAGAAGCTCGAGAAAGAAGGAGGCTGGACTCCAACACCTCTGCCTGCTCTGCAACCTCGCCTGCGACCCTGGTGTCTAGGTGTGAAGGACGAGCGTGCTGCAGCGCCAGGGCGGCCCCGGGGCCTGCGGTCCGGTCTCCAGAGGCAGCTGGAGGGCCGGGCCCCCTTCTGAGGGTTACTCCGCAGCAGCCGCGATTCCAACACCAGCAGCCGCGGGCTGCTTGCACAGGCTCACAAGGAGAGAGTGATTAAAACACACTCTCTGATTAAAATGACAACAACCTGGCTGGCGTAGCTCAGTGGATTGAATGCAGGCTACGAACCAAAGCATCGCAGGTTCGATTCCCAGTCAGGGCACATTCCTGGGTTGCAGGCCATGACCCCCAGCAACCGCACATTGATGTTTCTTTCTCTCTCTCTCTCTCCCTCTCTCTCTCTCTCTCTCTCTCTCTCTCTCTCCCTCCCTCCCTCCCTTCCCTCTCTAAAAATACATAAATAAAATCTTAAAGAAAACAACAACAAAAAGAAGCATGCTTTTAAGGGTCGAGTAATATTTATAAGCAACCTGCATCTGTTTCCCTAAGATAGAGTCAAGAGAAGGTTGCACCTGAAAACCAGCTAACAGCTCCACCCACTTACTAAAAAAAAAAAAAAAAAAAAAAGAAAGAAAGAAAAATCAGCAGCCTCAGATATTTCTTTTCTCAGGTTTGAATCCTTCGCTGCAAAATGTTTCACTCTTGTGTCTTATGTAACTTCAGGGATTTGTCCTGTAGGTCAGGTCGTTCCCTTAATCATTAGGCATAAGTTACCTGGCATGTCTAACAGGACAGATCATTACCTGTTTGGAGAGGCTACCTGGAGGGAAACACCTGTCTCTTCGCTCTCTGCCTCACAGCCCCTACGACGCAGGAAAGACGCGGCTGGGTCTCCGTGCCGCCGTGGGCTGGGCCAGCGACAGCGCATGCGTGCGGGCACACAAAACGCACTAGCAGTGCCGGCAAAGTGCAGCTGGCCTGGAGGGAAACCTCGCTTGCTTAGTGTTCACGCATGAAGTGTGCACAAGTCACCAGTATTATCTTCATCACAAACATATTTTCGTTAGTTTATTCAAGCGGAAGTATCTAAGGAAAAATATATACCTAACTTCAATTCTGGTCTAAAACTCAATGCCACTTCCTCCACGGTGAGAAGAAAAAGAAGAAATGGTGTAAAAAAAAAAAAAAAAAGCCCCGCTTCTGTGAAAGCTTTGATACGGGATTTCCAATCAGACATCGGAAGCACCGTTTCTTTTCCTCTACCAAAAATTCCAGCGGAGGGGGGAAAAAAATGGAAACAAAAAGAGAAAGAATTTGCTAAATACAGGCTTAGTGTTTTGAACACGAATGCACAAAAATAACCTGAAATGAGCCGAACCTCAGTGCCCGTGCATCAACATTAAAGCAGCAGCAGAAGGAAAGTCAGAAAGAGTGTTGTCCAAACAGACATAATGTTGCAGAAAAGGGCTCGCTTTCATTTGCATACTTGGCATCCCTTTGCCTCTGAAATGAACCGCTCTGCATGCTTCTTTGTAAGGCATCTCTCAGAAGCAACCTCCGTTGGTTTCCTCTCCAATGTTTCGTATTTGTGTTCCGCTGCTCACTTTCCACTGTTTACTAAACAGTGCGCCATAATTCCATATTAATTAGCTTTTGCAACAGAACCGCATCACGGCACACAGCACTCTGTGACAGAACTCCCCTGTGGGAAGCGCGTCAGATGCTGATCTCCCAGCCCCGGGACCTCCCGCCGCACTGCATCGCTAAGTGAAAACAGGGCCAGCAACCACCGCTTCCACTCAGAAGAGCAGGTCTCAAGGTGGGGAGCAGGTAGATTTTGCTTTGAAACTAAGAATTAAAATGCAGAATGGACAAAGCGCATAGAAAGTGAAGAAAAAGTTGCCAACGTCAACTTCTGAAATCACCAGAGGCCCACGGATTCAGGTCGGGGAGGTGGCGGAGCCCAGCTGGGGGAAGACCCTGAGCTGGGAGCCGGGAAGAAAGCTGCACGGGTAGCTCCACAGTCAGCCGGCTCTGCCGAGTCACAAGCCCCAGGTCGGACCTCGGTGCCAGCAGCTACATGACCTCAGGCAAGCTACGTGACCTCAGGCAAGCTACGTGACCTCAGGCAAGCTACGCAGCTTGTCGGAAGCGGTTTCTGGAACCATGAAAGACACCTACGATCGAGTCCATGTGCTTGCACACCCAAACACAAGCCCTTAGTGTGCTGCTGGCACCCAGTAAGCTCAGGAAATGGAAGCCACCACCACCACCACCATCATCATCATCACCACCATCATCATCATCACCACCATCATCATCATCACCATCGAATGTCCACTCCACAAGGTCCGTGATTTTGTTTATTTTTGGTCACTCCTAAACCCTAGCAGTGCCTAGCTGTTAACAGGCACTCAACAGATATTTGATAATTTGTTAAAATAAAAGTATCATGCTTTTCACAACCAGGACCATTGCTATCACCAAGTCCACAATTTTCCAACACCTTCTCAAAACGGCACCTCATAGCCTCGGCAGGAGGCTGTGTTGTTCATTTGAATATAACTGTCGTTAAAAGAAAACCTACATTTTGTTTTCTCATTTTTCACACAGACAGCAACCCCTATAATCATTGTAAAAACAGAATCAACACATCTGCCTTGACATCTTTTCACTGCTTCTGAACACATTATAGCTTTTACTTCTAATGTGTACGCAAGCCAAATAATCAAAGAATGCCCTGGTATTTGCGCTTCATTCAAAGTTAAACAACCGTGTAACTAACGGATGACAAATAACTGCCTTTACCTGTAATCTTTTCCTCTAAAGATAAACGCTATCAACGTGAACGCGCCGGAGAAAACCCACAGGCATAGGACCCAGTGGGCAGGGTTTCGTGTGTCGTGGATTTCCCGAAGCGGAACACGTTACCTTTGCAGAGTGCTCCATGGTGACCACCACTTTGGTTTTGGCACTGGACACCAGGTCCATAGCACCTCCCATTCCTTTCACCATCTTCCCCTGCAAGGCGGAAAGAGAAAACAAGAGGTAATTCTCTGTCTTTCACTGTTTGAGTAATGTGACGGAACACAGTTGTCCTGCAAGAATAAGCCTCTAGAATCATCATCGCCTTCACTGAGAAAGAAATCATTGGCCTTCATTGCTTAGTACTTGAAGGTTTACAACCTTAATATGCTGCTGCTCTATTCTTTCCATGGGTAAAGGATTAGTTCAGGATAAATATTATGATGCCATTTTTATAAGTGTGGCTAACATTAGCACAAGACAACCAATCAGTAGATACGTCTTAAGAACCTCTACAGAATTCTGAACATTAGTGTTAGTATAAGAATATGAGACTGACACCCTGGCTGGCGTAGCTCTGTGAATTGAGCGCGGGCTGCAAACCAAAGTGTCACAGGTTCGATTCCCAGCCAGGGTACATGCCTGGGTTGCAGGCCATGACCCCCAGCAACCGCACATTGATGTTTCTCTCTATCTCCCTCCCTTCCCTCTCTAAAAATAAATAAGTAAAATCTTAAAAAACAAACAAACAAACTAAAACCCTGACCCAACTTAAAAAAAAAAAAAAAAAGAAAAAAAGAATGTGAGACTGAAATCCATGTGCCCCTGGCGTCCAATTCTTTCACCGTGAACGCACGGCCCACACACGATCGGCACCAATGCGCCTTCCATCACAGACCCCCTGCAGCGCTCCCCAGGGTCGTCCGCAGAATTCAAGGCCTTTCGGCGGCCACCCGAGGCACACATGGGACGGTGCTTCCCTAGTAATGATTAACATCAAAGGTGGGTTCTAAACCTTGACGTTTATCTCGCTTTTAGGAAAACAAACCTGGATGAAAGGAAAACCCGATTCCCGTCCAGAAGAAGCAGAGGGCAGGAGCCGAGTGCAGGCCCCTCTCGCCAGGCCCACCCTACCTTTGCTCCTCCGCCCGGGTCCTCACTCACCGCACAGGGGCCCAGCACCCACATGCACGAGCCACACGCGGAACAACTCCCACCGTCTGTCCCGCTGCTTGGGGACAGAGTTTTGAAAAAAGCGCGTGTTCCCAGGGATGATGAGAGAAATTCTCACTCAAGTACACAGCGGGGAATGTCTTCTAACACCGAAACCTCCTTCAGGTTTTATTTTTTAGCGCAAGTCCTCGTGGAGAGTGGACAGTAAACGCTTCCAGGGCCCTCCGCTCCCTTCCCGTGGTCTCATAGCTAGAAGTGGAGATTCGGCAAAGCGCTCCCACCTGGGTCTAAGACACAGTCTCGAATCCCCCGATTTCAGACACATCTCAGAGGTCAGTGCAGCCCAGCAGGGGCACGAATTAGATGCGCAGGACAAAGGAGGTCGAGCAAGAACTTGGGGTGTGTCTGGGGTCCAGAGCCTGCCACTGCCCGAGATGGGCAGCCCCTGGCACGGCGTGGGCGGTGGGAGCAGGAGAGGAGTGGGCGGTACGAGATGAGCGTGTCTTCGGGTGTGTGAGTGTGATGTGAGGCAGAGTATCTACGTGCCAATGTGTCATTTCACGCTTCTGTGAGCCCTGCCTCCACCCCCGGTCAGTGGCAATTTGACTAAGTCAGGCACCAGGTCTTAATATTTTTGTGGACAATACCAGTATCTTACGGTTTGAAATGTGGGTAAGTTAGAAATGAAAGCAATAAACGTCTGACATAACCTCTGCACTAAGGAAGTTTGGGATCTTTAAGGCACCGAAAGGCACAAAAACAAGCCCACTGGAAGACGTCTCGAGGTGCTGCAGGAAGAGCGTCCACGGACAGGCTCCTGGGACAGGCTGCAAGGGTGTATGTGCAAGGACAACGAAGCAGCCCGAGCCCCCAGAACACCGAGCTGGTGTGCTCAAAGGCCTTGAATTAAGAAAAGAGCATCCCTGGAATGCGACTATACCACAGGCAAACTGTGTCCCCTGTGACACGTGACCAGAGGTAAAAGCTTATGACAGAATCTCAGATGCTGTCCATTAGGTGACTCTGAATCACACATTTTCTTTCGGTCACTGTCTATTATCTGAGAAGTGTCTGCAGAGCACCTACTGGGTACTAACCACTGCGCTGGCGGGGGCACAGAGAGCTCTGAGACGTGATGGAAGAGCCCGCCTTTTGTCTCTGTGCGGAAGAACATTCCTGCCTGACACACTAGAAGGACAGCCTTCCCGACCCAGAGACATTCAGGTGGTCTGACGTCTCACCCTCAAAGCACGGGCTGCGAATTTCAAACCACTATGTCCATACTTAAACACTTATTTCCAGGAGTGAAAAATATACAAGATCAGATGCAGAACACCTGAGGTCTGTTCTACTAACCCGTCGGGTAATGCTGGCGAAACATCAAACCTCTCTCTGAATTTGAGTCCACTGCCTGGAAACCAGGACTAGGAATACCTGCCCTGCCATAGAGCTGCTGTGAGGCGTACACGAGATAATGTGCAGAAAACTGTGTAGTAGAGAAAGTTTATAAATGTGTTGACGTACGTCTTTATCAGCCAACTCAGTTTACTGAACATCTAGTATGAACCTCTCCCCGTACTAGGGGCTGGAGTTAGAGGTGATCAAACTAGGCTTCTTTGCCTCATAAACCTTATTGTCTGGGGGAGGGAAAGTATCCATGAGAAATTCAAGAGACTTAGATCAAATTTCCTTCCTCTGAAAAAGCATTCCCCGCCTCTCCCTCACCCCCAAGGTAGAGAGAGCTAGCTGCCGTTTCCCTGGGTCCTTGTGCTGTTCAGTATGTGATTCTACTACAGTAAATTTCCATTTTTTTTCTTTTCCTTTCCCTCCTTCCCTCCCTTTTTTCTTTTCTTTTCATTATAAGTACTTGGATATATGAGTGGACAAACAGACTAAACTGACACAGGAATGTTCAAGTTCTGGCAGAGAACAGGAAGTGCAGAAGAAAGAGGCTTGGAGGACTTCCTGGAGGAGGTGTTTCACAAAAGAGGTCTACCAGATGGGAAAGAGAACAGCAGTACCTGCTCATAGAGAGCATTTCTAGCAAGTTACCAGGGAAGCATTCAAATATTTGGTTTTTCTATTATTTTCAGTATGTTCATTGATTAGAAAAAGAAAATAAAATACCTCCCTCCATTCTGATTCCGAAATGATTTCTGAAAGGGAATCAATGACTAACGGGAAACAATTCATTCTATACCAGCAGGGAGAAAATGTTATTATGACATACTCTCTGTATGAACAACTATACACCAACAAATTGGACAATCAGGAAAAAAATGGATAAATTTGTAGAAACATACGGTTTTCCAAAACTGAATCAAGACAGAAAAAAACCTAAACGGACCCAGTGCAACTAATGAAATTGCAGCAATCATCAAAAAACTTCCAACAAACAAAAGTCCCAAACCAGATGGCTTCACAGGTGAATTTAACCAAACATTCAAGAACTAACACCCCTCCTTCCCAAACTATTCCCAAAAATTCAAGAGGAGGGAAGATTCTCAAGCTCATTTTACAAGCCCAGCATTATCCTAATTCCAAAGCTAAATAAAGAGACTATAAAGTAAAAAATTGTAAGCCAATATCCCTTAATGAACATAGATACTAAAATCATCATTAAAATATTAGCAAACCAAATCCAGCAACACACTGAAAAGATTACACACCATGATCAAGGGGGTTTGATTCCTGGGATGCAAGGTTGGTACAATACCTGCAAATCAATTAACATGACGCACCACCTAGACAAAATGAAGGGTGAAAATCATATGATCATATCAATAGATGCAGAAAAAGCTTTTGACAAAACCCAACAATAACTTACAGATAAAGACTCTCAGCAAAATGGAAATAAGAGGGAACATATCTCAATGTAATAAAAGCCATATATGACAAACCCATAAGTCAACATTATACTCAGTGGGGAAAAACTAAAACCATTTCCCTTAATATCAGAAACAAGACAGAGATGTCCACCTTCATCACTATTATTCAACATAGTACTGGAAGTAGTAGCCACAGCAATCAGACAAGAAGAAGAAATAAAAGGCATCCAAACTAGAAAGGAATAAGTGAAACTGTCATTATTTGCAGGTGACATGATACTATATATAAAGAACCCTAAAGATACCACTAAAAAACTACCAGAATTTATAAATAAATAAATTCAGTAAATTAGCAGCATACAAAATAAATATCCAGGAATCAGCTGCATTTTTATGCACCAATAATGAACTATCAGAAAGAGAAACTAAGAAAACAATCCTATTTACAATTGCATAAAAAAATACCTAGGAAGAAATTTAACCAAGGAAGTAAAAGGCCTATAATCAAAAAATTACAAGATAACAAAGACAGATACTGAAGAAGATACAAGTAAATGAAAGCATATACTTTGCTTATGCATAGGGAGAATTAACATTGTTAAAATGTCCATATTACCCAAAACAACCTATGGATTCAACATAGCCCCTATCAAAACACCAATGATGTATTTCACAGAACTAGAATAAATAAACCAAAAATTTATATGGAACCACAAAAGACTGTGAATAGCCACTGCAATCTTGAGTCAGAAGAACAAAGGTGGAGGAATCATGATATCGAACTATACTACAAAGCCATAGTAATCAAAACAGCATGGTAGTGGCATAAAAACAGGCATATAGATCAATGGAACAGAATAGAGAGCCCAGAAATAAACCCACACCTTTATAGTCAATTAATATTTGACAAAGGAGGCAAGAACATACAATGGGGTAAAGACAGGTTATTCAATAAATGACATTGGAAAAACTGGACAGATACTTGCAAAAAAATGAAACCAGACCATCTCCTTACAGCATATACAAGAATAAACTCAAAATCGATTAAAGACTTAATTGTAAGACTCACTACCATAAAAATCTTATAAGAAAACATAGGCAGTAAAATCTCAGACATTTCTTGAAGCAATATATTTTCTGATATATCTTCTTGAACAAGGGAAACAAAGGAAAAAATAAATGGGCCTACATTAAACTAAAAAGTCTTTGCATGGCAAAGGAATCCATCAATAAAGTGAAAAAACAACCCACTAAACGGGAGGACATACTTGCCAATGATATATCTAATAAGGAACTAATATCCTAATAAGAACTTATACAGATTAACACCAAAAAAAAAAAAAAAGAAAAAAACGAAAGAAAGAAAAAGAAAAAAGAAAATCCAATTAGAAAATGAGCAAAGGACCCAAATAGACAATTCTCCAGGAGGACATCGAGATGACCAATAGACATATGAGAAGATTCTCAACATCACTCATCATCAGAGAAATGCAAATTGAAACCACAATGAGATATCACCTCACACCTATCAGAATGGCTATCATCGATAAACCAACAAACAAGTGCTGGCAATGATGTGGAGAAAAGGGAATCCTCATGCACTGCAAAGGTGAAGGGATTGAGAAGTATAGATCAGCAGTTACAAAATAGTTATGCGGGTGTAAAATACAGCACAGGAAATATAGTCAGTAACATTGGAATGACTATGTGTGGTGCCAGTCGAGTACTTGAACTATCAGGGGACCGCTCTGTAAAGTATATGATTGTCTAACCACTACGCTGTGCACCTGAACTAATACAAATAATATTAAATATAAACTGTAATTTAAAACACTTCCAAAATTTTTTAAAAAACATAAAAAAAGACAAACTCTCCAAAACAAGAGGGATATTCATCATGGCCCCAACTACATGCATTCCCAGTAACCTACTGCAGGTAGGGGTGGCCACGCACCTGCAGGCTAAGCAACGGAGGAAAGCGAGGCAACGCGTGTGATTTCTAGGACCTAGCCCATAAAGTCGTATTTCAGGCAATCCTCATTCCTTTCTGCTTTCTGCAATCTGGACACATCCCCTCGGAAAACAGGTGAGCTTCCCTCCGTCCCGGTCCTTGAGCGAGCATGTAACAGAGCTCCCTGACTCAGAACCACGGGGCATCGCTCAATGTGGGTGGGGAAAGAACGCACAGGGTGCTAAGCCAACAAAACTGAGCGCCTCGTTTGTTCCAGCAGCCACATGAGACGCTGTGCTTCCCAGATGAGTTCTGCGGATCCAGGCTGGGAATTCGGTGTGGAATTAATACCAAATGCGACCTCTACGCAACAGAGCGGGGCCCTGAGCCGGCCTCTGCAGGTGGATACACAGCAGACGCTGGGCCGCGGTGACTCTCCTCCACCCACTCGTCCACGTGCGCTGCTCGGCACTTGCACAGGTGAGATGCTGACCTCACCTCCACCTTTGTTTCCCTTCCCCAAACGCAACTTCCTACTTCAACATGCGTAACAAGAAGCGGATAAAAACAGAGAGGTGGAGGAGCTAAAAATATACCTAAAAGTAAATTACAAGAGGGAAGGTGATACTTGGGAGAAAAACAGGCCTATCATGAAGGGATGTGGGGCACGATGGAAGCTCTGGACCAGAGTGAGACAAAGTGTGGCTTTCCTTAAAATCACATCAGCAAGCATGCATTTCTTGAATGGGGCCTCTTCCACTCTGAAATGTGTCCTGCCTAGAACAATGGCGAGATGATTGCTGGGTACTCATTTCATAGCCAGCTCATCTTTTTTGCAGTTAAGGGCTGACCCCGGTATCAAGTACAGAAAGAATACTGGGAAAAAAACCTCTAGAGCTAGAAGTGCTGCTTGCTCTATTATAACAGTTCCACATCTTTTCTAAAAAGAAAAAATACTAACTCAAGTATTATCCTGAATTCATAAATATTTATTCAGGGTTTATTATAAACCAGGTACCAAGATAAGATGAATATGATTAGCTATGGTTTTCTAGAAAATAGAAACTTAGATCATTATTTTAAATATATTCTATTTAATTTGATCCTATTTGCTAATATCAGAATTTTAAAGAAAAGGAATTCTGTTGACAATGCAGTAACATTAAAAAACCTCAAAGCATCAGAGTATAAATATTAAATTGTCCTCCCAAAGAAATAGCAATTTAAGTTCTGAATATGACTTTTGGTGATATTTTAAGGTTTTGACACATTTGAACAGTTCTGTGAAGTGCTGTTCAAAATAAAATATAAAACATACAAAAAATTATTCTTGCTATCATCTTTATCATTGGTATATAAGTTATAATGCCTTATATGAAGTTTACTTCTAAATATTCTGGTCTTAAGGGAGAAACAACTTATAATACATAGAAACAATTTTTAGTTTTTATTTTTTTATAGAATTTTTAAAAGATGTTATTTATTTATTTTTAGAGAGGGAAGGGAGGGAGAAAGAGAGATAGAGAGAAACATCAATGTGCGGCTGCTGGGGGTCACGGCCTGCAACCCAGGCATGTGCCCTGGCTGGGAATCGAACCTGCGATGCTTTGGTTCCGCAGCCCACGCTCAATCCACTGAGCTACGCCAGCCAGGGCTAGAAACAATTTTTAAAGCATTTTAAACTAATATGAGGCACCTCACTAGAAATGTGAATCGATGCAAGTGAAAGGGAAGGACAGCTATGCAGTGATCTGTTAATAAAAACGGGGCTTGCTCTGTGTTACACAGTAGGATATTTAATGCCCATCTCAATCCGAACGTAAGCCTCCTGATTTCCGTCTCGCTTCCCCAGTATTACAAAAGGCCCCGGGAGAGAAAAGGGCCTCTACACAGGTTGCCAGCTACCGTGCAGGAGAGGGAGACTAAGGAACACAGTAATGTTTGTTTAAACACAAAGAGACAGGTTATAGCTCCCTTCATTAGGGAAAATAAAAGAGGCACAATTTGCCTTCGTTGAGCAGAGTTACAGCTATTTCTTTTTTCTATGCTCTCTCTACTTTTTGTATGCATAACCAAGAAAACTGCAACTTTTCTTTCAAAGAGTCAGTGTATTCCCCAGGAGGCATGAACTGGTCATGTAAACGAACTAACCTGGAACTGGAAGCATAATTACAGTCTACTGGCAGGTAAGTTAACAAAATTGCTTATAACGAAAACCGGTTATCAATCATAATGAGGGCTAAGAAGGTGTCAAAGAAGCAGTACTTGGGTAAACTCAGAATTTTACTTAAGTTCTGTTTTGTCCTTGTTCTCTGGGGCCCTTGTTTCGTCAATGACACACTCGTTTGGGGTCTCCATCTTACCCCCCTCTTAGTGTCTCTGGTCATTTCTCAGCACACTGAAATCACGGTCCGCCCTGCCCGAGCCCTGGAAGTGAGGCCTACTCAACCAGGTCTCTCACATTCAATCGGCAGATCCAGCAGACACTGTGTGAGTCCTTCTATGACACTCTACATGGTTTTTCACTGCCTCCTGAGCTTCCGTGGAACAATGGCTCCTACTTTGAGACTTTCACCTCCTCCCTAGCATCCATTTTCCCGCCGCCTTTGTGTGCCACCAACTTAAAAGCTCTGTCCTTGGCCTCCTGCTCTTGCCTCTGCTAGTTCTCATAGCGTAACCGCTCTCAGGACACAAACTTGCCTTGTCTCTGATGATGCCTAAAGCCACATTCCCAGCCCAGATCTTTGCTCCAAGTTTCAGGTATCAATGTCCCAAAGTTTCCCAGTCACCCCTGTGGCACAGTCTGTTAGCTGCTTCCCCAAATCACACCTTCTTGTTCATGGGCACATAGTTAGGCTACGTTTTCCAGCCCTCCTTGAAGTTGGGGCTAGCCACAGGAATAAGTTCTGGCTGACGGGAAGTGGGTGAACATGATACGGAATAGAGCCGGACCATAAAGCTCTCCAAGAACAATGTTCCTCACTTTCCTGCAAACCCCGTGCTGGAAAAGGTAGAGCCACGGAATGAAAGGAGATTCAGTCACCAAATTACTGCCCGAAGGTGGACTGCGGCCACACAGTTTGGGTCCATGCCCGTGAGAAAGAAAAACTTCTGTTGCATTATGCTCATTATTGCATGGCTGGGCTCAGTGTGGTCCAAACTAAATCAGGCATCCTTTCTAAGGCAAATCTCAGCTATTCACTAATGCCCTGTCTCACTGGGTGGCCCACCACCCACCTCAAGTTCCAAATCAGAAGCTTCCTCATCTCCTGCCACTCTGCCGTGATCTACGTGCAATCAGCCACTCAATTACAAAGAACTCCAATCTCCCCAATATTCCTGAACCTGACCTTGTCTCGCCCTAGCTGAGAGCCTTACGATGTCCCCCCAGAGGGCGGTCACAGCATCCCTGCCAGGGAACCCCTGTCCAGCCCCGTCCTTCCCGAACCCTTCCAACCCACCGCCATGAAAATAACGTCTGTAAAATGAGCACCTGCCATCACTCCTCCGCTGAAAACCTGCCCCTGGTTCCCCCGTGTTTCGGGGGAAAGTCCGAGCACCTCAGCCTGGCACCCAGGCCCTCGGGAACAGGGCCTCAGCCCTGACTCCCCATCCCCCCATTTCTGTGCCAGAGCAGTGAGCGGCTGGCTGGCTGGCATGCGGCACCTCGCTGCATGGTGAAGCCCTGCCTGCCCACCCTCCTGCTGTCCTGTGCACTCCGGCTTGTCCTTCGGGAATCGAACCAGGGCCACTTTTCCTGGAGAAAGTCCGTGTGCTTCGGTGCCGTCTCGCCAACAGGATGAGGTCAGCGACCTCTTCCGGCTACTCTCACGGCATCTTTGCTGATCGCCGTTGTGGAATTTACCCCGTGACCCCCATCAGGATCAGGGCTGAGGGACCACGGGCAGGGGTTGGCCAGGCCACGCAGTGGTTTCAACTGAAATTCTTCCTCCCCAGAGGGACCCTGTCCCCTCTCTAACCAGCCTCCCCTGCACTGTCGTCATCCAGAGACTGAAAACACGGCCGGTGGCCTCCAAGGCCCTGTCCTGCTCTGGCCAGCACCGTTCTGACTGGCCACACCCACGCGGACTCACCAGCACCCGAGCGTGGGAGAGAGCCACGCACTTCAAACAGAAAAAGTGAGTTCTGTTCCTGGCTGACGACTACTCAGATGTTTTAAAAAAGGAATGAAATCTCACCCTTTGCAACAGCATAGATGGACCTGGAGAAAATTGTACCAAGTGAAATAAGCCAATCAGAGAAGGACAAACCTGTATATGTGGAATCTATCGATAATGGGCAAAATGAACCGCAAGCAGAATAGAGGCACACATACAGAGCAGGCAACAGCCGTTGGGGGTCAGGAGGCTGAGTGAGGGGGTGGCATGATTGAACAAAAAAGAAAAAAATGAGAAAACTCATGGACACAGACAGCAGTGCGGTGACTCCTGGGGGTGAGGAGGTGGGGGGAGGTTGAGGAGGGGGATACACGGCGATGGGCGGAGACTGGCTCGGGGTGGTGAGCACACAGCACCGGGTACAGACGATGTGCCGCAGACTGTGCACCCGACACCTGTGTACTTCTGCTAAGCAGTGTCACCCAGTGAATTCAATAAAAAGGAAAAGAAAAGAATGACCACACGATCCAGCAATCCCACTCTTGCGTATACATACACTCTAAAGAACTGAAATGAGGATTTCCAAAAGCTATCAGCACTTTCATGTTCATTCCAGTACTGTTCACAGTAGCCAAGGGATACACACCACCTAAATGTCCACCGAGATGAATGAAGAAAGAAAATGTGGTAGATGCGTATTACTCAGCCTTTTTAAAAAAGGAAACCCTGTCATATGCGACAGCATTGGGTGAACCTAGAGGAAATTACATTAAGTGACATGAGCCATCACGGAAAGGCGAGCACTTCATGATTCCACGTATGTGAGGTAATCTGAACAGTCAGACGCATAGAAACAGAGTAGAAAGTGTGGTTGCCAGGGGTTGGGGCATAGGGAAGTGGAGACGTGCCGATCAATGGGGACAAAGTTTCAGCTACACAAGATAAATAAGCTCCAGAAATCTGCTGCACAGTATACTAGGGGGGACCCCCCAAAACCGGAATTATCTCCTGGAGGACGGGCCCTCGTAGCCCAGGCTTCCCCCGCTATGTGGGTGTTCTAGGAACCCGTCCGTACCAGTGTGTCCGTGGTGGTGTTGTGAGAGGCTGTGCTCAGCTTCAGTGACTATTTTTTTGAAGACTCTTTCAGCACGTTTGCCCATCTCATGACGGGTGACTTATGAGCGCACCGGCCCGCACCTCTTGAGTGTCCAGCAGCTATTGACCAAATATAGCCTGGCCCCCGTGCCCCACCCTCCCTATTCACCTGACCTCATCCCGAGCGACAATTTTTTGTTTCCATGGGTGAAAACAACGTTTTACGGGTGTGCAAAAGGTGAAAGAAAAAAACAGTTGAAGCACTAAAAGGCATCAAAATTGGCGAGTTCAAAAACTGTTTCATGCAGTGGAAATAATGCCTCAATAGGTGTGCTGCATTCAAATGGAGAGTACTTTGAAAGTGACTGAAGTTTAAACATGTAAGAACACACGCATAATTTTCTATGAATAAACTCCGGGGTTCTGGAGGCCCCTCCGTAGTGTAAATAGTTAACAATACTATGTTGCACAGCTAAAAAGTCTGTTAAGCGAATAGATCTCATGTCAAGTGTTTTTACCATTTAAAAAAAAAAAAGAAAATTAAGCCCTCCTTCCTGGTGGATAGTAATGTGTCAATGTGTTTTTCTTAGTTTTAACGGATGTACCTCAATAACATAAGATTTTAGCAATGAGGGGAGTTGGGGGTGGGACTTATGAAAACTCTTTCAGGGATGTCTCTGGGCCGCCCCAGAAGATGAAGAGTTGTCTTGGGCCACACGTGAAACACACACACCCTAACAAAAACTGATGAGCAAAAAAAAGGTTTTAAGTAAATTTACGATTTTACGTTGGGCCACGGGGTCAGACACTCTGCTTTATGTGACCTCTGTAAGCCTTCTGTAAACCTAAAAGTATTACAAAGCACACAGTTTATTATTTTTTAAATTCAGTATGAGATTTGTTTGTGTGTGATTTTTGGTTTTTCATCAAAACGAAAACAAAACAGGTTGGTTCTGACTTGGTTCTGTGTGGGCCTCTCCTAATAACGCTTTAAGCCTGTTGTTGCTAATGCTCTTCGCAAAATCGGACTCTCCAAAAACAGTAAATTAATGACGGCTAAATGAATCTGCAAAATCATATATTTAAATAAAATGAATCTGTTTTCAGCTATGATCCCTTTTCTTACAGTAACGTTATTCCTTTACAGACTCAATACTTACCGCTACAAAGTACATGAGCAAACAGAAAGTCACAGGTTAGTTCTTCAATAAAGACTAAGAAAGATAATTCTGACAAGAGCAGGTGCCAGTTTTTCTTTGTTTGTTTTATTTTTACCAATACACTTTACCATCTAAATCACTATTACGTTCGTAAACCTGCCCTGATATTAGACGGCTTAGATTTCTGATAGACTGCTTAATAAAAAAAAAAATCACACACGGTAATGAGAGCCTTCGAAAACCCCGTTCTGCAAGCACACTATCACCAGTCTGCAAGGCCAGGAGCACACCCTGGGCCTCTGTTCTACGACATAGAATGCACCATTTCTATTTGCTTCTATCATCATTTTATTTGTCTTACTGTAGTTGACTTTGGCCACATCTTGCATCTTTTAATAAACTCCACTTTATGAAGGAAATTCCTCACTACCTAAACAGTGCTTGCGGAGAGGAAATAGATCTAATAAGCTCTTCTTTACAAAAAAAAAAAATGAAAACACAACAAGTTAAATCATGTACCTGAGGTTGTAAAACCAGGCAGAAAAAAAACTGGGTGAAGTCTGTCACTGGTATATCCAGAAAGAGGTCACTGACCCCCCCACAGAAGACCCATCTTCCTGCTTTAAAGCGCCCGTTAGGTTGGACTTATTGCACCATTGTTCTTGATTATCGTTCCTAATCTGCTGGGTGATGTTCATTTCACTGGGAGGCAGACAGCGAGCCTGCAGATAATCTTACGTAGCTTCGGTTGAGACACCTTGCAAAACTGCAGGCAGATCCTTGACGACTGAAATTACAAAACTCTCCAGACGTGCTTACAAACAAACCACGCATCTTTCACCAACCTGAAAGCCATGATTTGTGACAATGAAATCTCCTGAAAACCAGACGATTATGAGCAGAAATTCCATTCAGGATAGAAATATGTTAGCGGATAAAGCTTCCAAGCGCTGGAGTAACAGGTTTATTTTTCTTGACATTCTGGCAGTAAGAATAATATTTTTTTTTAACGAAAGCTATTTATCTATTATTTGTGGACTGGGTCTTCAGGGTCTGATTATTTAGGTGAAGTGTTTATTCATTTCCATTCTAGTATATATATTAGGCCCTTTATGATTTTTTTTAAAAGTACATGATCTACACCCGAAGGTGACAGTCCCACATACAGGACATAATAGCCAAATCACAGTAATGACTGCCCAAACAGAAATCCCCTGATCTAGTGCTATAAACGTCTGAGGCTGTAACCATAATCCGGAAATATGCAACACAGATCGGGGGGCTAACCCGTGTCGCATCTCCTGTACCTGAATGAGAGCCTGTGAGCCTCCCTCCAGGGAACCTGTGTCTGGCCTCATGCAAAACGTATTCACTGGTTTTATTCACAAGCGTAACAAGGTGGATAGTATGGGTTTTCCACCCCAAATTCTATTTAGAAGTTGGCACTTACATAGCTGAATGTAGATAATCTGAAAAAAAATCACACACAAGGAATGTCTTATTCTCTAATAATTCCCTGTAAATGTGGCAGTATTATGCATGCTCCAATTATCCATTTGAGTCACCAAGCGATAAAATGGGCAATGGTGAACTTTTGGTGCAATCAAGGTCAAAATTCCATCTGCCTTGTACTTAGAAAAATTCCACTGTACTGGCTGGGGAGGGGGAAAAAAAAAGGACCAAAACACTCAGTGTGAAACGCTGGTGATTTTTCCTGGCACCTCGGTCAGCAAAATTCTGGAAACAGGATAAGATGGGGAATGGGAAACTGATGTTCACTCAGCTCAGCTGCGTATGTTCAGTTTCATAATGTGACCAACATGACTCCGGGGTTTAGAAATAGAAGTGACTGTATCATAGAATCCCCAAAGGGGAGCCGTATGCTCTCGCGGGTTCTGCGGGTTCGCCAGCCCTGCCTCACCACCCACATCACCGTCCTGGTAAAAAAATGCAAGTGAGCCAGAAGCACCAATGCACGCGTGGATCCTGCAAATAATAAAAGCTTTTGCAGCTCTCCATCTTCCCTGAGTATCATTTTAATCGTACGCCTCAAGCTTTGACATAAAGTTATCTTCATTAATTCCTAGGTAATTTGCAATTTCAGGTTTGATCTCTCTTTTGATTCAGTGTCCTATGAGGAAAGGACATGCGACTGATTTTATGGGTTTTCCAACCTTTAACAACGAAATAAAACGCACTTTTAAAAGTGTAATTTGAAGGATGTGATTTTCACCTCAGGGCTGGATTTTAGAAGTGCGCCCTCAATAAAATAACTCTTTGCACTTCGAAGACCTTTGGATTACAGAAGCTCAGTTATCTACTAAAGATGATTTCTAGGTCTCAACTGTTAGAAGCTTGAACTGGGTACAAAATTTTAAAACTTTTACCACCTCTCAACTATTCATTTTTCTAAGTACTCAAAAATTTCCCATTATTTCATAGTATCTTCAGAAATGTATATGTCCACAGCTTGAAAGTTAAAACAATATTTTAGACATGAGTTCTTTAGGATTTACTGAGTACAAGACTTAACATTAATAAATTAGACCTGTTCTGTCCAGTAAGGCCAACGGGCCACGTGTGGCCGCATATATTTAAGTTAAGTGGGATTAAAAATTCAGCTCTTCAGGCACACTCGCCACATTTCCAGTGATCCAAAGCCACATGGGGCTCGTGCCGTTTCCATCGTCACTGCAATTTTTTTTTGGACAGAACTGGGCTAGACCACAGGAAAGGAAGTAACTTCTATGACACTGCTTGTATATTTTGTTGGCAGCAAAGCGAAAACTAGAATTAGGTCTTTTAAATTCTACTCTTATTTGCTTTCCACTAAGCCACACTGTTCCTAAGAACTAATAAATAAGGAAAGTTAAAGGAATTTAACATAATAAGCAACAAGTTGAATCTAGCATAAAATTATCTGATTTCCATATAAAGCTTAGAAAAATGAATCATATACTTGGCCACCTAGGAAACCTAATAAATTCCAAGAAGCAACATAAGGGACAATTCCCCCAAGCCTCTGAAATTTAAAGGAAATTAAAAAAAACATTTTTCTAAAAATAATATTGAATCAGGAACTTCCAGTCTAGATGGCGGTGTAGGCAGACACGGCTCACCTCTTCACACAACCACAACGAAATTGCAATGAAAATATAAAACATCGCTCAGAACCAACAGAAATCATAGAAGTCTGACAACTACAGAATGAAAGAAACCACAACCATCCAGCCTGAGCCAGCAGACTGGTGCCTTGTCTGGGACTCCATCAACCTGGCTAACAGGCTTGACCCACCTTAGAGATCCCCTGAGATTCCGCCCCACCCAAGCTGCTTTTCCACAGGAATGGTCTTGGCTCACACTTCACAGCTTCCTAAATCCTTTGAAACAATCAGCAGCTGGCTTCAGTGAGCCCCAGGCCCAGCACTAACAGCAGCCTATATTCACAGCTTGGCTTCCTCTGGAAATCTCTAAGCCCAGCCCAAGTAGCAGTCATCTCAGATTGCTTTATAGCTCAGGCAAGATAGCCCTGGAAAAACACTGGTGGAGGCTGACCTTGGCCTGCACCATCCAGGAAACTCCAGGGCCAGCACACCCAGTAGACAGCTACAGACCTGGTCAGAACACCACCGCCCTGCCCCTGCACAGCTGATCCTCCAAAGAGAGGAGGTTGGTGGTCAGAGGTCACAGCCAATCCTTGCAACTGACTGGCCAGGAAAAATCCCTCCCAACAGCAATCCAGGCTCAACTACAAGAGGAGGGTGTACTCAGCCCCCACAAAGGGTACACTTCGAGAACCTAGCTTGGATGATAGGGGAAGCTGTGCCACCAGACTCTATAGAACACCTCCTACATTAGGCCACACTGCCAAGACATGGAGTCAAAGCAGCTCTATGTGATACACAGACACAAGCACAGGGAGGCTGCCAAAATGAGGAGACAAAGAAACATGGCCCACATGAAAGGGCAGATCGAAACTCCAGAAAAAGAGCTAAACAAAATGGAGAGAAGCAATCTGTCAGATGCAGAGATCAAGTCACTGGTTATAAGGATGCTCAAGGAACTTAGTGAGGACCTCAGCAGCGTAGAAAAGATCTAGTCAGAAACAAAGGATATACTAACTGAAATAACAATTTACAGGGAAACAACCATAGAGTGGACAAAGCCGAGAATCAAATCAATGATTTAGAACATAAGGAAACAAAAAACAACCAATCAGAACAAGAAGAAGAAAAGGTAATCCCCAAAAAGGAGGACAGTGTAAGCAGCCTATAGGACAACTTTAAGCAATCCAACATCCACTTCATAGGGGTGCCAGAAAAAGAAGGGAAAGAACAAGAAATTGGAAATTTATTTGAAAAAATAATGAAAGAAAACTTCCCTAATTTGGTGAAGGAAACAGACATGCAAGTCCAGGAAGCACAGAGTCCTGAACAAGACAGATGCAAAAAGGCCCACCTGAGACATATCATAATTCAAATGCCAAGGTTAAAGAGATGGGAAGGTGAGTATGGGAGAATGGGTGAGGGGATTAGGAAGTACAAATAGGTAGTTACAGAATAGCCCTGGGGATGTAAAGGACAGTATAGGAAATGGAGTAGACACAGAACTTATACACGACTCAGACATGAACAATGGTGGGGGGATCGCCTGAGGGAGTGGGGGGCACTGGGTGGAGGGGGGCAAAAGGGGAAAAATTAGGACAACTGTAATAGCATAATCAATAAAATATAATTAAAAATAGCCCTGGCTGGCGTAGCTCAGTGGATTGAGCGTGGGCTGGGAACCAAAGTGTCCCAGGTTCGATTCCCAGCCAGGGTCCATTCCTGGGTTGCAGGCCATAACCCCCAGCAACCGCACATTGATGTTTCTCTTTCTCTCTCTCTCTCTCTCTATCTCCCTCCCTTCCCTCCCTAAAAATAAATAAATATTTAAAATATATATACAATTAAAAATAAAAATAAAAAATACTGAATACAAAAATAAGCAAAACAGAAACTATATCTAGAAATTGATAAAAATAAAAACTTTGTCAGTTTATAGAATATAGTAAAAATTATACTAAAAATGGAACATCTTAAATTTTTTAATTAAAAGAGTAAGACTGAAAATCAAGTTAAGCATTCAATTTATAAACCTAGAGTTAGTATAGAGTACATATAAAAATAAAGGGATAAAATTAATAAATTATATATATATACTTTTAAAGATTTTATTTATTTTTAAAGAGGGAAAGGGAGGGAGAAAGAGAGGGAGAGAAACACCAGTGTGTGGTTGTCTCTCATGTGCCCCTTACTAGAGACCTGGCCCACAACCCAGGCATGTGCCCTGAGTGGGAATCGAACCACTGACCCTTTGGTTCTCAGTCAGCGCTCAATCCACTGAGACACGCCAGCCAGGTCCTAACTTATATATTTCTTAATGTAGGCTTGATTAATTTAAAAGTAGACAAATTTCTTATAAGCCTAATTTAAAAAGAAGAGAGAAAATAAAAATCTACAGAATTAAAAATAAATGTCGATATAATTGCTTTTGAGGATATTAAATATATATATATGAATATTATATGTTGTTTGAGACCAATACATTTGAAAATCCAAAGGAAATAAATGCTTTCTGGCAAAATACAAATTAACAAAATTGCCACAAGAAAGGTCACAAAATTTGAGGTGAACCAATAAGCATAAAAATATCTTAGAGATTGTTAAAAACTGATACTCGCATTAAGAGTAATAATGATTAACATCTACCAGTTTAAATGATAACAAACTAAAGGTAAACTGTGTGATTGAATCACACAGTATATAAAAACACAATGAGTTCAACACAGCCATTCAGTTTAAAAACTAAAAAGGAAACCTTTAGAACAGTACAAAGGACATTTATCAGAAATACAAACAATAAGCATAATAATAAAAGTTAAAATCCTAAATGAATTCTCATCAAAATTGAGAAAATCCTCAATCACTAAAATTTATTCATATTGTTTTAAATATTAGGTTAAGTAAAGAAAATAAACTAAGTGGCATGAATCTTTAGGAGGAAATAAATGTTATTATTTACAGATAAAAGAATTTTATAGACTATATAAAAGAATTTTTTAAAGATTATTATACCTAATCAGAGAATTTAGTAAAGTGGATATAAAGTAGATACACAGAAATTAATAGTTTTTATGTATATCAGCAATGACCACTTAGAAAATAAAATATCCAGCTCAAAATATTGACCAAAAACTATAATTAGGAATATAATGAGGGTGATAAAAATGAGACCTAACTAAATGCAAAATATACCACATAACTGGACAAGGTATCAACCCATCAGTTCTCCCTGCATCAGCCTGTAGTGTTTTGTGTTCAGCACCTCTCGCCCTGCTCTATCACTCCACCACAGAAATAAGTCCCTTCACGAGGAGGAGGACTACATTAGGTCTGCCACCACTCTGCCCACGGGGCTTAATGAATGAACACTTAACACGGAAAAGGAGAAAAGGAAACCTCCTAATGAATTCTGTTAAATAAAGCCTGCCCCACTCATCACATTTTCTAAACGAAAGAGCTGAGACCTAGGGAGGTTACACCACTTCACAGAGACACGGAGCTGCTTCTGCGTGTACGCTCTGAGAGCACTTGAAAGAGAAATGGAAGGTCCTTCTATTGGGACATTGTATTTCAGAAGCAGAGTCTTCCTCACACGGTGAAAACAGCATCCCCCTGAGACTGCGGACGGGAGGTACGTCCCAGTATTGGCTTAGCTACTTACTAATTAGTTTTGGGACCCAGGTCAACCCGCTTCATTTCTCCAGATTCAGGTTTTCCATCGGTAAAACTAGGCTGCTGTATGGCTGGATGATATTAAGGAATTATATTCTTGATTCCTTACCATTAATGAGATAACAGAATTGGGGCTTATAAAAGAAATCCTTAACTTTCAGAGACAATGGTAAAATATTTATGAATAGAATGATATAATGTATGGGATTTGCTTCAAAGTAATCTGGACAGAGGGAAAGCGACTAGTAGTACAGATAATGTCACCTGGGCATGAATGGATAACTAAGCTGGATATACGCATTTTTACTATTCTATTTTTGTATATATTTAACCCTTTCCCCAATAAAGCTTTTTTTTTTTTTGGTCCATAAAAGTGATGATCAAAAATTCTCTCTAAACCAAAGGAATAGAGAAGTGAAGGTTTCATCCAGTGGAAATGCCAGATTCCGTCATTTAATAATACTGGGTCTTCGAGAGTCATCAGCCTCCAGCCGGAGGGTCACAGTGCCCTCAGCGCTGGGCTGCACCCCCGGCTGAGTCCCCCCAGCGGCACCGTTATTTATGAACTTGCTAATGATGGATTTGTAGGGGACCTCATCCATCATCGTTAGTGTTCCCCCCTCCTCTTAAGAGAGCTGCTCCACGAGAAGGGGCTGTGAGAGTCACACAGACACATCATTAGTCAAAGGGGTATTCACTGAGAAGACCCAAGGCAGTCAGCGCTCCTTCTCTCCGTAAAGGGAGGAGAGGAAGGAGAAGGGATGTCGGGAAAGGAAGGGAAGAGAAAATAAGGAGATAGATGGAGTGATTGATTGATTGATTGATTTGAAAAAAAAAAAAGAAAATATGACCAAACACCCAACCTATGCACAGACGTCTGTTCTAACACCAGAGGAGATGCAGAGGGAGTGATCAGATTATCACAGGAGCTGATGGGACGCTATGCAGCCCCTCGGCTTGGACGCGGTCGGGTGGGAGGTCACCGGCCTTGCTGGTGGTCTCTGGGTCTGACACCTCTGAGTTCCAGCGAACACAGTTCACTGAGTTAAGCAGTTGCTCACGAGCACGTCATCTGAAACACAGCAAGGAGAAAAATGTTTCCTTCCCTCCAGAGCACAAACAGACTCGGATAACAATCAAAAGACGAAAGCCTCTTTAAGACGGCTGAGAACTGAGATATGCCGGAAGGAACAGTCTATTTCACATCCTCGCATCCCTTTGCTTCCCTGGAAGATGAACATTTGTGGGAACCTAGGGTGAGTGAGCTGACTCGTTAATGAATTTGCTCTTGTTTCTTTCCGATCTCCATTTTAATCTTTTTTTAACTTCTATTTAGCATTCCCCTTTGTAATGATTCCCACATTTCTAGTTACATTTCAATGTATTTCATTTAAGAAGCACTGAAAGCTAATTATCTAAAGGTTCTAGTAGAGGGCTTGAACTTTTCCAAAGAACTCTCCTAGCGGAAGGTTATAAAAAACAAAACAAATAAAATGGTTAAAATATTTCATATAGGAGATCATGTTAATTATAGCTGATGAGGCAGTGGAGACTTTAGAATCTGAATGAGCGCTTAAAAAATGATAAAACGCAGAACGTGCAAACAGTCAATCCAGCGCCTTCCAAACCCCAGGTGCCCTCCCCACTGCAATGGGCTAGCTCCCACACAATGAAACAATTGTTTATTGGGTTGACAGAAACGCTGCACGGATTTTTATTTATTATGCAGGTAGTTCTGCTTCCACCATGAAAGGCATTAGTTAAATACCCCCAAAAGGAGCCTTGTGACAGAATGCAAAGTGCATAAAAGCGAAAGAGACTGTGATCAAGTCCACATTTCATAACTTGCTACGTTGTAAACTTGAACACCTAACTCTCGTGGCCTGACTCGCTCCACCTGTACTAACAGGACGGTTATATTGAACTCACAGTGTTCTATAAGGATTAAATGACAATAAATACACAGCTAAATAGCACAGTACCAGACCAGTGGCATATGCTTAATAGCTGTGAGTTCCCTCCTTAAAACAGTATTACATTTATTATTTACTTGTAGCTTTTAAGCCTTAATCATAGCTTTTAATCATCAACAGAATCCTCCAAGACAAATTTTCCTTATGAAATTAACCTATTAGATATGTTCATCTATAAGCATTCTTTTAATCTGAAAAATAGTGGGTGTAAATCATGAAACTGAGAGTTAGTTTTCAACATAATGTTTCCAGATAATGATCAATAAAATTATTTGGGGACAGCCAAACACAGTATCAGAGTAAAGAACAGCAACAACACTACATTCATCCATTTCCCTAAGTTGCCTTTTTTTTTTTTTTAACATATATTCCTGTTGGTTAAGTCGCTGTGAAAGAAGGAGCCATTCTTTGCTTTGGGAATTCTGCAAACGCCTAGTGTGTCTCTCATCGCCTAGTGTGTCTCTCATCGGCACAGGCAGTGAAGGGCGGTCCTCTGGTCGGGCGGTGTTCCCTCTCCAGTAGAAGGAGCAGGACTGGGCTGGGTTCTCCCACGGCCCCTCTTCTGTCTCAGGTGGCCGTGGGGGTGGTCCTGCTGTGCAGGGGCCCTGCACAGAAGACACTTCACCAGGCACGAAGGCTTGGCTGCATACGAGCTTCCTGGGGAGAACTACGAGAGCGCAGAAACAGCGGGCCCACGCGCAAACATGGCAGTAACCACACGTTAAGTTGGAAATGCTTTCATCTCAGTTTTGACTGATGTTCAGACATGACAGCCGTGAGATACCAGTATGCTCAGATGCAGAATTTACAGGGAAAAATAATGGTCAAAAAACAAGTTCCAAGAGGCTTGGGACCCTTGTTAGATCAAGGAGTGCAGGTATGGGCAATAGCAGAGGGTTCTGTGTGAAGGGTGCTGATGCAAAGTATCCTGTGATCCTACCCACCCCGCCCCCGCAGCCCCATCAACCAGGAGAGGGGCAAGTACCCCCTGCTCCTCACTCGCCTGACAGCCCCAGAGCCGGAGCAACAACGCCAGAGCATCCTGCCCACCGGAGAAGAGCCAGGACTCGACCGGGGAAAGGCGTGCCTGAGTCCTCCTGAGAACCCTGCCGAGACTGTTTTAAGGAAGTCACCATGCTACCATGCAAGGCGGGATAAGAAACGTGTGTGTGCTTCCCAGACGTGGACTGTGTGGGGGAGGGCCAGACCAAACATGCTTTAATGTTTTCTCAACAGGGTGGTGGCCCAGAAAGAAGAGAGGACCTTGTCGGTGAGAATCTACGTTTGAAGTGGAGCACAGGAAAACCAGGGGTTGGTGGGGAAGCTTCCAGCCACTGTCCATCAGGGCGGGTGCTGCAGAAGGGGACGAGAAGGGGGTCTCCCAAGACCCCCCCCCAACACACACACCAAGAAAGAGATCAGCTTTAAACACCTGCAAGGGCCTGGGAGCATGGAGCCAGCTCAGAGCACGACCAGTCACCAGCCATGTGAGAACTTTCCTGCCGTATGGCCTCACCCCCCCCATTCTCCTGAATTTTGTCCCTCGCGGGCACTAAACAGCGAGTGAGGGGAGGCAGTGAGTGAAAAGAAAGAGTAAAAGAACTCCAGCAACCTTCCCCTGATGTGGGCGGCCCGCCCTGACCCTCGCTGGGGGGTATGCGCGTGAGCAGATGCGCGGCTTCCGAATGCACATTAAAGCGTGCGTGCTCACCCTTGCCCTGGGCCCCCTGGTCCCTGAATGAGGATGGAGTCTGTGAGTTAGCGGCCCGATGGCAGTTTCTTATCTAAGCAGGAGCTGAAATGTCACGCAGAGGGAAAGCGCCCCTGACTGCACGAAGTTAAAGGCGCCGCACGAGGTAAAAATAGCCCTGTTTTGATGTCAGGCCCCATGCGGAGCTTGTTCAATGTAGTGGACACAGAAAACGCATCACCCACATGCTTTTCATGGCTGGTCTATTCAGACGCATGCACTGACATGGAGAACGGTCACCCCCAGCACGCCTTCTAAATGACCAGTGACAGCAGCACTGACGTTTGACAAGCAATAACTGCTGAGAGCTAACAGGAAGGTGAGCAGGGCAGACCGGAAGAGGACGAAGGGCCCCTCCAGGAGAGGTAGCTCTGCCCGGGCTCCCTAAACAGGTGCAGACGGCGGCTTCTCCAGAAGTGCTGAACAGCAGAAGAGACTAGAGTAAATCCTCACTTAATGTCGTCGGCTTTGCGACTGTAAGCAAAGTAACATAAAATGAAACCAATTATACCACAGACTAATGCATATAAACAGAAGTTAAGTCCCTAAAGCATCTCATCAACTTTATAACAAAACATTACTCGAGGACCTGCTGTAATAGATGCAAAGAAAGCTGAGGCTGGTGTTGGTAATAGAGTGCAAACCATGTGTGGAATTAAGGTAATTTTTCCGGACAGTGATTCAATACACATAAAAAACTCTAAAAAATTTACCTAGATATTCTACTTTGGGGGATTTATACACTGAAAAAAAATCATCCAAACAATATATGATGACATAAGTTCAAAAGTGTTATTAATGGTATTCAACAATTAAAACGCCAGATGAAAACATAAGGAAAAGCAGCTTTCTGACACTGGACCACAGGCAGAGAGGGGCTGTGATGTGTGAGATGGGAAGCCCATCGGTGTGTGTAGGTCTGCAGCTGCCCACCCTTCCTTCTTCCTCCGGGAGAAAGCCCGCAGGCTGCAGCGCAGGGAGGGAACCCGGCTGGACCGCAGCAGGCTGGTTGGGTTCGGCAAGACCAAAGCAAAATGTCAGACAGGAGGTTGCTACAGAGAAGAAGGGGCAGGCAGAGAGCACACATGAGATTTGCAAAGGGTTCACCTCAAGTCTTTGGCAGAGGACTGGTGTGTGACTGACTATACGGGAAGAAATGAGCCAAGGTCGGGAATGAAGCAGGAGGCAAATGACAGCCAGCACTCACCCAGCTCGGAGAACAGCTCACGTTCTCGCTAGTCCGAGGGGACAGGCCGCACAACACGGGGGCAGCGGGCGGAGTCCTCGGAAGACATCGCCTTAGTGCTGGGGCTGATTAGACTGCAATGCAAGGCTGCCCTGCCCCCCGCCTCCCGCTAACCTTGAGCAAGCTTCACAGAAGAGACTGAAAGGAAGAATGAGCCCGAGTGGCCTCTACAGACTTGCACTGCAAGAAACGCCAAGGGACGTCCTTCCAGCAGATGGACAGCACGGCGGGTGGCAGTCTGGACGGCTGCACGGAAGTGCAGGCAGGAGCAGCCTGGCTGGGGAAGTGTGCAGAGTGTGCTACGCCTTCCAGTATACAATGCAAGTGTGCCAGATACACAGTCCTCCCTTTTTAGTGTCTCTCCAAGAGAACTGAACAAAAATAACAGGGTATCGTGGGGTTTATAACACGTGCAAAATAAAATATAGAACCAGACGTAGCAAATAAGATAGGGACAGAGAACAGAAGTTCATACTTGGACGGTTCCTACATTATATGTCAAGTCATACAGTATCGCTTGAAGTAGACGATGATACATAAAACATGGTTATTATAAACCCTGGAGGAACCACTAAAGGAGTAAGAAAATAAGTCAATAGTGAAGATAAAATGGAGTCACAATAGTTAACTGATCCAGAAAAAAAAAAATTAAAGAAAAAGGGCAGATGGGCAACTGCGGGGGGAGGGAATTATTTGCTGGCAGAACTAAACCGAATCATGTTGATCGTTACAGTAAGTGTACACGGCCTCGGCCTGCAACTAAAGGTCAGAGACTACAAAACCGGATAAAAGAGCAAAGCCTAACTTCATGTTAACTACAAAAACTCACTAACATAGAAAGATGTGGGTAGGCTGCAGGAGAAAAACAGAAAAATATACCACGCCAGAGTGACTATATTAATATCACACAGTACACTCAGAATTAGAAATATTACCAGAGATAAAGAGGTATATAATGAAAAAGGAGTCAGTTTGTTCACAGAACATAACAATCTCAAATGGGCACTAATGGAACTAGTAATGGAACTCACGTACACGAGAAGAAAAATGGGACGCAGTTGAATGGAGAAGTCGACAATGCACAGTTATAGCTGAAGGTTTCAGTACTCCTCTCTCAGTAATGGACAGGACAGGGACACCTGAACAGCCCCATCTACCTACGTGACCGGACTGAAAGTGGCAGAACACCCTGCCCACAGGGGCAGGGTACACGTTCCTTTCCGGTACAGACGGAGCAGTCACTGAGCTAGGCTCTATTCTGATCCACAAACAAATCTCAAGTTCAAAAAAATGAAAATATGGTTTTCATTTTTTTTAAAGATTTTATTTATTTATTTATTTTTAGAGAGGGAAGGGAAGGAGAAAGGGAAAGAGAGAGAAACATCAATGTGCGGTTGCTGGGGGTCATGGCCTGCAACCCAGGCATGTACCCTGGCTGGGAATCGAACCTGTGACACTTTGGTTCACAGTCCACGCTCAATCCACTGAGCTACGCCAGCCAGGGCTGGTTTTCATTTTTATCAGAGGATAAAACATATCCTCTGACCTCAAGAGAATTAAACTAAAAATTAACATGGAGTTTTGTGGAAAATCACCAAATATTTGGGAATTAAATGGCACACTTCTAAATAACAAATAGGTCATAAAAAAATCACAAGGGAACTTTGAAAATATTTTTGAGGAGCATGAAAATGAAAACACAACCTATAAAAATTTGTGGGATGTCACTAATATGTGCTTACAGAGAAATTCACAGCAGTACAAGCTTATACTGAAAAATAAAAAAGGTTTCAAATCAAGGATCTATGGCAGAAGTTGGCAAACTTTTCTGTAAAGAGCTAAATGGTAAATATTTTAGGTTTTACAGATCATACGGTCTCTTGCAACTATGCAACTCAAGAGCTAAGGGTTATATGTAAACGTGGCTGTGTTCCGATAAAACTTTATTTACAAAAACAGACAGAGGGCCAGATCTGGCCCATAGGCCCTTACTTGCAGACCCCTGCTATGTAATCCGTCTTGTTAAAACTGCTGCATCTTCAGGAGGCGAACACAGTTCATGGCCTTCAATATACGCCTAACAAATGTTTACTGAGTGAACAGACTAATTTAATCCACACAACAAGCACAGGAGTTAAATATTATGATTTTACAAACGAGCAGAGTAAGATGAAGTAACTTGCCGCACCCCCAGTTAGGGACAGAATCCGCATCTGAGCTCAAGTCTAACACCCAAGTTCTGCGCACTTTCGCCTACATTCCACCCACAAGGCAGAAGCATCACTGGAGAAGTGTAAAAGCATCATACCATCAAATACCTACTTTCTGCCTGTCCTTTTTCCTTAGCCACGGTTTGCGGTTTCCTGAGAATTAGTGCTCAGTGAAAAAGGCACCGCTAATGTTAAAACACTATATATATGGATGTCTGTATCTTCATACTATAATCTTTATATACTGCTGTCTGTATCTGCGGATTTAATATTTAGACTATAATTGATGCAACAAAGCCACTAGATTGAATCTCGGACACAAACCATCTCGATTGTACAAGTAAGACGACTAGGAAGTTCGCTTCTGTAAAACAGGCAGCGTAACTAGAAGGCCAAGTCGATGCTGCACCCTCGCACAGGTAGCATGTGTGACTATGACATGAATTTGTATTTACTCTGAAAATGCACAAAGAGATGAAAAATGTCAGGGGAAAAGGCAGCAAAACATCCTCTTCTCCTTTGTCTTCAGAATCCCTCATTTCAGCTCCCCCCACATGTAGAAGCGGTACCACTCCCCCCGCCACCTGCCCCGCTGAGTGCTTCCCGCACAGCAGCTCTGTCCCGGGGGCCTCGGGGCCTCTCTCCATAACCAGCCCCCACTGCCGCTCACACACATCCGCTTCCCTTTACGAGTCCACAGTCCGGGGCAGCTGTTTTTCAAAAATAGGCACTAGGGGAGCCGGAGCGGATCTGAATGTAGATTCTACAACTGCACATCTTTCCACGCCTGTCTTCGTCACTTGCCTGGGTTTTACCATCAACATGATCATCAGGGAACTCGGAGGAGCCAAGTGCTGTCCTGTTAAGTTTTCTCTCTTCAGATGCTCAGGGCAAAATGTTTAAGAATCTGTGTGTACATGGGACACGCACCGAATACTAAGAAGCGATTAAAGAGTAAGACAAACAGCAACCACACCATTTGCCTGTCTTAAAACTTAATGTTTATTATGCCCTGGCTGGCGTAGGTTTGATTCCCTGCGACACTTTGGTTGCAGGCCACGGCCCCCAGCAACCACACATTGATGTTTCTCTCTTTCTCTCTCTTTCTCCCTCCCTTCCCTCTCTGAAAATAAATAAATAAAATCTTTTAAAAAAGTAGATTAAAAAAACTTTATGTTTATTACAGTCTGGCATCGCAATGATTAATGGGAATGCCATGATGCAGAAAAACTCAAGGCTTTACAACCAATCGCAAGATTATTAAACCCAGTAAAAAGATAAAAGTAAATGAAAAGTGATATAATAAAGCTGAACTCTGCAGCTTTTCCACTGCCAGTAAAATATTTGCAATAAAAAAATAAAAATAAAAATATATTCGCAATTTGCGCCCTGGCTGGCATAGCTCAGTGGATTGAGCGTGGGCTGGGAACCAAAGTGTCCCAGGTTCGATTCCCAGCCAGGGTACATGCCTGGGTTGCAGGCCATGACCCCCAGCAACCGCATATTGATGTCTCTCTCCCTCTCTCTCTCTCTCTCTCTCTCTCTCTCTCCCCCCCTCCCTCCCTTCCCTCTCTAAAAATAAATAAAATCTTTTAAAAAAATATTTGCAATTTTATTTGCAATAAAAATATACCTAAATTTTGTAAATCAACATAAATCTTCGGGACAACTAGAAACAGACTATTCAATGAAACTACATGAGGGGCCTAAAACTGCACCTTATCCATAGCCAATTAAGAATGAGAAATCTGTCCTCAAAAGTTTAATTTTGGGTGCTTGAACATGAACTTAGGGTAAGTAGGTGCACTAGTGACTGTAAAATATAGTCTTGATATGTGAATGTATTTAAAGGGAAATATTCCCTCTTTAACGTTAAGCAAAAGTGCACTGGAGAAGATGAAAATAATAAAGTTTTCAGTGTTCGCTTTTCAGTGTTTGCTCACTTAATCCTAACAAAAACATATACTCCGGGTTGTACCATGTGTAAGGGGTAGAGCCCAAATCCAAATCAGACTTCTTCCAAACTGAAGACCATGCATGGTCTTGGATCCTTAAGCTATCTTGCATCCAACGGAACTAAACATACACACAGTGCATCACATACAAAGAAACCAAAAAATAATTACCAGCTGCTAAAGGAACAAAAGAAATGCTCATCACAAGACACTACCAGCTTCCATTCCCAAAAGAGTGGAACTGGACACAAGCACTTTCAATGCCTAATTTTTCTGAGTGTCCTGCAGACCGCCAGTGATCCTGATTGGCACCCAACTGGGTCCAGTACTTTGGAAGCTCGTTAGTGCAAGACCGCACTAAGAAAAGCCAAAAGTAATAAACGCTGATGGTATTCCATCACTCACAGGAATCCCAACAGGATATGAAAATTGGGATGCACGTTGTAAAACCTCCTCCACAAATGACAACTCCACGATGCATGCTGTCACTGTGAGAGCTTCCAGCCTCGCCGCCTGCTGAACCATCTCATAAACAAATTGTATCCCGACTTTTTCAAAGAGGCTTAAGTTCCCTGAAGGCAACAATGGATTAAGTGTGTTTTTGCCACATACTCAGGGCCACTGTGTGAACTGATTTCGAACCTCAGTAACAGTCCAAAAAAACAGATATTTAAACCTCTACTACTTCTGTCCACGGCAACCAGTGCTATTATTCCCTCTCTGCCAGGGATCCCCAACTCCTCCTCTGAATTTATCAAGTAATAACAACCGTCTTACTTAGTGGCATGTACCATGTTCGAGCTCTCTGATATGTGCTTTGCACGTATTATATCATTTATTCCTTTATATGGTCCTATGAGTAGGCACCATCCTATCACTCCTGTGCTATAGACGAGGAAACACGGCCACTGCTTCACGTTACAGAGATAGCAAGAGACAAAAACAGGACTTTAATGCGAGTCTGTCTCCCGACAGGGCTCCTGCTCTCAACTGCTAGATGATGACTGCTATTCATGGGTCGATCATATTTTCCTTTACATTTTAAATATGAATTATGATCATTTTTTAATATACTGTTTCTCTTTTCTTTAAATTACATCTTATTGATTATGCTATTACAGCTGTCCCAACTGTGATTTTTCCCCTTCCGCCCCCCTCCACCCAGCAACCCCCACTCCCTCAGGCAATCCCACACCTTTGTCCATGTCCCTGGGTCACGTGTGTAAGTTCTTTGGCTGCTCCATTTCCTGTACTGTACTGTGCTGTACATCCCCATGGCTACTCTGTAACCACCTATTTGTACTTCTTAATCCCCTCAACTTTCACCCATTCCCCCACACCCATTCCACCTGGCAACCATCAAAACGCTCTCTGTATCCATGATTCTGTCTCTGTTCTTCTTGTTTGCTTAGTTTGTTTTTCAGATTCAATTGTTCATGGATATGCATTTATTACCATTTTAGTGTTCATAGTTTTGATCTTCTTTATCTTAAGTAAGTTCTTTTGACATTGCATATATTGGTTTAGTGATAGTGAACTCCTTTAGTTTTTCCTTGTCTGGGAAACTATCTGCCCTCTGATTCTAAATGATTTTCTTTGCCAGGTAGAGCAATCTTGGCTGTAGGTCAGGTTCTGCTTTTCACAATTTTGAAAATTTCTTGCCAATCCCTTCTTGCCTGCAAAGTTTCTTTTGAGAAATCAGCTGACAGTCTTATGGGAATTCCCCTGTAGGTAACTAATTGCTTTTCTCTTGCTGTTTTAAGATTCTCTCTTTATCTTTAACCTTTGGCATTTCAATTTTGATGTGTATTGGAGTGGGCTTCTTTGCATCCATCCTGTTTGGGACCCTGTGTACTTCCTGGACTTGCATGTCTATTTCCTTCACCAAATTGGGGAAGTTTTCTTTCATTACTTTTTCAAATAGATTTCCAATTTTTCACTCTTTCTCTCATCCTCCTGGCACCCCTATGATGCCAATGTTGGAATGTTTGACATTGTCCCAGAGGGTCCTTATGTTATCCTGTTTTTTTGGATTGTTTTTCTTCTTGTTGTTCTGATTGGTTGTTTTTTGCTTCCTCACGTTCCAAATCATTCATTTGATCCTCAGCTTCATCCACTCTACCGTTGTTTTCCTGTAAATTGTTCTTATTTTTAATTAATGTATCCTTTGTTTCTAACTGGATATGTTTTATTCTGCTGAGGACCTTACTAACTTTCTTGAGCATCCTTATAACCAGTGGTTTGAACTCTGCATCTGATAGATTGCTTCTCTCCATTTTGTTTAGCTCTTTTACTGGAGTTTTGATCTGTCCTTTCACTTGGACCACGTTTCTTTGTCTCCTCATTTTGGCAGCCTTCCTGTGCTTGTTTCTATGTATTAGGTGGAGGTGCTGGGTCTTCCTGTCTTGGTAATGTGGCCTAATGTAGGAGGTGTCCTATAGAGTCTGGTGGCACAGCTTCCTCTATCACCCAAGCTGAGTACTTGAGGCATGCTCTCTGTGTGGGCTGACTACCTCCTCCTCTTGTAGTTGAGCCTTGATTGCTGTTGGCAGGTCAATGAGAAGGACTTACCCGGACCTGTCAGCTTCCAGGATTGGCTGTGACCACTTACCACCAACCTCTGCTCTCCCTGGAGGATCAGCTGTGCAGGGGCAGAATGGCAGTGCTCCAATGTGGTTTGTAGCTGTCTACTGGGCATGCACACTCTGGGGTTTCCTGGGTCATGCAGACCAAGGTCAGCACCCACCTGTTTTGCCTGGGGCCACCCCGCCTAAGCTATAACACAATTTGAGATGATTGCTACTTGTCTGTGCTTGGAGACTCCCAGGCAAACCCAAGCTGCACTAGGCTGGCTGCGGCCAGTGCTGGGCCTGAGGCCACTTAGCATGGTGTCAGAGGCTGGAGACACAAGGAGGTTGGCTGTTGCTTATATGAGAGGATTTCAGAAGTTGTGAAGCATAAACCAAAACCAGCTATTTGTATGGAAAAGCAGCCTGAGTAGGCCCATAAGTTGGATGGAAAGGAGTGGCTATAGATATCGGGGGGGGGAGGGGAGCAAACAGTGTTAGGCAATTTGATGGGGTCTCAGATATGGCACCAGCCTTCCAGCTCTGTGGCTCTGTGGGGGAGGGTCCAGAAACGGGACAATGGCCTCTACCTACTTTCTTTCTGGGAGAACACTGTCCCCTGGCTCTCGCCTTAATGCCAGATACCTTAGCTCCTCCCCATATGTCACTGGCGTCTTTCAAGCTGCTAACTCAGCACTGGACCTCAAAGGGAATGAGTCTGGGTAGGTCTGTGTGTGGGTTCCTCAAAAGGAACTGCTTGGGACTCCAGAAGTTTCTTCTACTGACTCAATCCCTGCTCGTTTTTGCAGTCAGAAGTGATGGGGACTCATCTTCCTGGCACTGGAACCCTGAGCTGGGCAACCTAATGCGGGGCTGGGACTCCTCGCTCCCAAGATATTCCTCCTGAATTTTTATCCACCACACGTGGGTGTGGGACCAGCCTGTTCCTCATCTGCGCTCCTTCTGCCAGTCCGGATGGATGTGGTTTCTTTATTCCGTAGTTGTCAGACTTCCATTCACCTTGATTTCTGATGGTTCTGAGTGATGGCTGTCCTGTATTTTAGTTGTAATTTTGATGTGGCTGTGTGAGGAGGCGAGCCGTGCATACCTATGCCGCCATCTTGACTGGCAGTCAATACCCTGTCTCTCAAGCCTGGTTACATTTTGTAATCACTGTGGTTGCTTTCAAAATACCCAGCGCCCAGGCTACGTCCCAGATGAAATAATTGGAAGACTCTGGGGGTGGCTCACAGGTGTCAATAGTTTTTAAAACTCCCAGGTGATTCGAACATAGAGCCAAGTCTGAGACCCAGAGCTGTGAAAATTATCGAAACTTGAAAATAATATTTCAGGAGGTAGATCAAAAGAGCTGAACTAACGCAATTTCTAACATTTTTATCAACGACACTAACGCACTTCCCTCAGAAAATCATTAGGAAAAAATCTAAAATTTCAAAAAAAAAAACTCCTCTCAAATCACAGAACATGATCCTTGGTGTAGGCTACATTCTTTTTAGCCGGTGCTGCAGGGAAACACGCAGGAATATACAAACACACACATCAGTAGAGTAATGGGAGTTCCTGGCCAAAATGAGCTCATGGTCCTGGGCCCGTGCTCACTACAGTTTCCACACACATCGTGTCTGAAAGCAACAACTGCAGAGAATGGGAACCACACTCCCAAATTAACTCACTGCAGTCCTTTCTTCCAAACCTAATTCTAATAGATTTCTTCCTTGATTTAGATCATCAGTAAAGGAAAACCATTTGCATATCACAAGCAAGTCTGAGCATCCCAAGTTTTGTTTTCCATAATGGAAGACAATGTGATTGATTACTTATGGGGTCACATGACCAGTCAAGAGAAGATTTTAATCACTCACTGTGAATAAGAAAATAACAGAATTAACACAAAGCTGATAAACGTGTTCACTGTTCTTGTTAGTTATAAAAAAACTAGTTATGATAAATATTTGTATTACTTACTTCTATCAGAATATAATTATGCCATTTTTTAAAATCTTCCTTACCTCTGTTTCTTTATGGAAAATTCTGCTTTGGCTGATCTTGCCTATTTATAGTCCCAGCTACATCGTAAACTGGCAAAGCTGAATGTTTCTCAGTGTCTGCTTAATTAAAATTTGATTCAAATAAGAAAAAGACATTTAAAATCTTTTTTTATTTTTAAAAGAGTCATACTGTACTCTCACAGCAAGGTGACGTGATTTTTCTGGATGTTTCAAAAGTAAAGTGTTCTGGCCCAGGCATCACTCACAAGAAAAAGTGTCTACTCACGGGGATCATCCAGTTGGCCAGGTCGCCGTATTTGGACACCTGCATCGCTCCCAGCATCGTCAGGTTGACGTGTCCCCTGAGGAGGGAGAAGAGGAGATGAAAGGCAAACGCCACGACCTTTATGTCCCTTTTGCACTTGCAATCGCCAGCAATTAAAATAAATGATTCTACATTCCCCAAAATACATGTGCTTTTTCCCACCCAACACCTGATTTCCAAATATACCAGCTCAAGCTGATGTGGAGAAATAACCACTAAGAGTTCTTTTAAAAAAAAAATTATAAGTTTATATTGTTTCCAAAAAACAAATTAAAAACAGGTGCACACAGCGAGCTGGTTTCCTTCGGTGAGGGAGAATGTGGCTTGATTTGAAAGCAAACATGAACTAGAAAACGAACACAGTTTGCAGAAAACGTTAGGATCCTCGGGAAAAAACCTTGTAAAAATGTTTACTTCACGAGAGTTGGCACACAGATACGTATTCCATTGGGGGGGGGGGGGGGCTCTTTTAATAACAGCAGCCTGGGTGTTCCAGCTCTCAGCAACATGTGAAATGAGTAATTTCACATCTTGGTGCAGCCGAACAAGCCCAGGATGGTTTTCTGGCGGGGAGATGTGTGTGTGTCTCAGAGCCTTGCTCACACAGCCAGTGACTCAGCCCGGCCCCAGCGTGAAACTCCAGCGGCTCCGCTCTTACATACCCTCTAATCATCGCAAATGACTCATCGCTGGAGAAGTAAGAGGCTCCTGGAAGAACAGTCACTGTTTCCTTGCCTACACACAGGCGTGTGTGCGTGCCAAAGGGAAAAAAAAAAGAAAGAGGCTATTAGATTTCTAAGAGTATTATGGTGGAGAGAGGGGTATTTCCTGTTTCCTAAGGAACTAAGGCTCCCTTTAGCGAAATGCAGGGGCAGTTTGGGGGGTGGGGGACGCAGCGGAAACTGTCAGCTCCGTGGGGAAGGACATTTTATCAGTAACATTGTTCAGATTTGCCTTTGCATGGTGATAATGAAGAACAGACCAACTTTTAATTTCATTATTGTTTTGAAACTCTCTACACAATGCAATCCCTGTAGCCTATCCCCTTCCCTTCCAGGACTCCCACCAGCCCCGCCCCCGATGCCAGCCCCGCCCCTGACGCCAGCCCCGCCCCCGGGAGGCACCTGTCACAGTCCAATGCTACTATGGTCATTGGAGCGAAGAGGTGGTGGAGTAGCCCTGAAGAAATACAATTCTGAAAGGAAGATTACCAGGGATGCTCCTTAATTATTTCTTAAAACCCAGTGAACAGAAAGAGAGGACCCACCTAATTTCTTAACATCGTTGGGCCTGAATTTCCTCTTTCAACCTCAGTCAATCTCTCTCTCTCTCTCTCTCTCTCTCTCTCTCTGTTGCTCTCACTGCCTCTCCCCTTCGTATTTCCTCTCTTGCCCCTCTAAGCTTCTAGTAAAACCCTAGGACTTGGGTGAAAC
This sequence comes from Phyllostomus discolor, assembly GCF_004126475.2. Classification (NCBI taxonomy): domain Eukaryota; kingdom Metazoa; phylum Chordata; class Mammalia; order Chiroptera; family Phyllostomidae; genus Phyllostomus; species Phyllostomus discolor. The sequence goes on along the minus strand of NC_040905.2, from coordinate 7,169,956 downwards.
TGGGGAATAAGATCCTAATACTGGCAAACACCTTGAATGTTAACTTCCAAGAGGAGAGGACCTCTCTCATAACAAGAGTTCACACCTGGGCGGGACCTTCAACGTCATCCAGTCCCCATGCAACCAATACTATCACCTGAGTCACACCTAAGTTCCTTCCTTCTTGTGACCCACTTCTGGCCTGTTCCGGAGCATCAGGCGCCCAAGAGAAGAGTGTTCACAGGCCGCTGTGCCAAAGGTGGGCCAGCTGTACAAGACCATCCCATGCATGACCCCCCGGCTAGTAGGGCAGACAAAAGGGAAGGGAAGTTGTAATTCCAAGACTGGACTAGGGAAAGGCTCCTGGACACAAGAAGACTGGGGTGGTCGGACCATGCCCAGCTGTGCAACACAGCTGTACGCAGCCGCTCCAGTCTTCTCTGAAAGCCACAGATGGAGATGGGTCCCCTCTCCATCTGAGCTCGGATATGGAGAAAGAGTTAGACTGTTTCTACATTGCTGAAATATTTATCCCCCAAAGGAGCCTGATTCTACGTAAGGGAAACATTTGCACATCTTTCAAAGTACCATAAAACCTGAAAAGCTTTGGAAAATACTTTCTGGTGTGGTTAGTAGGAGCTTTTAGACAGCATGTAAGATCTGAAGGATGACATGAGGTAATGCACGCAAAGCCCTTTGTCTAGCGCCGGGCGCAGAGAAAGGGCTCCGGAAGCATTAGCTTTTACTATCCTCCCGCCAAACAATGGTGTTGCTCCCCGAGGAATACAGGCTGTGGGACCAAGCAACTGACTTTTACGGGTTATGCAGCCTGCCTGTGAGCTCCAGGTTTGGGGGCAGGTGGAATACAACTGAACCTTGTCCTAACACGAGTTCCACGTCCAGCAAATTCCGTTCCTCACCAATCCTGTGAGCTGGAGAGGCCAGGAGGACTATTTCGTAGGACAGTAGAGCAGAGAAACAGAAAAACCTCAGTTCCTTTGTTCTCCGTCTTAAATCACGCTGACTTCCAAATAGCAACCTTCCACTGGCTGACAGGACACAGAAGCCATCCTGTGCAGGAGACCCGGAGATCCACGCTGTGAGGTCCCCCCACCCCCCGCCACACCCCACGTGGTTCGTGATGCAGTTTTATTTAACAGCCCAGGAAACAGCTCTCATGAAGAAAGCTGTCAGGCCCCTGATAACGTGTTCTGGTATCTTACAAATTGCATTCTTCAGAAGCAAAGTTAATTTTCAGCATTTTTAAACATCCACTATCTAAACAAAAATAGATATCCTCAACGCAGATCCATGCTTTTCAAATACAATGTCCAAATGTGGTCAAGAAATAACTATAACTAGTAATACAGTGGTACCTTGAAGCAAAAGGACTTTCTTATTTGGTCTTTCCTCATTGACTCCTGTCTCCTCCCACTTTTCTGTGTGTAAAAGTCTAGATGCTGCCCTGACTGGAGTGGCTCAGTGTGTTGGGCATTGTTCCTCAGACCACAAAGTCGCCGGTTCAATTCCCAGTCGGGTCACACGCCTGGGTTGCAGGTTGGGTCCCCAGTTGGAGCGTATACACAAAGCAACTGATTGATGTTTCTCTCTCACATCAATGTTTCTCTCCCTCTCTTTCTCCCTCCCCTCCCCTCTCTATAAAAAACAATAAAATATTTAAATAAATAAATAAAAATGTACATCCGTTTGTGATACTTGAGCAAAAGAGTTTCTTCATTTCATGAGTTATACAAGTCCTTTAGCTCAGGACTAAACAAGTCATTCACTCCACACCAAGCCAATGCCCACTACGGGCCTTGAAAAGTGTTACAAACAAAACACAGATGCCCTCCACCAATGGTTCTCAACTTTGAGCCCCACCAGAATCACATGGAAGGCTAGTAAAAATGCAGCCTGCTGAGCTCAGCTTCCAGAGTTTATAATTCTGGAGGCGTGTGGTGGTGGGGTCCTGGCATTTCCCACTCCTAACAAGTCCAAGGGGACGGTGGTGCTGATGAGAAGGGTCTGGGGCTCCACCGGGGAACCACGGCCCTTAGCAAAGGGGCGCACTGTCCAGCAAGAGAGACATGTACTGTCAAATAAGCTGCCAAAGGAGTTGGAGAGGAAAATAAATTACCAACAAGGAGCTGGGCAAGAAAGAGTAGGGAGACAGAGCAAAACCCAAAAGAAATCTGGTGAACGGCACAGGAAGAGCCACAGGGTGGAGGAAGGAGAGCAGGGGCATGCCAGTCACGACCAGAGCGGACTCCAGAGTGCCCTGTGGGGGCCCCGGAACCCTTGCAGGGCGCACTGGAAGACCACGCTGGAAAGGTCAGCTGCAACCGTCAGAAACCCGGAAGGCTGTGCGGCGTGTGCCCGCGTCCGCGGGCCTGTGGGACTCCGGGTGCGGCGTGTACGCCCACAGAGCGGGGCTTCTCCTGCACGGCACGACTGACATTCTGGAGTGGAGACTCCTTGCAGGGCTGTTCTGGTCGCCGCACGATGGTCAGCAGCACCCCTGCCCTCTGCTCGCTACATGCCAATAATAACACTAGATAATACTACCAAGGCACGACAATCGAAAATGTCCCCAGACGCTGTCAAATGCCCTGGGTGTGTTGCCCATTGAGAACTGCTACAGCTCTAGAGACGCGAGACAGGGGCCAGGGCTGTGTACAGCCATGAGGTTCACACGATGGGTTTTTCTACAGCAGTGTGCATCAAAGGCAAGTAATTTCTACATTACTTGTACATTAAAATCAGAAAAAAAAAATAGAAAGAAATAGAAAAGAATGCAAAATGCTCTTACCGTGAAAGCTACAACATACATGGGGCATTTAGAAAACTTTTAATTACACTGGGAGACGGCACACCTCCACAAGACCTCTGAAATGCCCTAATCACTGCCTTCTGCACCTCCGCAAAGCCCAGCCTTCCAGAGAGCAGGCACGGTGCACAGGAAGACAAGTCCTGAAGCCGGAAGGAGAAGACTGGGTGCACCCAGCCCCCAGCGATGTGATCTGGGCACCTCAACTGACGTCCCTGGATGCAGTTCCCCAGCCTGTACGATGAGGTTTTGCTTGAGGCTCAAATGCTATATGCACATGTAGAGTCTGCTGTACACTCCAGAGTGCGCTGAGAGCGGTAATTCGTTTTTACATAACCATAGGAGATTGTTATTTAGAAACAAGGATCCTTAGAAATAGTTATCATTTTAAAACTTAATACACCGGTTTTACCCAGAAATATAATCCTATGTTCATTTCAAGGGACATGTATAAATATAGCCTCCCAAATTAACACACACACACACACAAAAAGGCCTGAACTCTCAGGTAATTCCCAAATTTGAGGAGTTGAGGAAACTGCCTATTCATACCTTGCATTCTCTAGCTCCAAGTATTTCCTCCCTAATTTGGACAACTCCAAAATCAAAAACAGCATCAATCCCAGAGAGGACTTCCATGAAAGAGTTACAAGATTATCAAGCTGGTTTGCCGCGTGGCTTCCCAAAAGCAGTGAACCACTGTTTCACACAGCAGTTTCAGATTCTACGTGATGTTTCAGAAGCTGAAACACACATCGTTGGGATGGGACACTTTTAAACCTCAGATACGCCCACCATCCAACAATGTCACTGAAAAAATGAACTCTTTTTTCCAAGGAAAGTGGGTTCCATGAGCTCAAGCCCGACATTTAGAAAATGGAGTTATTTGTTTTGCAAATAACTCACTAATATCACACGTTCATTAAACCGAGCAGCAAATACTTTCACAGATCAATGAGCCACTGCTAAAAGGCACAGCACAATTAAATTACAGCCTTGGTGAAATGCCATTGCTTTACCAGGGTGGACCTTTCACAGTCGAGCTGTGTTAACTGATTCGACTGTTCAACCAGAAGCTGTTTTGTGTCCAAGGATCCCGAGTATCACACACACATTCTCCTCGGCAGCCGGCCTCTGTGCCCGGCTCGGGGTCCTCCTCCGCGGAGAGCCGCCCACGCTGCTGCTGGGCGTGGAGCGGCGCTAACGCTCCTTCACCGGCAGAGCGAACGGGAGTCAAGGGCGGGCACAGAAACTCGGGCTGAGACGGTGTAACAGAGCGAATGAAAATGAGCTCCTGACGGGCAGCCGCCTCCAAAGCACCACCTTCAGCCCCAGCACGGTGGCCGCGGGGCCTGGGGCTTGGGCAGCAGCACCGGCCAGGGGCCCTCACCTGCTCTCCTCCCCCGGGCTGCTTACACACACGCCACCCTAGGTTCTAGCCGACTGAAACGCTAATAGTAGAAGGAAAAGCATCTGAGTGTGGGGACAAAGATGTGACGAGGGTAGAGCCCCCAGTTCAAAGAAACTCTATTTATTACTCATGTCCCCAGGCCCTGCTTCGTGGCAGACACCCCTTAGTCACCTGGAACCTTTGAGGGATGCTCTCTGACCCCAAGGATGACAAAGCCCCAGGGCCCCAGGCCTTTTCTTTTGCCCCTGGGGATCCACGCCCCCACCCTTCTCATCAAGAGAAGGTGGGCCTGTTGCGCCCCCGGGGAAGGTCCAAGGGGAGGTTCCGGCAGGAGACCCGGTGGGGGAGACTGTGCCCTCACCCCCACCCAGGCAGCAGCAGGACGGCTGCGTTCTTCTCCCTGGCAGGCGACCGACCCTCTCCGACAGCTGCCCCCGGAGGCCTGCCCAGGGGTTCCCGGCGGCTCCCTGTGGTGCTTCACCCCCCTTTCCTGGTTGCCCCGACCTTGCCCACTTTCCTGTCCACTGTCCCTCCCTCTCACCCTCCCACTGACAGCCAGGACCCTGACTGACTGAGCCACCAACGCTCCTGCTGTTCCACGAGCTCCACCTTTATCCCAGTGTGCCCTAAATAAGAGCAGGCCTCTGACAGGAAGCCAGGCACAGAGGGGACCTGGGAGGCTCGTCTCCCCTCCTCCACGAACACTGCAGTGAACAAGCTCCAGGAAAAGACAAAGCATCAAGCCCGACTCCTCACTAGCATTCGGCCTAGAACTGAATCCACAGCCAAGGAAAACACTGGAAAAGCACGTGATTTAGCGAGTTTACCTGCATTGATTAGGTCCGCGTCGACTTCACTTTGTAATGGGTATGGGCCCTGTCGAACAAAGCAGATTGTCAATGTCGGCTGGCAAGAGACTTCCAGAATCGCACACAAACACCGCCGTACAAGCGATTTCTCCAACAACCCCAGGAAACCGGCGTCGGAAGACTGCAGGGGAATCTTTGGAAATAATTCGGTTGTTCGCAAGGCGCTGGTTCTCATACTGACTGGTCTTTGCTACGCTGATAACTTTGTGACTGGGTTAATGAAAATGTTTTCTAAAAATCACCAAAGTTCGAAAATAATGTTATTAAAAATATATGTCATAAAACAAAAAGGAACTATTTACTACCTACAATGCATCTAACGTTATTTATAAACCTTCCTCTTGGTGTCAATAAATATAAACTAAATGGGTGCATTATTTGGCTGGAAGGACCCAGACAGGCAAACGTTCAGCTTTTGGTATGTAGAAGCTAAAGATCTGAATTTAGGGTTCTAACCTTATCCCTCATAACATCTAAGTTTTGCAATCTTTTTTTTCTCTTTGCCTACTAATTCTCAATAAGTTTTTTTTGTATGTCTTTTTATAAGGCATCCCTAATTATTTGAATTGGGAAAGGGGTTTCATAACATAACATACATTGATCAAAAAAGGGAGAAAAGAATAAAAGAGAGATGAAATAGGCATGATAGGCCCAAGAATGAGAACATACTGGCTGTAACATTTCAACAGACTTTTTCTAGGGGACCCAATATTTATTCTTTAAATAAATTGAAGTGATAACTAATGTTTAGACCTATGTACATTTTCCTTTAAACATTGACCATGGGTAACTCACATAGTCTTACTTCCCTACCTTCAAAGGGAGGGAACTGATCACTCCAGAAATCTCTAAGGCACATGAATAATATGTCTTTGACTTCGATATGAATCCACTTTTATTCAGACACACATCTTTTTTGTCTTTGAAAATGGTCACGGTTATTACCTCAATGAATCACTACTGACGCTATGCCTGTGATCACTACTGGTATTCCAAATAGATGTACAGTTGCTATGTGTACCCCTTTTATGGCATTAGTGGTCGAGTCACTGAGGAACAATAAAGATCAGGGATATTATAAATTGGCAAACTATAAGTAATCTCTGCCATAGCTAATAATTAAATTAAAAATATCATCCAGGAAGCAAAATTGCTTCTCACTTTCATTATAATGTTGAATAAACACTGTAGCCAAATTCTGTGAGAACACTGAGCTCATCTGGGAGGTTCATTTTGAGGAAAAGAAAAGTCTACCCTTTTAGACATCAGGGCCTTAACACAATAATTAGATGAGAAGAATTTCTAAGACTTTTTGAATCAACTATCAAAAAATGTCCCTGCCCGAAACAGACACCTTACTCTGTGGTTTTCACTCAGTGCCTCACTGAATTTTGCTTCATGGAGAATTGCTAATGACCTTCATTCATGGCCAAGCACAAGAGTGTTACAAAGAGCGTGCTAAGCAGGGGGAACCCACGAGGCCTCTCTGAAGCAGCACCCAGGGGAGACGGGAACCCGCGGTCTGACAAAGGAAGAGCAGTCCCACACGCAGGAAACGACCATCTACCGTGGAAAATACAACCCTACAAACTCACAGCTCCCCCCAGTCTGTGGGGGAAATTGAATATTTTATTGTGATGACAAACAGACAGAAAGATAAGTTTGGGAACTTGAAGCTGATAACTCTCTGTCATAAGATTTCACTATACAGAATACCTCATCATCTAGATCACATAAATAAAACTTTAACTTCTGTCTTACCAAACCCAGGATTCCATTTTCGCTTTGCAGGTGAACAGTCATGTTTGGGCTGATGAAGTTGCTGGCCAGCAGTGGGATTCCTATGCCCAAATTGGCTGGGAAAAAAGATGTTAAGGGAGAACGCAGGAAAGGTAGAGAGATTATGCCATAGGTCTTCTACGTGTACAAATCTGAAGTGACGCCTTCTTTAAAGGTGATCGCTCTGAATGTGATCACTGGACACACTCTCCAATCACCCTCTAGGCACTATTTTGTCATTTTTTTAAATCACGAATTAATTACACCTTTGTCGATAACATTAATATGCTTCCCGTAAATACATCAAAGTGGTGGCTTTGGAAGACACGCCAGGAGGTCATTTACACCGTCAGACATATTTTATTTTCCTGAATGTGCTCAGCAAACTCGGACTGCTGTGGTGCGACTTATGACTGATGTATTATTAAACATGGCTTGCCTTTTGTTTAAAAGCCATTTTGACTTTTCAAAACTCCAACTAAAAATAAGGATGATTTAACATAATTAAAAAGGGCTACCATGTCTAGATTTTAAAAAAAGTTCTAGGACAATACCGAAATGTCTGCACTGGAGTGTCCCCATGGTTTTGGGTCACCGTGGAGGCATTCACTGGACCAGCGTCTCCCGAGCCCTCCCTCAAACGTAAGCTGGGGGAGGTGAGTTTCGGGGAATGCAACTGAGACCCTATGAAAAGTAGCATCGAAGGGCTAACGGAGGGTGTTGAGTCATCTTCCTTGGACATCAAAATAGGGTCTAACCTGATCTGTATGCAGATGGGGTGGTTCAGTCTGGCCTCCGACCAGATCGGAGAGACTGGAACAGAAACTAGGAGACACAGTGGACAGCGTGGTGGTTTACCAGAGGACAGGGGTCTGGGGTAGGAAGAGGTGAAGGGGTCAAATGCATGGTGACAGAGGGACATCTGACTTTGGGTGGTAAATGCGATGCACACAGATGATGCAGCATAGAGTCGTACACTTGTAACCTCTACGATTTTATTAGCCAATGGCACCTCAATAAATTTAATTTTTTAAAAAGGGAACACGCTGCCTAGAACTTCTGACCATGGTGTCCACTAGCCCTGCTGAATGGCAAACCCTCACGGGCACTGAAATGAAGTCGAAGTCCACACGGTCATTTACCTCCTTCTATCTCTTTTTGAGAAAGTATTTCAAGCAGAACTTGAATCATTTACTGAATACTCTTACAAGACATTATTTCTAATGTTCTAATATTTAAAACATTAGAAATAAAAGAGTATACACTCAGGGGATCTTTGTCACAAGAAACAAGGGGTTGTTAAGAAGTTGAGTCTTACAGAAAAGGACAAATACCGTATTTTTCACTTACATGTGGAATCTAAAGAACAAAATAAACACACACACAGGACAGAAAAAGACTCACAGACACAGAGAACCGACAGATGGTACCAGAGCGGAGGGGGCTTGGGGTTGGAGGACTGGGAGATAAAGACGCAGGAATTAAGAAGTACAAATCGGTCGTTACAAACTAGTCATGGGGATGTAAAACACAGGACAGAGAGTGCAGTCAATAATATTGTAATAACTATGTATGGTGCCGGGCGGGTACTGAAAGTACTGGGTCAAGCACTTTGTAAAGTATATGACTGTCCAACCACTATGCTGTATACCTGAAACTATTTTAAAATAATATGGAATATAAACTGTAATAGAAAAATAAAATTTTAAAAAAGTTGGATCTTCCATGTTTCAATGAGTAGGCAAATGCCAGAATACAGAGAAAATAAATGGCACGGGTGATAAATAACTAGTACTTCTGAGATTTGGAACCTCGTCTCGGGTAATCTCTAGTCCCCATAACATGTAGTCAGATGGCAAACTGCACTAAAATCCACTGTGTCTGAGCAAACAGCTGAGCAAATTTTCGGTCATCATTTTGTTCCAAGAAGACAAATGGACTACAGTTCCAATATCACACATTTTGGTATCTTTAGATTATAAGCCACATTTTGAAAAAACAAAAACAGAAACAAAAACTGATCAACTGCCTTGAAAGTCACCAGGACTATCAACGAGCCCCCGTGCATCTGCCCGAGCAGCCAGACGCGCCGGGAGAGGCGGGGGCCCGGTCCGCGCGCAGGCGCGGAAGGACGAAGGATACCGTACATGCCGTCCTCAAATTCCAGAGCGGCCCGCCTGATGATGCGCTCCCGCACGTTATCTCCCGGCTTCCCGGACTTGGTTTTTACGTCTCCCTCTTTCCGGATCGACATGCGCTTTAAAGTGAACAGAAACAGATTATTTGCAGTGAGGCGTATCCTTGGATGGTTATCACGGTGAAAGCTCAAAGTTTTACTAGGAAAAAAATGAACTCTGTCCCACTACTGCTCCGAGGCAAATCTGCAAAGTAGCAGCATTTAAAAAAAAAAAAAAAAGAATGCGAATGAAAGCACAACCAGGAATAATTCTTTAGAAAGGATGTGAAAGAGGTCAGATGTCTTTGACGAGGAAGATACGCTTGCTCTGACTCCTTGAAGCGAATGACCCCTCCGCGCCTGCCTCACTGGCTGCTGCTCCTGCCGCCTCTCGGGACTCCTGCAACCGCGTTCCCCTCGGGGGCTCGGGGACGGAGCCAGCGCGGACGGACGCAAAAGGAACAGACCTTGGACTCCGTTTCCGCAGGCCTGGCCGAACGTGTCTGGCTGGTGCCGCTGCTCTCAACTGCCTGTTTCCACCTGCAGGGTCTAGACTGGTTTCTGCCACGAGCGCATCACGGAGATCACAGAAACAGCCAGAAACCGGCCGGGAGAGTATTTCCAACACTAAATCTCCTTAATGTAGACGCTGGTCTTCATTTGCAAGTGTCCCATCCTTCCTCCCTAGCCCACTGACATCAGTTTTAGATTGCAGAAAGCCGTTCTATTTGATGTCCACAGGGTAGGAGGCATCTCTGATTCTGTTGGGCCCCCCTGCACCGCCACACATCTGTTTTGTTGCCGATCCCTAGATACTTCTGAATCTCGGTATCAATTCTGGCCCCGACGGTCATTTTTGCAAGCTCTGAGTCACCTGAAATACCGCCAAGGCTTCTGGAAGCCACCCCTTGCCACAATCTCATCACCGCCAGCTGCCTAGCACCTCAAAAGCCCAACACGAATGGGACGTGAGGTCCATTGTGGACTCTATTACCAAATGCCAAACACCTTCAAGGTAGACAGACATTCCTGAACAGTCAAACATTAGCAGCCTAGCAGGGGTAAAGCCAGCAGAGACCGGCTATCCTTCCCTACCTCCCCGGACAGGGTGGGTGCAAAACCACACATCCTCCCCCAGGGCAGGCACACAGCCTGCGACCACAGGGCATCGCTGAGCGGGACAGTCCACAAAGGATCGTGTCCCCTCTCGACGGACGCATGAGAAGCTCCTACTGAGTAGCATCCAGAGCCAGGCTTCCCGCTCAGCGCCGACTCCCTGTCGCCAGGAACAGCCCCCGGGACACACATCTCCGACAAGCAGGGGCCTAGACAGGGACTGAGGAGCGGAGTCACCTACCTCAATTCTCTTCTCGTAGTTCTCTCCCTTTATAAGGCGATGGACGTAGATCTTGGGGATGTGGATGTCCTCTGCGGCGAATGACCCGACGTCCACGATTTCCTCAACCTGTCCAGAGAGGAAGGAAAATAATTAAATAGTGAAAGCTTAAACCGAACGCTTTTTATTTAAGAAACGAAGTATATGCCCTGGCTGGCATAGCTCAGTGGATTGAGTGCGGGCCGCGAACCAAAGTGTCGCAGGTTCGATTCCCAGTCAGGGCACATGCCTGGGTTGCAGGCCACGGCCCCCAGCAACCGCACATTGATGTTTCTCTCTCTTTCTCCCTCCCTTCCCTCTCTAAAAATAAATAAATACAATTTTTAAAAAAGAGAAAAAAAAAGCAACGAAGTATAAGCATCTTCACTTCTAACTCAGGTTGTGTACACGGTGTAAATACACACACACACACAGATGTACATATTCATGCTGGTGCGGGGACAAAAGTAGGTTTACAGTGTGAATATGCAGAGCAGTTTACTCTTGTATTATTATTTATTAATTGTTGTACTGTTTTCCAGACGAACAACTGTAAACCTCCTTTTGCCAACCTTGTATATAAGAAAGACTAGGCAGGGGTGTGTGTGTGTGTGTGATTTATATCACGCCTTCTGGACCCGCAAAAAAGAAGAGATTCAAATACACGTGTCTGAACATGAAACACAGAGCACAAAGCTTCAGAACTCAGTCTTTGCCCAAAACAGCTTCAGTCGCAAATCTGTCAAGTGCAGCTGCTTGAACTTTCACTAATTGCAGTTCAACCACGCTCACTTGAAAGAACACCCCTTAAGACCATTTTCAAAACTAATGGGAAATGTATCATACCAGGAACAAAAATCTGTAACAACATCTGCTTGGTCCATTGAAGAGCTTTTTAAATATAGATACAATTGCTATTTCTAACAGTTTTTAATCATTCCTATTGGCTTCCTAGAATCGTGAACAAAATGCAACTGCTGAAATCATTTTACTTAAAGACCAATGATTGATTTCAATATGGAAACTTCAAAAAAGCACATATTAACTAATAAATAGAAATACCCAATGTAATTAGAACCGATTCACAGAGTAAAAGAACATTTTATAGCAATATGCAATACCCCAAGTAAGCCAGCTATTTTAGAATTTAAAAAAAAAGGAAAAAATGGTTTGTTTGTTTTTTTACATCAACATAACAAAATCAGAACAACAAGAATCAAGAAAAACTAAGGTCAATATCGTTCCGGTCAAAGAATTACTTTTCAGGCGCCAAGAAAAAATATTACCTTGAAGGCTGAGTGCACAGATGCCACTCCCAAAGCAAACAGCTCTTGTACACAGAGAACTGTGCCAAACTGGTCTCCCAAACTAACAACTGAGCTCTCAGGAGTGTTTGGGGTGAAGCAGCCCCCGCACCACACCCCTTGCACAATGAAAGAAAACCAGAAAGTACAAGAGCCGTTCCAGTTACTGTGCACTGCTCCCAAAGAGCCAGAACAGAATAGGACGTGGTGGTAAGAGCTCTCTTCTTTGGTAAACGGAAGGATCTTGACCCAAATCAAACGAGAACGCAAGGAAGAGTCAGGAAACTCGGGGCCATCTAAACTCAGGTTGGGGTAGAGCTGTGTGCCAACCTCCGTCTGAGAATGAGTAAAGGGACAGCAAGGGGACTTCCCATCACCGTACTCTGCAACCTCCCCTCCGAACCTGTCCGTGCTCTGGGGTCTCCTGCCCAAGGCAGTGACCAGGTGCGAGGAGGTGGAGGCAGGACATGCAGAGCAGCTGAGAGCATCCTGCCACCTGTTTGGCCAATGGGACTTCCAGCCATTAGGGCTCGTTTCCATCTTTACACATGTGCAGTTCAACCCTTCAGAGATGTTTGTGACTCTAAAATCTCATGTATGCAATAAATCCATTATCCTGAGGATAACTATGAAGACTTAGTATTGGTGAAAATATTTACCCCAGCACTTGTTGAAATATTAAGGAGTTAGAAACAGTCTACATGGTTAATGACAGGACAAACATAAAATATATATTCACACAATGATGAATCATTATTATGTTCTCATAATATTTAATGATACCTCATAATTTAATATTTCCTAAAAATGCAAGATTTTGTATTGTTACATCAGACTCTTTCATCCTTTATGTAAATTACTTACACCTACCAAAACTACACAGAACTACTAATAATTACTGTCTCCAGATAACAGTACAAATTATTTGTATTTCACTTCTACCTTTAGAATCAAGGAAACCTACAATGTTTTATTTTTTTAAAGATCCAATTTTTAGACACCAAGTAAGTAGTTTCCAAAACTGGGAAATTTTAAGTGAGGAATTCAATAAATTCCTTCATTAGCTAGACAGGTACCACTAAGAGAAATAGTGGTTTCTAAACATTAAAAGCACTTACATCGTTATGAAATAAATTAAGAAAGCCCTTTTGCCTACATTTTCTTAAGGTGATAATGGGAATTTTTCTCCATGCCCAAGGCTGTTCCAAAAGCTCAGGCCCTTCTGTCTCTTACTCGGATGATTACAGCGGCTCCATCACTGGTCTCCCTGCCTTTACACTGGGACCCACTAATCGAAATAAAGAAGAACTTACAGGGGAACAACAGTAGGGTGGATGAAGCCACGAGTCAAATCAAAGATTTGGAACATAAGGAAGCAAAAACAACCAATCAGAACAAGAAGAAAAACAATCCAAAAAAACCAGGATAGCATAAGGAGCCTCTGGGACAATTTCAAGCATTCCAACATTCGCATTATAGGAGTGCCAGGAGGAGAAAAGAAAGAGCAAGAAATGGGAAATCTATTTGAAAAAAAGTAATGAAAGAAAACTTCCCTAATTTGGTGAAGGAAATAGACACGCAAGTCCAGGAAGCACAGAGAGTCCCAAACAAGATGGATGCAAAGAGGCTCGCTCCAAGACACATCAAAATTAAAATGCCAAAGGTTAAAGATAGAGAGAGAATCTTCAAAGCAGCAAAAGAAAAGAAGTTAGTTACCTACAGGGGAGTTATCATAAGACTGTCAGCTGATTTCTCAAAAGAAACTTTGCAGGCAAGAAGGGATTGGCAAAAAATATTCAAAGTCATGAAAGGCAGGGACCTACAGCCAAGACTGCTCTACCCAGCAAAGCTATCATTTAGAATAGAAGGGCAGATAAGGAGCTTCCCAGATAAGAAAAAAACTGAAGGAGTTCATCATCACCAAACCATTATTATATGAAATGTTAAAGGGACTTATTTAAGGAAAAAGAAGATCAAAACTATGAACAATAACATGGCAATAAATACATATCTATCAACAACTGATCTAAAAAATAAACTAAGCAAAGAAGAAGAACAGAGACAGAACCATGGATATGAAGAGTGTTTTGATGGTTGCCAGATGGGATGAGTGTGTGAGGGAATGGGTGAAGAAGTAAGGGGATTAAGAAATACTAATAGGTGCCCTAGCTGGCGTAGCTCAGTTGATTGAGCTCGGGCTGCAAACCAAAGCATCGCAGGTTCAATTCCCAGTCAGGGCACATGCCTGGGTTGCAGGCCACGGCCCCCAGCAACCACACATTGATGTTTCTCTCTCTCTTTCTCCCTCCCTTCCCTCTCTAAAAATAAATAAATAAAAATCTTTAAAAAAAAAAAAGAAATACTAATAGGTAGTTACAGAATAGCCCTGGGGATGTACAGTACAGTATAGGAAATGGAGCAGCCAAAGAACCTATATGCATGACCCATGGACATGAACAATGGTGGGGGATTGTCTGAGGGAGTAGGGTATGCGGGGTGAAGGGGCACAAAGGGGAGAAAAATTAGGACAACAGTAGTAGCATACTCATAGAATAAAATGAAAAAATAGAAAAAAATCTGAAGTATAAACCGAAAGGAGAAAACATGTTTTCAGACAACCTGTGAAAAGAGTTTTTAAAAAACCAAACTGAAGAGGCAGAACCCTTTCAATGCTAGCTCCTGAAGGGACTGAGCCTTCCGTGCTGGCTTTGTGTGACCACGAGAAGGAACAGTAACAAAGAACCCATGTTGGGGGGTAGGGGGGAGGTAGGATTCTGGTGAGACCAGGCAATAACCTCAGAGTCAAAGAAATCTGAAAAGAAAAAAAATGGATAAAATGTACTTGTTCTCAAAAGAGTAGAACTAAAGCGTGTGAGAGCACTCATGAATGATGGCAGAGACGCACCTCCTAAAATCACTGGTGGGTTGGACAGAGGACAAAGAACGAGGAGAAGGCGGCACTGCGAAGCGGACTTGGCCGAGATCAGACTTGGAGGCCAGGTAGCGCGGAACCAGCCCTGTGCGTGGATCTGACGCAGCACCATCTGGCACGTCTAAAAACCCAGACACTCCAGGCGTCTCTAATTAGTACTTGTCTTCAGTCATTAGCAGAAAAATAGCGGCTAGGAAATGTTAATTGTTGTCGATGTGAACTTTGTTTCCAAAGGTTGCCGTCTCCACCTTGCACGCTTCCTACTTTATAATCCTGAAAAGTTGTATTATCGAGCTCGGAAAAGGGTAAGAATTCATCCTCGGGTGACAATGCTTTTGTTTTCACCTGGCAAACATTATTTCTGTCTCAGGTGAGGGAATGCAAGGGCTGCCAAGCAGTGACGTGCTCATTTGTTTTATTTTTAGCGACAACCTCAGTCCCTCGGAGCCACAGACAGGGGCCTGACCCTGGGGGTGGTTAGGGAAAGAGCTGCGCACCCGAAAACCTCCCCAGGCAATACTGCGAAGCGAGGGCTGGGGGGGGGGAGGGAGGCATCACACTGCGGTTGTTCTCCCTGAGTCATTTTACCTTTCGGAAAGGTTTAGCATGAACGTGTATTGTTTACTAAGAAAAAAAAAAGCAGCAAACAATGAGCAATAATGTCTGGAATCATGAGAAACATTAAGTAACCCAAAGTAGCCAAAGCTGAGGACTAGGAAAATGGAAGAGGGAGGCAACGGGCAATGAGCAGTAACAGGAAAAGTCGAGAGGTGGGTGCAGAGGTGCTCTGGGCGTCGACTTAACCCAGAGAACGGGTGCGATGAAGAAAACGCGTGGAGAACAGGGAGGTCAGCACACAGGGCACCCTTCCCCAAAATCCGAAGGAGAAAAGAAGATACTTTTCATGAATCCAAAGGAGCGAGAAGGCGCCTGTCTCCTCAAGCTTCGTGCTGAGGGACAAGGACAAGATCACTAGCTCCAAATCACAGGAGGAGATGGCGCAGAGCCAGAGGGCTTGGGACAAGCGCAGACGGTCTCGGCGTCTCTGCAGGAAGGCGCGAGGGCTGAACAGGGGAGAGGCTATTCCAGAATCCGCAGCCTTGACACGGTGGCACGATGACCGCGCAGTCACTAGGAAGCCCAGCTGACGGGATCAGGTGCCAGCAGACCCCCCGGCAGGTGTGGTGAACAGGCGCTGACCCGAGGGCGTGCTGCGTCACGAAAACGTGCCTGTGTCTGGAAGCCACAGGCTTGGCGCTGGATTTTGTGCACAAGGGATGTAAAAGAAGTGATTTAAAAGAAGGAGGCATATCATACGCTAACGGCCAGGTAATCAGAGTGCTCACCAGACTAAAGATGTAGGTGACACATTTTTATTAGGAACAACAAAATCAGCTCAGAAATAAGATAGTGCGATCATGAGAGACACCAATTACTTGAACATTGTCCATCACAGTCGGCTGACCCATTCTGTGTGTTGCCTTCTGACAAGTTCTATCTTTCAGAGTGAAACAGTGGGAGACACCATGATTGTGGGCTTCCAACCGATGGGTAAACTGCTCGGTAAAGTGGAAATGATGGAAACCCTGAGAGAAAGCGACAAGGAGAAACTGCAATTTGCAACAGGCCAGGCACTGCAGCCTGGGCCTGCACAGAAATGGATCATGGTCTTGCAAGAAACACAGGATTTCCAAGAGCTGACAGAAAAAATAAGCAGGTTCAAGTGACAAATGGGCTCGTCGGGCTCTCAAAACACCCATTCTGACGACAGGAAAGCAGAAAACACCCATTCTGACAACAGGAAGACAGATCGTCTCAGTGATGAAGAGGATATGTAAACAAATGAGTACTTAAGTATTCCACAGTTACATGTGTCTCCTCCTGTTTTGGAAGGGCTCGCACGAAAGAGACACCCCTGACCGCGGACAATGGGGCATCGCAAGAAACCGTGAGAGGTATGTCAAAGGCACAAGACTGGAATGAGATGCGCTGGTTCCAAAACACTGTACAGGATGAAAAAGTGGCCTGGGGGCTGATCTTGCTGTTTCTGCAGGCAGAGAGCACGATCCCTCCCCGCTGCTGGCCAAGGACGGCAGAGAAAAGCAAGCACGGTGCTTCAGTTCCACGTTGCTCCTGACCTCCGGGCACGGAGAGGGAAAGGGCAGGACGCCCACGAGGAAGGAGGAACTGAACTCCAAGAACAGAAGCCCAGACGCTCTGAGCTGACTCCGGGCTGCAGACCCACAGAAGCGATATCCCAGGATCCTTCAAGAGCCTGAGGTTTTGGTCACAACATCACAGTCAAATGAGAGATGGAAGAGAGGGCAGCAGATGGAGGGAGATCAACAGACTCCTTTTCCACATGGGGCTTCCCTCCCAACAGCATCCCACAGTGGTGATTGAACAGACCAGCTGCACAGAGAGAAGCATCTCGTCAGAAGCCAGCACCAGCGCCCCCAGGCCCCCCAGCCGTGCCCCGGGAAGGTGACTCATCTGCAGACCAGGCTGACCGTGGGGGCAGGTGTGGGGGGAGGGGGGAAGCCCACCTGACCGAGTCCCTCTTACAGACACGGTGGGAAGATGCAACTCGGATTCCTTCGCTTTACAAAGATGAACTAACCACCCATTAGACCGAGCAATGAGAAAACGGCAGGGACCCCGCCCTGAGGGGCAGACAGGAAGGTAACTGTTTGAGGAACCACAAAAAGTACAGGAGGGTTCCAGCCTCCAAGCCTGCAGTTTTTAACTCTGGGGGAACTCTTCTTTCAGAATCTGACGTTCTCCGTATCTACAAGTCTGTCTCAATTTTGTGTGTTCACTTATGTTGTTCTTTACACTCCACGTACAAGTGAAATCGTATGGCGTTGGTCCTCTGACCGGCTTATTTCACCGAGCGTAATGCCAGAAGGGAAGGGGCGGGGGCGGGGCACAGGGTGAAGAAGGGGAAGGGACTGGAAGCGCAGGCTGGCAGTTACAGAACCGACACTGGGAGGCAGAGTGCAGCAGGGGGAAGAGAGTCGGTGATACTGTATGTAACAGCCGTGTGTGGTGCCAGGTGGGTGCGGGGAGTGTCGGGAGGACCACTCTGTACAGTAGACCACTGTCCAAGCCCTAGGCTGCACCCCTGAAACCAGTACAAACATTGGTGTGCACTGTGACTATAAAAAATAATAATAATAATTTAAAAAACAATAGGATGAAAACTACAAAGACTATTCACACACACACACACACACACACAATTCTTTACCTATAAAGTCCTCCATGAGATTTCGGGAGACTGGTGCAAAGACACGCCCCCACCACCTCCCACCTGCCTCAGGCCCCAGGGAGAAGAGAAGCCGGTTCTAATGGATGGAGGTCTTCGGGCCCATCCAGTTCAAGATCGTTATTGAGGCCTTCGATGACGCCAGGGAATGAATGCTTTTTGAGAGGTCAGGGTCAGGGAGCAAGGGTCTGGGTGCAACAGGCGACCCGAACAGACGCAGCCCCGTTTCCGTCAGAGAAGACGACCTTGGGCCCCTGACCTCCAGGGGCCCACCAAGCCTTCGGGTGAGAAAAACGGTGCTCAGGGATTCCAACCCTTCCTCTAAAGCTCCAAGGACAGCGTGTCCCCCGAGCCAACCAGCGTCTCTATGCCACCATGACAGTCAGCTCCTCTTCCGTGCCACCGAGTTCTGTCTTGCAGTTAAAACGGGGTCGCCAAGGTGAAGCCCAGTGTTGTTTTTTAACAGCAAGAACACCCGCACCTCACCTGATCCCCGATTTCCTCTAAACCGTACGCACCATCAGATCCATATATGCGCACTTTAATTTTTATCTGGCCTCTTGCGGCTCGCTGTTTGTCTTTGTAGCATAACTTTTTAGTCCAACCTGAGCTCTGTTTTACCGCTGTAGCACCGTTGTCTTTCCTTTTGTTACGGTGGAAAGAGTGGCCAGAGGGGAAATACAGGCAGGGCCCTCACCACTGCGGTCTGACGAAGAACTTCATGTGGGAGGCTAAAAGCAAAGGGAGACACGTCTCCCCCTTTGACCCGGGAATCTTGAGCCTGGTCCCATAAGGCTCCCAGGCGCTCTGAACACCAAGTGAAACCATGAGAGTACAGGAGGGGAGAGCCCTTGAAAGTCTGTCTGCGTGTGTCATCTCCGCTGGCCGGGACCAGGAGAACCTTGAGCCTGTGTACTCACCCCAAGGCCTGGGAGGGGGACGGGGAAGGGGTCCGCGCTGCCCAGAGATAAACACCGTCAGACAGCTTTGGTTAACTGCCTGCCTCCTGTCACATGTGCAAACCGAACAAGTAGAGTCTAGAGCAAAATAAGGACTCGGGCTAACAGACTCCCACCCATATAACTACGGTTGGGTAGTCACGTCTCCCGGGGAAGGTGCGCCACCTGCACCCGCCAATCAAAATGTACCTTCTTCACCTCGACCTCACCAACTGTGTAAGTCCTCAGAACAAAGGACTCACTCTCCTCTCTCGGCCTCATGGCTCTCTGCCCTCCAGGGGACTCCTGGCCAGTCAGCCTTTGACCAGGGTGAGGGGGCCCTGGCCACCCCTTTCGGCCACCTGGCCCCTGGCCCCCCCACTTTTGCCACCCTGCTCTAACCACCCTCCTTTGCTTTCCCATGAGAAGTCAGCATTAATAAACTTTGCTTGCACGCTAGTAGGCTCGCTGGCCTGTAATTCTTTACTGCGTCGGTGAGAAGAACCAAGTTTCTGGGAGTTTCTCCCGTAACATTTTTATCGCCCTATTTTTAATTAATATCACCTTATGTATTTGTTGAGTCTTGCAGGCTCCTTCCTACCCTCCATGGAACAAAAGAGTGAACAGTACATCTGTCCAACTGGAGAATGATCTGGCCACACGGGCCAGAAAGAATAGCAGCTACAATGAAGACAGGAAACGGCTTCTGCTGGTCAGGAAAATAAAACACGCCAATATCACCTGAATGAAATTCGCTAGGGATCGGGGTTACTGTCGTGTATAATACCTGGCCTGATGATTTGTTTGAAAAGGAAAGAAAAGAATTTGGCTAGCCACCAGCTCAAAGACTGTACTATGACAGGGGTACCCCCGAAACACCAAAACAATCCTCCTTTCTCCACTTGCTGTCCAACCTCAGAGTAGATGATAATGATCTTCAACCTAAAGTCCCTTCTTACACAATATTGATAAAAGAGTCCTTCCTCTCTACAACATCTCATTTAAAAACATGGAATACGAAGATAAATGGATGAAGCAGTTTGAACTCTTTCTTTAGAAGAAAAGCTCTACCGAAAATATCTCAATTTATCAAAGCTATGACTAGCTGCAAAATAAGTGGCACACACTGATCCTCCCCCAAGTAGACATAGTCCTTACTTCATGGGCTCTCCTAACAGTTTTCGTCAGGTGGGAGAACTGTTTTCTTAACAAATTTAAAAGCAGCTCATTTTAAGTATTATTTTCATCTCCACTGACTCTAATACCACATCTGAACAGCTCAGTCCGTGCTGGTATTTTGCTAAACACTTTTTCTTTGACCCAAAATGCCAATCTTCACTAAGTACGTGATTTGATAACATTCGGGCAGTATTATACAATTATATGTGTCATATCCTTTTCTAAAAGGAAACTTTATTAGAACTGTAGCAAATCCAGAGAAGTAATTAAAATGAATACATCTACTCAAATGAATTAAAATACTTCTAACGAGTTCAAAGCACCAGTCTTATCCATAATAGTAAGGAAAAAAATGACACCATTATCACATGCCCCCGGGAAAGCAGCAAGACATGATACAATTAATAGAATTAAACTAGGAGCATTTTTCAGTGAAGAGTTATGAAGAAACAGGGAGAAAAAGAAATTTGTGTTGGGTTTTACAGACATAAAAAAAAACTGCCTACTAGTGACATCAAGTGAAATCTTAAAAGGTGACCACTCTTTAAGGCTTAATTCCTTCAAGTTTGGTCTGTTAATCATTCTTGGAGCTTTTTATTACACAAAAACGTGGTATTTAACACATAAACTGCAAAGAAGAACTGGGTTAAACTCTAACATCTCCAGAACACAGGTAATGGTTGCTTAATCCAACAGAAATTGCCTCAAATTCATCTCGGGAATGACTTAATAATTCCTAAATTTAAAATCGTTTAGCAAGTGCAACAGAATAAGAACTTGCTTTTTTCATTTCATCGTTCAAATGCTGTCCGCACGCTTTCATTTCTCTGAAGTAGAGAGCAAAGCAGAATCCTGATCCTTTTTATGTCATTAAAAAATTTAAATGCCATGTTGGTTTTCCCTGACTTAGTGTAAGAATGGTGAGCAAAAAAATGCAAAACTAAACTTCAAAACAAAATATCTGCTTTCCTCTCTCTGTGCTTCCATTTCCCAAACTAGCCCTTTAAGTTGAAAGAAATTCAAAGCTAACGTCACATTCTCAGTTGTGCTTTTAGCCTTGAGATAAAAGGGCCCTTCCCTTCATACCGATAGCGGACACTCAATCGGTTAGGCTAGTATCGCTTGGTTCTTTTTTTTTCCAACAAACTGAGTTTTGTCCTCCAGTCATCACTGAGAAGGCAGGGCCGGTCCCAACTCAGGGGCTATCAACCACAGTTGACTGAGGTCCTGAATCTAAATGTCTTCTTACCTTACGTACCTCATCCCCCAAACTCAACACATATTCAAAAATTTAAGAGTGACAATTAAAAGCAGCACCCTGACCTTTCTAAGAGCGTTTATCCATTAAAGAAGAGTGGCTATGGTTGACAGAAAAAGGGGATGGATTCCCTGATGCCAATCCTTTGTAAGAGAGCGATTTTTGTCCTTATGATCCTCATGCTGTGGATTTCACCCATTTCTCCTGTACTCACGTGAATCGCTTCGGGTCCTTTCATCTCTAAAGTGGGCGAGTTTACCTCTAAATGATGCCTGATATCCTTCCCAGCCCTTGTGTCGCAGCTCACAACAGTCCCATCCTGCTGACTAAGACGCTGAGTAGCTTTTCAGAGACAGCGGACCAACACTGCCCGTCACTGAGCCAAAGCACGTGCAGAGGACAGAACTCTGACCTACGGTTGTATCCGGAACCAGAGACTCGCCCTCCCCTCCAACAGAACCAGAGAACCGGGACAGAACCAGAACTTAAACACCAGAGCCCTTCAGAAGCCAAGGGTCCGTTGTCCAGGAAGATCTGGTGTGGACATCTCTTTACTGTAAGTGGCCCGGCTCCAAGGTCCCCCGACTAAAACCTGTCCCCCAGTCCTTTTAAAACCCTTGGCCTGAAGCCCTGGCTGGCGTAGCTCAGTGGATTGAGTGTGGGCTGCGAACCAAAGCATCGCAGGTTCGATTCCCAGTGAGGGCACATGCCTGGGTTGCAGGCCATGACCCCCAGCAACCACACATTGATGTTTCTCTCTCTCTCTTTCTCCCTCCCTTTCCTCTCTAAAAAATAAATAAATAAAATCATAAAAAAAATAAAACCCTTGGCCACCGGTCCAGTGAGGGAGCCGGATCCGAAGCACCATTATTAGCTGTCTCATCGTCCCGGCTGGCGCCTTCTCGATCAATAAACCTTCCCTTACTCCAGACTCTGCCGTTTTGAGTCTGCACCTTCACAGCATCGGGCACACGGACTTGGGTTCGGTAACACTTGCCTGTTATAAATCTGCATTAGTGCCTGGTTGTTGTATAACAAGACCTTAAAAGTACACACATTAACATGTCTTCCTAGTTATTCCGGGTTGTTGAATGCTGGATCAATTCCCTCGTCTGGGGTTCCTTTGGCAAATAAGCCTGGCTTTAATTCCATGCCACTTAGTGTATCTTCACTGCCCCTCTGGACTCGTGTTTTTGCTGCGCCAACACTCTCCTGACCAGCCGGGCTGTTGCATTTCCTGGGCCAGTTTACCTGCCACCAATTTATCATCCTCTGCATTACCTGGCGAACGACCACATGACCGGTTCTGCTCTAGCTGAGTAATAAAAGCCCCCTAAATGAGACACGCGTCTGTTTCAGCCAGCAGTCTCCAGCAGCACACCTGGAGACAAATGATCCCGGGGACGTCAGAGGACACAGTAATAAGGGGGGGAATTAGAGAACAGCTGGTGGCAGATCGTCGAGTCTCTCAACGTGGGGCCCCACAAAGCCCGCAAACAGAAAACTGTCAGGAACCACCACTGAGCATGAGGCGTTTTTGCTTTCGTAGACCACGGCGGGCTAATGATGTCCATCAACTAGAATGGGCGGAACATGTATAGGTCTGAAAAGGGATGCTGATAGCTTCAGGCTGCTGGCTCGGTGACTCCAGCATCGTTTCCTGAGCACCCCAGGCACGGTGCCAGGGTCTGGGAATACAAAACTGAGCAGAACAAGGTCCCACAAGGTGCTGAGTCGAATGGAGGAGATAGGTTAACAGCTAACCACAAGAAAGGACCCCCCAAAAACCCTAGAATTATCTTCTGGAGGGCGGGCCCACTGCAATGCAGGCTTCCGCAGCTAGGTGCATGCTCTAGGAACCCATCTGCATCAGTGCACCAGCCGGCGTTGTTGTGAGAGGCTGTGTTGGGCCTCAGCTAATTTTTTTTTTGAAGACTCTTTCAACGCTTTGCCCATCTCATGATGTGGGTGACTGGTGAACGCACCTGCCCACACCGCACCGAGTGTTCTGGGGATTTTGACCAAAAACGGCAGGACCCTCGTGCCCCACCCTCCCTATGCATTGGATCTTATATCCAAGCAACTCTTTTTTATTTCCCCAGATGGAAAATGTCCTCAAAGGGAAATGTTTTGCTGATGTGGAAGACGTGAAACAAAAAACAGCAGAAGTAAGAAGTACTAAAAGGGATCCACACTGATGAGTTCAAAAACTGTTCTGAGCAGTGGAAAAAAGTCTCGGTAGGTGTATTGCATCAGATGCAGAGCGCTTTGAAGGTGACTGATGGTAAGACAGGTAAGAATAAACATGCAATTTTTTATAAATAAATTCTGGGGATTTTTTGGTTCCTCCTTGCACAGTGTGGTAATAAATGCTATAGGGGGCCGGCAGCACTGAGAAGCAAAAAATGAGCCCCGAAAAGAAGGGGGGTGGGCATCCGGGCAGCAGGAAGGGCAGGTGCCTGGGCCTGGAGCCAGGAAGGATGTGATTTACAGGAACATGAGGAGAGGGATGGTGGCTGTGAAAGGGTTTAGGGTGCACAGGAACGGGAGTAACAGAGGAAGTTCTAAATTTTCATCTTATGGAATGAGGAGCCTCATTTTGGAACAGCTCTCAGAAATAGCAACAGCGACCCTGAAGAGAAAAGAAATGCCATTTCCTTCATTCTCCCAAACACTCCCAAGCGAGGTCACCTAAGCAAGGCTGCTGCAGCAGTTTCTTTTCATTACCGCAGCCTCTCTCCAGAAGGAACATTTTGAACACCTTGGCGATGAGAGCCTCTCACTTTTATTAATTTTTGGTTGGACACCTGGATCTTCAAGGGGCCTAGTAAAAAGCCCTCGAAAAACCTGAATACGTTCTGATTTTAAGAGGCTGCCATATGCGATGGGATGGAACTACAGAAATGTGTGTGTGAGAAATGTAGCCAGTAACACGGAAGGGGCCGGCGAACAATGTTTATCATTTCCCCCCTCGCACCTTCCTTGACTTGAGAATGCCTCGTTTGTTTCAGTGTTGTTCTTGAACCAGGAGGATTTAGAGAGTACCTCCTGGGAAAAAGAAATAGCAGCCAGTTTTTAAAAAAAAACAATCTTACATAAGCCCTAATTACCACTTCAGTATTTGTAGACTTAGATCTATATTTGAGGTGGAAAAAATAACGCTTTTTGACAAGGTCTCTGAAAGGAGCGAGGAAAGCCACTATTATTTTAATAGAAGTGACTTTAAAGCCACAAGCTCAATTCCTAACGCCAACATGGAATAAATCAATAAGCAGGTTAAAAGTTGGCGGCTAAACTAAAAGCAGAAAGCTAAATTAGTAAACGGAGTCTTTTTTCTTGATTTGCAACAAACGAGACAATTGTGTGGCGTCAGTCACGTTGTGCCTTATTATTCAACAACCTTT
The DNA here is from genome assembly GCF_004126475.2 of Phyllostomus discolor. Classification (NCBI taxonomy): domain Eukaryota; kingdom Metazoa; phylum Chordata; class Mammalia; order Chiroptera; family Phyllostomidae; genus Phyllostomus; species Phyllostomus discolor. Next base: position 7,145,257 of record NC_040905.2, on the reverse strand, counting down.
CAGGAGAGCGTTTCGTGGGGAGGGATCCAAAACCACTGGATGATGTCAGAAATGCCCTGTGGCCCTTGCCGCCGCCTCTTTTCCTGTAGAATCCACGTCCCCTTGTGCAGCGAGGCGGCTTTGTGGGAGATCGTGACCATGAGTTTTAGGGAGTCGTCTCATGGCCCCGAACCAGCCGAGTGCTTGACTCACTCACTGCTTATTTTAGGAACGGGCTCTGCGGGCAGCGCTGCCAGTCACCCTGCTCCCTGGCAGCCTGATCCAGGTCACTCCTGTGGCTGGGCTACTGCTGCAGGGTCCAGGGGCTCTTCCCTTTCCAGTTGGCCAGCTGCAGCCAATCAAGTGTACGCCCAGGGAGAAGAGCCGGGGAGCAGGGTTCGAACCCAGAGAGCCCGGCTCCAGAGTGCCCACACCCACGTCCACAACCCTCCTCTTCCCTCTCACACAGCGCCTCAGCTAAGTGGGAAGGAAATGCTAGTGATAACTACAGTAATACGCAAAATAACGACAGTGACATTGACAGCGACTTATAAAATCACAAAAGGAATACGAGCAACCAATAAATACTGAACTTCCCTGGTCATCAGAGATACGCAAACTAAAGCCGCAGGACGGGCCCTGGCTGGTGTGGTTCAGGTGGTTGGAGCCTCGTCCTGTGCACCAAAAGGCAGTGGGTTCAATTCCTGGTCAGGGAATATACCTAGATGGCAGGTTCAGTCCCCGACAGGGCACGTAAGGGAGGCAACTAATCGATGTTTCTTTCTCACATCAATGTTTCTCTCTCTCTCTCCCTCTCTCTCTCTCTCTCTCTCTCTCTCTCCCTCCCCCCCTTCCCTCTCTCTCTAAAATCAATAAACATGTTTTTAAACATGCACATTTTCACCTAGCAAACTGTCAAAAAAAATTTAGTATCCATCTTGTTGAGAATGGTTCCAAACGATATTACTACAGGGTTATAATTGAAATTATCTTCTTAAAAAACAATGTAGCAATATTTATTGAAAGTTTGTAAACTGTTGATGTGCACACCCCAAAACCCACTTCCAGGAATTCTGTCACAGAAAACAGACATGCACAGAAATAAGAATTCTCACCGAAGCATTATTAAATAACAGCAAAAGATGAAAAACAACACAACAGTCCAACGATAGACAGCCGATAATATAAATCTGAGAGGCACTGCCAAAATGTCCCTTTGGGGAGAATATTTAGTGACCTGCAAAAACATCCCTGATGTTCTATGTAATGAAAAAATATATACATTATGGTCCTAATGTTATAAAAACTAACATATATATGAACAGAAAATAATGTCTTGAATAAAGAAATCAAGACGAGAGACATCCAATTCCATTTTCTGCCTCGAGACCCTTGGTTCCACTCAGGAAGGCTCTCGTCTCACAGCTTTCAGGAGACGATTGTGTAAGTTTTAAGAGGTTACCATTCCTGAATGACTTTTAACTTTGCGTTCGTGGAGGAATGAACAGGGCCCCAGAGCTACACTTAGTTGACTGAAAAACTCAATTCGCTCAATATCTATATGGTCCTGCCAGGAACGGGACAGTGAATTACGTTAAAAATGTTAATACCGAGAAGTGTGAAGCAAAAGGTGCCCACCCTCATGCACTCGTGGCTAAAAACGGCCAGAAAGAAACCTGTTCAGATCTTAACTCTCTCCCCCTCCATTCACACAAAGCTGTTCCCGGTCCCTCCCTCTGCAAAGATGCTGCAGCCTACCTCACTGCGCTACTTTAATCGGTGACTTAAAATACTCCGGACGCAAGTGCACAGTATAAATAGCACTTAGTCTGTTGCTGTTTCCGTTATCACTGGCGGTAACTCTGTTACCCCTATTACCACCGTCTCCACTGCAGCTTCTCCTGCGCCGGTGTGGGGGGTCCTGTAGTGCACCCATCATGCGATCGATCATTCGTGGAGCATTTTACTGCCCCTACTTCCCAGGAATTAATTTCATGAAACGTTTTTCTATTTCCAGTCCTCATCAACCCACATGTAAAATGCTTTGTGCATTAAAAATGGGAACCGACAAAGAGGAAAAATAAGTGAAAACTTTTAGGTACAAACATATTGCCTAAAGCATCAAGGAAAAAAAATCTATAAATAAAACAGCAGCTAAAATGGTTCTTTTTACACTGTTCTCAAAATGAATTCTTGTAAATCCCTCAAACTGAGAGAAACTTAAATTATGTGAAAACTTTCAAACTCAACAGCCTTAACCCTGTAGCTTATTTTTTTCTTAGAGAGAGAGAGGAAGGGAGAGGGACAGAGAGAGAGACAGAGACAGAAAAACATCAGTTGACAAGAGAAACATCAATTGGTTGCCTCCCATATGCACCACAACCGGGGATCGAACCTGCAACCTAGGTATGTGCCCTGACCAAGGTCAAACCTGCAGCCTTTTGCTGTACGGGAGGATGCTCCGACTACCTGAGCCACCCGGCCAGGGCAACCCAGCAGCTCCCTGTAGCCAGCCTGTATTCATCTGAGTTTGGTAATGATGCATTTTTCTTCGCTGAGCTTTGTCTGAGCCAGCACAGCTTTTCCAAAATTTAAAAATGAAACTCTAAACTGAAAAGAACTTTTGCACAATGCAAGGCAAACCTTGAATCCTCTTCCCCCGTTGTTAAAGAAACGAAAATAGCTTCTTTAAACGAATGACCCGTGTCCTTTGCACAGAAAAGGAGCCAAACTTCTTCACGTTTCTGTTTAATGTCCCACCTATGGGATTTGGATTTAAAATTCCCTTCAGAGTTACTGAATGTGGACCGAGTCATTCCGTAACAGCAACACTGGACATGAATGTTACATTTCTGAAGCCAAGTCAGAGAGGCGACCTTGGACATGAATGGTCTTGTTTTCTTCATGGAATGAACCACAGAGTAAAAAGACCTATGACTTTCCACCAGTTCAGTCATTCTCCGTTTCTAACCTTTCATCGATTGGCCCCAAATTAGCAAAATGTCTCAAACTGTTACATCTAAAAACAAGCAAAACACACTTTTTCACGAGCCTGAAAATTTAATAAGGCAAATCTGTCTCGAGGAAGGAGTCCGAACACCTGCAGACTAATCGTGTTTACCCGGAACCGTGTGCTTCGTCTTCAGGAAATGTGGGAAAAGATCTATTTCGGGGTTCTTGAGTCCCAGAATAACCACGGTGCACCCGCAGCTGAACAGCAGTCATCAGCCCACAGCTGAGGCCCCTTTATTCGTGTCATTTCTCCTGCTCCCAAGTGAACAACACGAGTTACTTTCATTAAAAAGAGGTCAAGATGGGTATTCAGCAGAAGCAGGTTTCAAGGGAGGACAAACTTCGGGAAAAACAGAAAAAGATCAGCAGTTGACCGGTGCTCCGTTTACAATACGATGGCGGGGGGAGGTCAGGAGTCCCCCCTAGTGCAGTTTACCTTTCCGCGATTTCAGTTACCTGCACTGACTGTGGTCTGAAACGACTAAATGGAAAATTCCAGAAATAAACAACTGTAAGTGTTAAACTATGAGCCCATCTGAGTCGCGCGATGAAATCTCACACCACCCGGCTCTGTCCTGCCCAGGACGGGAGTGCACCCACACCGTGGACTTGTTAATCTCTCAATATGCCCAATTTATAAGTTAAACTTTATCATAGGTATGTGTATAAAAAAATACATATTATATAAGAGGAAGCAACTCCGTGCAACTCAACCTAATACAATGGCAGATTTTTATGAACCTTCCTTTCGTCAAGATGCCCATAATGCTTCTCTTAAAAGTCATCATAGTTTTTGCATAACGTAAGGGTTCAACATAATTTAGGTTGGGGTTGATGGGCTTTAACTATTGGGTAAGTTACTGATGAAGCACAATCTAGTCAAACACAGTCACAGTTTGTTTTTAGGTAGCTCACTAAGATCTCAGAAACCGAGCCCTGGCTGGTATAGCTCAGTGGATTGAGCACGGGCTAAGAACCAAAGCGTCACAGGTTCGATTCCCAGTCAGGGAACATGCCTGGGTTGCAGGCCATGACCCCCAGCAACTGCACATTGATGTTTCTTTCTCTCTCTCTTTCTCCTTCCCTTCCCTCTCTAAAAATAGATGAATAAAATCTTAAAAAAAAAAATCTCAGAAACCAAAGGTGTCATGGAACTGTCATGCTTCTGGACCTCGGGGACCCCGCAGGACGGGCGCAGGGCGGGGAGGGTGTGCCTTGCTGCTAGGGTGCAACCCCTGCCTCCTGCTGAGGGCGTCACCCTGGGTCAGGGAGAACGAGACGCTGCAAGGAGGCTGGGGTTCGAGCGTGAAGGAACTTGTCCAAGGTCACCATGCCAGTGAGAGGCAAGAATGTGATTATTAGTCTCACAGTCTGTTTACAAAAAAGAAAAGAAGACAGAGGACGTCTTCCCGGACGTGGTCTTCCCCACTCTCTGACCCTGACATGTGCACTATTCCGGACTCTGTGCCTCCCTCCCGGACCCCCCTCCTGGCACCGTGCACACACGCCCACCCAGGCCCGCGACATCCCCACTCACAGGCCCAAGAGCTCCCATTCCCCTCCTCCCACAAACACAACTCCTCCCAGTCTCCCCGTCTCAGCGAGGGACACAATCCAGGGCTCCAGTCAGGCTGAGGCGCACCCTACTCTCTGCCCCACCTCCACCCCACGTCCATAATCAAGGCATCGGCCTCGGCAAGTCTGACGGACTCTCCTTCCAGAATGCTGCACAGCTCGCCCTCCCCCCGCCCAACCTCCACCCTGGCCACCTCGCCTCCCTCAAGACCCATGAACCGTTCCACACAGACCCCTCACCTAAAACCACGACTCTTCCGTTTGCACTTGAGAAGCCCAAGCTTCTACCAAAGCCCACACAGCTACCTCCCTACATGCTGAGATTTCTGACTCCGCCCCCCCCACGTGAAGCATCACAGAGACAAAGCCCCGGTGTTGTCACCACGTGGCCCATGGTGGGCAGAGTCAGGGCCCCACCCAAGTCTCCCGGGGGTCCCCATCACGAAGCCACCCAGCTCCCTAGTGGTCTACTCTCTGACACATCCCAGCTCCAGTTTCCTCTCTTGTCCTATTGTAACAAAACTCCTTGTCCTCACAGCGCATCTTACAGTTAAGAGAATCCAATGAGACAATACAAAAAAAAAAAAATGCTTTGAAAAACATGATACAAACAAAGTAACGTGAAACGCACGCCACGGCAGAAACGGGGCTCCAGTGCTGAGTTTCCCGAGCCTTCGTTTAGGAGAGGAGCTGAACGCAGCCAGTTAACATAATCCACTTACGTCTCTCTTGGGGGGGGCGGGGCTGGCTGAAGCCCCTCCTAAGGCTTAAGAGGGCTGCAGCTAGAGGAGAAAGTATGAGAAAGTACTCAGCTGGCAGCCCAGTTCACTCCTCGATCTTAGGCTGCAACTCGCCAGCAACTTCAGAAACAACAGGTTCGTCTTACAAATGTGTCTCTGACTAACAAGGGAACAGGAAGGTAAAAGCCACAGTTTGGAAGGCTGAGAAATCAGCCTCACCAGGCCCAGTCTCCCCACGCCTCTTCTTCCTCCCTCTTTCCAGGGTGCGGAGGGAATGGCTCCAGAGGAAAAGAAAACCCAGGGCCATTGGTCCTTCCGAACTGCAGGGCACACGATGACTCCAACCCTGGACCCCTCCGGTGGCTTCTGGAAACTCTGCCAGCTGGCAGGAGCTGCCACCACAGGCCGGACACTGGAGGGGTGAAAAAGCCCTCACACCGTCTCCCCAGGCACCTGCACCCACCTGGCTCACCTGGCTGTGCATCTGTGTACACACAAGACCCACTGGCGCTCAAGTACGAAATCAGCCCAACGGCCAAGAAAGAGCAACATGCGTCTGATGAAGGGAGTCCACCGACCGGCAATGACTCTGAAGTCGGACTTGCTGACGAGGGTGCAGAGAGCATGCCAACCGTGCATGCATCAACAGCTTGCTGTGTATCATCTTCCTTTCCTCAAGGTTGCCCCCCAAGAGGCCTACCACATTGTACCGTCATCCCACTGCTGTTACACAAATTCCTGTTATTCTACTTCACGTTCATTGGTTCTCTTCAAACGACTGGTTTTAGCTCCACATAAGTTTACTGGATCTTTAAGAAATAACCCTAAGTTGACATTTAATATATCCAGACTACAGAGACGGAAATTGAGCCGTAAACCAAGGATCTGCACATTTTTCTGTAAAGGGTCAGGTAACGTTTTATGCTCTCCAGGCTACACGCCAGCTTTGCCATATAGTCTTTTTTTTTTTTTTTAACAACCCTTTAACATATAGAAACAGTCATGGCTCTTCAGCAGCACAGGAGGAGGCCATGGGCTGTAGCTTAGCAACATCCTTGTAAATAACAGTAACTGAACTAATGGTTTACACAGCGCATACGCAGTCACACACGATATGAAATCAGCCTTTCATTTAAAACAAATCACCCTGGTCCGGGCCGGGAGGCTCCCTTGGTGGGAGGGTCGTCCCGTACACTCTAAAAAAGGTCGGTTTCCCCAGTCATTCAATCCATGTTTCTCTCTCACATCGACGTTTTTCTCTCTCTCAAATCAATAAACATGTCCTCAGGCGGGGGCTAAAAAATCAATCCATTAATTAAGTTAATAAGGCACATGGGCTCAACAGGCTTCCTTTTCTTGAGACGGGCACTAGAACAAGGAATGCCCAGGGCAGAGAAGGCTGGAGACGATGCCCTATTGTTCACGAGGCAAAAAAATTCCGCCCAGATATTTTCTCTCCCCCCAACCCCGGGGGGACAAGGATCAAAGGTGTTGTTCACTATGGAAGAATGAAGCATCGCTTCAATGATGTCATATTTATAAGGAAATTTAGATTCATACAATGCAGGTTAATAGAACACAAATTTTTGAGGCCTCCGTGTTTACAAGTAGGTACAAAGACAAAAAAGCCAAAAATAGTAAGACTCAAACTCAATAATCCATGAAAAGGGGGGCTGTGTATCATCAAGATGACTGTCTTTGGGATCTCCGCACTGACAAGAGGGAACAGCACCGAGACTGGGGGAGGGTAATGGCACGCGAGTGACCGGCCACAATGGGGCTCTGCTCCACGACGCACTGCAGTCCATCGTACCTGACAGCATGTCACTCCCTGACGCAGCTGCTGCACCGTTACCAAGCAACCAGAGAGAAAACGTCAGCATGACTACTTGGCTCAATATATTTTTATCATCATTTATAAATCCTACTTCTGTTCTGCCGTTACTCTGGATGTAAATGATCATCAGACTTACATTGAGTAATCTGCAAGAGTATACAGAAAAGGCAGGAAAGTTAACCCTGGACATTCGCCAAGTCCATGTTTTTAGGTTTACTGCTTCTTTGGTAGAAACAGCAAATATCAACACAACAGTAATGTTATGACTGATAACGGTTATTTTGCCAAAATACCCAACTACAATGTGCCTTCATTACCATTCAATAACTATTTTTATTATTTATTTTTAAAAAGATTTTATTTATTTATTTTTAGAGAGGAAAGGGAGGGAGAAAGAGAGAGAGAAAGAAACATCAATGTGCGGTTGCTGGGGGCCGTGGCCTGCAACCCAGGTATGTGGCCTGACTGGGAATTGAACCTGCGACACTTTGGTTCGCAGCCCGCACTCAATCCACTGAGCTACGCCAGCGAGGGCTCTCAATAACTATTTTTTTTTTTTTTTTTTTTTTTATTTTTAGGGAGGGAAGGAAGGGGGGGGGAGAGAGAGAGAGAGAGAGAGAGAGAAACATCAATGTGCGGTTGCTGGGGGTTATGGCCTACAACCCAGGAATGTACCCTGGCTGGGAATCGAACCTGGGACACTTTGGTTCCCAGCCCGCGCTCAATCCACTGAGCTACGCCAGCCAGGTCAATAACTATTTTTAAACCAATGTTGCATTCGATGGAAATTCAAGGAAATAAATTGTCTTTAAATACCTCAGTACTTTGAAACAAGCAAAGTCAATCACTTCATTTGGTTTAGTTGTACGAGGTTATTATCATCTTATCTGCCAAAGCACTCTCTACCTGGCTAAATCTGTAGCATAAGAAGGTACGGGTAGCCCTTTCAGAGTGATTTAGCAATTAATTAAAAAAATGAAATCCAAAAGCATGAATAAAACCTCATATAGAAAACAATAAAATATAAGTTAAAGATATTGCATAATTTAACAGACCGAAAAATGAGTCCATATAAATGATACCCATCGCTCAGCACGCCCACCCCAAAATGTAACGCTAGGAAGGGGATTGCATTCATTATGTCTTAGGACAAAGGCTCCCCAGGTTCACGGGGGGTTGGTGGGAAGAAGACGTGCCTCCTTTTTGTACGGTACCCAACAGCTCTCTCACCCTCTAAGCAACAACAGAGGAAACTGCTGAGTATTCCACTCAACGAGCGCACGTGGAGGAGGCAGAGCGCGCCAGGGTAAACAGCTTCCTGGTGGATGTCTGCACCTGCTAGCCAACTGAAACAGTGAGCTTCGCCAGGTAAACACTAACGTGCAGTGAAGGGCGTTCGACAGGCCGTGCTTTACCCCGTGAATGTCAAATCTGACGTTTGGCCAAGTTCTCATAAATACCATGTCTCCACACATCAATCAGAGAGTTCTGCGCGTGAATAAATGCCCCGAGGGCATAAGCAGTGGTTGCTCATGTGTGGATGGGTGTGTTTGAAACTGAATCTGACGAAGTTTCTCAACATGGTTAGAAGGATATAAGTGGACAGAAGCTTTCATTTTTTTCCCATTTATACTTTTTCCCCCTTTAATGTCTCCTGGAAAAATGATGAATTTCACTGCTTTTGAAACTATAACATCAAAAGCATTAGCAATCTAAAGATTAGGAGTGAAAGAAGTTTGGGAGCAAAGGAATTATGTTTACCCTTCAGCATCTTCCTTTCCCCTAACTCAGGAAGGAATCTGACCCAAATCTCTAAAACAGCGGAACACTAATTGGCCTGCTTGGTGGAAATGAAACGTTCATAGGATCCACTGAAGTGACTGAATCGTGGTTAAAATCCAGAGTGTTCCCACCTTCTATAGTAAACAGAAATAACAGCCCCTTTGATCAGTTCTGCTACAGTCATCCATGAGGAGTTCCCAACGCAGAGTTCTCCAAACAGGGCGGCTCCAATCTCCAAGTCACATCCTCGCGCACTCCGAGTTTCCAAGTCAGGTCTAGGTCTAATCATCTCCTGGGAACTACCGAGAAATGAACTAAAAACACAAACTGTATTCCACGTGGCCTCAGGAGACAGTATTACTGTTGCTCTCAGGAAAACTACCCCCCTGGAAGAGTCCGCAGCCCACCACCGTGCGCCACAGAAAGCAGAGGACCTCGGCCCCACTGCTCAAACCCAGGAGCGCCCCTGCCCACCCGCCACCCCGTCCGTCCCGTCCTCCTGCGGCCGGACCGCCACTGCCAGACACGGAGGAGCAGGTGCTGCGGAGCAGGCGGGGTATTGGGGGGAGGGTCTTTACTCAAGTCATCTCAGGGGGGCCTGTTACTGACCGCCCGGTCTAAAATTTCAGTTTCTCCTCCCGACATGCCATGTCATGCTTTGTTTTTGCTCCTTAACACTTGCCAACCCCTGATACGCTACGTGTTTCGCTCATTCACTGGCTCTCAGGGCGGCCCTGGCCATGGGAATATAACCTCCACAAGGGCGGGGATTTGGCTGCTTTGCTCGCTGCCGTGTCTCCAGAACCCAGAACAGTGCCGGGCACACCAGAATTTCTGATCTTTCCTCAAAACAGAGTCACAACACCTGGTGTTTGTTAAAAAACAACAGAGGAGGAGAAAGGAGGAAGCACAGTGGTAGACGGGCGGGAGTGACCGCGGACAGGCCGGACAGTGGAGCTGGGTGACAAGCGCAGAAGGGTCCGCTGCACCCCTGGTTACTGCGGGGCACGCTTGCCGTCTTCCATAATAAACATTAAAAAGAAAAACGTCTCACGTCCTTCACGCTGCGGCCTTCGCCTTTCATCACCCACCAGTCAGGAACGAGGTGTCTCTGCTGAGCAGGGTGGCAGATGTCCCCAATGTCCCCGATCCTGTCCCCGAGCTACTGCTCATGGGAGGAGAGACGGCATGAGGCAGGCACTGGCACAGGACTCGGAAGTCACAGTTCCCGGAGCTTGGCTCTCGTGGCAGAACAAATCTGAAGATACCGATGTGGAAAACAATTTTCCATATGTCCAGACCTTGTGACTCAGAATTTTTTTTTTAAAGCAAGGGATGGACGGGCACAGAGACGAGTGGTTACCCCTGCAGGGGAGGCAGGCAGGTGAAAATGAGCGTGAACAACCCTCTGATTCGTACGTTAGGTAGGCTCACAGCACCCCATTTATGATGATATGTCATCCATAACTCAGGAAGACCACAGGTACGTCACATCTGTGTGCATCAAATACCTCATACAATTAGGTTATATATAAGAGAAATAATTCCTCCACAAGCAAGTACACAAATGTATCATAGTGTAAGTAAAACAACTTTACTGAAGTTGTGATAATGAATATACTTCCTCTAATGGAAAGCTGAAGGTAGCTAAGGTGCTGAGAAGGCCCAGGTTAGCTAAGGAGCTGAGAAGGCCCAGGTAAACCTGGCGGTCTTCTAACAGCATCCAAGGACAAGCCTGGGGAATCGGCTGGCTTGTTCTGGCGGCCGCGGTCTCACAGCCTCAGGCGGCTGGGTCACATGGCCTTTTCTGACACTGAAGGCACGGCAGGTTGCTTGCAAGAGACAAAGTGTCAACAGTCTCCTGAGTGAAGCACCGCCCCCCCCTCCCCGCCCCATCCCTACCTGGAGGTTCTCTATTATAAGTTGCTTTAAAAATAGCCCTGGCTGGCATGGCTCAGTGGATTGAGCACGGGCTGCAAACCAAAGCGTCGCAGGTTCGATTTCCAGTCAGGGCACATGCCTGGGTTGCAGGCTACAGCCCCCAGAAACCACGCATTGATGTTTCTCTCTCTCTCTTTCTCCCTCCCTTCCCTCTCTAAAAATAAATTTAAAAAAAAAAACAGCTTTAAAAAATATATACAGAAACAGCCCTGGCTGGCATAGCTCAGTGGATTGAGCACAGGCTGCGAACCAAAGTGTCAATTGAACCACAGGTTTAATTCCCAGTCAGGGTACATGCCTGGGTTGCAGGCCATGACCCCCAGCAACTGCACATTGATGTCTCTCTCTCTCTCTCTCTCCCTCCCTCCCTTCCCTCTCTAAAAATAAATAAATAAAATCTTTAAAAAAATCTATACAGAAACAGATCACTTCTCCGAGAAAATCAGCACAGGGGGAATATGCACCCAGGAGACCACCAGGGCTCGCAGGAAGTCAGGGGCTCGTTAACAAGACCCTCCAGGAGCCGAATGAATTCCCCTGCGAAGACGGGCCAGTCCGGCTGCTCTGCTCCTCGCTAGATACCCGGAGCAGCGCCTGCCGACAGCCCCTCCCCAGCCAGCCACCTCTGGCCGCCTCTGCACTTGAACGAACGTGTGAAGTTCATCAGGAGAGGCATCGCCCACTCACACAGAGGGAGGCCCAGATTTGACACTGTCTGCTCTAAAAAGAGAAACATCTTGCTGGCGAGGGCACCGGAAGGTGCGGCCACATGTCCTCGTCTCTCCCGAGGGACGAGGGCCTGCCGGGCTCCTGCAGGCGGGAAGAGTGACACAGCCAGCACTCACGACTGTGTCGTGACGCGGGCGGGTGGTTCTTAGGGACACAAACTCCACGTTCACGTTGGTTTTGCTCAGGGGGAAAACAGACATCATGCATCACCTCTTTGCTTTCACACAGCTCGTGAGTTTGCTCCAGACACCTCTGAAAGGGAGTGAGGTCCCCTTTTACAGAAACTAGAAGTAGTTAATGAATGTCCTGGGCAGATCTGGCATTTTTTTTTAACTCAACATAAAATTATTGGTTTCCCTCTTTACATAAAAAAGCAAGAGACAGCTTGTGTGTTCCTTTGCCACCCTACTTCTAAGTTCCAAAACAATGTTAAGATGTCTAAGGGCATCATCATTGACATGTTAGACATTTATAGTCCCAGCCTCCTGAAACATCCGGTGACAGGCTGTAACCAGGGACAAAAAGGCTGCAGACTCCCTGGGGCAGGCAGTGGCCGGTGGCTTCAGGAGACAAGCTCTAGCCCAGACCCCCCCAACAGGAACGGGCTCTGTGTCCTCCCCTGTCAGAGACAGGAGGCCAGCTCGGAGTTCTGCAGCAGTCTGTTGGGGACGCGGGGCATCCTCACCGCGACAGCTCCCACCGTTCAGGCGCCGCAGCCCCAGAGCTGACAGTCGGTCACCACGTTTAGGGGAGGCTGAGAAAGACCGCAGAGTTCCAACAGGCTGCACAGCAGAACAAACAGAGTCCAGAGAAAGAAGCAACAGACCCGTAGGGCTGGGGACCACGGGGCGGTGCTTTCTGAAGGTCGTCTCCAAGGTCGAGGGTATCAGCAGGAAAAGACCGTAGCTGGAATGACTGGCCACGAAGGCCCAGGATAGATGGACATATCGCTCACAAACGCCCTACCTGCTTGAGTCTAACGGTGAGCACTGAATGGACACCCTCCAGGTGCTCATTATCTTTCAGATGTCTGAGTCGTCATCCGTTTGCGATGATGATGCGAGAGTGCTCCGTGAAATAGCAGGGGACAGCAGACACCCTGGGGTCAGTGTTTCTGTGGTGCTGGCCGAGCTCCAGCTAGCTGTGTGACACCAGGCAGGTCACTCCACCTTCCTGTGTTTCAGAGTCCTCATCGGTAAGATGAGGACAGTGGTTCCCACCTCGCGGGACCAGTGCAAGGGTTAAAACAGGAACGATGGACACGAGGAATGCAACGCTGACCAGCGCACGGCGTCCGGCAGAAGGAAGGCTGCCTGCGTGTGGCGGGCAGGGCAGTACCAGGGGTGCGATCACTTACAGTGTTGATTTGGACATTTCACCTGACGTGATCCCCTGGCGTGCTTCAGTGGGATACTGTTATGTTACAGAATGGCGTGCTTATGGTTTTGTAATAAAAGGTGTTGTCGTAAGAGAAGGGTGTTACTTGTGCCAGACCCTGGCATCATAAACGCTTGCTTAATGGTAGCTGCTACTACTGTCCATATTTAACAGGCAGAAGAGTAAGTGTGCAGTTTGTGATCTCCGAAGACGACTCATCCACACTACACTTCACAACCGTCCGTCACACCGGGCCCCCTGCCACATGGGGCAGGGCTGGGGGAAGGGACCGCACGGCACCCCAGAGGCGAGGGCAGGGGGTGGAGCACATGCTGAGTCACAAAGAGCAGGAGCTGAGGTCCAGGACAGCCACTACTCAAAATACCCCAAAGTCACAAAGTCAAAGTAGCCTTTTCGTGTCAGAAAATCCACTCATTCTCCCCAATTCCAAATCAGTCCCTCTTTTCGAGCACACAGTTCTTACAATTCAACCTAGGGGCGCGTGTGGACCCCTTCCACCCTGAGGACGCAGAGGGCTGGGCGTCCAATCAGCTCTTGTCTAGGGAGCTGCGTGGCGCATACCCCTCAGCTAGAAGGACAAACCGGACTTCATCCTGACCCTTCCGATGAAGCTCTCTCCGGCAACACCTGTGCTAATGACACAGGCGTCAGGGGCCACATGTGGCTGCTGGACAGAAACCAGATTTTCACTTCATTTAATTTTCATTCATTGCAAATGTGAAAGTCGCCTGTGGCTAGCGGCTCCCACGGTGGACAGGGCAGGGGAGTCAGCCAGGAAGGGCTGCGGTCGGCAGCACCGAATTACAAGGCTGGGCTGGACAGGCGGGAGCGCGGGGATGGGTCAGAGGGGTGTGTGCAGGGAGGGGCCAGCCCGCATCTGGCCCGCAGGCTCAGCTCCAGGGCGCGGTTCCCCATTCCCTTCACAGACAGAGAACCCCTCTTTCTAGCACCCTTGGGGAGTCTCAGACACTTAAGGGTCATTTTCTGCTCTTAGGAGAAATAAGACCAGCTGAAAAGGAAGGAAGGAAGGAAGGAAGGAAGGAAGGAAGGAAGGAAGGAAGGAAGGAAGGAAAGGAAAGGAAGGAAGGAAGGACTTTACCCAGGATAATACATAATGTCCCCTGGTACTCAGACAATAAATATTGAATTCTGGCAGTTTTGCCAAAGCATGTAAAATCAATGGAGTGTTAAACTATCGGTTATTTTACGCTGTGTTGTAGGCCTTGCTTCAGCAATGTCACAGGTGTGTGGAATGCACAGGGCATTAAAATGATTCAATAAATGATTTAAAAACAACAACAACAACAAATTACACAGAGAGAGTAAACCACATTTTCCAGTTTAAGTGAAGAAAATACACTCGAGCCATCGCAGAAGAAACCACCGGGCCTGGGTCGGAAGCACCACACCCGCCCCGGCACTTCGGAGACAGCAGACCGCGTTTGCTAGGGGAGGAGCGGAGCTGCAGGCAGCACGTGGCTGCTTCCACTCCACCACCGCGCTGCTGCCGCCTCCGTGAACCACACGGCCTCGGCCCTGGGCCCCGAGCCGCGCTGCGGGGAAGCACAGAAGGTCCCCTACGACACCAGCACCATCACCGTGAGAAAGTTCAGCAACACGCATCCTCACTTCCAGATCCCGAGACGGGTTCCTGCAAATCCTTCCCCAGGGAAAACTGTCCCAAACCACCATGAACGTTTATTTCCACGAGGATCCTCAGAGCCTCGACCTGAGAGTCATTTTGGGTGCGCTCTAGCGCCCCCCCTCCCTCCCCCTCTCTCCTGAGCCCCACGGCCCTCTTTCTGCCTCCCCCTCCCCCCTCCCCCCTCCCCCCTCCCCCCTCCCCCCTGAGCCCCACGGCCCTCCTTCTGCCTCAGGAACTTGTTTCCTGCGCCCGCACAGCCCAGCAGGTTGGCTTCTGCTTCCTCTGTCACGTCCTAAATAAACTTTCTCTTGTAACTTAAAAAGAAGAATCATTTCGACGAAGGCTCCTTTGGGGTTCAAATGTGTATGAAATGTGGGATTCAAAGTGGCAGGGTTTTAAGATAAGCACCTTTTTCTGCCGCAGAGCTCTAACCCCAGGAAAGCTCTAGGATTCTCCAAGTCTCTCTCCCAAACTCTGAGATGCACGAAGGACAGCTGGTCCCTGCCTTGATTCAACTGCTCTGAACTGAGCCAATCAGGCGCTTACTTGTCCTGTTCTCCTTCTTCCTTAAGGAACTCCCAGTATCTAACACAGTAAGCATGCACTCCTCCTGATACAAATAACTATTTCCCCGGGGATCTGTACGCAAAAATCCGTCTTGGGATTTCGCCCGAGAAGATCGGTTTTACTCAAGTCCCACCACGACTTGCTTCCCACGGCGAGACTCCAGCAGCCAGACGGCTGCCATCGCGGCGAAATGTCAACGGCCATGTATTTAAATCCAATCCTTCCGTATGCGCAACGGAAAAGCTCTCACTGCTTGTCCTCCAAAAAACAAGTGAACTGTTGTACGTTTTCCTGAACTAGTAACACGCAGCATCCAGTTAAAAATTCACAGCAGAACCAGAGAGAGAACCTGTGCTCTTACCTCTACCACCGTGGTCTGCGCAGCTTTGCACATGGGCAAGTTGAAATTCCGCGCGCTTTTCCTGCGGGGGGGGGGGGGGGGGGGGGGGTAATGAGACCAAAAATCAGAAGTGTCTCCTTCAGCTTTCACTGTAGACTAAAAGAATTTCTATAGGCTAAGATTCAGTGAATCTTTTCAAGAGTATATCCTATCTTTTGCTAAGTATTTTCTTTTTTTTTTAATATTTTAATTTGCCCTGGCTGGCATAGCTCAGTGGATTGAGCGCGGGCTGCGAACCAAAGTGTCGCAGGTTCGATTCCCAGTCAGGGCACATGCCGGGGTTGCAGGCCACGGCCCCCAGCAACCACACATTGATGTTTCTCTTCCTCTTTCTCTCTCTCTCTCTCCCCCCCCTCCCTTCCCTCTCTAATAAATAAATAAATAAATCTTTAAAAAAATTTAAAAAACATGTTTTCAATTAGTTTATCTTCAATTTAAAGTTTTATAAATATTTTATAAATAAAAACAATATGATACCCACTTCCTTCAATTATAGAGTTTTTATGGGGATGAGGAAAAGAGGAACTATTTTTTATGTTTAATATATAGATTTTACACAGATAAGTAAGATGGATATTAATGCATGTATTTGAAATTGAATCCATTAAATCTTTTAACTGGGGTGCCATTTTACTTCTATAGTTAAATGGTTCACTAAACTTGCTCCTATTAAAATATTAAGGAAAAGCAGCAAGTGTTTCATGTGAGAAGGTATAGCAATTATGTTCCCTATTAAAGAGAAGCCTATTGCTGGAATGAAATGAAACATTCACTGGTGATTTGTGAGTCACCGATAAAGATCACTCCGGAGAACCAATTTCTAATGACATTTCTGAAAGTAGAACGCCTACATAAGACCCTGAGGTATAAAAATCTCGAGAAGGTGCCAATTTTGCTGACGCTTTGGCATTCCCAAGTCACTAAATTGATGCACTTCCTCTAATCATAAAAATTTAAATATATTTTTGTTTCTGAGAGTGTAAATTAAGGGCAAAGTTTCTTTGGGGAAGGGAAGTAAGTTTCCAGCACTTCGAAGCCGCCAGCGTTTATTTCACTCGGCCCTGAGGACAGGTGCAAGGACCTGTCTCGGGTGTGGCCAAGAGAGGAGCCCTGGCGAGCTGTCACACATTCCTGCCGGATTCCGCCTGAGGGTCCAGCACCAAGAGCTCCCAGGCAGGGCAGCCAGAGGCGGGGCTGGCAGGGCTCTCCCGGGTAACGGTGGCCTGGACACACCTCTGTGCCAGTCGTCCCACTAAACGTGAAGGTCATCCTAGGCGTCAGGGTCTTAAGGACCTAGGTTACCTGACCATTGGTGATAAACACGCTCATTTCCCACCAGAGCTCCGTGTCTACTTGAACCACAGGCACGAAGTCCATGCTTACGGTAACGGCCCTCGTGCAGTCTTCAGACACCAGAGCCAGGCAACGGGGCATAGGGTTGGTTGGTGGAAATACTTTAAATAATCCTTCTACCTTTGCTACCACACAATTTCATTATTCTTTTTTAAGATTTCGTTTATTTATTTTTAGAGAGGGGAAGGGAGGGAGAGAGGGAGAGAAATATCAATGTGTGGTTGCCTCTCGCACGCCCCCTACTGGGGACCTGGCCTGCAACCCAGGCACGTGCCCTGACTGGGAATCAAACTGGCGACACTTTGATTTGCAGCCTGAGCTCAATCCACTGAGCTATGCCAGCCAGGGCTCATTATTCCTTTTTTCTAAACAGCAACTCACTCAGCTTGGCAAACATTACACCAAAGTGCCATGTACGGTAGACATGAAGCAAAATGTCCTCTGTAACTGCCAAAACTAGCTGTCATTCCAAAAACAAGTTGAATTCAAGAAACCAAATATAATATTAATCTTAATATTAAGTTCTTCAGAAATGAACAAAAACAACATGAGAATAGCCACTGAGACTTGAATTGTGTTTGCACAAAAATGCATTTGGCAAAGGTAAAAATCTGCTAACTACTAAAAGTAGTTAATGACAATATGGTGAGAAAAAATAATTTCTGTCACCTAATAGGTGAAGTTTTTAATACCAAACATTTTGAAAGTCTTAGTTTGAAAACTTTGTGTATTTTAAATTATCGTATAATTTTAAAAGACAACTATATAATTTATAAATCCCAAATATTAAATACTTGGCATTAAGCAAGCTTAGGGTGATCAAAAGGTGTTAAAAATCTTTTAAGCCTATGGATTAATATCTTTAGCTATCCAATTAATGAGAATGAAAAGTCAGCATTATTAAGGTTAAACAGCTTTGCAGACAAAACCTTTATGAGCATTTCCTAGTGGACTCCAACTGGACAGGAAAAAACCTGACCTAAATAAGTATTAGCAATACCATTCCTGAATATTAAAGTAACTTACACATTTTAAGACAATACATATAAATATTGGGTTACTTAAAAAGTCCGTTTAGTTTTTTCCGTATAATAAAAGACACATTTTTCATTTTCACCAATAACTGCATTGATTTGGCTACTTTGAGTGTGTCGGCTCTCTCCCACATGGTACAAGTTCATTGCTCTCTGTCTTGATTTGATCGCTATCAACTTCAAATGGTCTACCCAACCATGGAGCATCGTCCAGTGAGAAATCTCCAGCATGAAACTTCACAAACCACTTTTGATACATTCTATCAGTCACAGCACCTTCTTCATACCTTGCGCAAATCTTTTTTTGTGTTTCAGTTGTGTTTTTACCTTTCTTGAAATAATAAAGCATAATATGCCAAAGATGTTGCTTATTTTCTTCCATCTTCAATGTTAAGATGGCTACCCAAAACTTCACCAATTTTCCTGGGGTTTTTTTAATGCAAGCTGATATAACAGCTGTCACGATGCAATCTAACAAAATTGTTTCGAATGAAGTTCAAGACAACTAAGCGCTACTTGAACCTTCTTACGGAAAAAAACAAATGGACTTTTTGGCCAACCCAATTGCAATATCAAAATTAAATATAACTGTGTACTTTTCTCCGGTTTTCAAAAGCATGTCAATATTATAACTGGTCTTGATGACTAAAATTTACAGGGGAAAACATAATTTATACGTGACTAAATGCAACAGTATATAGATTCAAATAGTTAACAAGCAGAACAATGCAGACATCAACCAATCAGAACAGACTCCCAAAAGCACTCCAAACCAGCAAGCCACTGTTCACACACACACACACTCACACACACATGCATGTGGGCATGTTTGATTTTAAGCCATTTTTAATACCAAACACATGAAGACAGACATCCATGTATCATTTAGGAGCCATCGAGTGTCTGAAATGCCTCCCACTAATATTTTTTCAACCCGTCACCCTACCTGAAGATTACGTTCCCTGCACGGTCCGCCTTCCAGGCTTTCACTAGGGCAAAGTCCCCTGTGATCGCTTCCTCCAGAATGAAGTGCTGGCCGTTGAACTCTCTCACCTGCGGGAGACGGAGAGGACATGGTCAGGACTTTGCGCAGCTCCTGTGTGGCCGTGACAGGTGCTCTGACGGAGGCGGCTACACAGGGCGAGAGCTTAGTCAGGGCAGGTTTCTCAGAGGGAAGAGAGTCTGAGGGGAGACCTCCAGGAGGAGGCCACTGGGACTGTGCCCAAGTGCTGGAAGGGGGAACCGAGGGAACAGCATGTGCAAAGGCTCAGTGACGAGTGAGAGCCTGGTCAGTCCGAGGAACTGAGGTGTAGACGGTGTTTGCCAGTATTCATTTCATTACTCGTATGCATGGTTTACCTACAGTCCCTCTTTCCCTGTACCCCAGAAAAAAACTATATATTTTCATGAAGGGACCAAGGTGTTGTCTCATGTATAAAATAGTTATAAAGGTCCATTCATCTCTCCTAATTAACCTATAACCACCTGCTGAGATTTTCATCGAGTTCCTAGAATCTGCAGATGAATTTGGAGAGAACTGACATGCTGTATCTTCCCACCCATACATAACCATATATTATATGCTTATATTAAAAATATAACCATGTATTATGCTTATATTAAAAATATAAGCATATTAATGCACATTTAATATATTTAACTTAATATACATTATACATTATATATTATTATGTATATAATATATATTATAAACTTATATTTAATATATTTAGTAAATATATTAAAAATATAAGCATATTTTTTGAAGTCTCCTTTTACCTCTCTCGATAGTTTTGTAACTTTCACCCCAAAAGCTTTGGATATATTTTTTAGGTTTAATCATAGGTACGTCACAGTTTCTGATGCTACTATGAATGTTACATTTTATTCTATTACTCCTTCTCTTCTGTCATTTCTGGTCCGATGGAAACCTATCGATCTGTGCACCTTTACTGCCTGTGGTCCTACTGTGAGTGAAGGGGAGAGGTGGAGAAGAGAAGCATACAGCCAAACCACACCGCGTCATTGCCAACAGCGTCCAGGGGGCTCCATCCCAGGCGGCGCAGGACGGGAGAGGTGGAAGGCAGAACTCCATTCCCATTCCCACTGCGCCCCCTAGTGGGCGAACTGCGTGCGCTTATGGGAAGCGTGGGGAGCAAGTCCGGGTACATTAACTTCTTTAACCTCGGTTTAAAACTGAAATCCTTTCTGAAACAGCAGCCTCCTTAAAGACATTATCCCACCTTCCTGCTAAAAAAAATTAATTTATGGAGTCACTGATGCATGAGAATGTTATGAATATGAACTAAGACAAATTATATAAAAGATATCCATAAGCTGCCCATCGATACAGAGCTTTTTGAAGAACCTTATGTTTAAGAGTCGCCCCTGCAAACACCAGTGGCGGTGTTCACATTCAGAGCATTTTACACGTACAGATCTGGAAAACCACATATAGGTCTACATACATGCTAACCCAAGGAAAAGTAAAAGATAAAAAAATGGTTTTTTTTTAATTCTAACTACATAATCTCCTGACAGATATACACACTCACGGTTGGTTTTAGCTATGGTTCTAAAATTTAAAAAATGAGGGAGCTGGTTTTGTCAAACTAGCAACCACACTCGCGGGAAAGAGCCGTGCACTCCCCTGTCTCAGCTTCCCGTCAGTCCCTCCTCGGACCCACTCCCAGCAACTCTCCACCGCTCCCGAGAAATCCTCCGCTGTAGAAATACCATCCCTGAAGTTACCGAAGGCCTCTAAGCCTCCAAATCCGACGGTTACTTCCGGGGACTCCACCCCAAGCTCTGCACACCTCTGACCACGCCACCCTCTCCTGTGCAAAGTTTCCCGTCTGTCCAGTCACCGGAACGCCCCGAGTTTCCGTCTCACTCACTAGACACTTCTCCATTCTCCGCTCCTGCTCCTTCAAGGCCTCTTCCCTGCCTTTGGAGACACAAAACAGGTGCTTTCTATCTGCTTTCCCCCCCCCCCAGCGCACAGGTGGCAAACACAAGGCCCTCGGGCTGAATCAGGCCCTCCACCCAATTTCTACCTGGCGCCGAGCTCCTTGCCCCTAGTTAAGGAGCAGTTAGGTTCGTACAGTCCTAAAATCACCTTTGGCCCCTTGAAGGTGACCTTGAGGCTGAGATGGCCCCGGGAAAAGTGAGTTTGACACCCGTGTCCCAGCCACTCCTAGCCCCAGAGACTTACACACTAACGCTGCTGTCTCTGACGCTCCCACCCCAGCTCTGGACGCCCCCCGAGCTGGAGCCTGCGGAGCACCCACCCGCCTTGGAGACGGAATGACGTCTTAAATGCACCATGTCTCTGCCGAGCCCTTTGACTGCCCCAGTGTCAGCCGGTCTCAATGAGCGGCATTCGGGTTCTTGTCTTTTCTTACGGCCACCCCCACTATAAATCCCAGTTCCGAGGACTCCTCACAGGTCCCACTGGTACCACGTTACATCCCCACGTGGACTAATGCAACAGCCTCTCCACCGCTCCCACGGCTGCTGCTCTTGGCCCCTGGGGGGTGGAGGGAGAGAAAACACCCTCCCCTCCTGACAGCGTCAACTTGCCTAAATGTAACTCGGACCACAGCACTCCCTCCAACTTGCTGCCCGCCGCTCACCAGCCTCTGTTAAATCTGAACTCCTGAGATCTGGCTCCTGCCCCTCTTCAACCTCCGGTCCTGCTGCTCTCTGCCTCACTGGCTCCGTTCCAGTCTCACCACCCTGCTGTTCCACACACAGGGCAAGACCGCCTCAGGGCCTCGACCTTCCTCCTTCTGCGTAGGTCACAACCCCATGAACTCTGCCCAGCTCACCCTCCTGTTCCATTCAGGTCTCTGCCAAGTGTCACCTCCACGGTACAGGGCGAGCTTTCCCGGAACCCAACCAGAAACACCGCCTCCCTGGCCACTGGTCACTCTCCGCCCAGCCCTGCCTGCTTTCTCTTCACGGCCCTTCCAGAACGTGCGTGTGTCTCTCTCCACTCCCTGTCCAGTCCCTCCACTTCGGGGGGCTGGGTCTCCAGACCGCCTTTCCCCACCACACTGGGACCAGCGCCTGGGAAAGAGCAGGAGCCCCACAAACACCACTGACTGAAGGAATCACTCACTTCCCATGATAAGCAAGGGAAATAAAGAGCTAACAAGGGTTGCTTCAAGAAATTACTGGTCATACTCCTAGGGGGATCCAGACAAAATCACAAAACGACTAAATTCACGCACGCGACTCCAGAAACAAGTGAACCCAGGTGTTCTGGACAGAGCCTGGTCCACCCTGTGTTTTCCCAGGGTGAGTGAACACCCACAAGCTCTCAAAGTATGAGCCCAACTTTTCTGGGCATCCTTATCTGTATTACGAAGATCCGTTTTAAGGATGAGACTCCTGTCATGTACTTGGCGAAGAACTTTTTGAACTTAATGAGGCGGTAAAGAAAGAAGCGAGACAGAACGTCAGAAATGTTAGCAAAAGCTGAGTCCGTCCGGGTCACCCCCAAGCAGAAGGGCAAAGCTCCAGGGGACGGGCTCTGCTCGCAGACAGCAGGGGCCCCGTTCAGTGACTTTTCACCTCCCCTTGAGAGCAGGTGCAGCGCTGACCCCTCCAGGAGCAGGAAGGCGGTAAGAGACCCCCCCTCCCCCCCCAGCCTGAGTCTCCTCCTCCCTAGAGATGGGCTGGGCATTTCTGCGACCCGAGTTAACATCTTAAGCCACGTGGGCAGGGAGAAGGGAGAAAGATTCTAAGACCACGGTAACGACAGATCGGCCTGTGTAAGTTTAAGAATTGGCTCAAACTGGAGTTACTTCAAATGTCTAGAGTTTCCTTCTTCTCTAACATGTGCGTGAAGTTACCAGGCACAGAGCGAGCCCACGCGTGTCCAGCGCACGGAAGGAAGAAGGCCGTGGGAGGCCTCCCTTCATCCTGCTACATAGTTACAAGTGTCCCCCGTCTTCCACATTGCACACAGACTTGTGAGTTCCTCGGCCTTTTTTTTTTTCTTGCCCACCAATCACAGGAGAGTTCTGCGCAAGAATAACGTCACATATCTATCACACAGCCACTCTGCGCTCCACCTAAGCGTAACCAGCAATTACAAAGGCTCCTCCACTGGTAAAAATCTACCTCCCAAATTAGTTCCGATACCTAAGCTTAACTCACACAACTCATACGGGTTCCAGTTTCTTATCAGGTACTTATTCTGGTTTCTCCATGAGGTTTCAATCACTAGCAGACACTCAGGTTTGGCTGGAGATTCTCCCTGGCACGGTGACATTCACGGATGGCGGTGTTTGTTTTCACAGGGAGGTGCCTTCACACCTACTTCCCCCACGAGCCACCAGAGCCCCATGCAAGGCAGCGGCGCCCCCGATGGCGGCACTCCCTACCTCTCTGGGTTTGCTGGCGATGGCCACGCTGCCGTCCTTGTTGTACTTGATGGGCGCGCCTCCTTCCTGCACCAGGGTCCCGTAGCCGGTGCTGGTGTAAAACGCAGGCACCCCGGCCCCGCCGGCGCGAATCCTCTCTGCGAGCGTGCCCTGCGGGGGAGCAAGCGAGGCCCGTGGGAGGGGCGGTAAGCACACTTCTCATGGGGACACAGAAGCGGTCGCACATCGCGCCCGCTCTCCAGGAGGTTACTGCTCTGAAGGGAACCTAGCGGGTCCATCAGTGCGTTTCACAAACTCTCCTTGCTTAGAAGGTTCATTTAAACCAGGCGCTGCCTCTCTGCGGTGCGGTGCGGTGCGGTGCGGTGCTGCGACAGGCACAGGTGCCACCGCCGCAGTGCGGCCGCGTGGGGCGGTCAGTCAGGGGCCCGGGGACGCCCCAGGGAGAAAGAGCAGCCCCCCAGGCAGGCTTGCTCTAGTCAAGTCCGCGCTGTGACTGGATTCCTGGGAACTTTTTCTGTATGAAATGCTGCTACGTCACATCATTACCAAGTTGGTGAAGTCGGGGGTGATAACATTTATTGTTGACAAAAGTAAAGTGGAGTGGAGGGCTCGGTTTTGGGGCCCACGTCAACATGGAAGATGTGAGCCCTGGCTAGCGTAGCTCAGTGGATTGAGCTCCGGCTGAGAACCAAAGCATCGCAGGTTCGATTCCCAGTCAGGGCACATGCCTGGGTTGCAGGCCACGGCCCCCAGCAACCATACATTGATGTTTCTCTCTCTCTCTCTCTCCCTCCCTTCCCTCTCTAAAAATAAACAAAATCTTTAAAAAACATTTTTAAAAAATAAAAAAATATGGAAGATGCAACCTGCAGACCCCTGTTTTACCCAAACACCTGCAGAAAGCTCGCTCCCCTCTGTGGCGGATGCTTCAAGGCCACGCTCCCCCAAAGACAGGTGCAGGACGTCGATCGCAGAGATGGCGTCGGAAACGGGAACCTGCCGGGTGAACCGTGGCTGCTGTGGCTTTGCAGTGACACCGCCCTGGGGGCGGGGCCAGACCCCCGGCGGGGACTCGGGGGCAGTGGGTTCTGCATGCACGGACTCGCTGTCCTGCCCCGTCTCCGCAAGCCCAGATTCCACACAAATGGCCGATTCTGCGGTTCCTGCGGTTGACTTGGAGGATAATCCTCACACATTTCAGCGAGTCCGTTTGCATGCATGCTTCCAGCACAATTTACATGAAAAATATAATTTACATCACACTTTAAAACGTATCCCGTAGCCTGGGTATTTTTATTAGAAATACCTCCTTCTTCCGTTGCATAGCAACAGAAAATATCAGCTAGACTCCGGGAAAGGGCAGGGGTGACCCACAAAACAGCGTTCTCTCCGCCTTACCTGTCCTGCACAGAGGCACGTCTGGGGAGAAGGAGATAAATTTTAAACCGAATGAGAATTTTCTTACCTGAGGTGTGAGCTCCACTTCCAGTTCACCAGACAAGTACTGCCGCTCAAATTCCGCATTTTCTCCCACGTACGAGGAGACCATGCGCTTTATCTGCTTCGTCTGGAGGAGCAGGCCCAGGCCGAAGTTGTCGACCCTGCCGGGAAACGCAAGCGGCTCCCAGTTAAAGGCGCGTCCGGCAGAACGCGAACGCGACCTCCGTTCAAAACCCTGACCTTGAGCTCATTCGAAGGGGCCCGACCCAGGAGGCATTGCGCCCACATTCCCTCGCAGTCCCCCGCCACCCACGGAGCGCTGCGAGGTGACTATTCTTGTCTTATTTCACAGCTAAGGAAACTGAAGCTCAAAATATTTAAGTGACTTTTCCCCCCAACAACGTGGGGAGTGACACAGCCGGCAGCACGCAAACCCACATCCTTCCTGGGATTGAGCCTCGTCCCTTCCGTTCTTCCCACTGCTCCAGGGTGACCCCGGGTTAGATGAGCAAAGAGATGGGCCGGCCATGCCCTGTGCTGCAGAGGCGGCACCTCGGCCCCACCCTGCCCGGACCCCAGAGACAGGTGTGGATGGAGAACCTCTTTCTGTCCAAGAGGGAGGTCAGGGGCATTCTCTTCTTTAAAGAGAAAACAGC
Source organism: Phyllostomus discolor (assembly GCF_004126475.2). Classification (NCBI taxonomy): domain Eukaryota; kingdom Metazoa; phylum Chordata; class Mammalia; order Chiroptera; family Phyllostomidae; genus Phyllostomus; species Phyllostomus discolor. Next base: position 7,119,776 of record NC_040905.2, on the reverse strand, counting down.
GGACTCTTGAAATATGGACCTACTTACGAGCAACTAGGAATATTTTCCCTATGTCACAGATACTTTGCTCGAGAACATTGAAACACTTAAACATTTTTAACAACAACAACAAAAAAGGAAGTTAATCACAAACCAGTGAAAATATACAGGTAACAAGAATAGCTCTGTATCTAAGTTACATATACTGTGGTGTGATATGTCTGTTGATGTTGAAGTTCAAGTTATTCTCTAAAATGGTGCAGGCAGTGTCGGCTTTCTTCATTAGGCGAAGGTCTCTAAGTGTGTGTCTTTCTTTTCAAAGCAAAATGTAGCCCAAATTCCAAGCGAAGTCCATGTGACGAGACACATCAACAACGGACAGAGTGCTTTTCCATTTTTAGTCACCTTACCCATCTGTGCCACTCAAGAGTCTCAAAAATACTTTAACCAACTAGATGGAGAAAGCATTTCTAAGATAATGAGGAATGCCTGAATGGAAGCTATACAACTATCAAATATTTTTAAAAGAAAAATAGTGAAAACCACAGCGAGGCATTGCTACAAGTACAAACAAAACGGCTGAGTGAAAAAGAAGGCAATACCGAGTGTTGCCAAGGCTGGGGGACCACCAGAACTCTCACATGCACTGACGGGAATGAAAACCGATACAAACACCTTGGGCACACGATCAGCAGCGTTGTTGTGCGTTTCCTACGCTGCGAGTCAGCGACTCTGCTCCGGGCTCTGCACCCAAGAGGAACACACACCGACGTCCACCGGAGGGCACGTGCGAGAATATTCGTAGTGGCACTGCTCGTTATGGCCCCAAACTGAAGCCTCCCGAATGCCCATCAGCCACAAGACAGATAGATAAATCGTGGTATAGCCACAAAATGGAATGTCGTACGACAATGAGTTACCGACAACCCCCGGCAGCGATGGATGACCGGCAGACAAAATGTGGAGCCGAAGACACACGCACGGCACAGTCCCCACTGAATTACTCCTCTCCTACTAAGTTCAAAGTCAGACAAGAGCAATGGGTGAGATCAGAAGCGAGGGCCACGGTTAACCCTGGGAGTGGAGAGGATATCAACCGGAGGGGCCCTCTGTGGGGTACGGGCCACACTGCGTTTCTTCACCTGCGTGTTGGTTCCGTGGGTGCGCAGCCTGTAAGCGCCCACCGATCTGCACACCTGGGATATGCCCCCTTTTCTGTTTACTCTGTGGTTCAATAAGGTTTTTTGAAAGACAGAAATGCCGGAGTGATGAAGGCCGGAGTATGTCCTAGAAACACAGTCTTCATGTATGAACTCTCCCTCCTGATCCCTTCGGTGTTGGTGGCTCCGCCCCTGGGAAGTCTGCGCCCTCTACACACCCCTCACTCACCCTCCAGTCGTGTACCGAGCTCCTCCCGCACCCCAGGGCTGGGGGGCAGCTCTGAGCTTATCGCAGAGAAAGACGCGCAAACCTGCAATGGGGACGGAGCAAGGGCTGTGCTGGGAGGGGTCTGCGTGAGATGCGATGAGAATGCCGAAGATCCAGAAGCCCAGGGGGAAACAGACAGAAAAAGGCTGGGGTGGGGGAGGGGGGAGGGGGGGCAACACCAAGGGACTCTCAGGGGAAAAAGCCTTCGGGAGCACGGCAGAGGTGTGGAGGGCGCGAGGGAACGAGGCAGAGGGGCAGCTCTGAAAGGGGGGCGATGGTGCGACAGGCGGGCCGGGCTGACCTCCCGCCTGAAGCCACGCCGAGCAAGGAGGGCCTCGCCCCCACGAAGGATGGAGTGACCCTGTGAGTAACTAAGCAGAAACGATCAGGATCTCCAATTCCTGGGAGAGGCCCAGGGAGGAGAGGCAGGGAGATGAGGTGAGAGGCTGGAAAGGGTCCCAACGAGCAACAAGGAGGGTGTGACCTACGCAGCAACGATGGGAAGGGAGAAGGGTCAATCCAGGGGAAATCATTCCCAAGAACCCCTGCCCCCCACCCCCCAGGACGTAGGGGAAGACCCACTCCAGAATCCTGGCTTTGGCCATGGAAAGTGGTGGAAGAGCGTACGCCTAATGACCACCGGAGCCGGCCACGTGCTTGCCTGGGCCGGGGGGGGGGGGGGGGGGGGGGGGGTGCCCGGTACGACCGAGCACCATGGTTCTCCTGGCAACCTTTTCCGCCGCCACACTCCTCACTGCACCCCCACAGGCCTCACACGCACGGGCGGCCACGCCCGCCCCACTGGCCCTTTGCAGGTTCTGGGGGCGCAACGTTTCCCAGCGCCCAACCTCCCCGCGCAGCCCTGACCCCTGAATGCTTCCAAGTAAGTAATCCAGGGAACTGGAACCGTCAACCTCCTTCCGGACTTGTTTCATCCTCCTAGCCTTCCAATACCAAACCTGGTAGCGTTTCCACCCACACCCTGTGGGTATAAAAAACGGCCACGTGATTTATTCTCACCTGCGTCAACAGAAATCTGGAGCCTCAATAACAAGTATTTTCAACCGTGCTTGTTGCAGTTACTAGTGAATCCCCTGAAGATTAGTCATACACCATTTGTCCACTAGAGGGCTCCAAACACTCAAGACTGTGTCTCCTGGAAACCTGCCGCTCCCCTCCACTTCCATACACGTGGTGCCTGTTTCTGGGGCTTGCTTTTGGTCTCCTCCTAGTTAACACCAAAGTACACTCTCCCTTCTCCACGTTAACAATCCTCTTCCCTCGCACGCAGCTCCACCTGCAGCCTGCTCCATCTCACCTGACGGCAGCCCCATCCTTACAGGTCTTCGGCACAGAACTAAGGGGTGGGGGGGTGGTGACCTTGGACCTCTCCTTCACACACTATCAGGACATCCAAGCTATAGCCTCGAAATCCACCCAGAAGTGAGCCTTTCTCTCCCCTTCCTCTGTGCCCTGCACCAGCTCTTACCTGGACGCTGCCGTGACCTTCCCAGCTGCGACTCCTGGCCCCTAGGACCTGCTCACAAACGACAGCCCGAGCTACAGGCGTAAAATGAAACGCTCAGCTGACACCCTGCAATGGTATTCACGTGTTCAGAGTCAGAGCACTGGTCTCTGGGTGGCCTGCAAGGCCCCTCGTGCTGGGAAGTCTGGTTAAGCCTCCTCCAACCTCACTCCTCCTCCCACTTGCTTCTCGCTCCACCTTCCCTGGCCTCCTGCAAAGGGGGTGTAAAGGGGGCTGGTAAAATGGAAGGAGGCGTGACTTGGGGTGGTGAACACACAATACAATGTACCATTATACTGCATTATAGAATTGTACCCCTGAAACCTAGGTGATTTTATGAACCAATGTCACCCCAATAAATTCAAAATGTCACCCCAAATAATTTAAAAAAAGAATCACGTTAAATAAAAGGCACCAGGCATCCTGCCTGGGGGACTCCACACTGGCCTTTGTGTTTCCAAACTCTCCCCCGAGATCTCTGCACGGCTCACCCCCTCACTTGCTGCAAGTCTCTGGTCAGCTGCTCCTCCCCCACAAGCCCCGCCTGGGTCACCCCCACTTCCACCGAAGCTGCCCCCCACCTTCACGCTCCCAACCCCCTTTGCTCTAGGTCTTCTTTGCACAGCACTTTAACCTTCCAACACACTGCAAGTTTACTTACTGTGTTACGTTTACCACGTACTGCCCGCCTCTCCCCATTGGGATGTGAGGCCCACCAAGGCAGAGACCTGGCCCCGTTTGGTTCACTGTGGTGCCCGAGCACCCGGACACACATGCAGGCACGGAGGGCACCACATAAACACGTGCTAACACGGGACAAATGCACTTACTGCTCGACTGCAGCCGCCCCTCCCCACTGGCTCCTCATGAAAATCATCACATCTTTAGGTGGAATATTCTCTGTTGGTCCCCCCAGCCCCTGAGTCCATCCCGCTGGCCCCGTGCCCGGGATGGCTAGGCTGCATGGACCTGCATGGACTGAACCACAGGCTCCCTCGCCCTGTGGCTTCGGGCGGCGTCGGTCTGTGGGAGGCACCACCCGGAGGCTCAGGGGTGAGAGAAGAAATGTCAGGATGCACATTCCTGGCTCGTCCCCCGCTCCCCCAAGCTGCAGCGCACTGGGCAGCCTCTCTCCAAGGCTGTCTTCCCGGTGCTGACCGTTCCCTCCGTCACTCCACCAGGTTCGGGGCTGGGGGCCTGTCACTGACTCCGAGGCCCAGTACCCATGCTGCTTCCCCTGAGTCCTGACCATTCCTTCGCATGGGTGAGCTTCCCTCAACTACCCAGCATGAGGGTACCGGCACATCCTCCGGAGTCCTGTTGCCATCACACCCTAGCAGGGAAACCGCCCAGCAGGTAGACAGTGGATACGGTCTGCCTGCCTTCCGTGGTGTTACACCGCTGCAACCCCTCCAAGCACACAATTCCACATCGTTCACTGACCCGGGAAGTGTTCTAACTGCTTTTTCACGGGTCTCTGTTTGGCTTTTCAACCTATGACACACTTGAACTTGGCTCTGTTTGGAGATGACCTCTCTGTATTTGTTGATCTTGGCTCTGGTAACATTATTTGTTTTGGGGATTTTTTCTTCTTTTTTTCTTTACTTTGTTTCCGGACTAGCACCAGGCACACCAACTGAGCACTACATACAGCGTCCAGCCCAGGTCACCACCTGGCCAGGTGCACAGCTGGTGTGCAGGCCTTGGAGAGGCTGGGCGGCAGCTGATACGGGTCTCCCTCACCTGTGATGACGCAAACAGGAAAAGGCAAGGTCTTTGCACCATAACAGAAAAGACAGACATATGCAATCTTTTGCGGATGAGGAACGTAACAGTTTTCGTGGAGAAACATATACTAAAGCGTTTTGTAGCTTGGAGAGTCGCGCTAATTCTGATGAACTTTCAAGGCGATCACCTGGCTTGCCAGTAGTAACCAGCGTTTTGCCTGGATACCTAACGACAGGAAGGTTTAACCTGTTTCCTGCAGCACGACAAACTCAGGTCTCAAACATCTCAGTGGTTAAAGAAGTCTAAACCTGAGAATTAATTAAAGAGATACATTAGTGTATCTCTTTAAGGCGAAAAATATTTCACGGAAGATATCGATGTTCTGCAAATATTTATGAAACTCATTTTCATCTTCTGAAATCCCATTAATTGGCTCTTCTGGTCAAAAGGAGTCTAATAAGAATAAAGTTGAAACTATTTACCAAACTGCATTCCTTGTTTACTCTTACTTTAGACATACATAAATGTCAGCTACACAATTTATATTTACTCTGATAATGTTAAGAGGTTAAAAGGAAAAAAGTGCTGTACTAAGACATACAGTTAATTTATGACATAGTCCTACGGGAGAAGTGAAATCTTCTAGGAGCTGAGCAGACGAGTTCAAACACATACCCCGGGAAGTGGTACCCTGCCCAGACAACATAACCAGGTCTTGGGAGAAGCTCCCAGTCAGCCGAGGTGGCCTAGATCTGTCCACGGGGCCCTCCGGAGCCCCACAGAGATGCGGACGGCCCAACAAAGGAGAACTGGGAACAGCGAAGGGGCCACTTGCTTGTCTTTACCTCCTGCTTCAAAATCATTGGTGCAAAACCAGAAATTTTACTTAGGTGGGCCCTCACAGAATGCCTGCAGCTGATTAGGACAGTCCTACGCACAGGTGATAGGACGGTAACCACAAGTACAGGTACATACCACATCTGTCTGGGAAAAGTCCAGCCACTGTTTTTTTTTTAAAGATTTTATTTATTTATTTTTAGAGAGGGAAGGGAGGGAGATAGAGAGAGAGAGAGAGAGAGAAACATGAATGTGTGGTTGCTGGGGGTCATGGCCTGCAACCCAGGAATGTACCCTGGCTGGGAATCGAACCTGGGACACTTTGGTTCCCAGCCTGCGCTCAATCCACTGAGCTATGCCACCCAGGGCTCCAGCCACTGTTACTATAACGACAATGGTTTGCATCAGTGCAACCTGGCAGCCCAGGACCGCGGACTGGGATGCTCGTGTATGAACAGTGACGACTTCACTGTACTGCTCAGTGGGGGCGGTAGATTCTCTTCAGTGGGCATGTGTACTGTGTGGCCATCACATTCAAAATGACTGAGCAAGTAGAGCAATGAATCCACATCAGATTTTGCATTAAACTTGAACATTCCTCTGCGGAAACTATTGGGATGATTCAGAAGGCCACAGCTATGGGCACCTGGTGATTGGCAGCTTCATCACGACAGCATGCTCACTCATGCATCATGTCTGGTACAGAGTTTTCTGGTGAAACATCAGGTCACCCAGGTGACTCAGACCTCCTGCAGCCCAGATTTGGTGCCCTGCGTGTGACTTGTGGCTTTTCCCAAAACCAAAATCGCCTTTGAAAGGGAAGAGATTTCAGACCATCAATGAGATTCAGGAAAATACGACAAGGTAGCTGCTGGCATTTGGGAGAACTGTGTGAGGTCCCTGGAGCCTACTCTAAAGGGGACTGAGATGTCACTGTCCTATATACAATGAATGTTTCTTGTATCTTGTTTCTTCTTCAACATATGTCTATTTTTCATAGTATGTGGCTGGATACTTTCTAGACAGACCTCATATACTGCCACATAATGCTTACTAATTTCCCACATGTGGGTGGGGCTGCCCCTGGAGTTGTCTAAATCCCCACCTTCAAGAACTAGAATCTAAGCCCTGGCTGGGCTCAGTGGATTGAGCACGGGCTGCGAACCAAAGTGTTGCAGGTTCGATTCCCAGGCAGGGCACATGCCTGGGTTGCAGGCCATGGCCCCCAGTAACCGCACATTGATGCTTCTCTCTCTCTCTTTCTCCCTCTCTTCCCTTTCTAAAAATAAATAAGTAAAATCTTACAAAAAAAAAAGAACTAGAATCTAAAGACACTCTTGTCGTGAGGAACAGAGCATGACTGACCTAACACAGCCATTCTGTTCTTGGCTCTGTGATTTAATTGGCTAATACACAGTATTGAGAAATGTTGGTTCATACGTATAATTCATATGTTAACGTCTTCCAAAAATCAATGCAAGGCACGTGCTCGATTCTTCATCTATCCCCATGGAAGTGCTGGTTGCTCTGAGGGATGCTGGGGGCGGGGAGGAGGGGGTCTGTCTGCTCTGGATGAAGAGCTACAACTCCACACCAAGCTAGTGGTTCCCCGTGGCCACAGCTCCTCCTGACCATTAAAACACACCAATGAAGCAGAACAATCAGGAGTCCTGAGCTTCCTGGAATTCCAATCAGGACTTCCAAGTCAGGCAGGTCTTCCCATTAAAAGAGCTTTTTTCTAGATGAAAAAGTACTTATTACCTCTAATTCTGAGTTCTCTCCATTCACCCAACATGTCGAACCATGTCGCTGGTCCTCCAGCGAAGCAATGCTACGTTTTCCTCACTGATCTGACCCACGAACCACTCCTGCAGGCCCCTGGGGGTGAACCCCCTCGTTAAGAGAACCAGCTGCCCGTGCAGGCGTGCACAGTGCCTCCCTGGGTCCCACGGGGTGCCACAGGTTGTCCGTGCCACCTCTGCAGGGGGAATCTGTGTATCACACCATCCCTGGCGAGCACTGAGCTATCTGGAAAACCCAAAAAGTACTGATAGTCAGAACTATTTTTAATAAATACAAAGTCAGCTCAGAGGGCACTGGATGGGTTGAGGAAATATTAAGTGACCGTGGATAAGTCACTTCTCTATGGACAGACGAGTCTCCCCTGTGCAATGCGGGAACGGGAACCGCTGACCTCTGCCGTCCTGTCCAGCTCTGACGTTCAGTGACCCTGAGACCCACAGGCTAGCAAGCAGGGGGCAGACAAGTACTGTAAGTGACAGCAGCAGCGGCCTGCACCACGGAGCGGAGAGAGTAAATACAGTTCAGGATACAAGACAGGCTAAGAGTCTCCAAGGCAATTCAGAAAGGGGCAAGATCAATGAACGCTTCTTTGAAGATATGTAACTTGAGTTGAACTCTGAAAAAAAGTGGGAAAGATGTGGATACAAAGAGAAGAGGTAGGAGAAACTTCCAGATAAAAATAACGGCATAAATAAACCCAGCAAAGGAAAAATGAGCAAAAAGGTAGGACCAATTTTGTATCCTAAATAACCTGTGCTGTTTATTCTAAGAGCATTTTTGACAATAGGCTAAACTGTCAATGAAGTTAATTTTTTAAAAAATTTTGCCCTGGCTGGTGTAGCTCAGTGGATTGAGCGCAGGCTGTGAACCAAAGTGTCGCAGGTTTGATTCCCAGCCAGGGTACATGCCTGGGTTGTAGGCCATGACCCCCAGCAAATGCACATTAATGTTTCTCTCTTTCTCTCTATCTCCTTCCCTTCCCTCTCTAAAAATAAATAAATAAAATCTTAAAAAAAATTTTTTTGATATCTTTAGTCTTTCATTATTGACAGAGAGCTGATAGTTTGTCACTGTGTATAAAAATAGCTTTTCCTTCCTGCCTAAACATAGCTTAATGCACATGTAATTCATTATTAAAATGTTATTGTGTACTGTTGACATTTTGATGTAATCCTACCACCTTAAGTGCTGGGGTACTTGTTCTCCGTCTACCAAGACGAGCAACCTTTTCAGTGGTGAGTGGTGTTCTGTACATACCGTCCACAGTGATGCACAGTCAACAGAAAGACTTAAAACAGATTTTAAATTGGTGCCCACCTTTCTTTACATGTAACAATCTATATAACAACACACAACATACAGGAACATCTCCAAATTTTTAACTGCAGGATTCCATTTAAAATATAGATACGTTAACTTTAATGATCTATTTGAAGTTAAAATAAAAGTACATCAGATTAAGATATAAAATCACGCAAGTCTCCTTTACTTATGATTATGAAGTAGGGCACCAAAAGTATCTGAATAAATCGTAGCCACCACTCCTGAGCCTGTTAAACACTATCTTTCCACGTGCGCGCACACTGCTCGTGACAACCGGGAGGATTTCCATCTCACCGCCGGACTTTGTGTAACTAGCGCGGAGAATTCCCGTCTCTTCCCAACCACGCGCGCCGGAATGCACTGACCCCGCGTTGTTGCTGACCGCCGTGAGCCCTCGGACCCCAGTCTTCAGCAGAGCTCCGATCAGGTTCTCCGGAATTCCGCATAACCCGAAACCTAAATCGGCCAAAAAATAAACAGCGTGTGAAGAGAGTGATGTTGTTGCAGGGAAACGTGTGTGTTATTCTCTTGCAGTAAAAAGGAAAATGTAGAAAGTACATTATTAGACCTACTATGCAAAATGCAGATACAGCTCAGCCACTCAGTCAATGGTCACAAAGCTGCACCCAAACGTCTGACACCAACATGCAGCACCAGACGCCACCCTCGAGTCCTTGATCCAGAAGCATCAAGCCCAGCGCAGTGTGTCAGCAGGGCGGCTGCGCATCCCCCTCCTTGCGCCGAACTACATGCCGATTACTGCCCGGCTTTATAGTTAACGCCAGGGCAGCCGCTCTCTCGAGCCTGTTTGTCCTGCACGCCTCAGTGTGTTCTGCAGAATCGGAAGCCCAGGCTAATGACTTCCATGTCTTTACGTTTTCCACAATTTTCAAATAGTATTGGGTTGCAAAGGGCACTCAGTGACTGATCAGAGGAAGGAAGGGAGGGAGGGAGGAAGGGAAGGAAGAAGGGAGGGGAGGAAGGAAGGGAAGGAAGAAGGGAGGGAAGGAAGAAGGAAAGAGGAAAAGAAGGAAGGAGGGAGGGAGGGAAGGAAGGAAGGAAAGACGGAAAGAAGGAAGGAAGGGAGGGAGAGAGGGAAGGAAGGAAAGAAGGAAGGAGGGAAGGAAGGGAGGGAAGGAGGAAGGAAAGAGGGAAAGAAGGAGGGAGGGAAGGAGGGAAGGGAGGGAGGGAGGGAGGGAGGGAGAGAAGGAAGGAAGGAAGGAGGGAAGGAAGGGAGGGAAGGAGGAAGGAAAGAGGGAAAGAAGGAAGGAAGGAGGGAGGGAGGGAGGAAGGAAGGAGTAAAGGGAGGGAGGGAGAGATGGAGGAAGGATGGGCAGCTCTAAAAATAAGCCTTGATTCCTGTGGTCAAAGCCTAGAAACCCAAAGAAATGTGCAAGAGTCAGGCAGCAAGTTTAATGAGACTATGGTTCTAAATGACATTCCAAACAAAAGAGGCCCTTGAACTTGGGGGCTCAGTAACAGCTAGATGCTAAGTGCTCTCTCGCTCATAAAATGAGGCAGAAGAAAAGGAGTGGCCAGATGTGGGCCAATGAGATCAACGCAAACGTTCTAAGTGAAACGGAATTCCCCAAAACTGAGGGCTTTTTGTAAAGCTGCTAGTAAGACACCCCCATTTGAAGCTTCAGGTTTTCCAAAATCATAAAAAAGAAGCACAAAATGAATGAAAAAGAAAAACACAAAGTTCTAAGCCTTGCTCAAGTTTCAGGAAGGGGACATTAATGAAAAAAAAATAATAGGTACTAAATAGGTAAAAAGCAAATAAAATAAAATGAACAAATAATAACTAATAATTGGCATCTCTTTTTTTATTGTATTCCGCCCATTATCATTTAGTCCATTACACGTGCCCCCGCCCACCCTAAGCTCCACGCCCACGAGTCCTTTCTCCTTTTTGCTCAAACCCTCCCACCCCTCCCCTCCCCTCAGCTGTCATCCTGGCTCTCTCTATGAGTCTGTCTCTGTTGTGCTTGCTGGTTCAGTTTGTTCATCAGGTTCACCACAAACCAGTACAATATGGTACTTGTCTTTCTCCGATGGCATTTTCAATCTACGTAACTTTGCTACTGTGCTTTCCCGGCTTGGCTAAAAACATCAGGGTGTCACCATAAAAAGAGAAAACAGCAGCACTGCTCACCGCCAACCAGGATCTTGGCGCCGTCCGGGATGTCTTTCACAGCCTCCACGGCATCTGTGTAAAACTTGGTGTGGCGACGTGTGCTGGTGGAAAAGTAGCAACCCCATCCCTGGAACGTCAGAGAACATTTCTTAGTGAATTATCATTTGGAGCTACGTCTTGTCTTCACACGCATAGCAATTCATTCAATTCTTACACACACAAGGACGACTTCACTGTGTCCGCTTGGAAGGAGCAGGGCTGGGAGCGGTTCACCTTCGGAGTGGGATGGGCACACGCTAGCCACGGATTAGAACAGGGATCCCTAGTGATCTACATCTTCTATGATACATGGGGAAATTCTATCTGGGGCCACCCAGAAGTGGACCGCCTGTATACTACTAGCACTCAAATTCCCAATAATGGTGCCATCACGCCCTGGCTGGGTGGCTCAGTTGGTTGGAGGGTCGTCCCATGCACCGCAAAGTTGTGGGTTCGATCCCCAGTCGGGGCATGTTCGGGAGTCAACCAATTGATATTTCTCTCACATCAGTGTTTGTGTTTCTCTCTCTCTCTCTCTCTCTCTCTCTCTCTCTCTCTCTCTCTCTCCCTCCCTCTCTCTCTCCCCTTTCTCCCCCCTCTCTCCCTCTCTCTTTCCCTCCCTCTCTCTCTTTCCCTCCCTTTTTCCCTCCCTCCCTTAAAAAAACCAATGAAACATATTCACACATCCTCAGGTGACGATTAAAAAAATGAGTAATGGCAACATTGAGCATCAACTTCTGATAGTAATCTAACCTTCCACTTAATCAACAAATAATTACGTACTGAGAACAGACTACATGCCAACTACTGTGTTCTTTACTCCAGTCTGGTAAGCATTAAGACAAGATTTCTGCTCTCGGGGAAGTTAAGCACAGCATGACCAGTACAAATACTACGCAACTGTGTCCGATCCAGTCTGGGGTAACAATGCCTCCTAAAAGAACAAGTAAAGAACAGCTCGAAAAGTGACTCATCCGCCCGCAGGGCTTGGGGTTTCTGGATGCTGTTGAAAAGGAGCCAACTACTGGGTTGGCCAAAAAGTCTGTTTAGTTTTTTCTGTAAAATAAAAGACACAGTTTTCATTTTCACCAGTTACTGCATTGATTTGGCTATTCTGAGTGTGCCGGCTCTCTCCCAGATGGTACAAGTTCATTGCTCTCTGTCTTGATTTGATCGCTATCAACTTCAACTGCTCTACCCAACCCTGGAGCATCGTCCAGCGAGAAATCTCCAGCGTGAAACTTCGCAAACCGCTTCTGACACGTTCCGTCAGTCACAGCACCTCCTCCATACACTGAAGAAAACTTTTTTTTGCATTTCAATTGCATTTTTACCTTTCTTGAAATAATAAAGTGTAATATGCCAAAAATGTTGCTTATTTCCTTCCATCTTCAATAAAATGGCAATACAAAAAAATCCACCAATTCTGATAAGTTTCTTTGAAATGCACGCTGACAGGACAGCTGTCACAATACAATCTAACAAAACTGTTTCCAATGAAGTTCAAGACAACTGAGCGCTACCAGACCCAACTTACAGAAAAAAACAAAACAAAACAAAAAAAAAAAAAAACAGTATTACCTGCAAGAGAGGCATAGCTAGAATTTCTGTTACTCAGAGAACTTTCACAAAGAGTTTTAAACTGTTTCCATCTTTATACTTCATCCACAAAATGGACAGGAAAAATTAGGAAGTCATTATGTTGTAAGCAATCAATATACTTAACATTTCTTTATATATATATATATATATATATAAGTGTGTGTGTATATTATATATACACACACACTTATATATATATATAATCTCTATAGTCTCTCCTTAATTCCCATCATAGATTCGACCTAAAAAGAAGGGGCAGAGAGAATGCCCCAAGTCCAGATATGCTGCCCCCTCACAGTCCACTGCCCATCAGCCTCTCACACAGAGGTCGAAGTGAATCGCATAAAAGCATTTCCGTCATTCTTCCTCTAAGGACTCCGTTTAGAAAAAGCGCCAATCACTACGAAAGCCTCTTTAAGGGCACTGCACTGAAAGTCAGTGAGACTGGCAGAGGTAGAGGTTGCACAGGTGACTTTGTCCGTTTAAACGTCAACCTCGGTCAAGGTCCGGTAAGGAGGGCGGTAGACCGGGCACACCGCCCAAACCCGGGGGAATAAGTGGAAGCAGAGAAAGAAAGGAAAGGGCTTTCTTCTCTTTCCTATCTTGCAAGGATTTATTGGATTCTGTTTTAAATACACGCATGTACACAAAGGTAATTTTAACCTTGGAAATTACAAGTGTGGAGCCTGAATAGATAGGTCCATAGAGAGTAAAATAAAGTTGAGGTTATCTTCTAGAAACAGGAAGACAAAAATACAGAGAGATCTAATCCCACCAACTCATCCTACAGGCCAAGTTCCGGAAGCTTAGAAAGACCTTGTAGTTTACCCAACGCTTTCAGGGCAGACCAGACCCCAGGTGCCCGCCTCCTGTCTCAGAGGTCCTCCACTACAATGTATGCCTCGCTGTGTTTTTTTAAAAGTCCTCGCTCTTCCACTTTCGTCTCACTGTTTCCACACAACAACCCTTTAAGAGCACCCTATTTTCTCACGAAGCAGTCTGCTGTCACTCTCCAGTTACGAGTGAAGAGTGGGGGCCTTAGCAGCGCTGGAGGAAGGGAGTGAAAGAATCCGTCTACACCTGAGTCCTCTGGGGGTGACATCGCCCTGAACTATTTATCCACAGACCGAGAACTGTGCGTCCTGCAGAGAGGAAGTGGGAAGAAAACTTGCTTCTCCTGGAGACCCAGGGAGCCCCCCTTCAGATTCATGAGGATGCACGAAGCACACAACACAGATGAGGCAGGGACTCCTGTGCTTTCTCCCAGTGGATCATCAGAGCTTCCCGCACAGTCAGAGATGGTTGAGGAGCTTGCCCCACCCACCGCCAGCCCCCCCCCACCCCCCCCCAAAAAAACCACTTCAAAAGCTTTCAAGCAATAAAAGCGGACTCATGTTTCCGGTGAATTGGGGAAGGGCTGTCAAGGTAATGAAGAAATTACAGGCACTCGACTTTTTCTCCCCCCCCCCCCGTTTTCACACATTCAGTTGGCAGTCCTTGTTGACATTGCGTAGGAGTCATATTGACATCTGCCATCTGCTGACCGAGAAACCGGTAGAGTGGCAGGTGGGCCACACCCCCTGCCTCTGGAGTGCAGGCATGTGTGCTGCCAACACCTTCTAAGATTACGGTGGGGGCGTGTGCCTCTAATAACACCCGGCTGCCTTTTTCCCTTAGAGAACTGAGCTCAGAGAGGAGCTCTAAACTCCTCCCACACTGACCTCTACTCTCTAGTATACTTTAAATGCTGAAACAAGGATATGAAAAGATCCAAGCACCATCTGCTAAGGAAACAAATAACCTTCAAGCGTGCAGAGGTTACCTAACAGAATGAAGAGAAATGAATTGTTTGGCTTCCATATCTACTTATTCCAGCGACAACTTTTTCCCCCCACTGAGGTCTTCCTTTACGTTCACAGAACATATTTCATTGTGTTTGTCCCCTCTCTGGCTTCTGCAAATTTCCATTTCATTACTACCACTATTTCTGCTATTGCTATTGGGGAGCACAATTACCACGGTTCAGTACCGAAGAGGTCGAAATAATCAAAATTCTTACAGTGCAAGATTTTTTCCCGTTTAATCCCTTTCTCCTTGTAAAGTCATTTCCATAAGTTAAACTTTGTCTACAAACACCCTCTGCTTCAAATTCTTACACTTAACCTTTGAGCTCTGATTCCACTGTCCAGCCCACGTCGCATCACATGCCTTCCCAACCCAGAATCCCCTCCCTCGCTAACCATTATTTCCCGCACCTAAATTTTTCTTGTTCCTGTCATTCAGTACTCCAGAACCTCATGAAAATGTACTGCGTCTTGAAGATCTTTCAGGGAAAACCCAAAATGCATACTGCTTTTTCATTTTTAAGTAAATTTTATCTTCATGATATGGAAGTGTACACCTGGGTGATATTTACCTTGTCATCTTAATTAAATATCAAAAGTCTGACAAACACGTGGGGAGGAGCAGCCGTGTGCAGAGAGGCGAGGTGAACTGTATCAGAGGGAACAGGCAGTGATGGGGGGGGGGGGCCCACACATTCACAGGCCTGCGAGGACCAGCACGACCACTGCCAAGGGGAGGTGCTCATGTGTGCTGACCCGCTCTCACTGTGCAAGGGGAAAAAAAAGTAATTTTCCTTCCACTCTTTCCAGTTCTTCTGGCTGCTGGTCTGCTAATGACATTGACATGAGATAGAATGACGGGAGACAATGACCAAATTCATCCTATCCACATGGGGGTTCCATGAGGAGAATAGGGGACCCAAGGGGAAAATAGGCAGTTGAGACTTGCAGGCTAACCTGAGCTAAAGGGGTGTGGCGGGGGGAGGGACTTCAGAGGGAAGGAAGGCAATTCCTTCCTTCACGCGATGAGACACACAGAGGACTCTGACCAAGCTGCCCTGGCCGGGTTCCTGCCTATCACACACTAGGTCATTACAGCTCTGTGTGATGATGGTGTCTCCCTTCCGGGAGCAGGCCCTCCATCTAAATTCTTTCAGGCAGTTAGGGAGAAGGTCAAAGTCTTCTCCTGAGTCCTTTCTTGAAAATACCAGACTAAAATAATCTATCAATACCCCAACAAGGCGTATTTTGGGGATGGCAAACTCTTCTTCCCCTCAGCTGTGCAGCACGGAACCGGCGCGCCCCAGGTGAAACGCTCATCGTGAACTAAACACTACCAGTGAGGCACTAATGACATGAATGAATCACAAGGGGCTCCCAGGGAGTTCCTGCCACCAGGCAGGTCTCCCGAGGCACGGCATACTTTCTTCCGGGGGGGCATCCCTGTTCTACTCCAAGGCTGGCGGTGCAGTGCCCGACAGACCCTCTGAGGGAGCACGGATGGAGAGATGCGTCCTGCCCGGTGCATCAGAGAGCTTGCTGGGGTCTCCAACACCTGGAGCACAACTGAAACAGGGACTCCGGCAAGGGGCAGCCGCCTCAGGAAAGGGACAGAGAGGTCAAAGGCTCAGTGCATGCAGGGACGTGCAAAACCAGGTCCCACGAAGAGAGAGGCTCAGGAAGAGCAGGCTGGTGAGGGGGACTGAGGCAGGCGGTACATGGCCTTAAGGACCACATTCAAGAGTTGCAGCTTCACCTCTCAATGAGGAAGGAACAGGGAAGCTTTAGAAACAGATGTCACAACTCTCCTGCGAAAGTCTGCATCAGGAAAGTGGCAGGGGAACTCACTGTTTCATTCATCCGTCCACTTATTCAAAATATCTGTCTTTAGCAAAATATAGTAAATCCTGGGGATAGTGCAAAACAAACAGACAAACAAACAAAAAAAAAACCCCATGCAAGCATAGTCCCGGCTCTGATGAAACTTACAAACTAGTACGGCTAATAGTAAATAATTAGAAAATTATTACATGTAGCGCAAGTGATCAACCAGAGGTAGAGAAGGAAGAGGCGAGAATACTTCCAGGCTTTCACACTGGGTGGATGCCTGTCTGTTAACCACAATGAGAACAAAGCAAGAGAGGGGAAAAGCCATGTTACAGCTGGTTCTTTCTGAGTCAGAGTTTGTAGTGCTGCTGGCTGACGTCTACATGGAGGGGGCCAGTGAACTGTACTAGAAAGACTGCAAGTCAGGGGTCTGGGGTTGGAGAAAGATCTGGGAAAAGAGGTTCACGGGAGATAAGTAGCTAAAGTGTTAATGGCAATTTTTTTCCAGTAATAATTTCCATGGAAAAGTACCATGTGCTCCCTCTGAAACAGAAAGGGAGGAAGGAAGATCCCTTCAGATCGTCTTTTCTAACCTAAGCTCATGCAGGTGGTTCTGAAAGTGCAGTCCTCAGACCAGCAGCTGTAACATCTGCCTGGGTACCATTGGTAATGCAAACTACCAGGTCCTACTCAGGAGCAAGTCAGTCAGAAGCTCTGGGGTGGACTACTGGATAAAGCCTCCAGGAATTCAGATGCATGCTCAAACTTGAGAGACTTGCCTACCATTAAAAAAAAAAAAAAAAAAAAGAACCACTATCTCGTTTTGCCTCCTGCTTGTGTTTAGCAGAAAAATTTTCCAGGTTGCTACTTAAGGTTGCTCACTGGGTACTCTCAACAATGCGGCAAACACATGTTGAGTTTCCAGTCTGTGCAGGGTCGTGTGCAAGGTGGATGAGAGACACGGGAAATGAGGTAGACAGCAGTGTCCTTGACAAAATGAAACTGACATCTGGCTCAGGGCACACTTGTACATATTTGAAGTTAAACAAACACACCAGTGTTATAATTTAACTGAAGTAGGAGGTAAGGACTTCGCTGAGTGCCTAGCACTGGAGGGACCCTGGAAAGGAGGAGTCAGGTTCGAGTAGGACCATCAAACCTGAAGGTGACAGCTTGAATGTGATAGAAACGTTCAATGTCATACAACAGAAACCCGTGATCTGTAGCTTAATGATACACCTGAAGGTGAGAAAATGAGTAAATTACACTCAGGTAAATAAGTAACTGCCAAAAGAGAGAATATTATTGACCTTAGCCTAAGGGTTTGCATTAGTGGCAGCACTCGCAGCAATCTGACTGTAGGTCAAATTTCCCTCTTAATAACGCTTACGCAGCCAAAGCTATCTGCAATGATCAAAATGTTTCCTAAGAAGCACTTAGGAGTAAAGTGTTCCAACCCGAATTCACCCCCTGGCACGTGCCTAAGGGGCCCCTCTTCAGTTATTCTCAGATAACTGGATTCGGGAAAGGGGAGAGCCGTGGGGCGGGCCAGGGCCAGGAGTTCTCAGTTCGTAGGCGCCGCGTGCCAGGCGAGCTTTCAAGTTCAGAACTATTATTCTGGGAGCTATTAAATAAAAGCATCACTTTTCGTTTCCCGTCCTAGAATGGGGCTCCCACGGTCAAAACGTAGCGGAGGTGAGCCATCCTCCTGGACCAGCGACTGGATCCAGTTCGCGTCCGAGGACTCCCGGACAGGAACGCCACCTGACCGGGGGTTTCCAGGCGGGGTCAGAGCCTGCTGCAAAACCCCACAACCACCGACAATCTCCGCGGGGACGCGTCGGGACACCACTCGGAGGAGAGTTGGCCTTAACGGAGGAACGAGGATTATAAAGGGTTTTGAAGAGGGAAATTCTCTTATCAGGATCCCTTGGGGGGGGGGGGGGGGGGGGTTGGATCAGAAGGGACGCCGGGCAGGGCAGACGCCCCGGGCCGGAGCGCCAATCCGGGTTCCCCTTCGCACCACGCCCGCGGCACAGCCTTATACGGCAGGAAGGAGGCTCGGCACCGCAACCCCCTCCGCGGCCGGCATCCGCCCCCTTGGCGGGCCGCTCCCGCCAACGGCAGCCAAGTCGGCCCCGGGTTCCGCGCCTCGAGACCCGCAGAGCCCGGCCCAGACCTCCCCGCCGCCGCCGCCGGCACCCTTCCCCTCCGCGCTGCACGCCCACCCGGGGCGGCGGCCACAGCCCCCGCGCCCTCTCGCCCCTTCCCAGCCTCTCTCGCGCCTCCCGGCCTCGTGTCCCCGCGTCGCAGAGCGGACGGAGAACCACGCCGCCGCCGCAGCGATCCGCAAGGAGCGGCGGGGCCAGCGAGGAGTCGGAGCATCCCGGCGCCCAGGATCCGCGCCAGGGCGCCACTCCCAGGCCGGGGAGGGCGGGAGGGCGGGCGGGCGGCCGCGGAGGGGCGGACGCGGCTGCACCCGGCGGTCCCCACGCGCACTGTACCTGGGCCCGGGGGCCGGGGAGGCCGCGCGCGGAGGCGCGGAGCCGCGGCCCGAAGCGGAGCAGGCCGACAGGCGCCATGTTGGGGCCCGGAGAGGCGGGAGCCGGCGGCTGGAGCGGGCGAGAACGTCCGGGAGGGTGGCGGCAACCGTCGCGCCCCGGGGAAGAGGGAAAAGGAGGTGCGCGGGGGGCGGGGGGGAGGCGGGCTGGAGGCTCGGCCGCGCGTCGGTGACGTCCTCGGGCCCCTGCGGCGGGGTGGGGCCGGCTCGGGCTTTTTCCGGGTAGGTTTTGTTGGCGAGCACCTGCCACCCTAGTAGCCCCTTGGTCAACAGTTTAGCTTAGAGGGGGCACGGGGTCAGCTTTCCCCAAGGTCAGGGTCAAGTCTGGGTCTGGCGTTCGGACCGCGCCGGACTGCCTCTTGTTGCTTTCCCAAGTCAGTGCCGGGCGTGTCTGCGGACCCCCCCCCCCCCTTGCTCTTTGCCTGCCTTGACAGTGTGGTCCTGTCTTTCATTTCTCAGTCCCCTCTCCCCACAGCTGGCCCTGGTTTGTGTCTTAAGTTTGCTCTGAGAACCTGCTGAGAGCCACCTGCCGTGAGGTGTGAGCAAGCAGGCCGGTCAAGACTGTCCCTGGTCAAGAGGGACAAGATTAGGTCTCGGAACCTGATCTCAGCCCGTCTCCTTCCCCTGCTTCCCCACCATCCGAGCTTGCACTTTTTTCGGATCTTTGATGCTGAAGTCCCGGGAAACCCAGAGCTTACTCAGCAGGTGCTAACATAACGGTGTAGGATCGTTTGACCTTAGTTCCATAACTTTCCTAAGCCGAATTGGCATTGCTTATTATGCTCAGAACTGTCATTAAGGCACACATAAAGTAACTCATGCAAAGCTTCTGGCCCCGTTATAAATAATCTATAAGTGTTAGATATTGTTCTAAGTGTATTCAGGTTGCAGTGGAGGACTGACGTGGCAAGCATTCTTTCGAAGCCTTATCTCCACCAACTAACTCCCTGAGGACCTGAGCCAAGTCTGATTTCTTAAGAGCGGAAGGACCAAGGGGAAAAGTCCAGAAACGTTTTACTGAAGGACTGACCAAATCCTGGGAATATGGCTGTTATTTTTGAACCAAGGCAAAACAAGACAATTAAATGAGACCTTAGCTTTCTTAACAAGCAAACTAAGACAATGACCAATCACAGCTCAGTTTAAAGTGTCCATAAATGCATTTTCCCTTTCATGGTATTGTTTTAACCCTGAACTCTTTTTTTCTCCTTGGAATATATATATATATATATTCCTCGCCCGAGGATATGTCGACTGATTTTGGACACAGAGGACGGGAGAGAGAGAAACAGCAATGTAAGAGAAATATCCATGAGTTGCCTCTTATATTTGCCCTGACCAGGGATAGAACCCACAGCCTTTTGGTGTATGGCAAGAAGCTCCAACCAGCTGAGCCGCCCCGCCAGAGCTAAACATATTATATTTAAGGGAACAGAATACCAAGTTAGACTATCCAATTACATAAGAAGAAATTAACTTAGCAATGTCCTGTATTTTTCAACACATTTTAAGAAGTCGGATACAGGAGAAATTCAGGTGTGAGAACCAGAGTCCCACGGCATGTAGCAGCTGTCGTGTGGCTCACAGAATGCAAAAAAGCTAACACTCACAGCTGGGTCTGCCCTTCCAGAGGGCACAGGAAGTGGAAAACCGCATCGGCAACTCTGTCCAGCCGTGGTCATATGATTCACTCTTCTTGGCTGGTCTTACTCTGTTGCTCCGAGCTGTGTGACTAATCATTAAAAAAAAGAAAATCAGCCTCTTTACTCTGTGGTCAAAACGTACTGCACTATTTTTTTTTCCTTAATCCTCCCCAGAGGAGTATGTTCATTGATTTGAGAGAGAGAGGAAGGAAGAGAGAGAAAGAGAGAAATATCCACATGAGAGAGAAACATCAATCAGTTACCTCCCCTATGTGCTTGACCAGGAATCGAACCGGCAAACAGAGTGTGCCCTGACTGGGAATCAAACCCCCAACCTTTTGGTGTATGGGGCAATGCTCTGACCACCGGAGCCACCCTGCCAGGGCTATCCTATGCTATTTTTTTATGACTTTATGACTTCGTTTTGTATTTTTTAAGTAAAATATGAGTATCTTCAACTTGAACAAATTACAGAAAAGCTCTTCTATCCAGATTTCCCTTTTGATTCCACAAAGTCATTTCAAAAATAATCTTTCAAAAATATATAAATTTTTCTGAACTAGTAAGAATAGTTCCTCTTTGCTTTGGAGGGTAATCAGTGGAAAGTATATCATATCCTGGAAACTTTTCTTTGTGTTACATGTAGAGCCTCCACATTCTTAGAAATCAGGAGAATTGAATGGAGTTCAAAGGTTTTAAACAAAAAGGTGTGATTCCAAACAAAAAATGAGAAAATTTCATTTTGTATTTTTTTAAAGATTTTATTTATTATTTATCTCTAGAGAGGGAAGGGGCGGGGGAGAGAGAGAGAGAGAAACATCAATGTGCGGTTGCTGGGGGCCGTGGCCTGCACCCCAGGCATGTGCCCTGACTGGGAATTGAACCTGCGATACTTTCGTTCTCAGCCCGCGCTCAATCCACTGAGCTACGCCAGCCAGGGCATTTTGTATTTTTTATATATAACATACATTATGTTCTATATGATATGTATTTATAGTGTATGTAAATATATAGTATATATAATACATATAAATATGTACACTATATATATATCCTTTTCTATCAAATGAATACAGACAATGGGTCAGAGTTGGTAAGATTGCATAAATCATCATTCTCTACTTGAGGGATTTTTATTCAAATTCTTCTAAAAGATGCATCAGCATCATCTCTCATTATTGAAAAATAGGACGTGCGGAGAAAACAAACAGAAAGATGAGACATCCTGCCCCCCGCAGCTGGGGGAGTATGCCTCCGGGTCCACACTGAGGGTGTCTGGAGACTTGTTTTTCGAAAGTTGTTTGACTGGCTTGACTAGCAGGAAGGGTTTTTAACTAGGTCATTTGTGTCCATATAAAAAAGTAAGAACGCTTCACTTCAAACAGTGGTCCTTCAGCATACGGAAAAGAAGTTTTTTCAGACAAATAATTTTTCTCTAGGGGATTTGACAGACATAAATTTGAAATTTTACATGTATTTGTGTATTTCAATAGAATGCAAATCATCATCCTCTAATTTACCTATTTTTTTAAGCTTGTTCTTTTCATAGATTATTTGAAGCAGTGCCTTGCTTTAACTACTGTTAATTTTTTTTATTTATTTATTTTAGGGAGGGAAGGGAGGGAGATAGAGAGAGAGAGAGAGAGAGAGAGAAACATCAATGTGCAGTTGCTGGGGGTCATGGCCTGCAACCCAGGAATGTACCCTGACTGGGAATCGAACCTGGGACACTTTGGTTCCCAGCCCACGCTCAATCCACTGAGCTACGCCAGCCGGGGCTTAACTACTGTTAATATTGGCTCAGTGGATAAAATATGAATTTCAATGTAGTTTTCTCACAAAAAAAAAAAGAAAGAAATGCATGAGATAGTTGGAGAAGGCTCAGCTCCCGGAATGGAAACAAAAAATGTGTTCAGGTTGTAAACACGCCTTAGCGATCGTGATCTTGTACGCACGCCAGCCTGATTGTGTGACTTCTTGCTTAAACCCTCTCCATCCATCGTTTTCCCCGCTGCCTGATATCTTCTGTGTGGGTGACAGAAACCGTGAAGTCACGGATGATCCTCCCCTGTGAAGAGTGTCACTTAAGCACTAAGCAACCGCTTGCTACAGATGGATATCCTATCAAATGAGTGTCGGTTTTGCAGGGGAGGATTCGCACTGGCCAGAACTGCAAAGACCAAACTCCTGTGCCCAGGCAGGTCCCTGGGATGACCCAGCCCCTTCCGGAGCTCCTGTCCAAAAAAAGTCAGGGGAGTCAGAAGAATGTACTGTTTCTTCCCTCCACCACCTGGCGTGAGGCCCCTGCCCTCCATTTCTTAGAGCACTCACTTACAATGATGAATCCCTCCTCCTTCCCTTTGAGGTGTTTGTGTATCTTCCACTATCCAGGGGTGTCTTTTCGCAAGACCCCCAAGCTATTCCGTGGAAATGTAATTTACCAGAAAGGACCGGGCCACTGTGTAGGATGGGGCCGCCGTCTCTCAGTTTCAGGGGCGGGGTAACTTCGCAACTTAGTTTGTCGCCAGCTAGCAGCCATGTCTACACAGCCCTGTGTAATGTCCCTGCCCTGACTCAGCTGCCCCCCGACCTGCCCTGCCCCACTCACCCCTACTCCCTCCTTCCCCTGCAACACCCAGTCACCTCTGTGCGAGTTGGAATTGGCTCTTTCCCCCACTTCAGCAGCTGCTGAATAAAGTCTGTTTTCAACATTTTAATGTCTGTCTTTGTTTATCTTTCACAGTGGTCATAAAGGAACAGGATTTTCCAGAGGATTCCAATGTCATTCCAGGCTTGGCAAACTAAACGTAATTTCCATAAAGATGCTTAAGGCAGGTAGTTTGTACGTAAGAATGTAAAAAAAAATATGAAAAGTTAACACTTCTTGAATAGATATGATGAAATAACAGCTCCTAAATAAATAAGATGGAATTATTAGCATGGGATTATATACACTAAAGAATTAGAAAAGTTCAAATCTGAAATTTACAGGTATGCGAAATTTTAACAGTGACCAAGGTGGTCTTCTTATTTTATTTATTTTTATTTAAATTTTTTTTTTAAATTACAGTTTACGTTCAGTATTATTTTGTTTAGTTTCAGGTGTACTGCATAGTGGTTAGACAGTCATACACTTTACAAAGCGTTCTCCTGGGTATTTCTAGTCCCCAGTGGGCACCACACATAGTCATTATGGTACTATTGACTGCATTCCCCAGCCCAGGCTGCACTGCACTTCCCTGTTGACTATGTTGTAGCTGCCAGTCTGTGCTGCTCAGTCCCTCCACCCTTTTCACTCAGTCCCCCAGCTCCCTCCCCTCCGGCCACCATCAGTCTGTTCTCTGCATTTATGAATCTGTTCCCATTGTGTGTGTTTGTGTATATTCTTTAGATTTTACATACAAGTGAAATCATGTGGTATTTGTATTTCTCTGACTTATTTCACTTAGCATAATACCCTCGAGGTCCAGGCTGTTGCAAATGGTAAGATTTCATTCTTTTTAATATCCAAGTAATGCTCCATTGTGCCTAGGTACCACAACTTTTTTATCCTCTGGTCTATTGATGGGCATTTGGGTTACTTCCATCGCTTGGCTATTGTAAATAAGGCTGCAGTGAACAGAGGGGTGCATATAGTCTTTGGAATTAGTGTATTGAGCTCCTTCTGTTATATCCCCAGAAGTGGAATCTCTGGGTCATAAGGCAGTTCCATTTTTAATTTTTTGAGATATCACCATACTGCCTTCCACAGCAGCTGCACCAGTCTGCATTCCCACCAACAGTGCAAGAGGGTCCCCTTTCCTCCACATCCTCTTGTTGATTTATTGATGACAGCCATTCTGACAGGTGTCAGGTGGTATTTCCCTGTGGCTTTTATTTACATTTCTCTGATAATTAGTGATGTCGATCATCTTTTTATGTCTATTGGCCATCTGTATGTCCTCTTTGGAGAAGTAAGATGATCTTTTTAATCAGTAGAAAAGATGACCTAGCCCCTAAATTTGTGTTACAGCAATGTGTTGTACATTCAGAAAAAAAGATAATAGATCTTTATGTCTCAGGGTGTATATAAATAAAACCCAGGGCAAAGGAACACTCTTTAAAGATCAGCTGGGTTTTGCGGTGTGAATGATAGGGAGCCGAGAGTACTCGTTCAGACCATCGATCCTGTGACCCAGGCGATACAGTGGGAAAGAAAAAGGCCAGAAGGAAGCTAAACGACTGAGAGAAAATTTCACCAACAGGTTTTTCTAGATCAAAGATCTGGAATGGTTTGAGATCCGGAGAGAACTGTGAGGGACCTACGAGATAAAGTCAGGGAATGAGTTTCAGAGTTTAAGACTTCCGAGGTCCACAGCCCGGCTTGCTGGTCAGCAGGACACCCACTGGGCTTTGTTGGGATTACGGCAGGTTCCGGGTGAGAGGAAATGATGCAAACCAAGATATGGTGTCTGCACTGAAGGTACCTGGAGGTAAGCAGGGAGGAGGAGAGCTATGGTCAGGAAGTCTGACTTCAAATAGATGAACCAAGTATTAATAGTCGAGTATCCACAGAAACAAGTAGATGGAAGTTTTGAGGAGACGAAGTTATTAACATTGGAACAAGGGTTTTAAGGTGCATAGTGAGAAAAAGTGGGAAGAAGCTGATTGTTAGGAAAAATCTTGGGAGAGGAGGTCCAGCATAGTAAGGAGGTGAGGGCATACAAATAGGTTGGAGACCCAGCTGATGTGGCTCAGTGGATTGAGTGCCTGCCTGCTAACCCAAGGGTCGCCAGTTCGGTTCCCAGTCAGGGCACGTGCCTGGGTTGCGGGTCAGGTCCCTGGTGGGGGCGTGCAAGAAGCAACCACACATTGATGTTTCTCTCCTGTTTCTCACTCCCTTCCCCTCTCTCTAAAAATACATACATAAACATCTTTTTAAAAAAAAGTACAAAAGTACATTGGCGACTGTGGGACTTCCTGGCCCTGGGGACCACAGGGCTAAGAAACACAGTGGGAAGTGACTGACCTCAAATGACTTAAGTGGCTGTGAGCTAGGAAAAGTAAACTGCGTTTGTCAGAGCCATTCACTTGTTACAGCCAACTGAGCCAAAGGGAGGGACGCTTCTGGACTGAGTACAGGAAGCGACAATGTAGGTCTCCTGGTCAAAGGCTGAGAATTCATCATCTTTTGCCGACGTGGCCCAAGACGACAGGCCAAATGAGACAACAGCAAACAAATCGCAGACGGAGCCACACCAGATCCTCAGATCAATCGGGAATCCTTATCAAAGCATTCAACCCAAAACCTTACCCAGGTTGTGCTACCAGGGAAAGCCTGCTTTAGAAATCAACGCCGGAGCCTGGAATCCAGATTTGCTTCAGAATCGAAGAGCTAGGCACTGAGAGAAAAGTTCAGAGGGCTATGACCAAGACCGCCCTAGAGAGATGTGTCAATGTAGAGAAGAAATGGAAGTGTGTTAAATTCTTAGACAATGAATTTTATTGTCTATTAATTTTTATTGATAAGTTGAGAAAAACTAAAGGGGCTTAAAACATGTGCCCAGCCACAGTACATTAAAATCATTTTTAATCTCCAAATTTAATATAAACATCATACAATGGGGTAGAGGTAATATTTACTTCAATAGAGTATTTAGAAATTAAATGGTGGATTTTTCTTATTAGCATGGACAAAGTAATGTTCTTGGGCTTTAACTTGGTGCTGAATTAGTAACCAATTCTTGCTGATTTTACCTTTTAAATATTTGTCTCATCATGCCCACCCAAACTCTCTCTCTTCCCCACCCAAACTAACACTCTTGTTGAGGTCATCTCTCTTTCCCTCCCTCCCTCCTTCCCTCTCTCTCTCCCTCCATCCCTCCCTCTCTCTCTCTCCCTCTCTCCCTCCCTCCCTCCCTCCTTCCCCCTCTCCCTTCCCCTCTCTCTCCCTCCCTCCCCCCCCCCTCTCTCTCCCTCTCCCCCTCCCCCTCCCTCTCTCTCCTGGGTTACTGTAACAGCCTCCACACTGGTCTTCCTCCCTCCAGACTCACACCTCCTAAGTCCTTCCTCCTTACTGCATCCTTCAGAACCGAACCCTGCCCTTGCCCCGCTGGGAACTATTCCAAGCCTCTGACCGTCTCCAGCAGACAGTCCGAAGTCCTCCCCACGGCATCCCAGGGACCGCACAGCGTCCCTGCCAACGTCTCTAGTGTCCTGTGTTGCACAGCGCGACCCAAAACTCCCATCTGACCAAGTCCAAGAACACAGTACATTCTAGTTTTTTAAAAAGAACCCCCCATTTTCTAAAAATTACGAGATACCCATCTGAATCACACACCTGTTCAGTGCTTCCCCAATTCCTAGTCTAGAGGAATGAATCTCGAAGGAGTTGCCGGTATTCAGGCACAGCTCTTCCACTGTGACCTCGGGGCCACGGTCAGGACTCTGTAAGGTTACACCAGTGCCTCGGGCTTTCAGAGTGTGGGGGAGGGTTTCTTTGGACTAAGCTTTGGATGCTCAATGTAAGACCTTTTTAAAGGAGCTTTATTGAAATACAATTCACATACCATGTAATTCATTCATTTAAACTGTGTGTTTTCATGGTTTTTAGTAAACGCAATCATCACCACAATCAATTTCAGAACTGTTATGACCTCAAAAAGAAACCCCGTGTCCTTGAGCTGTCACCCCAAGTCCCCCATCCACCCCACCCCTAGGCAACCACTAATCTGTTCCCTGTCTCTATGGGTGTGCTTACCTTGAGCGTTCTTTAAATAGTGGAACACTGTACTCTGTGGTTTGCGTCTGGCTTCTTTCACACAGTGTGATGTTTTCAGGTTCATTCATGTTCTAGCACGTGTCATCAGTTCTTCGTTTCCTTTTATGGCTGAGAACCAGTCCGCGGTGTGGTCACACCGTACTGTGTTTATCAGCTGATAAATACTAGTACATTTAATATCAATATAAGTACACTTTCCATTTCAGTTACTGTGTTTTTCAGCTCCGGAATTTTTATTTGGCTTAAAAAAAAATAACCTCTTTCTTTTTATTAAGATTCTTGATTTGGTGGACATCATTTTTTTCTTTTTCTTTTGAGACTATGTTTATTAAAGCCGGGGACAGTGAAAGGAGGAAGGGCTCAGGGTAGAAGAAGCCACAGGAGAGCCTAGGTGGGGCTTGCTTTGGCTTTCTAGAAGTGTCGCTGCAAAGAAGTGAGCCCCCGCGGGGCTGCTGTCAGCACACAGGAGAGTCAGAGAAAAAGGGGGGCCTTGGAGACGGGTTCTGGGGATGAGCCCCGGACCAGCTGCTGCTGCTGCTGCCCACTGCTCCCCTTCAAGTGACGCATCTGTCAGGAGAGTGGAGTTTGAAGTTACATATTTTAAACTAAAATTTTTATTTTTAGGCATAGATTCAGTGGTGGTAAGAAATAGTGGCAACAGATCCCACTGTCCCCTGCCCCAGTTTCCCAGGGAAGCATCTTACACGGCTGTAGTATGACATTGCAATCCGGAGACTGTCACAGACATGACCCATGGACGTTCTCAGATTTCTGCAGTTTCACATGTGCTCACGGGCTGTGTGTGCATGTGCCCGTGTGCGCGTGGAGAGTTCTACAGAAAACTGTTGTCACGAAGGTTCGGTGTCCACTACCACGGTTACCCTGTAGAACGGTTCCAACCCGTTGCTCTTCCGTAGCTGGAGCCACCCACCCCCTCCACCCGCACAGCCTCATCCCTAACCTCCAGGAACCACGAAGCCACCCCCCTGTGCTCCGTCTGCAGCTCGGCCATTTCAAGAACGTTACGTCAATGGAATCCCACCATATGTGACCTTTCGGGTTTGGTATTTTACACGCGCCACAGGTCCCTCCAGGGTCATCCCTGCTGTCGTATGCGTTGAGTCGTTTCTGTTTATTGCTGAGCCCTTGGTGCGGACAGAAGTAATGAAGTTTTAAAATGCGCTTGTGGGAAGCAGGGGGAGGAAAGGAGTGCAAGTGTGGGGGAGGGTCGCTAACTCGGCCGAGAGGGGGAGCCAGGAGTCAGCATCGAATCTGTCTTCGCTGGCGTGTACCTTCTGCAGAGCAGCGCTCATCGGCCTCAGTGTGTGATCAGAACCGCGGACGATGAGGCAGATTAAGGTTGGGGTTTCCATCAGCTGTTAGTTACCATTCATTCATTCTTATTTACTATTGACTATATACGTTGGGAAATACCCTGACGTGGTACATAGATCGATCATTCAATTTAAGGCCCAACACAGCCTAACGGGTGGACGGTTTATCACTGTTTGTCCAATGAGGAAGCTGAAGCCTGGGAGTTTTAACCCATTGCTTCCCTGTCCTGGGAGAAGGGTAAAGGAACAGAGGTGGTATTTGAACCCGGGTGACTCACAGTCTGAAGCCCCTGTGGGGAGTTAGCATGACGGAGAGGCCCCAGAGCCAGCGGCCAGGCGGGGGAGGTTTGGGGAAAGGGGAAAGGGGAAGGATGGAGCGCACGGTGCGGTGGCCGCACAGCGGTGGGGGTGGGGGGGTCGGAGACCCAGCAGCCGAGAGAAGGGAGGCTCCGGTCTGTTCTCTGCCACTGGCTGCTCGTGCTCACTGAAGCAAGTCACGTGAGTTTTCTCAGCCTCAGGGTTTTGCTCGTAAGATGTGGAGAGTAATATATCTACCTGCTTCAAGGAGTTGTTGAGAAGGTGTAGAGATAAGATGCAGACCACCTCTGGGACATGAAAAGTGCTATACAAAGATAACTTATTTGAATAGTAAAATAATTCATTTCTGATACCACTACCACGCTGACTTACTATGTGAGCTACAAATCATGCCCTATGAACAAAAATGTATTTTTGCCTTCTAAGATTTGAATTACAAAAAAAGTCGAATAACTATGTTAACATATGCACGGACCCATAGAAGATATATTGTGTGTATGCATAGATATGTGTGTGCGATATATTTTGGTAGAAAAGCAATAGAGACGGCATAATATCACGAGGGTTAAATCATAACATGTGGTCAGATTAAGGAGACAAGGGTGTGTTGGCCTTTTGGATAATTTCCTCTGCAGGACTTTAAGAATCTGAAGTTCCCATCTTATGTATCCACATAGGAAAGGTGGTTAAAACTGGGACTAAAAATAGAAGATGAATAAAAACCACGAAGACTGAATGGGCAGGGAAGGAGGAAGGGAAGCCGGGTGGGAGGGGCTGTGGAAAGCTGCCTCCTGCCAGCATCTCCAGTTCCCTCCCGTGTGCTGGTTCTGGAACTGCCAAGAGTTGTCTTAGGCAGCGACCCAAACCGCTCTGCGTCTCAGCCAGGGATCAGGGACTACGCAAATACCACTCGCAGTGGACGTTTGTGGTTTTGGTGCTGGGCAGCCTCCGATCACCCTCTCCCTGACAATAGTACCCACAGTTTCTTCAATGCAACCTTCCTTTCCCTTCTTTCAAGTCTAGTAGTTCGGGTAGGAGGGACTCACCTCCTGCAGGGGTGGTGGATGACCTTGGCCTTGCCTGGGGGACAGGGATGGGCTCAGGGATACACCAGTGATCACATGCAGGTGAACGAGGCAGTCGGGCTCTTTGATTTGCTCTGGCTGCTAAAGAAAAGGCCCATTTTGACTGACGATTTGTAATTGCGGGGTTGGGAGCCTGCCCTTCATCACCCTCGGGTCAGCCTGCTCGAGAACGAAGCAACCAGGAGGCAGGGGGAAAGGCAGTTCTGAGAAATCTCGTTCTCAGAATTTTATTTCAGTCTGTGTTTTACATTTGCATCAGCCAAGCTTAAGGTTATTTTAGGTCTAATTCCCTGTCAGTTGCAACCGAAGAGCCCCCGTGGATGATGGCAGAGATGGCCAGTATCCACTCTTGTCCCCTCCCACGGTAATAAACTGTGGTAACCAACTGTTCAGCACGGAAGTCCTGTGTGTGATGAAAGCCCTTAGTTCTGGGCAAAGCGGGACGTTTGGTCACCCAGGAGACATGTGGGCTGCCCGGACCAAAGCCTACGTTTCCCAGCCTATTCTATATAACCTGGGGTGGCCTTGTGATGAAGTTCTGAGTGGTGGAATGTAAGTGGAAATGGTCAGTGCAGCTTCCAGGAAACCTCCAGGAAAGGAGAGAACAGGATCACCCTTTCTCCCCCTCCGTTGGCTGGCACATGACCCTGACCCCAGGCTTCCTCAGCCATCAGAGATCAAGAGGAATCGGGAATGGAACCACTCGGGGGGGGGGGGGGGAACTCTGGCTCCCTGGCACCGTGGCATGCTGTGCAGCTCTGGACCGACCGCCTCCAGACTTCTTGAAGCTGAGAGAGCAATGAACATCCATTTGGTTTAAGCCTCAGGTGTTTCTTTTTCTATTACTCACAGGTTAATCTAATCCTGATTCACTTATCAGTGTTTAATTGAAAGAAACCCTTCTCCTTCTCATGTGTTTGCCTCTCCAAACATCACACCTGCTGTAATCCAGTTTCCAAAGTCAATTCTCTCCTGTGGTTACGATTTCCACATGAGAAAACACTCTTTGTTATAACTAGGTCATCGATTTGGGGGTTAACCATAGAAATAAACAGGTAATGAGACGTATGTATGACACACGGTAGTAGTGGGTATTTTCACTTGCCTACTTGGCATCCACACCTCCACCTCCTAACAGAACCCCAATTTTATAAAGATTTCCATTTCTACCCTTGGTCACCCAAGTTTGGAGAGAGAACTTGTTTTGGCTACTTCTACGTGTCAAATTGGGCAGGCTAGGGTATTGCGATCTAATCAAACACTACTGCACACGTGTGTGTGTGTAAAATCACCCCGTTGGTTCCATTTCTCTGGATCATCCTGCCTGGGGCCGATCTGATTGTTATGAGGCCAGTTTTGCCCCTGGGTCGGTTGCCGGTTTTGAATCAGGTGTGTGACCCACATTAAACCAACATTTGATCTGGAATTCTGGAGAAGTTCTTATAATTCTAGGAGAGCTTCCAGTCCAGTAACGACTGCCTCTCTGTTCCTGTGGCGGTTGCTTCCTTAGACCCGCGGCCAGGGCAGGCTGCAGTCCAGCCACGGTCAGCCCCAGGGCGAAGCCGACGGGAAGGAAGGCAGAGCCAAGAGACTCGCAGAGCTGTGCCTCGGGGCTGTGCCTGCGCCAGCCCTGACGCCCGCCCCGCCTCTGGGATCTGCTTTCCGAAACATGTTCCTCCTCGTTGTGCAAGCTGTAGTTTTCTCACCACAGCCCAAATTTAAGTTGCAGCCAAAATTATTCCACCGAATACAAAGCTTTCCCTTAAGATAAGTTCTTTCGGATATGAAGAAGTGAGTGTAGCTGATCCCTTGAAATTCATGTTTTGTGTGGGTGTGGTTTTAGAATGTTAGAGATTTAAACATGGTAGTATGAGTCAAAGGGCTCATGGAATCTTTGATGTTAATGGAATCACATCTTTGGATTAATGGAGTCTTTGGAAGTTAAGTAGCAATTATGTAGAATGTTTTCAAAGTGTTCTGTTAATTTGCATTAGAATTATTGCGATTTGTAAGATTCCAGTGAACTTCTGATAATGTGCTCTATCTGTAAATGGCATGTCCCCAGCAAAGCCCAGAACTTGGAAATTAGCTGACACGGCAGCAGTAGGGCATGCTTTTGGCATTAGTTTATTTGGCAGATACACCTTGCAGGTAATATGGATATTATTTAAAATACTAAAGGAACTAGAAAAACAGGTTGCCCATGGAGTAGGGAAAATGATGAATTACCTTGGGGCGTGGAGCAGGAGCAACAGGAGTTTCTTGTAAGATAAAAGGAGACCTAGAAAACCTAAATGACACAACAGTCTTTCTGTTCTGCTCCTGAATCTATTCTAGAGCTTAAGTTACATGGTTAAGGTCTCACTATTCAAGACCCCTCTCATGATCATGCCTTTAATGTTTCAAGCCCTTTTCGCACAGAGCATCTTTTCATTGCCATCCTGCCCATAGGGGACCAGTCTTCCTTCTCTCTCTCTCTCGCCATGTAAAATTCAAAAATTGAACTGCCAATTGTTTTTTCAAATGCATGTAAAAAGTCACATTAAATAAAAGTTTTGTTCCGCTTGGGTTTCCATACAGACCTCTAGAAGTCAGTAAGACTGAACTTTTGTCTCCCTCACCAGTCCGTTCCTCCTCCGGTGTCACGGGAGTCCGTAACTGTCCCTGCCAAGCAGCCCGTGACAGGAAGCTGGAAGTCAGCCTCGCCACCTCCCTCTCCCCCACTGCTCACACCTAGTCCTGTCACCGAGCACTGTCCGTTCTACCCGTGCAGCACGTCCGTCACACTGATGCACTTCTCTCCATTTTCACTGTCCGCATTCCAGGGTGACTTACTCTGTTTCTCATCTAGAGAATCAAATAGTCTCCCCACTGAACTACCCACTTCTCTTTCGCACTTCTTCCATTCCATTTTCCTCATTGTGCGATGGGGGCTATACCCCCCTGACACCCCAAAATGGGGGAGGAGTTTGAGCTGCACAGGAGTGACTGGAGACTGGGCCCCTTTGCTGGACACGGAGGGGCAAAGGCAATCATGGCCGCCAATGGCCCTCATGGGTGGGAAGGCTGGACACTACCACTGGCTTTTGGCGCCATGCGTGGGATTCTGGGAGGGGACTTTTGTTTGAAACAGAGCTCGCCAAAGGCAGTTGGTTCTTTTTTTTTTTTTTTTAAGATTTTATTTATTTATTTTTAGAGAGGGAAGGGAGGGAGAAAGAGAGAGAAACATCAATGTGCGGTTGCTGGGGGTCATGGTCTGCAACCCAGGCATGTACCCTGGCTGGGAATTGAACCTGCGACATTTTGATTTGCAGCCCGTGCTCAATCCACTGAGCTACACCAGCCAGGGCAGCAGTTGGTTCTTTCCCCTCCCCCTGGTGGCGGTGTGGGGAGGGTGCATGTCAACAGCCACCAGCAGTTCTGCCAGCGGGGGCCAGTGTGAGCCAGTGTGGGCCTGCAAGCAAAGGCTTAGGGGCACAGACCCCAAAAGATTCCTGAAGCTGGACAGTGACTGGAGACGAGCCAAGCCACCTATGTCTATGATACTTTCGGGTGGGAAAAGAGGTTCCTGGCACAACCTTGAACTGAGCTGGCAGGGGGTGACAAGGTGATTTTTCTTTGGGTGTCTTAGAGGAAATGGGCTTTGAGGCAGAAACATACCATTGTTTCCAAAGACCTCGGTGATAATAGCGCTGTGAACATGTTACGGTCTACAGGGGGCGTCCTCCCCACCTATCTGGGTTCGTTTTGCCCGCTGCCTGAGGAAAGATGTCTCTTAATACTAGAGATCAGTGAAAAGGAAAGGAATTTATTATTCATTTGAACTAACACAAACTAAAGTTCCCCACAAATGCACACAGTCCTCCCGGCACCCTCCACGTGGCAAAAGGGAGCACCTCCAAAGCCTTGTGGTCCTGACTCTCACCCAAGCCTCAGGGTCCCAACCAAGACACCAAAGCCGCGTGGTCCTAAACGGATGCGTGGTCCCAAAAAGAGAGACACCCAATGGCTGCTGTGCCTCTGTTTAAACCCCAGCGCCAATCTTCCTCTGCAGCCCCATTTCCGGCTCCTCCCACAATTGGCCGCAGCTGCCAGCATTCTGGGCGGGTGTGGCCCTGTGGTGTGGAGCCAATTATCTTCAAGCTCTTCTGGACCCTGTTACAAATACCTACTTGGGGTTCCCCTCTTGGCTGCACCCTGTTACAAACAGACTTTTGTTCTTGTGTTATTTTCAGTTCTTGAACCTATGCAGTCGATGTAATGAGACTCTTTTTGATGTCATACTCTGACTTGTACTGCCCCTTATTTTTATTACTCAGATATTTTAGGCAGAAACTTGCCATTCAATAAAAGATTCCTTTCTTTTCCACTGAACCCTGTCTTTGGAGATTTGCCTGGTAGGTGGCGAGCAGTAGGACCACGCCTACCGTTTGAGTTTGGTAAAAATAGCAGTAGAGGGATGTTGTTAAAATATTCTTGAATCACTTCACTCCCTTGCTTACAATACACCAATAACTTCTAGTTCCACTTAAGATAAAGACCACGGTCGTTAACATGGCACTGAGGGCCTGGAGGATCTGCCCCTACCAACCAGTCTCACGCTGTGTTGTGTTCTTTTGGTTGCAAGCAACAGAAACTGACTCTAGCTAGTTTCAGGATAAAGATACAGGAGGCTATCAAGTATCAAGGATAGACTGAGCAACCCAGACCTAGGCAGGTGAAGAAAGCAGGCCCTCCCCCAGGAAACTCAGCAGCAGCTGGTGGATTTGCCTCTCAGGAGTTGCTGACATTTAATGGGATTAAGTCTTGTCTCTGTGCTTCTCTTTTTAGTGTTTCCAATTACCAGGAGAAGGAATCTGATTGGCTTGGATTCTGCCAGGTTTTTACTCCTGGATCTATCTATCATCTGCCCTTGGCTCTGTCTCCACAAAGGCATGTCTGCCTTGTTTATTACCATATAACCTGTGCCTGGCACAAAGTAAGTGTTCACTAAATATTGAACTAGTGACCACCTAATTGAATAAGTGAATTAGCCATGGCCAGAAGACAGGGTCAATTAATATGGACATAGCCAGTGGGGGCTCACTCTGGGGTTTGGGGTTCATGTCCATGGCTGTGAATGAGGCGTCCTGAGCTTTCACTCCTGCAAACTGCCAAGCTCTCCCCAAACTCGGAGTCTTTGCGGATGCGGTTCATGGTGCCTGATACGTTGTTCTTGTCCACGGTGCTGGTTATAGGTTTGTTTCTCAGCTCCCAATTTATCTATCTTGCTTGTTCTGTGAAAATGTATCTGAGTTCTTTAAATGTTTTTCCTTTGTCAGCCGACGCAATATTACACTTTGTCAGTAGAGGGAACTAGAGAGACGCTGAGGGGGCAAAAGAGCTTCCTGGCTCCAGGTTTTCCTCCTGGGCGGGCTCCTCCAGCCTGGGCTGCTTCTCTGGCCTCAGGCTCCTGCCTCACATGCAGTGTCCCTGGCACCGCCTGGGCAGTTTTGCAACAGAGTGCCTCCTCACCACGTGCAGCTTTATCCAGCACCCTGCA
Organism: Phyllostomus discolor; assembly: GCF_004126475.2. Lineage (NCBI taxonomy): Eukaryota > Metazoa > Chordata > Mammalia > Chiroptera > Phyllostomidae > Phyllostomus > Phyllostomus discolor. Next base: position 7,084,462 of record NC_040905.2, on the reverse strand, counting down.
GATGCAGCACATTTCCGGCAAGTTCCCCAGGGTAGTGTTCCCACCAGTCCCACTAGTGTAGACACAACTACCCACCGCCGTGAGCTCTCCCACAGGGTCTGGGCCGGTGTCCCAGGGGTGTTCCTTTTCTCTGCTATTCCTCTGGTCTTACTGGCCAACCCATTGTGACTCCCCTCCCCCCTTGTAATTAACGATTCTTTGTAGCAAATTTTCCCTGTTCAAATTACCATGTAGCTTCTCTGTCCTGATTGGATCCCCAGGCTGATACACACCCCCACCCTTCACCTGGCTAATTTGACTCAGCCTTTAGGTGTTGATATTGTTACAGAACACAACAAGGGGGGCCTGGGACAATATACTATTATTGAAAGAAGGCCCCGGGTCCGTTATGTCTGCCGCCAGAGGAAAGACGTCTCTCAATGCCAGAGATCTGTGAAAAGGAAAGGAAATGTTTATTTAATGCTATACTAACTTAAAGTAGTGACCTAATGTCTTCACCAAAATCCCAAAGTCCCTTAAAACACCCACAAACACACACAGTCCTTCCTTCCTTCCCCCTTTGCCCAGTCCAGAGTACCGTATCTCAGGGAAGGAAATAGAAGTCCATGGCTTAGGTAGTCCTCTGGTTCTTCTCAGTTAGTACTCCCTCTCGACTGGGAGACCTCCCTGGGTTCCCAGCACCCTCGGCTGAGTCACCGGGATCTCTGCTAAAACCAGGTGGTGGTTCCCCCTTCTAAAGCTGTGGGGGTCCCCACTCTGCCAGGCCGCGTGGTTCTCTTCTCAGGGCTGCAGGAGTCTACACTCCGTCAAGTCCGCGTGCTTCTCCTTTCTCAGAGCTGCGCATGGCTCTCCTTCCTAAAGCAGCATGATTCTCCTCCTCTCAATGGCCGCCAAAATCTGGGTTTTAAATCCCCGCGGCCAATCTTCCTCTGCAGCCTCATTTCTGACTCCTCCCACACTCTGCTTCACATGCCAGAACTCGTATCCTTCCAGCTTTATTGGGCTGCCATCATGAGTCTGGGCAGGCATGGCCCCATGTCCTGGAGCCAGTCCTCTCTGAGCTCCCACGCAGGCGCTGTAATGCAGGGGACCTGCCCCCCCCCCCCCCTTACATCTAGGTGGGGAAGTTACTTCTGTTCCCCTGTCTTAGAGCTGATCACAGCTACTTAACATATCTATGCAACCAGCCAAAGGCTATAGATATGTTAAATGGCCACACCAGATCTTAGCTGCAAGGCTGTTGCTATGCAAAACAGCTCTCAATGGCCTTGCTCCATTTGTCCCTTCCCCCAACCCACACCCTGGGGTGGGGGATGGAGACATCTTAAAATCTCCTGGACACCTTAAGTTCTGGACCCCATTTCAAATGCCTATTTGGGGCCCCCCTCTTGGCTGCACCCTGTAACAATATCATTTCCTCATAGAAGCCTTCGCTGGTGTCTTAAATCAAGCCATACCCCTTTTGTTTTTATTCATAGCACCTTCCACGTTTTTAAAATCATGCATTCATTCCTGTGATGTTATGCCTTTGTCTTCCCCCACTAGATAATAAGTTCTAGGAGGATAGTGACCGTGTTTATTCACTGCTGTAGCCCCAGTGCCCATCACAATGCCTGACCCAACAATGGGTTGTTAAATGAAAAGGGGAGTCAATGTTTAAGGAGGTCCTATTATATGCAAGTGGCTGGTGGCAATGAAAAAAAATAGAACTCAATTCCTGTTCACAGGGGGTTGGCAGAGTTATATGAGAAAATAAGACACCCCCCCCACACAAATACAAAGCAGGAAAGGGAAGTTTCCAAAAGAATGACATAAATTGTAAGTAATTCAGAGGCAATCAAGAATTTCATTTTTAAAAGGATTGTATGTTGTCTTACACACATCCTGAGAAATTAATTTCTTCTTAGATAGATTTTATCTATTATATACAAGTAAAGAGGAACAAATGAGATCAGTTATTTATTTAAGAAGATATTTTGGTAGGTTCATGAGTTATTCATTTCCATCAGAAGTTTTTAAAACTTCTTTATTTTCTGCCAGAAAAATATTTTCTTTTTCTATTCATGTAGGCTTCCTAAAGTAAAAATAACTAACTATAACATTGGAGACAAGTACTGATATTTCTTCTTTTCTAGGACAGGGGCTCTTTGGCTTTAAACACTTCCTTTAGTGTGTGTGGATGAGGGCTGACTGTTATCCATTGATGTTCACGGTGAAACCATCTTCTGAAGGTAGATGCTTACTTTGGCATGATCTTGGACAAATCACAGAATCATGTATTCTAGGCTGTGGAGTGGTTAACAGTCGCATTCTGTCCAGTTTCATCCTCTGGAAGTGAGGGGCTGTCCTACATGCTCTCAGATCCTTTCCAACTCTCGGAAGATGTGCACACACTTGAGACATCAGTTGAGCAATAATCCCCAGTGTCGAGCACGCTTTCTGCTGCAAGTCCATGGTTGTTAATGAATCAGTGGAAGTGTAAATTTTATTTAAAATATACAGTGAGGTTTGGCATTTTCAGGTGTCAAAGGCTTATTAGTTTTGACTCTTTAGCCCACGTGGATCATATAATGCAACTTTCCTGGCCTTCAGCTTTTTGATTAGAGAATTATATTGACAAAATAGCACGGAGGTTTTTTTCAATTAATAGCCACTTTCTGAGTACATATTATATGCCAGGCACCGAGGACACAGAATTAATATGTAATTCCTATCCCTTTTGTTTAGAGTGAATTGGAGAAAGAAACTGGTGTTACAAGATCAGTTAGAAAGATGTCGTGGTCAATCACTTATAAATCACAATACACCATTTCCTTATTTTTAGTATACATAAATAAAAAAAGACTACCTTCCATAAGAACTAAGATAGAATGGAGATTATTCAAGATGCACTGTGTCAAGTTGCAAAATGAACAAAACTGAGTTGAAGATTTGTTTGACCACAGGTTTAAAAACAGGGAATGCAAAGTGGAAGTTAGACTCGTTGACTCGGGGCTTTGAAACTCACAATTGAGACGATGAACTTAGCACAAAGCGAGAGCTTTCAGGAAGGGTCTCAAGATGTGGAAAAATAAACATTTTTCCAAATGCAAAATGTTGGTACTACTGGACGCAAGACGGTTGAAGTACGTTAAAGGAGAGTTAGCCAATGCAGATCAAAAATAAAACAAATCCAACTACTAAAATCAAGATTTAGAAAAGTGGCAGCCACGTAGCCTGGTACCTCCCACTAATGTTGGGAGTTCTCCAGCCAAGTCTCGGGGACTTGGATGAGCTACAAGGGAGCCATCATCAGGCTGCCCATCTCTGACCCGGAGATTAGAATTAAGCAGCCTACTCACTGCAAGACCAAAACCCACAGTCCTATTCCCGGGCTTCCAGCCCGCTCCAGGCCGAGGGACCGCGCGCCCATCGCTCACCAATTTCGTCCCAGCCCCCAGCGGAGAGAGCTGCCTTCCCATTGGGTCAGCGTGGGACGAGCGTCTCCGATTGGCTTAAAGAAGGGGCGGGGTGAGGCGGTTCTCACCGCCCAGAAAACCTCCTCGCCGCTCGGGATTGCGGGAGGGAGGGGAGTTCCAGGACAGGGGAGTGTCCCGGGGCGACCTTTCCGGCGTGGGTCCGCACTCCACCGGAGCCGGGGTCACCCGCGCCCCACCACCACCAACCACACGCGCCCCGCCCCCACGCCGCGCCGGAGCCGACCGATCAGGTGACCACGGGCTGGCGCGGTCACGTGGCTGGGGCGCGCCCTCCCGTTGTGGCCATGGCGGCCGCAGGCTCCAGTGTGGCGCGGCGAGTGGAGCAGCTCGGAGACCTGGCTCAGGCCCGCATCCAGCAGCTCAGCGAGGCGGCGGGCGAGGACGGTGAGGGAGCCGAGCGGGGCGAGCGGGCGGGCGGGCGGAGCGTGTGCAGAGCGGGCTCTCGGCGGCCGCGGGGGCCGGGGCTGCGTCCCGCGTCCCGCGTGTCCCGCGCGCGGTCAGTGGTCCACTCCGCCGAGCCCGCGCGCCCTGAAGCCGCGGCGCCGCGTTTTCCCTAACCTACGAGAAAACCCGTTTACAGCTCCGACAGGTCCGCGCTGCTCGCCTCTCATTGTCTCCGTAGCGAGTGGCGAAGAGGGCGGAATTCAGATAACTGCACAGGAAAGTTTACACGAGTGGTCAAAGCTGAATGACAGCGCGCGGGCAGCGGTGGTGTGGGGTGCTGGGCGGTGCTGGGCGAGTGTGACGGTCGCAGTTTATGGCTACGCTGTCAATTTCTGTCTGGTTTGGGATCCTAAGCTCAGTTGTGCACAATAGTCTGCGGAAGAGCTTTAACGTGGGTATAGTGTACACGATTCTTTCACGTGCGTGGTCTTACTTCTCCCAAGGGCTGTCAGGATTAGAAAACTTCTTTTGGAAAGGTCCAAGCAGTTTCCTTAAGCCAAAAAAATAAAAGTTTCTAGAATTGTCTCGACTTCTGATTTTAAGTCCAGTTCTGTTTCATTACTTCTCAGCTGCCTGTAGGTTTTGCATGATTTCTCTTTGACTTTTGAACCTTACTACAACGCAGATCGGTTTTTCAATTCTTGTGAACTCGTTATCACACTCGTAGGAAAATAGTATGGGGACATTTGTTTACCCGAGTGATTGAATGAATAGCTGGTGAATTTGTGGAATAGGGTCTGTGGTGAAAGCACTTTAGTTCTCGTGAAGATTATTTGCCGAATTATATTTTTTTCTTAGGAGCATGTTCTTCCAAACCCACAGAATGCCCAGAAGCTGACCTCTTTTTCGGTTTGTGGTAAGTGAATCCCACGATTCACAGGAAGCTGGTTCGTGGACAGCAGTGGCTAGCACCTGCGAGAGGATCTAAGTTACTTCTAACTAAATATGCTGGTCAGGGATCTCGCTCCACTCCAGCTCCACCTGAAACCGTTTCAACAGCTCCAAGAAGGTTTTTTATTCACTTGTCATTGAACCCAAAAGCCATTCTCATTTTTCCGTGGAAGAGTTATTTAATCCAGTCTAAAACGAAGGATGTAAATAAGTCGTGATAGAGATTCATGTTTGGAGGCTTTGTGGGTCTGCAAATTTACTAAAGTTAAAGTGATACTGGTGCACATTATGAGCTATTAGTATTGCAGCATGATTTTCTTATTTTAAGAAGTTTACTAAAGATGCGGGTGCATGTATTTGAATTGAAGTTGATATTCTTTTCCCACACAACAAAGTTAATATACATTTAAAATTTGTCCTTTAATGTAACAACATACGATTATATTTGGTCATAGGAATTGATAGTTCTTACTGTCTTCTTCAAATTAGATCAGATACAGCCAAACCTTCCATTGAGGAATGTTCTCCGTTTTTGTTCAATTTTCTTAACTTCTTTCTCATTGTACAGACACACTATATTTACCACAGGAAATTATGCCACAAGAGGGAGTTTTTCCAGAAATGTGTGAGAATCACTTTTGTCTTGCCTGTCGTCATTTTGACTGAATTGTTCTAGTAAAAATATTGCAGTCCATAAAAATTTTCTAAAGTTTGAGCTGTTACCTCTTCACCCTCTGTAATTATGTCATAAATTCGTGTGAGATACACCTTCAGTGAACTCAGTGCCACTCTTACATTTAAAATAATCCTGCACTTCAAGAAGAAAACGTTAGTGCAGTCTCTAAAGAAACACAGGAGCAGTGCCATGTTCCACACAACTCCATGGTAGCATCTTTCTTTTGTGGGTCTTTTACGTGATACGACTTTCCCGGGCTCAGGAGAGACGGGAGGGCAGTGCTAGCGAAGAATCTGGCCAGGTGAAGAGTGTGCCTTCCCGCAGTCAGAGTCCGGACTGGGTACAGGTGGGGCCTCACCTGGGAAAACAAGGCCGTCACATGATTGCCCACAGGCACAATCGAACCTGGTGTTGCTTTCGCTGCTGCCCTGAACAGCTGCTGTGTCCGCGCCAGTGCTGGGGCTGGGTCAGCTGGGCCTGCTCCCAGGGCTGGATTTTCCGTCCGCTGGCCAGTGAGGAGGGAAGGGCGGGTGGGGGGTGTTTGTGTTTGTGTACACACACATACACATATGTCAGGAAGGAAGTACAGAGGGCAAACTCAGGGACTTGAATGTCTGGATGGTGGGCATATCTAAATTTGTGTACACCGGATAATACAGAAAGCTGGACAGCACCTTGGAACGGATACTTGGTAGTTAGGGAGGGAAAAGTTCATGAGAAAAGGTGAAACCGTAGAAGCAAGGGAAATAAGAAGTTGAAGGAAGGGAAGGCATTAGAAGACAGTGTAGGGGAAGGAAGGTGTATCAGAAGTCTTTAGTCCCAGCTCTTCCGTGTTTTGAAAGGACGAAGTAATTTGTTCGATATCTAGGTTTTTAAAATAAATAAAATAAGCAGATGCATTATATAATTTTAATTCTAATTGCTATTTTACATACATAAACATGTAAGCACTATGGTGAAGTTATACATGCTCTGAGTGCCCACATTTTATGAGACATTTGATTTAATCAGTTGGGCTCCTTTGGAAAACAGATTTATGAAATTTTAAGTTTTCAATGGAAGCCCTTTCTGTAGATTGATCATATATTTGTATTATTCCAGCAAAAGTTTTACATTTATTACTTAAGTATTTTGAGTGCTTCAACATCATAAAAGCACTGTGAAACTAGAGATTGCATTTAAGAAATGACAACTGAACCTAGACAGTTTTCAGTCTAGCTTTCCAGAACAAATTTCCATTACATTAGCTTAGTTAGGATTAGGTGTCATGTTATATTTGTTTCACATAAGATTTTACTGTCATGCTGCTCCTCCAGTGCCATAAACATAATTTTATTTGGTCATTTCAGATCTATAATGATTTAGTTTAAATAACAGGTTGAAATTATGTGATATAATCGCCATGTTTTTTTTAAATATTTTGTTTATTTAGTTTTTAGAGAGGTGAAGGGAGGAAGAAAGAGAGGGAGAGAAACATCAATGTGTGGTTGCCTTTCACATGCCCCCTTCTGGGGATCTGGCCCACAACCCAGGCATGTGCCCTGACTGGGAATCGAACTGATGACCCTTTGATTCACCAGCTGGCACTGAACCCCTAAGTCACACCAGCCAAGGCAGGGTCTTTTTTTTTTTTTCTTAATTTATTGATTTTTAGAGAAAGGAAGAGGGGGGAGAGGGAGAGAAAAACATTGATTAATTGATTTGTTGTTCCACTTATTTCTGTACTCATTGGTTGATTCTTATATGTGCCCTGACCTGGGATCAAACCTGCAACCTTGGTGTGTTGGAACCATGCTCTCAACAACTGAGGTACCTGGCCAGGGCTAATCACCGTGCTTTTATCTCTTACAGATCACTTTCTAATCCGGGCCTCTGCGGCTCTAGAAAAATTGAAACTCTTGTGTGAAGACAAAGACTGTTCAAATCCATCAAACCTTCTCGAACTTTACACACAGGTACTGAGACAGCCGTGGTTTCTGACATGTTATGGGGTCAGATTGCTTAATTAGGTGGTTGATTCCAACATTTAAGTGTAATAAAATCAGCTTATTCTCTCCTTTAAGTGTTCAATTTTATTCAGAAACTGTATGTATGTGTAAAGCGTATAGACTTGAAACTTTGTGGCAATATGCAAAGAAGATTTAGCAGAGGAGTGTTGATCAGAAAAATCAGGATTAAACCTTGCAGATAACAGAATCTCTTCCCCTTATAGATAAATAAGCAAAACAGGACGAATCCTGTTTCCAAGGTCTTCAAGGTTATTCTGAGGAAGTGGAGGATGCTATAAGAGCCCCAATTATTTTTCTAAACATGGAAAAAAAGAAAAAGTAAACTTCAGTACACTTCCAAGTGCACCTCACAGCATTTGGCTGCCTGGCACCGTGCTGTCTGTTGGGAGGCACAGAGGGTGGTTTGTGTGCCATGGTCGGCCGCCGTGGTCAGCCGAGCCAGTAACAGCTACTCACAAACCCCCAGGAGCTGTTGTAATTGGGCAGAACTTGGCCTGGCTTGCTGTCTTTCCAGAAGGCTCCCTGCTTGTCTCATTTTCACATGAGAGAGTTCTGAACATCTTAACTTGTTTCTGAGAAGAAGGCGAAAGCCCCTAGAGATGTAGACTTATATCCCCCAGAACGCCCTTGCATCCCACTTACGGTTCCGCATCAACAGGCCGTTTTCTGTAGGATGATGGTCTCGGCCTCCCTGGCTTAAGCCCTCCGCACAGGAACATTTAGCAGTTGAGTAGCGTGCTAGGTGATGTGGTAAGTGCTGTACATGTTAGTTCATTTTATCCTCAAAGCAAAGAACTGGAAAAGTCACTTAATCCAGTTCATTTTACCAGTGGAGAAACGGAGGTTCAGAAGCATAAAACTGACCTGTCCTTTCGTTGGTCAGGTAGTTAGCGGTAGAACGGATGCTAGAGCACAGTTTTGTTGGTCTTCGTCCAGCAGATTAAAAAAGGGGGATTGGGTGGTTTGAAGGTACGTGAACAGCGAGTCTTGCATTTAACTAAGAATGCTGGGGGTCTTAGCATTTCAGCTGCATGGTATTGGTGATAGGCGGCCTGTGTTGGGTGGCAGGGTACATATCCCCCAGATGTTGAATCTGCGTTCAGGAAAACATCCTTTGAAGATTCAATGTACAAAACTAGAGGTGGTGATCTTAACTTGATACAGCACCCATTTAGAAAACGTTCAGAGTATGTATGTATAAAAAAATATAATAATTATACTTTTCATAATACTGTATATGATTAACTTAACTAGAACATAGAACTCCACTTTATTTTGTGAGGGAAGGAAGATTAGCACTAATATTTTAGTAAAATAGCTATGAAGTTTTCCGTAAAGTTCATGTCAGATTATATTTACAGCTAGACATTTTGCCTACTTTTCAAATTTCAAATTTTTTTCTACTTATTGATTTTAGAGAGAGAGAGAAACATTGGTTTATTGTTCCCCTTATTTGTGTATTCATTGCTTGAGTCTTATAAGTGCCCTGACCTGGGATCGAACCCACCACCTTGACGCAATGGGACAACGCTATGGCCAACTGAGATAGCCTGCCAGGGCCTCAGATTTGAATACTGTGCTAGAAAACGTAACTGTCTAGTAAAACATCTATGTGTATATATGTGTGCAAAGTTAAGCTATCGAGAGTTATTCCCTCGGGTTTAAATCACTTACCGATGCTCGTTTTCTCTCACACACCAGGCTATTTTGGACATGACGTACTTTGAGGAGAACAAGCTAGTAGACGAAGACTTCCCCGAAGACTCCTCACAGAAAGTAAAAGAGCTGATCACTTTTCTCTCAGAGCCAGAAATTTTAGTTAAAGAAAACGACAGGAACCCTGAAGTAAGTTTTACACTCATGAAATGATGCGAAGCTGCTAATTCTTAGTGTGTGGACTGCTCTTTAGAGTCTGTAATTTTTTTTTCCTTGAATATGTCTTTGTCTTTGTTTTAAATTAAGATTGAAAGCCCTGGCTGGTGGGGCTGGGTGATTGAGCCGAAAGGTCGCGGGTTCGATGCCCAGTCGGGGCGTGTGCTTGGCTTGCAGGCCCGTGTTTCCCTCCCTCTCATTCTCCCTCCCTTCCCCTCTCTCTGAAAACAAACAAGATTTAAATACATGCATAAATTAAGATTGAAGGAGGGGTTTATGAGAGTTTAACACTTCACGACAAAAGTTGTTATATTTTCCTAGAGATGTTTCAGAATATTTGCGTGCTGGAATTGTACTTTAACTGCGGTGCCCGATCATTTCCTAAGCACAGATACTTGCTGTTTCTGCTCTCTTTACTTTTGCAGATTCTGTGTCTTCTGGAGGGTCCTTGGTAGCTTAACCAGCACACCTCTTGTCCTTCTTACAGCCCTCGTCCTTCTGGACACGTGCTGCCTTTCTTCCCACGCACCCGCCTAACCCCCCAGCCCTGCGTGCTCCTCCTCTTCATCTCTGAGGAGTCTTGCTCTTTCCCCAGCACCTCCCCTTCCCCCATTCTGGGAGCTGGCACACCCAAGGATGTCTCCTTACTCCTCTGGCAGTCCCTCTTCTGTCTTTGCCTTACAACCTGTTCGTATGCTCTTCACTGCCGCCATCTCTATCTGGGTGATTTAAGATTTTCCTCTCTAGCCATGGCTGCTCTTCCAAGGGCGTAATTTCTCATCTTCATCTGCTGCCTCTCTCCCCCTGGATGTCTCAGTGTTGTGTGTGTTTATGAGGGGCTGCTAACTGTGGAAACACATCATCTCACATTTTAAACACAGTAAAAGTTTGATTAGAATTGTTTTTGTGTATATATTTTTATTTTATTCTAGCAATCGTAGAAATAGATCTGGTTTCAAGTAACATGTATTTCTGAAAAATTATCTTTTTAATCAGATTATGGAATATTTATTTATATTTCAGGTATATTAGAATTTGCTACTAAAATATTTAAATAATATTTTCTACAAATATTTATAAATGGAGCATTTTAATTTTCCTATAGTAACAGATTTCTGCATTTCTAATTGATACATTCCTGTGTAAATACATAAATGAAGAGCAAGTTTTGTGAAAATGAGAGTGTGTTTAATGCCTCAGGATGTTGAACTTGAACTTTGGTTTTACAGACGTCAGGCCTCCCTTCTCAGCTGTGCCTCTGTTGTCTTTCAGCACGGCCGTCTGCTTGGGGACGAGCTCCTGGAGTGTCTCTCGTGGCGACGAGGAGCCCTGCTTTACATGTATTGTCATTCTCTGACCAAAAGGCGCGAGTGGCTCACGAGGAAATCCAGCTTGCTTAAAGAGGTAAGAGGCGTTTCTCGTGTATATTCGATTATTGACGTTTTTATAGGTTTCGAAAAGCTGTCCTTGGTATAGTAGTAAGACTATTGGAACCAAAGGGTCTGCATTCCAGGCCTTTTTCTTACTAGCTGTGTAATCGTAGACAGATTGGAATTGTTGTGAAGATTGACTAAGGTAACATGTGAAAGCCCTTACCTACCAGAAAGTTCTGTAAGCTCAGGATTTTTATTTTTTTAAATACAGTGTAAGGTAGATGATCTGTATTAATTTTTAAGCATATTTTTTGGCCTGAAGAAAACAGGTGTGGCTGTGAGCCTCTCTCTGTCAGCAGGTCGCTCCTGCTGCTCCAGGAAAACTCTGGCTCTCTGATTTGGTTTGAGTCTGTGACCGAATCAGTAAACGTAAACGTCACCTTAGTGTTGTGCACTATCACCTGGGATTCTGACCTGGGCTGTTTGGGCACACGCGGTTTACGTGGGCCTGCAAATGAGAGGCCACACCTTCAGGTGTAAAAGTTTGAGTGTATTTCTAAATTATAGTAAGTACATACATAATAATTGTTGAACACGACCTTATTATCTTTATCCTTCCTCTGATCCCATTTTTGACAAGTATATTACTGAATCATGTGTTCTTGGTCAAGGATTTTTTTTTCTTTCATGCTCTTACAACTGGAGCATTTGGTGGGTTACACTTTATAATACATATTACAAGTTTTGGGGTGGCGGATCCTTTGACCACTGAAATGTAATAGCCATAAGACACATCTGTGTATTAGCCCATTGTCTCTTGAGTAAAGAATGGGGTGGGGTGGGGATAACATTTGGACTTTCTATAGCTCTGCGTATAATACTTTCAATTCTTTGGCTTTGACTTTCATTTAGTACCTTGTTGACGGAATCAATTACTTGCTACAGATGCTAAATTATCGGTGCCCTACCCAATTAAATGAAGGCGTTTCTTTCCAAGACCTAGACACAGCTAAGTTACTCAGTGAAGGTAATGTGATCTCTTTTTGAAGTTTTTGTTTTTAAAGCCTTTTAAAATTTTAACAAGTTTATTATATTTCACACTGATTTAAGTACATTTCAAGTTACATCATAGACAAAAATAAAACAGCGTCTAAAGATCTTCTCATATAATATAGAAAAATGCTGCTGACCTCTCTGCTTTGTAGTTTTGGGAGCATTGTATTTCATGGCACACGCTTGCGTTGCATCCCCCGTAGTCTCTCCATCGGGTAGCAGGTTCTACTGCTCACAGCAGACACGAGAAGTGACTCTTAAATAAGATACAACTTGACTGCCCTTGCACGTGAAGATGATCCAGAGCTGGTTATGCTGGTCTCTGGCGTCATCAGGTTCCTGTCTTTTTCCTCCGTCACCTTCAGAGCCAGAGCCCCTTGGCTGCAGAAGGAGGCCCTTTATGTAGTAGGTTACCGCGTGGACAGTACTTCCCGGAGCCGTGCAGGATGCCTCCCTTGAGGCTTCTGCGTCCGCTCTCAGTATCCCAGCATGCTCCTGGAGCTCCTGGAGCGCCTTCCGTCGCACCTGTGTTGCAGTGTGCAGGCACGCCAAGGGTGTCTTCTCCCACCCAAGTCGGCTCCTTGGGAGCAGCCTTCCGGAAGTTTCTTACAACACTTCCATCCACATTTCACTGGCCAGAGCTGGGTCACGTGGGTTCATGTAACCACAAGGGAGCCTGGAAAGTACAGTCCTTCACCTGGTGCGCTGCCGTTCCAAGTGAAATTAGGTCTGTTTATTAGGAAGGGAAGGAAGAATATATACTGGGTGGCAACTGTTAGTTTCTGCCACAAACATCTTTGCACTTAAAAATGCTGAGAACCGGAGATGGTAGATCATCTGGGTTTTAGGCTGAGGTGCGGGAGGGAAGAACCACCTGTTTTTACTGCCTCTCTGCACAAGTGGGGGAACTGAGGTCCCGATGAACCAGCTGTACCTGTTCACGGGCACGTAGCTGGCAAGTGACGTACATGGTCCTGTGTGTACGTTTGCTTCTGTACCTCATCTGAGGTTTTGATGGGGGAAACCAAAAGTGGGAAAAGGAGGAAACTTCTTAGGGAAAATTCTCCTTTGTTTTATTTTATATTTTAATTCTCCTTTGGTAGCTTCTGTGGGCTTTTCTGTTAAAAACATTGCATAGGGAAAAAAAGCATGATGTAAGTGTCATCAGTATATGGCCAGCGGTATACAAAAGTTTTTACTTACAGTTAATTCAGACAAATAGCTTGTCCTATAGAAGTTTTATTATGAATAAGAAGTGCTCTTTCAGTAGGCGTGACACTTGGACAAACATGGGGTGTTTTATTTATGGGAAGTATTTATTCGGCTAACGAGTGAACTGACTAGCTGCATGAAAAATGGTTTTTCTAAAATGTCCTTATACAGCTGCATGGATTACTTTAAAAGAAAAAGCAGGGGTAGGCCCTGAAGCCTACTTAGAACCAAAGAAAGTGGCACAGGTCACCCGTTTTTTTCCTCCTTCTCCCACTTCTAGTCATAAGGTAAGGTATTCTCATGGCCTGAAACTTTTTCTCCAAAATGCAAGTGGTGCTGGTATCTTCTCTAGGTCGTAACTGGCACTCGCCCTCGCTTGTACTGCCTCCATGACAAGGGAATGAAAAGGGCAGGGAGGGCCGCTTTCCTCCAGAAACAAAGGAAACTGTGTTATGTCCGTCCGTAGTGGTGTCGTCCCAGTGATCCGTTCTTTCTCCCTCGCTGTCCTCCAAAGCTGTTGGGTCCCGTGTAACTCATCTCTCTCAAGGCCATCCGAGACCAGCAGCGCTGCTTTCCACAGGCCGAATTATTCCTAAGACCCCACCAGAGACATTTAGCTTTCTCATTTTTTTGTTAGGCAGTACAAAACATGATTCCAGAACATCCTCAGTGCTTATTAGGGAGAAAAGTTCTATATGAGTCGTCAAAAATATTTTTGTGGGCAGATCTTAATAATAATTTACCTAATTTTAGATAAAACCCAAAGCAGTATATACTTAGTAAGATTTCTTAGTTTCTAAGGTAAGATAACCATATTGTCCTTTGAATGTTACCTATATGTCATTAAATTTTTAGCTTTTAAAAATTACTGAGTAATGTATTTAGTAAACCTTTTTATCTCATCTCTGAGCCTCATTCCTCTGTGTATTCTTACAAAAATAGGCTTGTCAGAATAACCCTGGAGTTAACCTGGAGTTAACAGGTCAAATCAAATAATGTTGAGCTTTGCACAGCCTTGGTTTATGCCCTTTGTATACCACTGAGGACCACCTTCTGCTGGCTGCCCTCTTGGCCCTTGCTTAACCCAGAAATTGGACTTCAGACGCCCCAAAGCAGCGGCTCTGAGCTGTCATTGCTGAGTGCTGGGTAGCTTGTTAAAAATAAAAAATACACACTTCTGTGTGCCACCTGCAGGTTCTGATTCAATACGTGGAGTGAAGGAAGCTATTTTCAATAAGCCCACATACTTACGGTGCAGTCAGATTGAGAGACCTCACTGCTCCTAGGGTTGCCAGTCTGCCCACCTTTTTAATGTGAAAGTCGCCTTTCTGCCCTCGCTCTCACTCATTCTCCCCCTCTGCGTTCCCCACTATCACCCGTGTTCTAGGACATGCACAGGCAAACTGAAGTAGTTCATCAAAAACCATGCTGAGCATTAGCCAAAAAAAAGAAAAAAGTAAGGAAAACTTGGAGGAGCCAAAGGACTATAGCTACAGAGTAGTAGTTGAGGAAGTAGAGCGGAAGAAAGTGCCTGATTTTTATATTACTCATCTTTTCTTTTTTAACACGTTACTCATGCTTTTGATGCAAGATAGTGTAGTGCAGTGGTCTGGCACAGTCTGTGGACCAGCAGCATCAGCATCACCCTGAGTTCCAGGGCTTTGTTCAGAACGCAGATCCATAGACCCAGCCGCACACCGGACCCTGTCATTCTGGAGGTGGGGGCCCGGCAGTCAGCACATGCTCCTGGTCATCCTAAAGCAGGCTAAGGTGTGAGGACCATTCTTTGTTGTACAGCCATTCATTCTTTCCCTGGTAAAAATCTTCCCGTAGGATATCTGTGTGCCTTGTTCGGCAGCCATTCCTTGTGAATAATATAAGAGTGAGGCTGGGGGATGCATTGTCCACATGGCCCCTTGGGACTGGAGGGACTCATGGGTCAGAGCCCGGAAATCTCAGGGTGGCTAAGACCCTGCTGCATCCCCTCCGATTCCTGCAAGCACCCCTGGTCCCATCCTGTGCCCAGATACCTCAGCTGGCACCTCTCCTGACTCCACACACAAGCTAGGCTGGGACAGACTTCTGCGGCTGCCGCTCCTCAAGATCCCGGCTCCCTTGTATGTGAGGAACTCCCGGATGACACAAAACCCGATCGTTCAGGACCAGACTGCTGGTGCAGCTCAGGACAGGGCTGGAGCCCAGCAGAGCCCCTGCTGGCGTGCTTGGGGTGGTATGCCAACAAGGAGCTCGTGTTTCCAGTCGCTGGCCTCCGGGCCTGGCCAGGGGCAGCGGTGCAGTGCACGCCGCGCTTGCTCCTGACCTTTCACCTGGAGGGGACTACAGACACAGCGAGGACTCCATGTGGATGGTGTGCATTGTGCCGGGCCAGCAGCTGCCTGAGGGCCTGCGTGCCCCCTACCATGGAGGCTTTTACAAGGAGTGTGTGCAGTGTTCAAGCACCAGGGCATGCAGCCGAGGGACCTGCGTGAGGGCAGTGAGCCCATCATCCTGTCATCGGGCATGAGAGACCTATTGCGGTTTGTGGCCAAGTGGGGCACCTGGGTTGAGGTGGTCCTCATCTTGGACACCACCACCTTCAGTGTGGAGAGGGCGCTGCACCCCGCCAGCCACCTGCGCCTGTTCTGCTGTGTCCTTAGCAACTCGCCAGCCTGATGCCTGGGGGCTGCTGAAGCTGCAGCCCTTCCACACACAGCTGTGTGTGTCACGCCACCAACACGTGCAAGCACAAGGTGCCCAGCGAGTACCTGTGTGAGCAGGGCCAAGACGTGTGTGCTTAGAGCACCTTCCCTACGTGGGCAGTGGCGCCACCGTGACTTCAGCCCTGTGGGGCTGCTGCCGGCCAGCGGCTGTCCCATGCTCCACTCCCTTCTGCAGGAAGCACAGGAGGCTGAGTCTAGCTCTTTCCGCGCCAGCCTGCTGCCCTGGAAGACTGCCGCCACCAACCTGGGCCTCCGCGTGTA
The DNA here is from genome assembly GCF_004126475.2 of Phyllostomus discolor. Taxonomy (NCBI): domain Eukaryota; kingdom Metazoa; phylum Chordata; class Mammalia; order Chiroptera; family Phyllostomidae; genus Phyllostomus; species Phyllostomus discolor. Next base: position 7,068,472 of record NC_040905.2, on the reverse strand, counting down.
GCAGGTGCTGAAACCTGCCGAGACAGCAGTCGGGGGCGCCCGGACGAGGACAGGGGCACCTGGAAAGGCGAACTAGTTTTGTAACTAACTTTTAGCTTTCACTTTGGTGTGCCCCTCTGGGAACTTCTAGAAGTCCGAGTTCGACAATTGTGGGGTGATGGAGGGAGTTCAGAGCCGTCCCTTTCCTGTGCAGTTAAACCAGCTAGGCTGCCTCCCTCAGAGCCTTGGCTTCCTGTGAAATTCTGGGGTCTGGCCCAGCCTGGATGGCACGCATACCTGGGAAGGCAGCAGCATTTCCAAAAACGTCCCCCTCGGACAGGGATGAAGGTATTCCCTTGCAGGGGAGAGACCTCTGTAGACCAGGCCACGCAACCTCCCCTTAGCCAGTCTTAGGTCAAGGAGACCCAGGTGCTGAAATCCTCCATATGGGACTCTCGGCAAGGAGAAATTTGAGCTCTCTGCCCACGGCCCCGGGGCCTAGATCTTGTTTCACTTACCTTGACCCCACACTACTTCCCTTTTCTTGCCTCCCACCTGGCCAGCATCCTCAGAGAAAAAGCCAGAGGGGACAGTCGCCTTCTGGTGGTGAAATGAGGCGACATGCTGTCCAGCTCAGGTTGGGCGGGCCGAGGACCTCTGGGTGGGACACGGTGCCTGCTCCTCGTACCTCCCAGCCTCGTCCCTGCAGCAGGGCCAGGGCCTTAGCCAGAGTCGCCCCTCTCCGCCCATATGGAACAGAGTCGTGATGTTTTACAGCAGAGCCAGGGGAAAGGTAAAAGGGTGATAAAGAATGAGGCTAACTCGGAGTCGGGCATGAACTGGATCCCAGGCCTCCCTTAGGCAAGCGTCCCCCCCTCCCCCAGTGGCTGCACTTTGTGGGATGCACTCAGCTCCTCCCAAAGCTATATACAGCCCGCTTAAAAGTTCAGCCTTCTCTCCACCAGTCTTTTTAGGAATGATGAAGCAGGGTGTAGGTTCACAGAAATAAAAAGGGTATGCATTCAGTGAAATACTGAATCTAATATGTAATTCGGAATGACATACGAAGCTGCAGTCAGCTTCTTCCTGCATGTTCTGATATTTTAAGTACGAAGGAATAAAGTAAAAAATAATTATGTGTAATATTATTAAGTGAATGCTTTGCACATAGCATAATTCAGAGAGTGTAGCCAATCGTTTTCATGAATGCAAGCCTCAGATTCTGCTCTTAAGTGATTGTTTTACTGATAGAACAGTTTATGAGTCAGCCAGCTCCTCTAAACCTGTTCCTTCTCTTGCTACTATTTATAAGCTGAGTCTGAGGTGAAGTGAAGGGGAAAATTCTAAAACATAAAAACTTGTGATAGAGTCAAGAGGACAGACACTGTAACAGTTTTGAAAGTTGAATTTTTCTTCTGTTTTTACTTGTGTCTCCAGCACCATCATAATCATTTCTGATTAGCCATGTAAGGTGAGCAACTGAGATTATGATTCTCATTTATTCGAGGTCAACTTTTCTAGTTACACAAGTACCTGTACATTAGAATAAATAATATATTTGTATTTTAGGGGCTTTAAGATGTGAAGTAGTTACGTAGTTTATATTGTTGTCAACAATTTATACCCAAGTCTCTGATTCTAGGTCTGTCTTTCTACCAAATTGATATACTTTATATGCCACAAATGTTTGATTATATAATTGCCTTCTTCCATGATGGAACACTTTAACTTTTGAATATTCTGCATGTATTTCTTCTCCTGGGATCACAAAGCATCTTGGATATAATGTAACTGCTCTGACAGTTCACATTAAATGGCCTCTCAGGGTCCCGTTTGTGCCTGATGCTTTCTGCAGGCTTTTGTAGAGCTGGAGGAGCGGAAGGGTGCTTGGCAGGAGCTGTGCCCTCGGCTCTGGAGTACACCCTGAGTTGGGAGTTGTGTTCATGGTGGCCCTCAGGGAGACTCTACTCTCAGTGCTCCGAGACCGTGTGCAGACTTAGGGGTGTATGTCCCAGGAGAGGTTCCGTTGATTAGATTCGATTCTGACAGGGCCTTAAAGAGAATCCCCAAAAGGGTAAGCACACTGGCCTAACTGACCTTCTTAAAAACTTCTCTGACAATAGTCTTTCTTCGAAGGGTAAGGGAGGAAATGTGCCTCTTGGTAGATAAAGCGAAGATGGAGGTGTGTGCCCTGGCTGGTGTGGCTCAGTGGGTTGAGTGGAGCCTGTGAACCAAAGGGTCACGGGTTTGACTCCCAGTCAGGGCACATGCCTGGGTTGAGGGCCAGGTTCCTAGCGGGGGACAAGCAAGAGGCAACCACACACTGATGCTTCTCTCCCCCTCTCTCCCTCCCTTCCCCTCTTGTCTAAAAATAAATAAAATCTTAAAAGGTAGATGTGCCAATTAAATGAGGGTTGTACAAAAGTGGTCCTTGGCTCTTCTAAGTGTAACTATTAAATGAGAAGGAAACATGATTGATGGCATAGAAGGAATGTATTAGTTTTAATAACCAGAGTGTCTTAAGTTTTGAATTCTAATCTCTCCATTGACACGACCTTCCCAGGAGTGTTCAGTGACATCCACGTGCTGGCCATGATGTACAGTGGAGAGATGTGTTGCTGGGGGCTGAAGCACTGTGCGGGTCCGCAGCCAGGAGACCAGGACGTGGGCACCGGTGTTTCCGGAGCGAGCCACACCGCACACCACAAGGAACCCCTGGATTTCCGAGAAGTGGGAGAAAAAATTCTGAAGAAGTATGTATCCGTGTGCGAAGGACCCCTGAAGAAACAAGAATGGAATACAACAAATGCAAAACAAATTTTAAACTACTTTCAGCATCGCTCTAACCAGTAAGTTTACCCAGTCTTTTTCAGACAGAAACAAAAAAGACCCATGAAATGTCCAGAAAAGAAGGTGCATTGACACTGAACTTAAGGTTACGTCACACTACATAAAGGTGTCCGGCGTGGCTACCCTTTTGACATGCCACCACCGTGCTTCCTTATAGATCCTTAAACCCATGGAGGGACAGTTCTTTCGTTTCTAAAGTGGCACGTGTGTTACTTTAACTCAGCCTGAACTACAGGTGTCCTCTGACTAATGCTAAGGAGCAATCCAGTTCACCTTTGCGAAGATTTTTTTCTGTTACTTCAGGTTTTTCTTTAATTGTGGGAAACTATAACAAAATTGACCATTTTCACTGTCTTTAGATTATTTTTCTATCTCTGTACCATGAAGCCTGCTATGCTTCAAAGGGTTAAAATCAAGTAACCTCATTGCTTTAGATATATGCTACAGATATAAACATTGGCAAAATCATGACAAATGTTCAGATTCCATTTCCAGAATAAGATAGATAATGAAATACTTGCTCTGGCTGGTGTGGCTCAGTGGATTGAGTGCCGGCCTGTGAACCAAAGGGTCACCGGTTTGATCCCCAGTCAGGGCACATGCCTGGCTTGCAGGTCAGGTCTCCACGAGTGGGGGACTCGTGAGAGGCAACTGCACATTGATATTTCTATCCCTCACTTTCTCCCTCCCTTCCCCCCTCTAAAAATAAAGTATTGAAAACAATAATGAAAGACTTCATAAAAGAATGGTTGCTTAATTATTTTACCATGTATTCCTAACAGCATTTAAATTTTTTATCTGTCCTATTAGGTATTTTATCAAAATTTAAAATGATTTTCCTATCTTGTTTAAAAGAATATGTATGGTTTATCAAATGAGTAATAAAGATAAAAACCAAGTTAGGTTAGCCCACTGTTAGCTCATACGTCTTTCAGGCACATCTTCTCATATGTATCGAAATGTTTATATGTTTTTGTCTTGACTAGTAGGGGTCCGTGTAAAAGGCCAGGGACCCCAACTGCTGTCCCGCTCACAGGCTTTCTGTGGAGCGCCACCCAGTGGTTCCATCAGTTTCCCAGGACGGACTCCCACGGCCACACTTGACTGTCACCATCCTGAGCCTCTTTCTGAAGTCTGAAATTTTAGTAACTGATGCTGATTCTCATCTGCCTAGCTCTTTCACCTCTTCATTTTCATTGATGATTTTCTCCAAGTCTCACTTCTTCGCAGCCTCCTCCTCCTGACCACTGCCCTTTCCCCTAAACCATCAGCCCCTTTCAGATAGATGTTCTCCTTCCTTACCCAGCCTCAAGCTGAGGGGAAGCACATGAAGTGCTTTCTGCAGACCCCCAAATCCGCCTTCCCCTTGTCCTTCAGCCTCGTCATTCTGCAAGCCCTCACCCTTGAATTCATTCTGTCATCCACCTTTCCTGGGTGCTGAGTTCCGCCTGAAGCGCGTGCAGCCCTCTGGAGTGGGATCACTCTAAGTACCTCACCTTCAACTTCAGAGGAGCCCTCAGTGCAAGCCTTTTGTTTTTACCTGCGGCAGGGGGGCCCCCCTCCCTTTTCCTCTCTGGCAGATCCAAGCCACTAACATTCCTCGGGCCCTGTGTCCCTCCCCTGACATACGGCCATGGCCCTATCTTACAGACAGCCGAGACTGTTAGGAGGTCAGTTTGTTTACTAGCTTTGCCCTCCTTCTCTCCACCGCCCCCCACCCCGCCCCTCTTTAGTAGACCAGAGCTAGCCTGCCTCCTCTGAAGACCGGTCTCCACCTTCCCTGTCCGCAGTCCTCTTCCCTTCCCCCGGGGCTTCTCTTTCTCTGCCTCCCTGAGGTAGTGAGCTTCCCTAGAGTCTGTCCTTTTCCTCCCCCCCTCCCCCGGTTTTCCTTCTTCCTCCTTTCTTTTTACTTACTCTACGTACTCTGGAGTGTGATGTCACTCATAGCCATGGCCGCTTCTACCGCCTTTAGTGTTAGCCCGACTCCCAGCCTGTACGTGAGTCCCAGCTTCCTTCCTGCTCTCCAAACCTGACTGACTTCTGGCTGCCTATTCAATATCTTCACTTGGGCGTCCCATAGTGATTTTAAGTCCATTGTGTCCAAACCACCAATCCTCTTTCTTGTGAAGTCTTTTCCTGTTCGTTTTCCTCTTTATTTTGGATCTTGCACCGAGTGGAGCAGAGCGCCGCAGAAGCCACAACCCGGCCTCTGCCCCCCTCCCCCGTCTCTGAGGTCAGCCTGTGCAGCCACGTCCCAGCCAGCGCCCCTCACACAGCAGACCCGGGCTCCTTTGGATGCACACAGACCTCCTCATAGGGCCTCTTGGGACAAGGGGACTCTTCCCCTAGTTCTGCCCCCGTCTCTTCGCTTATCCTTATACAGCGAAGAAGATTTGTATTTAACTTAGTGGTTCACCAAGTTTTACTGTGACAATACCTTGTGCTTTCTAAGTATAAAGATGTAAATCATTTTAAATACAGTTTTTAGACCCACACACTGCCCCCCCCCCCCGCCCCCCTAGTTTTGGAGCATCTGGATCAAGTACCGTACTTCCAGTTCTCCCCCGGGTGCTGTGCGTGTTCCTGGACATCCTTGCAGACCGCGTCACTTCCACCCGGGACACTTGGCCCTGCTGTGCGGCCCAGTGGCACCCACTCACCCTTTAGGACTCCACTGGCCCCCGTGGTGCTGAATCCACACGGCTTTCGTCAGCCCTTTCCAGCGAGACTTAGATGCCCCTTTGCTTCTGCTCATGCAGTCTCGCCCTCCCGTGTCATCCCAGGGATTGCATTGCTTTATTGTTTTCCTTACGATGGTGAGCACTGTGTTTTTAAAATCTCCCTTTATACGTAATGCTTGGTCAACGGTAAACCATTAGTCAGGTTTCTGCAATTAACAAGTGATGGGACTCTGAGTGCCGAGCTCTGCACAGAAGGGCGGCCCCGCTGCGGTCCCCACTGCCACGCCCTCTGCACCGGGGGCTGACCGGGGAACAGGGAGGGCGCTCCTGAGGAGTGACGCGGCACGGGAGTTGGACCCGAGGAAATGAGAACTTTCTCTTTAAACGCTTGGAACTTCCGTTTTGCCTTCATGACCCACGTGAACGAACCACTTGGGTCTCACTGCTCGGTACAGGTGTGAGGGCACTACTGGGTGCTTTTTGTACAACTTTCCCACCCCCACACAATTGGAGGAGAATTTGTGCGCCATAACAGTGATAATACAATGCTTTTTACTCTAGAGTATACGAAACATGAACGTATTTTGTATGTTCAAGCCTGCCAAGTAAATTCTGTTTCATGCAGAATGGAGTAGCTTCCAGCTACCTACCACATGAGGAAGGTACTGTAATTCACTCATCAGTTTTTACGTTCCTGGTACATGCCAGGTTTTGTCCTAGGCCCTGAGGATGTACAGCTTTGTAAAACGCCCTCTTTCAGAGTTTGCCTTCTTGTGGGGGGAGTGAACACATTTTAAAAACACACAGCGTGTTGAGTGGTCGGTGCTGGGAAGGATAACGTGGGCTTGGGGACTAGTGGGACTCTGGAGAGGAGTGCTGTTTTCGGGGTGGTTGGGAAGGCTCCTCCAAGCACCTGTCTGCTTAGCACTGTGTATCTTCAGATTCTACCCCTCCGGCTACGTTGCTTGAACATTCAGTGCATTTACAAAGTTTCTCTTTCTCGTGGAAGTTCTGATACTGCATTAGGAAGTACTGAGTCGCTGCTTAAGACCTTGTCAATTTTATTACATTTAAAGGGTGGTTCTCTAGTGTGGGCTTTACTAATGGGTGAGTCTAAAGGCCTTGGTGCATTTATTATACTAAGGGTTTCTCCTTTTGGGTTTTCTCATAGTTACTGAAACTTAAACTCTGTTAACAGAGTTTTCATAAATCCTTTAATTTGTATGGTTCTTTCCCTATATGAATTTTCACATGAATTTTCATATGTCAGGTAGGCTTTGAGACTTGAAGTCCTTCCCACTTCAGTGCATTTATAGGGTTTCTGCCCACTGCAAGTTGTTTCGTGCTGAATGCTGGCCTGCCAACCGAAAGGTTGCTGGTTCAATTCCCAGCCAAGGCAACTGCCTGAGTTGTAGGCCAGGTCCCCAGTTGGGGGTGTGGGAAAGGCCAGTGATTAGTGTTTCTCTCGCCCGTCATTGATGTTCTTCTCCTTCTCTTTCTCCCTTCCCCTCTCTCTCAAAATAAAATCTTTAAAAAAGACTGAAGACTTTCAAAGTCCTTATTCCTTTGCATGCTGAGTCATGGCTAAAAGTCCCACAATAAAACTACATTCCTACCTTCACAACCCCACTGTGAATTCTCCGGTGTTCATTCAAGTGGGAGATGTGTCCGATGCATTCTGAGACTCATTTTCATGGCACTTGTAATAACCCACAGCTGGCTGACACAGTTTTAAGTTGCTTAAAATTCCTCTCCCCCTTTCAGGGTTCTTTTGTGGTTCACAGAAGGGTCCCCATCTGCCATAGAATCCAGGATTCTGTGGTTCTCTAATACCACTGTCTTGTAGTGAAGATCTAAGTGGCTTTATTAATGGATCCACGGACGGGGCTACCATCTAGCAGTTAGAAGGGCGCTCCCCTGTATTTTTTAACACAATACGAGATATTATGGAAGTATTACGTTAGAATACATTTAATGTATCTACACTTAAAGTATGTGTTATGTACTTACGCTGTATTCTTTACTGTTTTGTTTGTTTTCCTACTTCTATGAAAATTTCCAAGTAAAATGTTGTGGAGCATATACAATTTTTTAAATAAAATGATGTTCCCACATTTGTATCTTGTTTGTTTTATGTCTGGGTGTTGTGTGAGAAGGAAAACTTTCATCCTCTCAGTTTACTACTGAGGTCTGAATGTTATTTCTTCCGGCCCTCATAACTTTCAGACAGGATTATGGGCTCTGGAGCCGGAGTGCTGAGGTTGAATCCCAGCCCTGTCATTTCCTAGCTGTGTGACACTCTGTAAATTACTCAACCTTTCTGTGCCTTAATATCTTATTCAACACAGGAATAACAATAGTGTCTGCCTCACAGGTTATTGAAGATTAAATGATCAATGTCTAGCACATGGCAAGAGCTCAGAAGAGTTATTACTATTATCGTTTTCCTCCCTGTCTGTTCTGTGTATGAGCACGCCTTGTTCATCATGCTGAAAACCATATTACTCATCAGCCAGGATGACTGAGTGACAAACTCTTCTGGCCAGGAACCAGTCACTCGCCCTGTCCGCTAGTGGTGCTGGCCATTCTAAATGGGAAGCAGGTTTCAGAGAAGAAAGCATGGGCTCGATAAGCAGCTCAAATGCTTGTTATATGGATGTGGCCAGAAAAAAACCTATAATTTTGAGAAAATTTCAGCCCCAGCCTCCAAATACACATTTCTATGTAAATATACATTGTATGCACTGTTACCAACTTCTGCATTTACCAATCAGCCTAAGTTTGTTTCTGGTACCTTGGTCTCACACTTAACTCACAAGTCAGAGGTATTTAATGAAATGTTAGTCATCTTTTAAATATATATACCCCACTTAAAAATAGATTAAACCATGGTATGAGTAGTACGTAGCTGTAAAAAGCAAAGACTAAAATTGGCAACACTATGGGTTGGTCTTACTAAGTGAAAAGGTGCAGACGGTATGTGGTCGTGTTTATTTAACAAAGAGCAAAGTGGGAACGGAGGGAAGGTCCTGGGTCAAGTAACGATGTTAGGGGCGAGAGACGTTACGGCCACGAGGGAAGTGGCCGTGGCCGTGGCCGAGGCCTGAAGAGCACAGCAGTGGCGCCCAGCGGGAGATTTCAGCGCGGCTCTGAAGCAGGTGAACCCCGCCACCCTCTAGCTTCTTTCCCCGGCTCCGGGGGTGGCCCGGCGGGGGCGGGGCCGGGGGGCGGGGCCCCGGCGTGTCCCAGCGCAGGTCACGTGGGCGCCGGCGGCTATGGCAGGCAGCGAGCCCCGCGGAGGAGGCGGAGGCGGCGGCTCGCCGCAGCCGCCCTACAGCGACTGGGGCCGCTGGGAGGCGGCCATCCTCAGCGGCTGGAGGACTTTCTGGCAGTCGGTGGGCAAGGAGCGCGCGGCGCGGGGCGCCCCCCGGGAGGAGGCGGACGAGGAGCCCAGCCCCCTGACGCGGCTGCCGGTGAGCGTCGCCGCGGGCCACGGAGACGCGAGGGGTCGGGCCGCGCCCCGGGAGCCCGGGCGTCTCGGCACCTCCCCGCGCCCCGGGGGCTGCGGGTCGGTCCGCGCGGCTGCTGCGGCCGTATGGCCCTGCGGTGGGTCGGCGGGTCGGTGGGCAACAGCTGACCCGAAACGCCGGGGTCACATCTGCGCTCCGCAGCGGGGCCGAAGGTCGCGGAGTGTGACTCACGGGTCGCCCTCAGATTCCGTGCCCCAGGCGGAGCCTGGGACTGGGGCGCCCTGGACGCCAGGCCCAGGGCAGGAGGAGACCCTTGCGGACTCCCTGGGCGGCTTGGGGGAGCGCGCAGCACCCGTCCGTGTTGTCGGCCTCGGCATCCCGGGCGGGCGGACCGCCCCCAACGCGGGAGCGGACCGCCCTCCTCCCCAGGGGGATGCGGGGATCGCGCCCAGCGCTTGCCGGTGAACGTGCCCGGTAGATGGGACAGTGGAGAGAGGAGAAATGATTAGAAATTACTAAAATTCCGCATCTCAGCTGCACTGTTGACGCCTCCCTCCCAGACGTCCGGCAGAAAGGAGGACCTGCAGGGCGGAGCGCCACCGAGGCTCTGCCCCTTTGAAATAATCCAGATTTTGTAGGGGGACTCGGGGGACGGATTTACTTTTTGATGACTTCTAATGACAAGAAGTTTGCTTGCCAAGAGTTCATCTTGAAGAGCAGATTATTTCCTTACGCAGTTTACTCAAAGGATGTGGCAAAATACCCACGAAAAGACATGAAAGGAACTGGTTATTTTGCCTGAAAGGTAGTACAACAATGGTTGGCTTTTCCAGGAATGTTCCAACGTGTCAAAAATTAAGTGTTCGGCTGTGATTCTCTGCTGATGGCAGGAAAACACCCTCAGAACGGTGGGTGTAATTGGAAGTACGGACTGATAGGTTGATCTGCGGTTATCGAGTATAATCGTTCGTTGTCCATTTTGTAATTTTTCATGTTGGATTTAATTCAGACACTTCAGCTGACCTTTGGCTTCCTGGTATAATATTTTTTTGTGATTTATTATCAGACGGATAGCTTGTTTTATTGCCCAAAACAAGCTGTCCGTTCCTCTCACCCACTCGCTGCGTTCCTGCGTTTCAGGTCGACGTGCAGCTCTACATTCTGTCGTTCCTTTCGCCCCACGACCTGTGTCAGCTGGGGAGCACCTGCCACTACTGGAAGGAGACCGTGCGGGACCCCATTCTCTGGCGGTATTTCCTGCTGCGCGACCTTCCCTCCTGGTCGTCTGTTGACTGGAAGTCCCTTCCCGATCTAGAAATCCTGAAAAAGCCTGTAGCTGAAGTCGGCGGCGGGGCGTTTTTTGACTACATGGCCGTGTAAGTGTCTAGTTTTGTGAGTTAGAAGATACAAAGTTTGACTCTAGATACCGTCAGGAGTCCTGCTGCGAGATTTTGGGTCCGAGTGTCCTTTTGTGAAAATGGGGGCTTAAGTGAAATGACTTCCCTTCATTTTGTTATTTCCCTGTGATGCCGGACCAGAGCATTTGAGTGAATACACACAGTTCATATGGCAGGAAGTAAAACTCTTCTTAAAATTGTTGTTATCTTTAGAATATTTGTCATTTTGTTAAATAGTAATTACTTTCTGTAGCCAGAAAAGGAGTGGCCGGAGAGCAGGGAGCAGTTCTGGGAAATACGATTTTCTTCCTACCCACAAACATCGGTATTGCCAAATACAACGTAGGTGAGAGAGTGACTGTTAGTGAGCAACTGCATCCATGAGGGTTGCCCTATGTATGTTCACTTATTTAGTCCTTGCCCAGTGAGAAAGTGTTAACCCCGGGTTGTGGAGCTGGAGTTGAGGTGCAGAGTGGTTATGGACTGGCCCGAGGTCACACAGCTCGTGGGGGACTGTTCAGATCGGAGCCCCATCACGCTACCGTAAAAGTAAACAGTGTCATTGGGTCTGGATACAAATAACCTGCTTTATTGAGTGCCCCAACCGTAAGGCATTGTAAATAAAAACAGAAGAATATTCGGCCCTGGGCAGGTGGCTCAGTTGGTTGGAACGTTGTTCCATACACCAAAAGGTTGCAGGTTCGAGTCCCAGTCAGGGCACATATGTACCTACATTGTGGGTTCAGTCCTGTTGGGGTGTGTATAGGAGGCAACCAGTTGATGTTTCTCTCTCACATTGATGTTTCTCTCACTCTCTCCCTCCCTCCTTCCATCTCTTTCTAAAATCAATAAATGTATCCTTGGGTGAGGGGATATATATATATATATATATAATTTGTGCTTTAATTAAGAATTGTTTTTGCCATGCTAGATTTACTAGCTACATACAGGATTCCCCCCCCCCCATAGTTTATTTAAATTATTCAGAATCTTATTCTAATCCAGATGCCATTACCTCATCTTGTGAGACTGCTTGATTAAAACACACATCATGGTCCTGGCCAGGTGGCTCAGTTGATTGAAGGGTCCTTCAGTACACCAAAAGGTTGCAGGTTCGATTCCAGTCAGGGCACTTACAGGAGCAACCGATTGATGTTTCTCACGTCAATGTTTCTCTCTTTTCCTTCCTTCTTTTTAAAATTAATAAACACATCCTTAGGTGCAGATTTAAAAAATATTAAAATGCACATGATATGTTACTGCATATAATTTCAACCAGTGCTACTGTTCCTTCGCTTGCTGGGGGTTATCTTTACGTTGCTCTACAATCAACCATAGCATCAAGTGTATCTGATGCCGTGAAACCAGATTTTCCCCAGGGGTAGTGATGGTCATAGTAACTACCTTTTGTGACCAAATAAAATTATTTCTGGTCCTTACAACCCTGTTGTGATGACAAAAGTGTCCCCAGACATTGCCATGTGCTCCCTAGAACATGCAGTTGAGGAGCAGAATCTCCCTGGCTGAGAATCACTGCTCTGTTTTAACCATTGTAGTGAGTTTTAACCATCGAAACAAATGTTAGACCAGAGGGTCCAAGAGAGAGTCTAAGGGAAAGGTCAGAGAGCAAGTAACCAATCCCTGGGGAGGATTTCCTCAGTTCCTGGACCACTAGTACTCCTGAAGTCCCTCGTGCGTTCTCCTGTCATGGCGCTTGCTTGGCGCTTGCTTGGCACGTGCACTATAATCGTGTCTCTCCTCCACTGCCCTCCGTGGGAATTAGAACTACGTAGTCATTGTATCCCTTGTATCCAGCAGTTCTCAGTATATTACACATTGTTGAATGAATTAAGTGTTTCTGTGCCACTTTTCTAATTGTGACCATTTTATACAGCTATAAAACGTGCTGTCCATATACAAGAAGATCCTCGAAATCTAGCCGTCCTATGTATGGAGCGGTGACCTCATTTTTACACTCACTGATCATTCAGAACGAACCACGGTTTGCTATGTTTGGACCAGGCTTGGAGGAACTGAATACGTCTTTGGTGTTGAGCTTGATGTCTTCCGAGGAACTTTGCCCAACAGCTGGTTTGCCTCAGAGGCAAATTGATGGTAATTTTCATGTTAATCTACAATACATAATAATTTAACGTAAGATTGATACTTATAGTAAATAGAAAAAAATTATTTTTTAATTATTTGATGTAATGAAATACAGTAATTGGTTAATGGGGGTCCCCAGGTGCCAGTGGATTGAAAGAACTAATGTACTTTTTATGAGATATTAGCTTCCTCTTATATCCTCGGGTTTATGTAATATAGAATATAAGATTATGTGAAAGTAAATTATGTTGCCCAGTTGTTGTATTTGTGCAATATTTACCATATTTTAAAAGAATGTTGGTCCTGGCTGGGTAGGACCAACATTCCTCATTGGGTAGGACCAATGCTCATTTGGTTGGAGCATTGTCCCTATACGCCAGGATTGTGGGTTTGATTCCTGGTCAGGGCACATGAATCAACCAATGAATGCATAAATAAGTGGAACAACTCATCAACACTTCTCTCCCTCTCTCCCCTCCCCCTTTCTTTCTTCCTTCTCTTCTCTCTATAATCAATTATAAAAAAAGAACACTAACAGCAAAAACTTTCTAGCATCTATTATGTGCAAAGTACTTTCACATACTGTGTATTGAAATTTCAAAAAAAATTATCACCTTATGCTTCTTTCTATGAAAAAAATATCCAACAACAACCATGAAGTTAGTTGGTAAGCAGAATATATAATAAATATAAATGAGAGTATAATTAAGCACCTGTAAGATGCTAGAGATGCAGATATTTAAACCAAACATCAAAAATGTTTCTCCTGAAGATACCTCGTCTAGGTGAAGAGGGCGGAGACAAATGTACAGGTGATTTGAACATGCTGTCGGGTAGAAAGTTAAAGCTCAAACAGGATGTCCCACGTGAGTCATCAAGATGAGTAGGAGTAGGCAGTCAAATGAAGACAGGGTAAAAGTATTCTAAGCAGTGAGGACTATGTTTCTAAAGGCACAAGGCTCAGGGTGTGCATGGCACATTTTCAGTAGCTCTGTATACGTACCCTGGGGCCAGGTGAGAAGACACTTGTGTGCCATGCTTAAACATTTGGAGGCCGTTGGAGGATTTCAAGCACAGGAGCAAGATGGTCAAGATTGCACGTAGAGAGATCACTCTGGCTCCTGTGTGGAAACTTGACTAGAAGGCACTGTGAAGACACAGGAACCATAATAATACTGTGATAAAAAACAAAGGATGTAGAATTGACTGAATGTGTAGATAAATGCCTGCTATAAGCAATCCACTTGAATGGAAGCTCCATTAGGGCAGGGATCTTGTCAGCTTTATTCTCAGCTGGATCTGAAGTGCCAGGCACGTAGGAGGCAGTCAGCATATATTTGATGCCTGAATGTACAGATGGCTTTATGGATTACTTTATGCATCCAGAGCTCAAGAGCAAATTCTGGGCTAGAAATCAAGATTTGGGAGCCATGGAGTCCATGTGGACTCTGAAGTCTGTGAGGCTGGCGAGGAGGATTGTGAACCAGGTGCTGAAATCTTCAGTGAATGTTTGGAGGAAGAGATTATCAAAAGGAAATTTATAAGTGACAAGGTCAAGGAAGGAGAGAGGTACTAGAGCTGAAAGCTGTGTGTGTCTCAAAGAGGTGGAGTTTTTCAAGAGGTTTGGTGAGTAATGGTGAAGACATGGCACTGGGTAGTAAAGAGAACACCGACCCCACCTCTCTACCCTGAGATGTGAGGATAAGCAACCGTGTTACCTGCAAGTCTACAGCAAGAGAAGCTGCACCTAGGGGCAGGATGGTCTCAGGTACAGCCGTAGGGTGGAAGGAACACTTCAAGGAGAATTTGGGGATATGGGTAAATTTGCTGATTATGAAATGGCAGCTTGATTCTCCAGACAGTTGCTGGAGTGATTGTTTGAGAGGCCAATCTAATTATGCCTCCAACGCTCCCTGCAAGACCAGGGGAAGGATGGAGGCTGCGTCATGGGCAAGGTGGCACAGAACAGCGTGGAGATCACACTGGGCTGAGGGTGATGTGCTGAGAGGGTAATCTCTGAGTTAAACTGATGGAAACATCATGGTGGACTTTGTCTAACAGACAAAAAAAATATTCTAAGTCAAGTATAATTCCAAATGTCAGTGTCTGCCACTTTTTTTTTTTCAATTTTCTAACTTGCCATTGCTAACTCCTCATAGATTTATCGAATGTGTACATGGAGTGTAAGACAAATGAGAAACATAAAAATGTGAAAGTGGATCTTAGCCTTAAGGATAAATACTAGTAGCTGTTTGTGATGCAGCCACTACTGATAGACAGTATAGTCAATGAAGACAGGATGGTGATATGAAAAGGGATGTTATAAGCCTAGCAGTTCTTTGTTCTTTATATTTTTATTACTATGTGAATGAAAATTGCAAGCAGTATCTTATTTTCAAACAAACACTTCATTTTAATTGAAAGCTATATATAACTTGTCATAGAATTTTTAAAATTCTCGGTAATTTTTTCAATCTGATCTTTTGCTGTCTTTATCAGTGACTTTTTGGTTGCTGTAATCTTCTCCTTTAGGTATTGGATCAGGAGTCAACTTTCAGTTGAACAACCAACATAAATTCAACATCCTGATATTATATTCAACTACCAGGTAAGCCTTCCTTCCTGGTAACTTACCTGAGACATTACAACTGGAATGTTTTAGGGGGATGCCACCTGTTTAGTGTCTATTTACGCCTTATGTTTACATTTTCCTTACCTAGAAAGGAGAGAGACAGAGCAAGAGAAGAGCACACAAGTGCAGTTAACAAGATGTTCAGTCTGCAGAGTGAAGGGGATGACCAGCAGGGAAGCCGATACAGCGTCATCCCACAGATTCAGAAGGTGTGTGAAGTTGTTGATGGGTTCATCTATGTTGCAAATGCTGAGGCTCAGAAAAGTAAGCATTATCTTATTTTCTTTTTAAAAGCACTTGCTTCACAGAACAAATTCAAAATATTTTTTTAGGCTTTACTGGGCTTCTTAAGAATATGATGTTTCATTTTATCAATGTGATTCTATTACCATTAGTTAATAGTGGGTTCTCAAACCTTGCCATGCATTAGGGTCACCTGGGAGCTTGTTAAAAACAACTGCCAGATTCCTTCTCAGGTGCATTGTGATTCGTAGATTTGGATTGTGTCTTGCACAACACAGGACAAGTTTTTAACTTGGTTTTTTAAACAAGCATCTACAGAAATTTGATGCATACTAAAATTTGATACTATAACTATGCAATATTATTTTGTTGTATACTTCTGCACTTCTTGTTATTGCCGTTTTGTCTGCTTTTGGCCCTATTCAAATAACTTATGCAGATAACTGAAAATGTTTACCTTTATTTTAATTGCCCAAATAGAGAGAGGTGTGTGTTGGGGGGGGTGAAATGTTTACTTTAATTAAACAGGTTAATTAAGAACACTCTCCATATGTTCTGAATAATGGCCATTCGCAGTGATGTATAGGCATGAAATCAGAACCTCTTTGGGCCAACGCCAGTGTTGTCATTTCTTCCTCAAATCACTAGAAACTAGCTAGGGCATAAATATATAATGCATTGTTCTCACTCAGAACAAGGTAGCTGCTCACTGGTGAAAGAGTTTAAAGTTTATGGTACACTACAGTTAACTATAATCGTAAAGCCGTATCTTGCTTAACTACTGACTGGTTGGACTTGACCTAGTGTATTAATGGTCTGGCAGAAGAAGCATGCCCATTGCCAGGACTAAGTCCTCCTTACCTCAGTCCATATTGTTTCACATAAAACATCTAGCATTAAATTAAAAATTTATAAAACACACACAAAAATCAAAATGAAATGATCCATTGTCAAGAGAGAATGCAGTCAGTGGAATCAGGCCCAGAGATTGCCTGGGTGACGGCAGTCTAGAAAGGGACATTTAAAGAACTATGATTAGTATGTTAAAGGATTTAGTAGAAAAGGTGGACAATTTGTGTGAACAGATAAGGATTTTCAGCAGACAAAAGGAAGCTATAAAAGAGTAAAATGGGAATGCTAAATATGAAAATAGGATTTACAGGTGAATAATTCCTTCAGTGGACTGACCAGCAAAGGAAACCTTCAGTGAACTGAAGATAACTCAGTTGAAATTATCCATAAAAAAAATAATAAACACAACAAGGAAAAAGAGTAGGAGTGAGGAACAGAGCATTTAAGAGATGAGGATATCCATCAAGTGATCTAACTCAGGAAGATCTAAATTTTTCTTAAAAGGCCAGATATTGAATATTTTAGGCATATGAACCATATGATGATCTCAGTTACTCCTCTCTACTCTTAGTGCAAAAGTAGCCATAGACAGTTTGTAAATTAATGCGCGTGGCTGTTTTCCAAAAAAGTTGTATTTATAAAGACAGAATGTAACACATCAACCCCTGATCTAACTTATGTGTGTAATTGGAATCCAAAAATATGAAGGGAGTAAGAATAGGGAAAAAGAATATTTTGAACATAGTGGCCTAAATTATTTCAAAATTACTGAAAGATAACAAGTCACAGATCTAAGATTCTCAGAGAACTCCAACTCTGATAAATGAAAAATACATCTGGATACATCATAGCCAAACTGATGCAAACCGAAGGTAAACAGAGTATCCCGAAGGCAGCCAGAGCAAAAGGGAAGCTGCCCGTAGAGGGCCAGAGGTAAGGGCAGGGAGTCCCTGGGCGCATTGCTGCCAACTGCAAGGCAGTGAAGGGAGACCTGCACAGTGTGGCGGGGGTGGGGGGGGGGGGGGGGGGGGGAGACTTTAAATCTAGCAAAGAAATCTTTTAAA
This sequence comes from Phyllostomus discolor, assembly GCF_004126475.2. Lineage (NCBI taxonomy): Eukaryota > Metazoa > Chordata > Mammalia > Chiroptera > Phyllostomidae > Phyllostomus > Phyllostomus discolor. The sequence goes on along the minus strand of NC_040905.2, from coordinate 7,051,198 downwards.
AATGAAGGAAGGCAAAATCAAGACTTTCTCAAACAAACAAAAGCTGAGAAAATTCATTATCAGCAGATTTGCACAAGAAGAAATGTTAAAGGAATCTCTTTAGGCAGAAGAATATACCTGATGGAAAATTGTATCTACAGAAAGAAATGAGGAGCCCTGGGATGAAAACAGTACAGCTTTATGTAATTATTTCTTCTAATTTTAATTTCCTTATAATTATGGAAAGGAAAATAGTAACAATGTATTGTGGGCATATGATATTTTTAAGTAAAATATATGATAACAATACAACAGCATAGAAAGGAGGAAATGGAAATATACTGGTGTGATATTACCGCATATGTGAAATTGTGTACTGTGTAAAGGTAGGCTGTTATAAGCTAAAAATATGCATTGTAAATCCTTGAGCAGCCTCTCTGAAATGTGTAACAGAGGTATGTATAATTAACTATCGGATAAGCCAGTGGTGATGTTAAAATGCAGGAGGCCCTGGGGGGAAATGTGCTTTTTGGCTCAAGTTATTGACTGAATTCAGATCCGTGCTGTAGGACGGAGGTCCGGTTCCCTCGCTGGCTGTCAGCTGGGGGCTGCTCCAGCTTCTAGAGACCATCTTCCTTCTCTGCCGTGTGACTCCGTCTGTCTTCCCATCCAGCAATGGAGAATCTCGCTTACCAGGAAGAACCTCGTCCCTTTTCAGGGCTTACCTGATTAGGTCAGCTCACTGAGGACAGTATCCCTAATAGGACAGTGTAGCCTAATGATGGTAGTGATACCCCATTATATTTGCAGGTTCCCCCCACACTCAAAGGGGAAGGGGTTATGCAAGGATCTGAGTCACTGGGGGTCACTCTAGAATTCTGCCTACCACAAATGTCAGTGATTTATACACTCCAGCGAAAGGCAGAAATTGTCAGTTTGTATTAAAAAGCTATACCAAACTATATGTTTAAGTTTTTGAAATTAGGGACTTTGAAAGAAAGGGTAGTGCTAGTTACAGAATTTGTGAGAGGAAAATATATCAAAGTATTTTTTTAACTATAGAGACATCTGCATGATAAAGTGATTCCCCCTCCCCGATTTCACCTAAATACCTGCCCTTGCAAGGCTACTTAATGTAATCTTATGACATATTAATAAATGAGCAAAGCAGTAGAAGAGGTTTGTTATGTTTGGATTCTGGTAATTTTTTGGTTTCCTTGTTTTGTTAGTTTATTTTTTTAAGATTTTATTTATTTATTTTTAGACAAAGGGGAAAGGAGGGAGAAAGTGAGAGAGTGAAACATTGATGTGTGGTTGCTTCTCATGCACCCCCAACTGGGGACCTGGCATGCAACCCAGGCATGTGCCCTGACTGGGGATCGAACTGGCGACCCTTTGATTCGCAGGCCGGTGCTAAGTCCACTGAGCCACACCAGCCAGGACTGTTTTGTTAGTTTTTAATTTAATTTTATTATTTTAGAAATCATTGCAAGTAATGCAAATAAAGAGTTTTGACTACATTCCTTAGGGCATGAATGGCAAGATGAATATTCTCGTATTATGGCGATGACCGATCCAGCGTTTGGATCTTCGGGGAGACCAATGCTGGTTTTATCTTGTATTTCTCAAGCAAATGTGAAAAGAATGCCCTGTTTTTATTTGGCGCATGAGCTCCGTCTGAATCATCTAAACCACCCATGGATGGTAAGGCCCTCTCTTTTTTGGTGAGAAAAATCTTATTTTATTCTTCACTGTTTTTATTTGATTTTATTCTTTCCCACCCATTCTCTTTAAGGAAACAGCAGTATTCTAAAGTCACTTATAATAGCTTAGCTGATGGGCGATATTTGGTTGGTGTCAGTAAATCTCAGCTGACCACTTGCTCCCTTCTTGCCGATCCTGTCGTGGATACAGTGATAAAGTAATTGGGGAGTTTTTTTTAGATGCCATTGTCATGGTTTTTTCAGCATTAATGTATTATGCTTTAAGGACCATCAAAAGTGTAGATTCCATCTTACAGTTTCTTGCTTTCCAAATTTTATTTTAATTATGGAATCTTTTAATCAAAAGAAGCCTTACATGAAAGCCCCTAAGTAAAATAAAGGAAAATTAATATTGGAAATTTGCTGGAAAAAGAAGATTTTCTTCCTTTCTCCTTTTGTCTTCCAAGGAGCCCTGGAAACTGGACAACAATTTGAAAGCTACAAATAAAGGTGTACCTTCCTGAGACATAGGAATTTTAGCTTGCCTTCAGGAGGAGTGGCAGTCTTAAAGACACATTTTTGCAGCAAGATGTCACAGTTATCAGTTGACTAGCTGAGTTAATTAAAAAATGTTTTCGTTTTCAAAGTGTACCTTTTGGAGGAATTTTTTTCTAATATATACAAACAAGTCATGGAAATGGTCAATTTTCCCATCCCCAAGGATAAGTAATAAGCCTCATATTGGTAATAGTTATAGGATAGGAGATCATGTACATATATATTTATTAATCCTCACTCAAGGACATTTTTCCATTGCTTTTAGAGGCAGGATAGGGGGGGAGAAAGAGAGGAACATGGACTTGGTTGCCTTCTTGTACAGGCCCCGACTGGGAATTGAACCTGCAACCTGGGTATGTGCCCTGACCAGGGAAAGGAACCCGCAACCCTTTGGTCTACGGGACGATGCTCCAACCAGCTGAGCCATACCAGATCGTGTCTTTTATCTCAGCTCTCTGGAAGACAAAACCTGAGTGACTCATCCAAAGTTTGCTGGGATTTTTTTAGTCCTTTTTGGGTTTTTTGGTCTTCTTGAAAAATGCCTCTCATAATCATGATATTTTGGACTCAGTTTCTTACTGACAATGGTCTCTCTTACCTGCTCGTAGGTCCAGGATACAGAAGCTGAAACTCTAGCGGGCTTTTTGAATGGCATTCAGTGGATTCTTGAAGAAGTTGAATCTAAGCATGCAAGGTGATCCTCCTTTTGGACCCCAAGAACTGAAACCAGTTGACACTAAGGTCGTGATGTCAATATTTGCTCAGCCGGCTCATTTTGTCCTGCCTTTTTGCAGGTAGGCTTTACATTGTAGCTGCTGTGCCTTTAATACACATTTTGTTTTTTACCTTAACAAATACAAGTAAGAGTTTCAAAGCAAGCATTTTTAGCCTAAAAATGAACATTTTAAGATTTTTTTGATGATTTTTATATTTTCTCTCTTTGAAAAAATAATAAACTCTGGAAAAAACAAGTTTGTGCCTAACTCATTCCTTGTGGTTTCTATTCTTTTCAGTTTAAAGTTAGCTATAGGGGGAAATAGTAAATTTGCTAAACTTTCCATAGGTTCTTTTCAAGGGTCCATAATGGGTTATCAGAAAAGAAGTTTTTATCTATATTTAATGAGTATGAATATGCTGATTAAAGACTGGAATATTCTGGAATTGCATTTAATATTATGACCATACAACTTATTTTCTGAAACAGTGGAAATTAACTTTATATCATATTTAATACTGATTTAGTAAAAATAACTGTTCCTGGAAGTTCTTGGTATTGTCAAATAACTTTGATGGGTGCTAAGGTACTAAAGCCAAATTTTATTTCATAGTCATAAAGGTTCACATGATCATATGTCCGACCTCCTCACAGATTGCTTGCACTTTGGAGAGGAAACCTCATAGCCCTCCTATCTCATTGGAAATGAGGGTTTTTAAGATTATAATAAAAAGAGCCTACCATTCTTAGTGGTGCCGCACCCAAGATACAGCCTCCTAAGAAGGGAGCCCCTACATCTCAGGCACACTCATCCACGACCTAGCTTCAGCAGCCTGTAGCTGGGGGCAGGAAGAGCAATGTGGCCAACCCTGCTTCCCCTAGGGAGATGGAGACGGAGCCTGTGTCCTCGACTGCCACGGCGGAGGTCGGAGATCCCCTCTCACTGAGCTGGAAGAGGGAAGGAGGGCGTGGGGCTCAGTCCAGATCCCACAGACGCTTGCTGTTCTTACTGAGTTCTAGTAGATTTTAAAAAAAAATTTCCGCCCTGGCTGGCATAGCTCAGTGGATTGAGCGCAGGCTGTGAACCAAAGTGTTGCAGGTCCGATTCCCAGTCAGGGCACATGCCTGGGTTGCAGGCCATGACCCCCAGCAACTGCACATTGATGTTTCTCTCTCTCTCTCTATCTCCCTCCCTTCCCTCTCTAAAAATAAATAAATAAAATCTAAAAAAAATATATCTTATACAAAAAATTTCCTTCATTTGCTATATGTTCTTAGTACCATATACAGAGACTGGTTATTTTTTTAACATAATTTTCATTTGTTTTTAAGGGAGCCATTCCATGGAACTCCTCAGGCTGTTATGCCAAAAGTAGATCCATGGATCCCTTTTTTTTTAGTGTGTTTGAAAAGGACCATCTTTGGGTTTAATGATTTATTCTATATTTTATATCATTGGTTTATGTTCTATTCAATATCATCAGTTATATCTCTATTTTTTAGGATTTTTAAACATTTTTTATTTCCTTTTCTTGTTTATTAATGCAGAAATTTAGGTCATTGATCCTTGTTCTTTTTTAAAAACACAGGCATTTAAAGCTACAAATTTTTCCCTAAACCCTCTTTAGCTGCATCCATACATTTTGATATATTATATATTTTTTATTATTCAGTTAAAATAAAATATTTTATAATCTCTTGTGATTACTTTTCAACCCATAGATTGTGTAGTATAATATTATTATTTTAGTGCTTTTTAATCTTTATTTCCTAGATATTTTATTGTTACTGATATCTAATTCTTTTCATCTGAGAACATACTGTAAAATTTTAGTCTTTTTAAAGTTTATTGAGACTTTCTTTATGGACCAGTTTATACTCTGTTGTGGTGAATGTACCACATACACTTGAAAAGTTTGTATCCTGTAGTTGTTAGGTTGAATATTTTATAGCTCTCTTTTAGGTCAAGGTAGTTGGTAATTTTTAGATATTCATAACTGAGTCAACAGGATTTCTCAGAACCTTTAATATGCTGTTATAATGTGAATTAAAAAGGGTCATTTACTGTGGGATACTTCTCATACTTATTTTACTTATTTAATACTTAATCCCCTTTTCACATTTTATGTTTAAGGATATATATAATCCTAAGAAATGATTTCATTTAGGTTTTATAGTTTACTTGCGTAGATATTTGTAACTATCATAATGACTTTTAAATATATACTTTTTCAATGATAAATTCCTCTTTATCATGTCTTTGCATTTGTATGCTTTCTCCTTTTTTTCCTCTTCACTAGGTTAGCTAGTGCTTTGACTATATTACTGCATATTTTTCATAACTATTTTTATTTAGTATTTTGCTTTTTTATACCTCATTAATGTCGGCTGCTATTTTTCTGTTTTTAATAATTTTTAATTTTTCAATTATAGTTGATGACTAATATTATATTAGTTTTAGGTGATCACCCTGATAAATGTAGTACCCATCTGACACCACACATACTTATTACAATAATATTGACTGTGCCCTGGCTGGTGGAGCTCAGTGGATTGAATGTGAGCTGGGAACCAAAGGGTTGCTGGTTCAATTACCAGTCAGCCTGGGTTGTGGGCCAGATCCCCAGTAGGGGGTATGTGAGAGGCAACCACACATTGATATTTCCCTCTCTTTCTCCTTCCCTTCCCCTCTGTCTAAAAATTAATAAATAATAATATTGATTGTGTTCTCTTTGCTGTACTTTATATCCCTATTAATATTTTGTAACTACCAATTTGTACTTAATCCCTTAACCTTTTTACCCATCCCCCCAATCTCTTTTCCATATAACAACCTCCAAAATATTCTCTGTATCTCTATTTCTGTGATGCCTGTTCATTTATCTTGTGTTTTAGGTTCCATATTGAAGTGAAGTCATATGGTATTTCTCTTTCTGTCTGACTTATTTCACTTAGCACAGTACCCTGTAGGTCCATCTGTGTTGTCGCAGATGGCAAGATTCCCTTTTTTATGGCTGTTTCATACTCTATTGTATATATGCACCACTCCCTTATTCATTAATGGACACTTAGATTACTTCCATAGCTTGGCTATTGTAAATAATGCTGCAATGAATGTATGAATGATAGATATGTATTGCTATTTAATTATTTCCATTTTTGATCTTTTCTTCTTAAAGAAGCCCCTTTAACATTTCACATCAGACTGGTTTGGCCATCATGAACTCCTTTAGCTTTTTCTTGTTTGGGAAGCTCTTTATCTGTCCTTCAATTCTAAATGATAGCTTTGCTGGGTAGAGTAATCTTGATTGTAGATCCTTCTCATCACTGAATATTTTATGCCAGTCCTTGCTGGCCTGAAGTTTTTTATTTATTTTTATTTTTTCTCCTTTAAATTGTTTCACTTTCTTTTTTTTTAATTAAATATTTTATTGTAGTTCAATTACAGTTGTCCCAATTTTCCCCCTTTGTTCTCCTCCACCCATCCTACCCCCTGCTCCCACAGTCAATCCCCACGCTCTCGTCAGTGTACACGGGTGATTTGTATATGTTCCGTGGCTAGTCCCATCCCCTTCTTTCCACCATTATTCTCCTCCTCCGTTCTGGTTGCTGTCAGTGTGTTCCTTGTTTCCATGCCTCTGATTGTATTTTACTCGTTTTCTTTTGTTAATTGGGTTCCACTAATAGGTGAGATCATATGGTATTTGTCTTTCACCTCCTGGTTTATTTTACTTGACATAATGCTCTCCAGTTCCATCCATGCTGTCGTGAAGGGTAGGAATTCCTTCTTTCTGCTGCATAGTATTCCATTTTAGTTTTTGCCCTTTGAGTATGATGTTGGTTGTACGTTTCTTGTATATGGCCTTTATTATGTTGAGGTATTGCCTTGCAGGGTAGAGTAGTCTTGATTTCAGGCCTTCATTTTTCATTACTTGGAATATTTCTTGCCCATTCCCTTCTGGCATATAGTATTTCTGTTGAGAAGTCAGCTGATAGCTTTATCGGAGTCCTTTGTATGTTATTAGCTGATTCTCCCTTGCTGCCTTTAAGATTCTCTCTTTGTCTTTAAGTTTTGCCATTTTGATTATGATGTATCTTGGGGTGGGCCTCTTTGGATTCATCTTGGTGGGGACCCTCTGTTCTTCCTGGACTTGTGTGACTTTTCCCCTCATCAAATTAAATTTTCCGTCATTACTTTTCAAACAGGTTTTCTGTCCTTTGCTTTTCCTCTTCTCCTTGTATTCCTATGATATGAATATTATTACATTTCATGTTGTCCTGCAGCTCCCTTCAATCCTCTTAGTTCTTTTTGAGTCTTTTTTCATTTTGTTGCTCTGTCTGGGATTTTCTTTTTCTATCTCATCCTCCAGCTCACTGATTTGATCCTCTGCTTCATCTAGCCCGCTTTTAATTCCTTCTGCTGTGTTTTTCACTTCAGATACTGTATTCTTCATTTTTTCCTGGCTCTTACTGATAGTTTCTATGTCCTTTTTCTTGCTTGTGTACTTTACAATAAGTTCCTTGTAGCTTCCCTGGAGTTCTTTGTAGTCCTTACTGAGCTCATTGAGCATCCTTGTAACCATTATTTTGAATTCAATGTCTAATGGTTTGCTTGCCTCTATTTCATTTAGCACTCTTTCTGGGGTTTCTTCCTTTCCTTTAGACTGGGGTTGTTTCTTTGTCTCGCCATTTTAGTTATTCTTCTTGTTTGTTTCTGCGTATTAGATTGATCTGCTTTGACTCCCAGTCTTCATGGTGTGACCTATGTATGGTAGGAGACCTGTGGGACTCAGTGGTGCATTCTCCTTGATTTCCTGAGCCAGATGCTCTTGGGATGCCCTTTATGCCATTTTCGTGGGCCTTCTGGTTGAATTGGGTTTTGGTTGTCGTTGGGGTGTTGTTTGGTGCACACTTCCCTCCAGCTGGCTGGCTGAGAGTCACTCCACCCACCACGTCTTGTATGCTGTTGTAGGGGTGCTGCTAGCAGAAGAACAACCCAGGCAGCAAACCCACACCCACAAAAATAACCCCCACCTTCAACCACACTATCAACAGCAAATGAGCAAATATTAATAAAGGTGTAAAGAGGTTAAGATTATTATAAGAAAGTAAAAATAAATATGAGATGACTAACTGAAAGAAAAATGATTTTGAGAGTGTAGAGGGAGGAGAAATAAGAGTATGGAATAGAAACAAGGTGAAAAGAAAAAATTAATAAATTTTTAATAAAAAAGGGAGGAAAGAAGGCAATGTGGAGTAAGGAAAGGGAAGTGTATAACATGAGGTTCAAAATTTTAAAAAAATACAGTGAAAAACATAGGAACCAAGTTGGAAAAAAAGATCCACCATTGCAACATCAATGTCAAATGAGCAAAGATTAATATAGGTGGAATGGGAATAAAAAGGAAAAAGAAAGGAAAGCTTATGAGATGTGTAGAGGAAAGAAAGCTCATTTTGAAAGGATAGAGGGAGAAGAAATATTAAGAGTGAGGACTGAAAACTAGGCTAAGAGGGAAAAATTCAAATTTAAAATGAAAGGGTAGGAGGAAGGGAAAATGGAGGGAATGGGAGGATTTGAGATCTGAAACAAATAGTAAAGATCTAGAAATAAAATTGAAGACATGCAACAACAGCCACCATATCAACAACCAATGAGCAAAGGTTGGTAAAGGTGGAGACAGAATGTGAGATCACTGATGACAAGGACAACGGTTTTGAGGCTGGGTGGGAGAGGAATACGGTGCAGGATGGAAACAAGTTGTGGCAAGAGAAAAAACTAATGAACATAAGAGGAAAGAAGAAGGTAAAATGAAGAGAAAGGAGGAGCAAAATATGATATTTGAAATAAACTAAAATATAAAAACTAGTGAAATAATAGGCACAACCTTGGAGGAGAAGAGTGTTAAAAAGCTATAGAGGAGAGAAAATAACACAAACAGTGAAAAGGTGATGGTGGAATTTGTGTCAGTAGAATCCAGTGTTGACCATTGTCCTCTCTTTCTTGATCCGCCTCTGGTAGTATGAGATGGTGTCCCAGCCCGGCCCTAGGTCGCCTCTTCGAGACTGTAAGTGACCCACAGTCTGTGGCTGTCTCCTTCAGATCTGGCCGACCCCCACGGTTCTGCCCTGCCGGCTCTCCATCAGCCCAGGGCGCAGGTGTGGTTCATTTAATTACCCGAGAGGACTGCCAGTACCTCCTCCACCTGCCTCCCGAGTGGGCCTCTGGGTCACGCCTGCGGTGGGGTGGGGGCACTGTTTCATCTTCAGGGAAAATGGTGGGAGTGTTTCCCCGCCCTCTTGCCACTCATCTTGGTCTGTCCCAGATTCTTCCCAGTAATGTATGGCTCCTGGTGAATTAGCTGTCCGTTTCCCATGAGGGGACAGTCTATGTAAAACAGATTGGCCTCTCTTTCCCAGGTGGCAGAGAGCAGCTCCGTGTAGGTGCCGAGGCTGTGCAGGGCCGTGAATGCCCCTTGTTGCAGCTGTCCCTAATCTCTTAGCTCTGCTGGTTGCAGTGATAAGGGCCTGAGGAACGGTGTAGTCACGGTGTCTGGTAAAAAGGGCCCTTTTGGAGCTTTTTCTTTCTTCCCCTGGGGAAATGCGCCCAGCTGGGGGTTCCTGAGCCTGGCCTCACTGACCTGCAGAGCCTGTAATCCCGCACATGGGGGTCGGGCTGGCCTTTCTGTGGGGTGACTGTGTGGCTGCAGCAAATCTCAGGCATTGAGCTCCTGGCTGTCCAGCCCCCAGCCTGTTGCCCTCTCACAGAATGCCTGGGCCTGAACTCCCCCCTCTGTGCACTCCCCTGCATGCCGGCTGTGCTGGGCTGGGTCCCACAGTCCCCTCAGCATGACTCCGTCCCTCTGAGTTCTTTGTGGTCAGAGCCACTGTACACGCGAGCATGCACAAGCCGGTACCAGGGCTCTGCTAAGTCTCGAGTGTCTCCTCAGCTCTTTTAAAAGAGTTTCTGTGTGGCCCCCACACTGCAGCACCAAGCCCCAGGGGGCTTGTTCTCATTCTCTTCCTCTCCCAAAATCACAAAGTCTCTCTCTGTCATGGCCTGTCACAACCTCCGACAGTTTTAGATAAAGTCCCTCTCTGGATCCCTCCCTGATGGCGCTGGGAAGAGTCCACAGTGATACTGTAGCCCAGGGTGTGGCGTGGCGCCCTCGCCGCTCCCTCCAGTGACTGTCAGCCTTGGGCGGGCGTGCTCCTGCTGTGCTGTTTCTGCAGCCAGCACCTCCCCGGCCTTCTCTCTCTGCCCCTGCAGTTCAGGGCTCCTGAGCCGACCACAGCTGCCTCAAACCCGTGCAGCCAGAAGCGCCGGGTTGGGCAGTGGCGGCGGGAGTTGCTCCGCCAGGAGAGCCTGGGCCGCCAGCTCACGAGTGCTGTGCAGGAGGCAGGCTCTTGCCCACTCACGCACAGTCTCCACACTCTTGTCTGCACGTGCACTCACGCACACCCTCACTCTCTGATGAATTTTTGAGTTGATTGCTCTGTGGTTTAGCTCCAAGACCAGTCTGGGCCTGGGAGCACGGGGAGCAAGTGGACGGAGCTTCCAGCCACTCTGCAGACAGGCATCTTGGATCCTGGCCTGAAAAGTGTCTGTTGAGAAATCAGCTGACAGTCTTACAGAACTCCCCTGTAGGTGACTAACTGCTTTTCTCTTGCTGCTTTTGATGTTCTCTCTTTGTCTTTACGTTTTGCATTTTAACTATGATGTGTCTTGGTGTGGGCCTCTTTGGGTTCATTTTGTTGAGGACTCTCTGTGCTTCCTGGACTTGTATATCCATGCCCTTTACAGGTTAGAGAAGTTTTCTGTGATTACTTTTCACATAGCTTTCAGTTGCTTGCCCTCCTACTTCTGACATCCCCATGATGCCAATGTTGCTATGCTTGCAGCTGTCCCAGAGGCTCCTTAAACTATCCTCATTTTTTTGGATGATGATGATGATGATTTGCTATTCTGATTGGGCATTTTCTGCTTTCTTATTTTCCAAATTGCTTGTTTGATCTCTGCTTCATTTACTCAACTGTTGATTCTCTATAATGTTTTCTTAATTTCTATTAGCGTATTTTTCATTTCTGTGTGCTGCTTTTTTATGTTTTCTATTTCCATTTTTATGTTTCCTGTCTCTTGATTGACATTCTCACTGAGATTACTGAAGATCGTTATAACTGGTGTTTTGAACTCTGCATCTGGTGGATTGCTTGTCTCCATTGTGTTCATTTTTTTGCAGGGGGGGAGTTTTGTTCTGTCCTTTTATTTGGGACATGTTTCTTTGTCTCCTCATTTTGGCTGCCTCCCTGTGTTTGTTTCTGTGTATTAGGTACAGCTTCTGTCTTACATAGTAAATGTCCATTATAATCCAGTGGCACAGCCTCCCAGATCACCTGAGCTGGGTGCTCCAGGTTCACCCTCCCCCACCCTGGGGGGACCGTGTGCCCTCCTGTGTTAGCTGAGCCTTGATTGCTGTCAATGAAGGAGAATTCCCCCTGGGCCAATCAACTGTGAGGGCTGGCAGTGATCACAGCAGAAGAGCTGCTGTGCAGAGGCCGACCCTACAGAGGGAGACTCACTTCAGTGGGGCTCCGGTGCCTGCTGAGCCCACTCCTTGAGCGTGCTGATTGTGGAGGTGGTTGGGTGGTGCTCTGGCACAGTCTGAAGCCTGCCACCTGGCATGCTGGCTCTGAGGCCTCTCAGGAGGTGCAGGCCAAGATCAGCTGCCACCTGTCCCCTGCCAGGGGCCACCCAGTACGAGCTACAGAGCGATCTATAGATGATTACTACTTGGGTGTGGAGGTGCCCAGGAGAGGCCAAGCTGTGAACCAAGGCCAGCTGCAGCCAGTTCTGGTTTGGGACCACTTAGCAAGGGTTACTGGGCATGCCGAAGCCAGCTGCTGCTTATTTGCTGTTTGTGAATCTTGGAGCGATTTTAGGAAAGTCTGTAGCACGAGACAAGACAGGTGGTTTGTATGGAAAAGCCACTGGTGGTCTCTTGGGTGGGTCTGCAAGGTGGATGGGGTCAGGTTCCAGGGAATCACTAGGAACAGAGGGAGCCAGGTTGATGGACACTCAGATACGGCTCATACCGGTGCCTGCAGAGCGAGAGGGGGGCCCAGCGAAGGAATGACGGCGCCTGCCAGCAGCTCTCTCTGGGTAAACGCGGCCCCTTCGGCCTTCACCCCGAAGCCAGATAATTCAGCTCCTTCCCCGCCCCCGGTGCCTCCGCTCCTGCTGCGCCAGCGCTGGAAGTCAGGGGCAGTGAGTCGGAGTACGTCCGTGTGCAGGCCCTTTGCGAGGAACTGCCCGGGACTCCGGGAGCCCTCCGTCTCAGCCGCAGCCTCCGCTGGCTTTTACAGCCAGAAGTTTGGGGGCTTCTCCTCCTGGCGCTAGAACTCTTGGTGGGGGGCAGGGGGCCTGGTCTCGGGCTGGGACCCCTGCCTCCTTAGGTGGAACCTCTGCGGCCTAGATGTCCTTCCTGATTTTTGACCACCGCGTTTGTGTGGGAGACCAGCTGGGGTCGAGTCTCCTTTCCTCCCACCAGTCTCCGTGTGGCTACTGTGTACCCTCCCCCCGGCTGTAGGGCTGCCGTTCGGCTGGGTTTCAGGCGTCCTGAGGGATGGGTGTCCTGCGGCTCAGTTGTAGTTTCCATGTGGGTGTGGGGGCCCATGAGTGCCGCGTTGACCTGCGCCGCCCTCTCCACTGGGAGGTGCCTGTGTTCTTCCATTTCATTTGGGTTTGTTTTATTGTATATTCTGTTATTTTCTTTGTGGGGAATTTGTTTTCATTCTCTCACTTTATTCATATAAGTATTATTATTTTTTTAAAGATTTTATTTATTTTTAGAGAGGGAAGGGAGGGAGGGGAGAGAGAGAGAGAGAGAGAGGGAGAGAGAGAAACATCAATGTGCAGCTGCTGGGGGCTGTGGCCTGCAACCCAGGCATGTGCCCTGACTGGGAATTGAACCTGGGACACTTTGGTTCCCAGCCTGCGCTCAATCCACTGAGCTACGCCAGCCAGGGCTTTCATATAAGTATTATTTAAAGCTAATGAATTTTCTTCTGATCTCTGCTTTTATCATACTCCACAGATTCCTTCATATACTGTTTTTTTTAATCATATTTCTTTAGAAATTCTGAAATTTTCATTCCTTTTTTCCCCAAAGAATTGTTTAATAGAAGGTTTTAAATTTTTCATTGAAGGGTCTGTTTGTTTTCTGTTTTTAATTAATTTTTGGTTATTGTTTTTGTAATCAGAATGTTTTATTAATTTTACTTTATGAAACTTAACTGCAGTTTTGTGGTAACCACATAGATGGCCAAGTTTATTGAATGCTTCTTGTACAGAAAAGTATGTTCTTTTTTATATGTATCCATAACATATACCTTATTGTTTACATTATTTAGGTATCTTTACTTTTTGTTTTTTATCTGTTTTTGAGTGAAAGTATTAAAGTTCCCTGTTATTACTGTATTTTATTTCTCCACATATTTTTTTTGTAATTTATGCTTTATTAAGGGAGCTACTGCATTATTTGGTGAATATATGTTCATAGCTGTTACTTCTTCACTACCAATTGGATCCTTCAGCATTGTGAAGTAAACTCTGTCTCATTTAGTGTTTTGGAGCCTAAAGTCTCTCCTGTATCAGGACTTGTTATTGGCTTGCATTTCCCTGGTACAGCTTTTCCAAATCAGTTTCAGTGGGTCTGGTTTCTTAGCAGCTGGGTTTGTTTGGCATTTGGGTTTTAACTACATGAGCCAGTTTGAAAATGTTTTTTATTTAACAGGTTTTAGTTAAGTCTGTTTTATTTATTGATATGATTATTACATATTATTTTAAGATTTACTGTGTGTTTTACATATTGCATTTCTTTTTATGTTGTCTGTGTATATTTTTGTATGTTCTCTGTCTTAATATTTTAATATTCATAATAAAAATTTAATATATATTAATATATAACTTTATGTACTTTGTGTTTATATTTTTGTTTACATTGCTATCTTTGTACTAATCTCTTTACTGATGCCCATCTTCAGAGATTTTTCCTTCTCTGTGACTTTGTCACTGCTCATTTTTACCCCTCTCTTTATTTCATTTTCGTTAGTTTGTCAGTGTAACTTTTGCGTGTGTCCCTTACTGTGTTCCAAGCTGTGATTCCTTAGATATCCAAGCTGTGGTTTCTTGGGTGTCTAAATCAAACTTAGTCTTTCTTTCGTAGCTTATTTGTTCTTCCTCTTCGGTTTCGTTCCTGAGTTCAGTCCACTCTCATTCTACGTCTTCCTGTTTTTATGTTCATTTTTATTGTGAACTTTTAAATATTCTCTTTGAGATCTTTTCATGCCTGAAAATGCTTCTTTTGGTACTGCTATTGTATGACTTTAAATAATTTTATGATTGTAAAGGTAGAAGATACACTGATAAGTATATAAAATTATAAACATGTAAAAAAAGGGAAGGTGTGTGCTGTGCGTGGCATTTCGTGTGTTCACGTTTCCAGTTTAAAACAGCGTGTTGAACCCTTGCCTTGAGCACCGTTTCATTTGGTTTGCCCCACTGACATGGAGCTAGAAGGATGGAACTCCCCTTAAAATGTCGACTCCATCTTTAACAACACGGCAACCCTGACCTCATTGAGGTCCTGTAGAGTCAGAGACGGACACCATTGAGGTTCAGGATGATTTCAAGTCATATAAAGCCACTGTTCAGTATAGTTAAAAAAAGGGGAGGGGATTTTTAATTTAGACAATTTAATTAAGTTTATTTAGTTTAGATTGGCATATTTTATTAACAGTTTTTCTCAGCCTTGTGGTTGCTTTGGGGGAATAATTTTCGCCATTAGAAATGCTTTGCTTTTCACTTTTTGTTTTCTATTGTAATACCTTTAGTATGGATGTTATATTTTATTTTCTGTTAATTTTGGAATATCTTGTATTTTCCTAGGCCAGCGGTCACAGCTGTGTGTAGGAAAGATGTTTGATGGCTTACTAGATTTCTTAGCTCCCGAGCGGCCTCTTCTGTTGGAATGGGGAAGTGCAGGTTCTTTTAATAATGTCAACATTCTTTGGCAGTCAAAAGAGAGAGGATAATACTGTCCTATGATATTTCCATCTTCTTTTGTGTCTGTAGAACCTGTAATTTATTTTTTAAAGGTTTTATTTATTTATTTTTAGAGAGGGAAGGGAGGGAGAAAGAGAGAGAGAAGCATCAATGTGCGGTTGCTGGGGGCTGTGGCCTAAAACCCAGGCATGTGCCCTGACTGGGAATCAAACCTGCGACACTTTGGTTTGCAGCCCGCGCTCAATCCACTGAGCTACGCCAGCCAGGGCTTGTAGAACCTGTAATTTCTGCCCCCTTTGTCCCTCTTCTCCCTCACCTCCCCAGTCTGTGGGAATCCCTCTTCAAACCACCCCCTTTTCCGAGTCTTCATACTCTCCCGGAGAAGGGGTACAGCTGGCATCTCTGACTGCACGCACTTTCAAGGCCCTCCCTCCCAGCTCCCCCAGACAGAGCTCTGCACAGCCAGGGAGAACACTTACTCACGGCCTTTCTGCCTTCAGAGTGGGACTCGACCTTTGGGAGATGATTATATTTGTACTCCACACCTCAAGTGCCCACTGGCTGCTGTACAGCAGGCTCCGGAGGTGGCTCTGCTGGTTTCTGAATGTTATGGCCCAGCTACATGCAAACTGAAGTATTGTTCTGCCCCACCCAGGCTGTAGGCATAGGTCATTGGGTGGTTTTATTCAGTTTCTCTGAATAAAGGAACAAAGTAATGACAACATTGGGATAATAATGTGGAAACGCCCTTACATTTTTGCATACTTTTCCAGCTTATCAACCCCGTTCCTCCTATTGTCCCCTTACATTTTTAGAGAAACTACATACACGTTGTGAGACTGACCCAGATTAAGTGACTTGCCCATGGACATCCGGATGGCACGTGACAGGGCCGGTGCCCTGACCCCGTGAATTCCGTAGTCACTGGGACGCAGCGTGCCAGGCAGTTCGCTCGTCGCCGTACTCCAATGCCCCCAGACTTCAGACTGTGGCTTTGCCGGAGTAGAATCAGGGTCATCAGAAATTTAGGTGTGTGCGACAGACACACAGCCACCCACATGTGCAGCCACCCACATGTGCAGCCACCCACAGGTGCACACACGTGAATGCAGGAGCAGGTATGCACTCCCATGCACCTGCACACTGAAGGAGCATCCCTTAACCATGCAGCTCCCGGTGAAATGTAACCTCTGCAGGCGTAACAATGTGAGTTTCTTTTATTCACCGGGGAATCTCCAACACCCAGGAGAGTCAGTGGTACAGGATGGGTGATCAGTTAACATTTTTAAGTACAAGAAGGATCCATTGGTGCTTTAATAGTTATAGTTGTTTTGCAAATGGTTTTTATGTGTATTTGTTGCATTCTGTAAGAATAGTCTTTCTTAGATAATAGGAAGCACGTAGCTTGTGGGACGCGTTAGGCATGGATACAGTAAGTAGTGCCAATGGGTGCAGGACAAGTACAGCGAGGGGTGGAAGGAAGAAGGACGGATTCACCATCTGTGAGGCGTGAAATAGTCAAGACCATCACGATGTCCGTAAGTTGACTACCCATTGTTGGCATCCCTTCTGGCCCCGCGCCCTTTGCTGGGACTGCCCTGGAGGTTGTCGGCGAGCTCCTGACCGGGCCCTCCTGCTCGGGCATCTCTCTGATAGAGCAAGTGTGTCCTGTTGGCTTGGGTACCTTTTACCTGCTGAGCACCGTTTTCCACCTTTAGCTCCGGTCGTTATCACGACAGTGTACGCAGAGAAGGCTGATGCAGCAGAGAGAGGACTTGAGAGAGGGAGGCTAGGGGGAGGAGAAGGAAAGAAAGAGAGAAAACATGAACACTATGTGACACAGGATTCAGGGAGCGCGGTACCTTCCTCCTGCTTGATATCTCAGGCATTGATCTCTTGCTGTGTGTGTGTGTGTGTGTGTGTGTGTGTGTTAAGATTTTATTTATTTATTTTTAGAGAGGGAAGGGAGGGAGAAAGAGAGAGAGAAACATCAATGTGCGGTTGCTGGGGGCCATGGCCTGCAACCCAGGCATGTGCCCTGACTGGGAATTGAACCTGCGATGCCTGGTTCACAGCCCGTGCTCAATCCACTGAGCTACACCAGCCAGGGCAGTTTTTCTTTAAGTACTTTAAAGATGCCACTCAATTGCTTACCCCTTTCATTATTTTTTTCTGAGAAGAAATCAGCCATTGTTCTCATTGCTGTACATTGTCTGTAATATTTCTTCTTTCTTTGATTTAAAGATTTTATCTTTACCCTTTAGATTTCAGCCATATAACAATGATATGTGTAAGTGTGGTTTTCTTTGTATTTGCTCTCCTTGGGTTTCCCTGAGCCTCTTAGGTCTCTGGGTTGCTATTTTTCTTTCACCAGTTCCGAAAAATTGTCAGTTATCTCTTCCATTCCAGTATCTCTCCTGCTCTGTTCTTTGCCCTCATTTGGGGGCTCCAGCCACACAGACACTGTTGCGGTTCCTGGAGGTTCTGACCCTTTTCCACTCTAAAAGGGTTTTCTCTTCGTGCTTTAATTTGGGTAATTTCAATTCACAGAGTCTTTCACCTGATGAGTTCATCAAAATAATTTTTTACCTTTTTATTTTCATTTTAGGATTACCATGCTGATAGCTTTTATCTTTGTGCTAAAACTTCCCCTCTGTGCACACACGCCACCCACCTTTTCCATGAGATTCCTCAACATATTTATTATTGTTATGGTTAAGTCTTCTTTGGTAACACGTGGATCACATTTGGATCAAATGGGTTCCTCTCCTGAGAATAAGTCAGATGTTTTTTCCACGTCCCGTATTTTTGACGGGCGGTTTGACACCGATACTAGAACAATGGAAACTGAAGCAGATCATATTTACCCCCAGAAACACGGATACACCTGCTCTCTGGCCGCTAGCGGGAAGAGCTGAGCTGTCTAGTTCACGCGTTCTAGTTCATAAGGAGCAGCTGGCTGTTTCTTCGGATAGATTTATTTCACCGCAGGCTGCACACGCTTCGTGCAAGGGATCAGAAAGTTCTTTTCGGCCAGACTCGGGTGGGTCCCTGGAGGGCCGGCCTTCCGCAGGTCTGCTTGTCTGCATCTCAGAAGGACAGCTCTCTGCCCTCTGGCCTCTGCCCCAGCCGGAGCCGTTGCTGGTTTTACCCACCGGGAACCGCACACCCCTGACGGATTCCGTGTACCTCTTGCTGCCTTCATGCTGCAAGGATCCTGTGCTTACACCCGGGGTGTGGTCTCTCTCAGCTCCCTGCCCCCCTTTCAGTCATAGGTCCCCACGGCTCTCCACTCACGTGTGGCCCAGAGAACCTACAGAACGTGCCTCAGTTTCCCTTTTCCGCCCTCGGAGTTCACGAGGCCCTGCACACCGTGCCTCGGTGGAGCGCATGCTCTCAGCATTCCCGCCCCTCTGCACGCCAGGTGGGTGCCTGCTGCCTTGTAAAACGCAGTTAGGTGCGGGCAGGTTTCCTTCAAGCAGCTGACCTGGCCCACCACACCTCGGGGCCTCTAGGGAGGGGGGGGGGGGGTCCATGAGAAAGTGCCGGTAGGGGGCGCGCTTGCGCTCCAAGGACCCTAAACCATCACGCCAGCCAGTACTCGGTCTACAGAAAGAAAAAGCTCAGTTTTCTTCTTACCCACTTACCTGACAGCTTTCTCCTTTTCCCCTGCTCTGCCAAACATGAAGAAAGAAATGCTGGGTCTTCTTCACTCCGGAGAGAGGTTTGTAACATTCTGGGTTTTAATTCATTAGCCATTTCCTTCTTATTGGCTCTCCGATGAGTTTTTTTTTTTAAGATTTATTTACTTATTTAACTTTTTTTAGAGAGGGAAGGGAGAGAGAAAGAGAGAGAGAGAGAGAAACATCAATGTGCAGTTGCTGGGGGCTGTGGCCTGCAACCCAGGCATGTTCCCTGACTGGGAATTGAACCTGCGATGCTTTGGTTCACAGCCCGTGCTCAATCTACTGAGCTACGCCAGCCAGGGCTACTCTCCACTGAGTTTTTAATGAACTATGATTTACGGTTTGCCTGGCTTGTTACTGTTGTGGTAGGAATGACGTTCTCTTGTAACTTTCTGCATTTTAAGCAGAAACGGTCACCCGACTATTTAGATATGAATGATTACTGTCCCTTCCGACCTTATAGGTATATACAATGTTATTGGCAATAGGTACAGTTATTGACAAAAACTATGACAAAAGTTATAGTTTTCGACAAAAAGTTATTTTTATCAAAATAACTATAATTATTGGTGAAAGTTATAGTTACTGACAAAAATACTCGTTTGGAGTTCCTCTTTCAGAATTCTTAAAATCATTTATCGTATTATCTTGCATACTCTCAGCGGTAGAAAGTCTTCTTCTAAAAATCCTATCTGCTTTCAAATAAGAATGACATTTAGCATTAAGTTGATAAATAATGCTGCTGATGTGATCTAGAAACATTTTTAGCAAACAAATTAATTATAAAATAATTAGGCTGATTTTCTTATGCTTCTTTTAAGCATCTTTTGAAGGCAGTTTCATACAGCCGGTTCAGACTGGTTGTGGGTGACGGCAGCGTCACTGAGATAAGAAAGATGCTTCCCGTGGTGACTGCCCAATCCCAGGTGCGTCTAAACCCAGTCCAGAGGGACATGCACATGTAATGTTACATGGAACATGTTACTACTCACATTCTAGTCTGGAACACCTGGCTTTAGAGTTACTTGAACATATTTCAGGCTTTAGTGCCTGCAGGGAATGTACTATGCAATCTGCCACTTTATGGGTTTGTTTTCTTTTGTAAATATAAAAGTAGATTGATTTTTTTCTCAGCATACTTGAAAACGTATCATAGTCATCCCCGCCTTGTTTCCAGTGAAATCCTTTAGGAGACAGAGATACGTTTCATTCACGAAAATGAAAGTGGGAATTTTTGCAAAAAATCAAGTGCCTCGGACAAGTGGTCTTGAGGGAATAGGATGTGGCCCAGCTCCCCCAGCAGAGGGCAGCACTATGTGGGAAATCGGAGGTCCCTAGGAGAAGTCTTCCCAGTCCGACTAAAGTGTTGAGAAACGTTTCTTTTAACGGAATTTTACACAGTTGTGAAATGATGCAATAGTTCCTTTTGAGGCTGAGTATCTTGACTAAGTGGTCACATACCAAAATGTAAGGATATGTCATCATAATGACATATTGCACATTTTCTGCCTTCTGTGTAAGATACAACTTCTTTTGTTGAAAACATCTTCTTTTAAATGTTCTCAAAACAGCCTCACGTTGTGAAAATTGCAGGATTTATTGCAGCAATCCATGTGTCAGTGTTCTTACATTCCATGGTATTTTGAATGCCCGTCATGTGGCCATTAAGGCGTTCAGTTGTTACCTTTCTAGACTGGCTTTTAAGCTTTTTATTCAGTTTAAAGCTTTTTCTTTTTCATCTGTTAAGTTCAGCTCCAACAAATGTATTATTTTTTAGCATTTTCTAAGTGCAAGCTCCTTTGCAAACGCTTTGGTCCCCGGCTGAGTTCAGCTGCCCTTCTTCCCCCTCCGCAGCTCGGTGGTGCGGTGGTGCGGTGGTGCGTGCGTGCGTGCGTGTCCCTCCCTCAGACCCAGCAAGCAGAGGCGGGTGCCCGGCAGCAGCCCCCTGCAATCTCAGCTCCTACATTAATGCTGTTTACTTCTTCGTCTTTTCTTATCATGAAATATATATGTGCGTACAGAACAGTTCACAAAGTGTGCCTGTGCTGTTTAATGGGTACTTACAAAACAAACACTTGTGTAACCCCATTCCACAAAAATAGAACTTTGGCAGCCTTGAGGAATACTCGCCTAGTTTGTGGCTTCCTCCCCACGGTAATCCTATCCCTTCACCTAGAGTATCCCCAGTTCTAGCTTTGTGATAATCTTGAGCATTTTCTAAGTGCAAGCTCCTTTGCGGATGCTTTTGTCAAAATGATAGTCATACCTTTTTCCTTTATGCTTTTATACCCTATGCACACATCCCAAAACAATGGTCTGGTTTGCCTGCTTTGAACTTCCTATGAACGGAGTTACTCTGTTGCAATGCTTTTCATCCATCTTCCTCTGTCCACTATCGTGTTTCTGATGTCGTCTATACTATGCAGCACTTGGCCCTGTCATTTGGGTGGTGATAGGCTATACTGCTCATTGTATAAGTACTTCACAACTCAGTGGTTCTCCTGTGAGTAGGCACTCAGGTTGTTTGCAGTTTTTGGTCACTGTGAATAATGCTGCTACAGGTATTCTTACACATGTACACCAGTGCACGTGTTCACATGTTTTCAGGTAGGTGCTGGCACACTTTAACAGTTCTTTAGCAAAACACCTCTTGAATCTAGACATCCAAACTTTAGAATGTAGGTGTCTTTGCAATACACTTATCAGCTGACGTTTTATGTGAAAACTTTGTATTCCTGTCCCCAACCTCAACACTAGATTTTAAACAAGACAGTGTATATGGGGGCTGGGGGGTTAGCTGAGAGGAAGTCTCAAATTATATTCCAAATAGAACTGTTAAATACTAATGCTTTGGAAGGTGCAGCCAGAATCAACAAGGGGCATGCGTGATGGTTAATTACCTGTGTCAGCTTGACTGAGGGGTGTCCCAGTGTTTGGTTAGACACCATTCTGGGCATATCAGTGAGGGTGATTCTGGGTGAGATTCACATTGGAATAGAGAAACTGTGTTAACCAGATCACCTTCTCCACTGTGGGCCAGCCTCGCCCATTTCACGGAAGCCTGCATAGGACAAAAGGCTGAGCAAAGGAGATTCGCTCTCTCTGTCTCTCTTCCAGCTGGAACCTCGGTCTTCCACAGCCTTTGGACTTGGACTTGGACTGGGACTATACCATTGGCTCCCCTGGGTCTGCAGCAGGTTTCTGGGGCTTGACGACAGACAGTTGGACTGCTCAGTCTCCTTAATCACGTAAGTCAGTCCCATGCAATAAATCATATATTATAACATATAGTATAACAATGGGATACTGTATACGTATCTACTTGGTTGTTTCTCTGGAGAAGCCAGGCTAATAGAGAATGTTTTTGCTATACAAAGCAACTGTTTGAAATAGCCATATTAATCATTTAACAAATATTTCAGGCATTTTACATTTTACTATAACAGCTTGTTACTTATATATATAGGCACTTTACTGTGAATTAGTCATGTTTTAGGAAGTTGGTTAAGGTTGTGAGTTGATATATAGAACAATGCAATTTTCCCTATTTAAAATATTGAGAAATATGACGCCCTGGCTGGCGTAGCTCAGTG
The DNA here is from genome assembly GCF_004126475.2 of Phyllostomus discolor. Taxonomy (NCBI): domain Eukaryota; kingdom Metazoa; phylum Chordata; class Mammalia; order Chiroptera; family Phyllostomidae; genus Phyllostomus; species Phyllostomus discolor. The sequence continues at coordinate 7,028,903 of NC_040905.2, read as the reverse complement.
GATTGAGCGCGGGCTGGGAACCAAAGTGTCGCAGGTTCGATTCCCAGTCAGGGTACATACCTGGGTTGCAGGCCATGACCCCCAGCAACCACACATTCATGTTTCTCTCTCTCTCTATCTCCCTCCCTTTCCTCTCTGAAATAAATAAATAAATAAATAAAATCTTTAAAATATTGAGAAATATGCTCTAAATTAGCATTTATTTTTAAAATGTCTAATTTCACAAATAGATTTCTGTTTTTAAGTGGAGAATACGTAACGTGGACAACGCCACACCTAAAGCGGAAATGCTGGGTAACGGATTGTGTGTATTCCAAACTTGGCTAGCTAATGCAAGGCTGTTTCCCAAAGGTGTGCTGCAGTATGCCCCCCAGGTGTCTCCGGGAATTCTGTTGCTGACATCCTCACTGACCGGGGGAACCAAACATCCCCGTTTTTGAGGAAAAGTGTACTTTCAAGGGAAAATACCAATTACAAGACATAGAAGGATTGTAGAATGGGAAAGAAATGATTTCACAGACCCAAATGATGATAGATTAAGGGGGGGATTTTTAAATGGTGTCAAAATCATGAAGTAAATGGTGAATGGGAACCTGGCCATTGGTTAATTGCTACAAGGAAACCTCACACATTATTCTTTAATCACAAGGGGAAACACTTACCTGCACACTGGAGGGGAAAGAAAATCACTTAGTGTGAGATCAATCAATTGTCACAAAACTGTGGCTGTTAATCAGATATCATGTGCCTTTTGATGTATAATGCCACATTGATATATAATGTCAATTATGACATTATTGCCTATGGGCATTAATGCCTATGATTCATTATAGGCAAAGATACTTAAATTAGCCTTATTAAGGCTGTACTACAGTGTATAATTTGTAAGAGATGCAGGGCAGACTAAGGAGTCCAATGGCAGCAGCGAAGAAACCGGGCCAGTCCAGGCTGCTCTGCAGGAGGTCACTGGGCTGGGTTTTTTAAAAAGTCATCATCGTAAAAAAGAGGTTGTGATTGTTCAGAAGAAACGTAAGGGACATAAAATCCTGATGTAAGTTTGATCCTATATTTGATATTGAAGCAGATGAACCAGCTGTAAGGGATATTTTTTGGATTAAGTGGGGAACTTTGAACATAGTATTAAGACCTGGAAATACAGGTATTACGGTAATTAGTTGTGGGGGGTCTGACAAAGGATTGCTTTAATTACATTTTTATGGCTTTCTACAATGCATATGTGCTACTTTTGTAATAACTTTTAAAGATCACACACTAGATAAAAAGTTAATCTAATGGACAGGTTTTTATAATTGATTAATTTTTAATGGAGTATATTTTCTGGTCAAAATTAAGGTATAGAAGACAACTGTTTTTCTGCCAAATAATAATTCATGCATGATTATCATCTTATATTATGGATAATCTCACTGGAAATAATTATCACCTTGATCGATATTAAAAAGACCACTGCATAGGACCGCAGTTAACCTACAGTCTTCTTCCATCTCGATTGCGTGTATTTTGATATAGTTCTTAAACTGGGTGGACTGTGTTTTTCTCCATTCCTCTAACATTTTGTAATGTTGGCCCCCTAGTTTTTATTTCTGTTATATTCAGCTTATTAAAGCAGAAGTGAATTGATTAAAATAAATTATGAGGAGTTTATATATAGACAGCAATCTATAATTATGAATAGTTTTTATGCTCCACTCACTTCATTTTATTTATATGTATGTTTAAAAACATGCACCTCTTCTTTCTCCTGCTGTACCTTGAAAGCCTGGAGTATATAAACAGTCAGTTTTCTCGTGTGTTTCCATCAGAAACTCTTCTGTTGATTGATTTGATCACAAGACGGGGGTCAGATCATTTTGGCCCATGAGTTAGCAGACACGTGGACAGCAGCATAGTGACAGCTGTGACCCACCAGCTCTCCGCTGTGCGGAGCTGTCCTGGGCATTGTAGGCTGTTTAGCAGAACTGGCGGCACACACACCGCAGCCGGGACCGTCGAAAAAGCCTCCAGACATGGCCCCCCGAGGGGCAGAATAGACCTCCAGGAGAACCACTCAGTTAGCGCTCTCCATGATGCTGAGTGGTGTTAGTCTATTTATCTGTTTATCAGTCCCTCGTAGACCATTCAGTAGAGCTGCTGTTGAGAAAACTTATGCTAATTGTTGGGTGCGTTGGGTTTATCCAAGGGGGTGTCTAACCCACTGAAGGTGAGTATGGGGTGGGGTCGTGGAACCCTTGCTTGGAACCAGGAGCCGAAGTTGGAAGGGCCGGTGGAGGTAAGCAGGCGGAGGAACTGGCTGTGTTACTGGAGGTGCGTGCAGTGTGCCCTGGGAACATGGAGGGAAAAGTCCAGTTTGGGGGGGACGATGAGGAGGGGGCAGGCACAGACCGTGGTCAAGGAAGCCTTCTCAGGGATGCTTGAGCTAAGTGTGAGAGGATGATTAGGAGGTTGTCATGTGAACAGAGGGATGTATGGGGTGATGTCAAAAGAGTCCTGGAATTTTATGTTCGAACTGAGGTCAGCAACTCTGCCAAGGGTCATTTCTAGAAGTGGTTTAATCAGTCCCGTAAGATAAGAGTAAGGCCACAACACAAAGGACTGACTGTGCGACAGCAGTTGGCTTGCCCTGTCGGCAGTCATCCTATTTTTAAAAATTTGCATGTTTAATAATGTTACAGGACTCCGTTGCAATGATGAATACAGAAGGCTATCATTGCAGCTTTAATTTCTAAGTTGTGGGGAATTTTCCAGCCGTATTTCTCTTACTGATTGCTAGTTTAATTTTGTTATGGTCTGAAGACATACTTCGTATGACTTGTATTCTTTTACATTGGACCAAGTTTGTTTTATGGCCCAGAGTACAGTCTGCCTCGTTGAATGTTCTGTTTGCACCGGAAGGAAATGCTTACTCAGGTGGATGGGGCGTCCTGTAGTGGGGTGGCGTTGTACGGGCAGGTGGCGGACAGGGTTGCTCGTGTCCCTCTGTCTTCACTGGTGTCCTGCCTGCTCCTTGCTGCAGTTACTGAGAGAGGAGTGAGTGTTGGCGTGTCAGGCGGTGCTCGTGGATTTATCTGTTTTTCCTTTCAGAATGCTCAGTTCTTGTCTTGTGTGTGTTGAGGTTGTGTTGGTAGGGATGTATACACACTTAGAATTGGAGAGTTGACCCATTATCATTATTGTCATTGTTGTTGTTATTATCTAATTTCCCTCTTAAACAGTGATCGTATTCTTGTTCTGGAGTAAGTCTGTGTGATATTACTATAGCCACTCCAGCTCTCTTTCACTGGTGTTTGCGTGGTATAGCTCGTCATTTTACTTCTAACCTATATAGGCTTTTATAGTAAGGGGACTTATTATAGATAGCATATACTTAAAAAATCCGCCCTGGCTGGCGTAGCTCAGTGGATTGAGCTCGGGCTGCAAACCAAAGTGTCGCAGGTTCGATTCCCAGTCAGGGTACATGCCTGGGTTGCAGGCCATAACCCCCAGCAACCGTACATTGATGTCTCTCTCTGTCGCTCCCTCTGTCTCTCTCTCTCTCTCTCCCTCCCTCCCTCTCCCTCCCTCCCTCCCTTCCCTCTCTAAAAATAAATAAATAAAATCTTTAAAAAATGAATTACTTTCTTAAAAAATGTACATAAGGATTTTATATATATATATATATATATATATATATATGTAAAAAAAATCCAACCTGACAATCTGTTTTTATTGGTATGTTTGGATCATTCACATCTTGTCATTATCAATATGGTTGGATTAAAATCTGCAATCTTTCTCTGGTCGGGTGGCTCAGTTGGCTGGAGCATCAGCATGTACACTGGAAGGCTGCAGGTTTGTTTGATTCCTGCTCAGGGCACTTGCTTAAGTTCCGGGTTCCGTCACTGGTTGGGGAGCATGCTGGAGGAGAGTGATTGATGTCTCTCTCTCACATCAGTGTTTCTCTTTCTCTCAAGTCAATATTTAAAAAAAACCCATATCCCCAGGTAAGGATTAAAAAAATAAAAACAATCTTTAAAAAAATCTACTGTCTTGCTATTTGTTCTCTCTGTTCACTTCTTTGCTGTCTTCTGTTTGGTTAATTGAGCATTTTTCTTATGCTGGCATTTTATCCTCACTACTCACTTATTATTTATATTTCTTAAATAAATTTTAGTATTGCCCTAGAGTTTACAATGTATACTTGCAATTAGTCCGAGTATGTCTTCAAATACCATTTGCTTCATGTGTAGAATTTGTCTTTTCATTATATAGCACCGGCTTTAAAAGTGTGTACAATCCTATCTACCACTAGTTACATTATTTTAAATTCTGAACCCTATAACCTTGGACTGTGTGTGGCAAATCCTTAACAACTGCCTGAGGGGGGATAAAAGAACCCTTATTATTGCGTCTATTTCCGTGGCGTGAGCGCTCCACTGGTGGTCGTGTCAGGCTGCCACGGAGCCACGGCTGACTGCGGAGCTGGGGAGAAGTGAGCGCAGTCCTTGCACCCGGCCAGGGGCGCAGGCGCCTGCGCACGCTGCTTCGCCCCGCCCAGACCGTCCCTGGTGTCGCTGAGTTCTGTCTTTGGTTTTTGGTTACTGTTTATATTCCTGGGACCTACAACTTTCCATTCTCAAGCTTTCCGGTATCCAAGGAGTCTGCAGCTACATGGTTTACCCTTGTGCAAGGTTACCTTCTCTTGCTGCTAAAGACTGCAAGGTCATTAAAGACAAGCATATCCCCTTCAAAGGATCCCTTTCCACCTTCGAAAATGCCGCTAGAGGCTCCCACATACCACTCTGTAGGAACTGCGCCTGGACCCTTGCTGGACGACGCACCACAAGGAGATGACGCACCGAGCCCTTCTGCAGTTAGCAGTTGTTGGCGACAGCTAGCCGGAGCTGGCTGCCCTGCCCCGCCCCTGGGGCTTAGAGCAGATTTAGTTTGGGGAAACGATCTGTGAGGATGAGAGGACAGCCTGTGCATGTTGTCTCACCAGGAGAACGTGAATCACTGGGTGGGGATAGGTTAGCCAGAGGTCTGTGTTTCAAGGAACTAAAAATAGCCGCCTTGTTGCTTGCTCGCTTCTAAACAGTCCCCAGCGTGGGCCAAGCCGTGCCGGTGGCCAGCGGGATGAGATCCTAGGTTGTTATTGACAGCGGGACTGGGCAAACGGAGCAGCACAGAACGTGCAGTGCTTTCTGGAGGAGTCTGTTTTGAGACAGTCTTCAAGAGCAGTTCAAGGCCAATGTCTCACTATGGAAGGGAGAGTTCGAATCACTCATGGTAACTTCTCCATAACTTCAATGGAAATGTTTTGGGAGGTGCGGGTGGGGTAGAGAACTGAGTACAATGCTCCTGTACTCGGGACCGAGGATTCACGTGTGGAGACGAGGAAGGGTCCTAAGGGGGCTACAGTGTACATGCAAGATAACGTTTCGAGGAATGGTAACCTTGACTGAGCAAACACATAGGTTAGCACTTTTCTGCTGTTATCTTTTCTCCACATGCCAGGATGTAAAACAGTAAAAAGGGAATTGGAAGGCTCTGAAAGCTAATTTCTCATGCCTTGCTCCCTTTTTCAAAGTCTCGGTCCTGCACGCTGCCACCAACTTATCAGCATTCTCCCAGAGGGTAATTGGACCATAAAACACATCTCTATGATAAATAAAAGTATGTAAGCTGGAGTTGCAAATCATTTAAATTTCCGTAGGGATGGTGATTCCAAAACACTCCTTAGTGAACTGTTGTCACTATCAATCACCTTTATAGCTAAGGAATTTAGGCCTTTTTTCTGCCCCAAATATACGCTTTTTTTCCCCTATGAGTTAAAGAATACTTACTTAGATTTATCCTAATAACAACACCTTAAACACGGAAGAACCATTGTAAGTTACACTATAGTTACTTCCCATTTTTCATTTCTTTTAAACCATGTAGTTTTTAGAGATGAAAGGAATTAAATATTTAAAAAATTATAAGATGTAGTAAGACATAAAAAAGAAAAATTAATCATAACTCCAACACTCAGAGAGGACTGTTAACATTCATAGTATTTTCTGCATCTTTTTCTGACATAAATATTTTTAAAGTTGGAATTATACTGCATGTGCAGTTTCCGATGCTAACATTTCCACCACGCACATGCAGAAAAGACTTTTATGCAGAAAAGACTTTTGTCTTTTCCTGCCCTGTAAACATTTTGGCTCACTAGTCATTATTTGCTGAGTCATAGCCCATCACATGGATGCTTCATAAACTTCATAAACTTCATCAATACAGTTCCCTTTTCTATAACGTCAAATTCCCTTACCTAGAGCCTTTTATCTCCTACAATCTCAAAATCCAGGCATCGAGTGGTGAGAAGAAAAGTGTCTGTGTGACTCATCTGAGGGCACCTGAGCTGGCCTGATCTGATGAGGTGGCAACACTCACCTACACGGACAGGAGGCTGTTTACTAGCTTAGCCCGTCTCCTTTCAAGTGACGTGTTTCCCAGCGCCCGTGTGGATGGCCTGTAGGGTGTCCTCCCCAACCCTCAGGTCTAGGCTCTGCATTCTGCAGCCCCCCAAAATGGTGAACTCAGAAAATTCCTGTCCAAGGGTTTTAGACCAGAGATTATGGACAGGTTTTAGATATTTTTTTGTTTTCATTAATAATATGGCAATGAGCACTCATGTGTTTACATCCTTTGTGTGTCCTTCCCATGAGGGACCCTTTACTACATAGAAAAGAGATGTGCGAGCACTATTACGTCTCAAGTTTTTCAGTGATGTCCTTGGAGGGTTCACCCCCAGCCGCGTTTAAGAGGGCCCAGCCTGGGTGTCTTCCCTTGGCTGAGTAATTACACATTCTATTTATTCAGTATGTTAACAAACTATAGAAATGGTCCCTGAGAGTATAGTCTTTATTTTCAGTATTCTTACAGGTAAATTGTAAGCCCTGGCTGGCGTAGCTCAGTGGATTGAGCTTGGGCTGCGAACCAAAGCATCGCAGGTTCGATTCCCAGTCAGGGCACACGCCTGGGTTGCAGGCCACGGCCCCCGGCAACCGCACATTGATGTTTCTCTCTCTCTCTCTTTCTCCCTCCCTTCCCTCTCTGAAAATAAATAAATAAAATCTTTTAAAAAAAAGATAAATTGTATTACTTTTGTGTGTAATTGGTCCTTTTCTCATTTTTCTATTGGGCTGCTAGTGGATTTCTTAATAATTTATTTATTTATTTTTAAATTAATGAATTCCCTTTTTATATTATGCATGCCAAACATTATTTTAATTTTCTAATTAATTTTGTTTGTGATATATCGTATAGTCAAATTTATTGATTTAGCAATGATAAATTTTATTTTTAAAAGAGTGGAACTTTCAGTAAATATACTTTCTATTGTCTGTATCATGCATTAGCCTAAATGAATATAATATATATAATTAATGTATATAATTAATGTCCCCTGTAACTTGATTTTTGTCTATTAATTGGCCAAAATCCAAAGGAGAGAGCATTAGAGACTTATAACACTACCATTTCTTTCCATTTCTCTAGTGTGTTCTAAGTTTCATATTTGATATTATGAGAACATTGTCCAGTACAGGAATCTTCTTAATGATACCTATATTTCATTATGACTTGAAATATTTTTCTTTATAAAATGATCCTCTTTATATACTTTATTTACCTTGATTTTTCCTTTGTCCAATTTTATTATTGCCAGCTTTATTTCTTATTTGCCCTTTTCTATGTATCTTGGCCTATAATTTTCCTTTTTAACTTATACCTGTCACTTTGTTTAATTTTATTTAGCTAATCTGATTTTATGTTGCAGAATTTAAGCCATTTAGGCTTATTGTTGTAACTGGTATATCTGTTCTGTTGTATTTCTCTGGTTCTTTTGTTAATTATTGGATATTTCTATTTTTATGTCTTTTTAAATGTCATAAGATTTTTTTAGTATTTCAGAGGGTGAATGCCTTATTTTAAAATTTTACTAGTATTATATTTAAATTAAAAATGTTTTAATTTGTAACTAATTATCAGACTCAATATTTAAACAGTTGAATCTCCACGATTTAAATTCTCTAACGTATCCCACTTTCTTTACTTTTTCTCTATTAAGCCTCTCTCTATAATTGTCAATGTAATTTAATATATTTGTTTCATACTGTAGCCTAGTGGAAGAGCGGCAGTAAACAAACAAAAAATAGATAATATGGGATTGCCACCCATTGTGATTCTCGACTTTTATCCATGGGATTTTAACAATAAGCAGTCCATCAATTTTAGTTTTCAGTGTTGTTATGGTTTTATATGTTTGTGTTTTTGTAAGCATTTTACTTGGAAGATGGAAGAAATGATTTAAAATTTAAAATGGTTTAGGCAGACTGATAATTCACACACACAAAGTGGAACTTTTTAAATTAATTTTTATGTAGAATAAATCACCTCAACTGCTTTAAATGAGCTCTCTAGAGCTCACAGAATGTGTTAAATGTTGCAAGACTGGGGGGTAGCTCAGGTAGGTTTGTGGTCATTTGCAGTAGGTGGACGGGTGCTTCATTTTGCATTACAGGGATGTCAGGGGTTACTCTCTTGGCCCTTGGACCACCTTTTCTGAGGGGGCATCATGGGAACTTCCTGTAGGACAGAGACAATTAACCCCGTCCATGTTGTTCTCCCCCTGTTATTCCTCTGCTGTAGAGCAGAAGTTCCCGCCCTTGTCTGGCCAGGGGCCGAATGAAGATAAGTGAAACTTGTGTTGCTAAGCTGAAGTGCAGGTGTCACTCTGATCTAATCTGGTCAAGGTAGGAAACATGAGCTCTGCGTGACCGCACTCATCTTTCTTGCCCAACTGTCTTCCCAAGCACGAGAACCCCATGCTCCTGACTGCTCTGAGACCCTGGGCTGGTAGAAATGACTTCTGTTCTTGAGATGTATTTTGCATCTTTTCTCTTCATTTCTAATAGGTGTCTCGGTCTGATTCTCTCCAAGCTGGGTTCTCTTAAATATATTTTCTATCTAACCTACTTTGCAATTCCTTTTACCATGCTATACATCCCACCTTTCTCATTTCTTGCCTAGCTAGGACAACAAAATCCTTTGAACTAGTTTCTCTGCATCCAGTCTCATGCTTTTTCAAACTCTTTCACAGACCCTTGTGATAATTTTTATCATTGAATCGGAGTGTGATTTTACCCACCTAAGTGTTCTAAATGCCTTCCATTGCCTTCGAAGAGACAGCTTAGCAAGATGTGATTCCCTCACAATCTCGTACTAACCCATCATCTATTCACTTACTCTCCAGAGCCTAGAACATTGTATTTCCTAAGTGAACGGTTTCAGACGGCAGGAGTAAGCCTCTGGCTGTGGCCAGTGATGACGGGTGGCGGGCGCACCATTGAAAGAAACAGTACCGGGAAGCAGAGGCGGGCAGCGTTAGTGATAGGGAAGCAGCAGCCTCAGGAGCTATTCCCCAGTTTAGTTACCGGGACTTTTACAGTTCCTTTGGGGATGATACACATGTAGAATCAAGTTTAAAGAATAACAAGAGGAGAATTCCAGGTCCGATGGGCAGTGCAAAGGCAAGTTACGAGGTGGGTGTTACGGGCGAGGCGAGGGAGAGGTGAGGAGCTCTCTGGAGGAAGACAGCTTGGGCTGCAGCCCTGGCTGGTCGACTTATCAACTCGGGAGAGTCGCCTGACTTCCCTGAGGTTTGGCTTCTTTGGCCAAACGAATAACACGAGTATCCTCCTGATGAGCATGTTGGAAGAACTCATTCATCGATTCAAGTAAAGATCTCGACATAGCAAGCGTTCTATAAAACCTAGCTGTTATTGTTATTATTACTAACCTCATTTGTTTGAAAGAGAAAATAACTTTTTGCTAAGGTTTCTCGATCTCAGAGTTAGATGATATCAGCCATCAGCTGCTTCCTAGTTTACCGGAAAAGTCCAACTTTCAAATACAAATAAGAAAAATAATAAATAAAATCACCTGATTCTTATTTTTAAAGGTAGAACCGTTTTTGTTCCCCCATTCCACACGCAGTTATTTCAAATACTCTATTTAAAATTTGGGCTCTTGTCTTGTATCCTTTAAGAGCAAAAGGCTACACACTTGACTCGTAACATATATTTCAAACTCAGCACTCAGTCATGGTAGTGATAATCCTCGAGATGGTAACTGTTTTTTTTTTTTTTTTTTTTTTGTAAATTTATAAACCATTGCCTAAGGGTGCATGAGAGCAGCCCCCAACCCTTGAGATATTTTAGAGAGGATTTTAGAGCATGGTCAGGTTAAACTGTGCTATAAAGGCCCTTGTCTAACTCCAAATGATTCTCTTGCCTCTATTTTCTACTCTCTGTTTCTCTTACCTGCCGGCCTCCTTGTCTGGCATACGCACCCAAGGCCGGCTTCACTCCATTTTTGACTAAGAGCAGAAGAAGCACTGCTGATGGTGAGGTGGCTTTCATTGGAGGGGACATGTATGGCACAGGGCACAGGGGCACAGGGGACAGGGGAGGGAAGACAGAGACGCAAGGAAGGACTGAGTCACGTTTGGAGAACTTACTTGAGTTACGTGAGGACAAACGTAGCCTACTGTTTATTTTCTTCCTTTCCAAAACAAAATTGAATCCCGGGGGACAGACTGTGATGCTCCCATGTGCCCCCCCCTCCCCCCACGTGTGAAGCGAGCACGGGCGGTGGAGTGACCCCTTTCTCAGAACTGTGGTTTGGGGGAGGATGTGCGTGTGAATTTTGAACTTTTTTGTTCAGATATTAACCCTAGGCTCAATAGCCCACCGATCCCAAACTGTAACGTTATTATTAGCTTAAGGCATAGACCCCCAAAATGCAAACCTGCTCTAAATACAAGGCAGAGTTTGTGCGTTTTGTTGTTGATTTTTTCATGCAAGAAAATAATACCGCTTTTGGATAGACAAAACAATACAATTCTAATATTTATTTGAATCGTGCTTTCTTTTTTTACTTTTACTGCCCTTTGCTTAATATGGAGATGCTACGGTCCTCCTGCTGTTTGGAAGGAACGGCATGTCCTCCCGTGTAATTCCCCTCGGCTTCATGCTCCAGCTCAGCGTCGTGCCCGTAAACACCTCCTTCTCTCTAACTAGGAAAGTGTTGCAACAAATCACCTACAGGAGTTTGTGTATACACACACTGTAAGCTAGGAATGAGCAATGTTTTTATAGGAAAACCAGACTCTTGTATTGCAATTTGAATGGGAGGCGATTAGACTTGTTTTTTATTAGAGATTAGTACATCATGTTAGGTTAGAATTCACTTTTTTAAAAATTATATAAATCATAAATGTTAGCTCCATTTTAAAATAAAGCATTCGTCACTGCTCCCCACCCCACTTCCCTGTGTGCCGGCTCATCACAGACTCTTTGAGTCGCCGATGCTGACCTGGCGTCTCCTCAACTGGAGTTGAATAATTTTTTCAAAGGATCTTGTCAAATATCTGTCTATGCAGGCTTACATACAGGGGTTGGCAAGAGTCGATTTATAGCCCTGGCTGGTGTAGCTCAGTGGATTGAGCGCGGGCTGCGAACCAAAGCATCGTAGGTTCGATTCCCAATCAGGGCACATGTCTAGGTTGCAGGCCACGGCCCCCAGCAACCGCACATTGATGTTTCTCTCTCTATCTCTTTCTCCCTCCCTTCCCTCTCTAAAAATAAATAAATAAAATCTTAAAAAAAGAGAAGAGTAGATTTACAGTTGTGAGTATGTGAAACACAGTTTATTTTTGTATTACTGTTTGTTCATTATTGTGTTTTCCATATGAGCAACTGTAAACCTACTTTTGCCCACCCTGATATATTCATGTTTTTTGTTGAAGGGGCCGCACATTTCTGAGTTTAGTTTAGACAATGTAACAGTACAGAGACGAGGAATTGTACATGGTGTGAATAAGCCCTTTCTCAGGGCTATTGTTGGACAGAAATGACTTTGGACCTTTCTGACATTTATGAGCCCGAGTGGAATTTCACTGTAATGCATGTGTGGGCTGAAAGGTTGGTGTACGGTAGGCATATGCAGTGTTCACGTAAGTCCATGAAATATTTGCCATGTGTGGTTCTACCATCTCCGTATCATAAGATGGATCGCGTTTCTGTGAGGATCTTCACGAGTCTCCATTTGGCTCCTCTCACCTCTCCCGGGCCGATGGAAGACCCGTCCTTCCCCAGGCTGTATCGTGGGAGAACACAGCAAGAGGGGGAGAAGGAAAATGAGGGAACGTTTTGTGTGTGTGTTAGCTTATCATATAATACAGCTAAACATTGTCTCTGCATGCTCATTTGGCGTCCAGGCCTTCAGATGTGAGCATGGGGGAGGGGGAGGGGAGCTGGGACCACAGGTGTGTGTGGGGGCGCCAGTTATGCCAGGTGCGTGAAGGTGCCCCTTTTCCTGTCTGTCTGCCCCCTCCCATTTAACTAGTGCTTCTCCCTCCCATTGCTCAGGCCAGAAGTCTCGGAGACAACCTCGGATACTCTCTTTTCACACTCTCCTACTGATTTCTTAGAGGTCAGGTGGCTGTGGTTTTAAACTCTATTTACGCAACAGACTGAGAAGAGATATCAAAGGTCTGGAAAACAAAGGCAACAGCTTGATGCAACCAAGCCGTGTGGAATCACCAGCGAGGGGGCCTCCCTTTCTCCTAAGGCACACGGTACTGAACACAACGGACTGCAGGGCGGGTCATAGAGAAAGTCGAACTGACTTCCAAGAATTGAAGTCTTTCGGAGTGCGTTCTCTGGCCACCGGGGAATTAAGTTAAATGATTCAAGAAAGAAGAAAGTGAAGTCCCGTCGATGATGCCGACATTGAGCACCACACCGGGACACCTGATGAGTTTCATTCGTGCTGAAGGATTTTCGGTTTGCATCCGCAGGGCGCCCGTGACTGACTTCGGTGCCATCATGGACACTCGGCGGTAAGAGATGCTGATGCGAGACTGGATTCCAAGGTCAGGGGTCAGGACACAGGTCAAGAGGCCGGCTGATTTCTGTGTAAATAAATACATTAAGTCTGGAGAGAGATTTTAAAGCCAAAATAACTATTAATCCAGAACTTAGCTCAGAGCTTAGCTGCCAACATTCCCTTAAGATCTTAGCACGTTGTTGCGGAGACAGGTAGAAAGGCATTAGGTTGCTAAGCGGTGCCTGTCATTTAGGTAAGTTTCTTTAAAGCTCTCCTTGTGTATGTTAAAATAGATTTACCTTGGGGTCTAATTACAACCTGTCTCAATGAAGCAATTTGAAGATGAGGCTGCACACCCGATTGAAAGAGCAGCAGGAATAAGGTGCTCTGTGTGCCCCGTGTGATTTCTTTATTGTTTTGGTTGAGTTGCTGGAGTCCGAGATGCCTGCTGGGGGATGATGTGGTGCGGGAAGCGTCTCTCCAAAGCACCTCCCACTGCCTCCTGAGTCAGCACCTGGTCTGCATCCATCCCAGCATTAACGTTCCACCTGCGATTCAGGCCGGAGATTCCCGCTCAAATGCTCGGACCCAGGAACATAGCTATTAGCTGTGCGACTCCTGGATCCTGCCAGCCGAGGCTGTAGCATTGATTTCTCTGAGATTCGGGGAGGGGGGATGTGGCAGGGACAGGATGTGTCTGCCAGGGGGGTGCATGCTGGCTCCAGAGGGACCCGGGAGGTGACAGCAGTTACGTGTCATGTGGGATTTAGGCCTGGGTTAGCATCTCGATTCCCTCCTTCCCTTGGTGCCATACTGCCATCATCATATAAAGGCATTTGTACTTTCACGGTATCACTAAATAGTTTTAAATACTAGACAGTTCGTGGCTGATTTCAATGATCTTCTCTTAATCTTTCCACTCCTTCTGTGTTCGCATTTTTTAGTCTCTGTGTCCAAATCTGAAGGTGATAACTTTGGAATTGTCATGCCTGTGTTAGGGTCCAAGGGAACTAGACATGTGCCATTCATTAATTCCTCAAAAATGTTTCAGTGTGGTGGGTAATTGACAGACCTTGGGAATATACAAAATAAAAAACTAAAAAAATCACTGCTTGCCCTGGCTGGTATAGCTCAGTGGATTGAGCACGGGCTGCAAACCAAAGCATCGCAGGTTCAATTCCCAGTCAGGGCACATGCCTGGGTTGCAGGCCATGGCCCCCAGCAACCACACATTGATGTTTCTCTCTCTCTCTCTCTCTCTCTCTTTCTCCCTCCCTTCCCTCTCTAAAAATAAATAAATAAAATCTTTTAAAAAATCACTGCTTTACGGAGCTGACTGTGTGGCGTGGGGGGTAATGACCAAAGTTCAGACAGGTGTGCAGCGGCACTGATGGTTTCTATGATGACGTCCTGGCGCTGGAAGTTCAGCAGGGGCTCCTCTGAGAAAAGGATGTTTGGCCTGAGATCTGAAAAGTAGCAGCTACCCAGGGAAGCCCCTCAACACTGGACTGGTTCTCCAGGGACAGTGCCAACTCCTTACTACTCTTATGATTGCAGTCTTTGTTGTCATTCCTTTGAATGGGCATGTGAGTAGTTTTCTCTTCCTTAGGATTTTTCTAAGTTGAGCAATACTATCATTTTAACAGTATTTTAAAATAATTGCTTTTAATAACACCTGGAAGGTATTAAAAATGCAAGGTTGCTCCCTGGCTGGTGTAGCTCAGTGTATTGAGCGTGGGCTGCGAAACAAAGGGTCGCTGGTTGGATTCCCAGTCAGGGCACACATGTGTGTTGTAGGCCAGGTCGTCAATAAGGGATGTGTGAGAGGCAACCACACATTGATGTTTCTCCCCCTCTCTCCTTCCCTTCTCTTCTCCCTTAAAAAAAAATGAAAGCATGCTCACACGTGTAAACACCCTTAATTTTTCTCAGACTTAGGGAGAAGGTGCCAAAACAGCAGTATAAAGAACTCCCATATCCCCCTCGCCAAGATGCTCCAGTTCTTGACATTTCACCACAGTCGCCTCATCGCTCTCCATCCGCCCTGATGAGTCTTTTCCTGAACCATGGGAGAGGAAGTTGGACGCCTGACGCTCTGTCACTCTTACTGCTCCTATTTGTGTTTCTCAAAACACAAGGCTACTGTTCTGTCTGACCCTGTCAGTCAGGCCCTCAACGATGACAACACTGTCATCAGGTCCCCCGCAAGGTCTGCCAACCGTCCCAACAACGTCTCGCCTCTTTCCTGGTCCCGGATCCAGCCCAGGCTGACATGCTGCATGTAGGAGGCATGTCTCCTCAGCCCCCTTCCACCTGGGACAGCTCTCTTCCGTGACGGATGCCCGGGCCTTTCAGTCTGTAGCGTGTTCTGCATCTCGGGTGAAAACAGGGTGGCCAGTCTTTCCTCATGTCCAGACTTGGACCATTAATAGCATTATCTTTAGTAGCCACATCAGTACCTTTCCTTCTTCATGAATTCATTCAAAACCATTTATCAAGCATCCGGTGTGTCAGCTGATGGCAATAAGGCCGTGAACAAAACAGATGAAACTTCTCGTCTTCCCGAAGCTCACAGGGTATGTCGGTATACAGTTGTACTGCAGCCGTCTCAATGAGTCTCCTCTTTTTGCTCCATTAGACTCTTCCCGTATTTTGTTATGATAACTTATGAGTCATGTTTCACTGAACATGCTTTAGTTGTAGCTTTGTGCATATCACGATTATCCCATGCAGCTATGTTCCTTGGCAGTGAAAGGATCAGGTCTGAACAGCAGCTGTTTTAAAGGTAGCTTCACATGGACTCCCTATTTCTTTCTAGAAGAGCCAGGTCTTCCCAAATTCTTACCACTGGTTGTTGCCACTTAACGTTAATTCTTATTGCTTTGTCAATCAAAGCAAGCATGCTTTATTTCTTGGCTCCTGTCAAATGAAGGGCTGTTTGGTTGTAGCTTGTGTCTTCAATTTTCTAGCTTATAGATCACAGCAGGACAGTGGTGAACCCAACCGTAGCCTCAGCTGAAAGAACAAACTGCTGACCCAGAAATTTGTGTCAGTGTTTCAAATCTGATATATTTTTTGTATTTGTATCACCAAAAACTGGTACAAGACCAGCCTACTACATGGTAGCCATGCAGCAAATGTTGGATTTAACTTTTTTCACATGTTATCATTATTAAACATGGGTTCCATTTTAAATGGAAGGGACACTCAGTGTTTCTCTAGTTTTATTCTCTTGTTTGATTTACTCAGGGATGATGTGTGAATAGTTTGATATTGCACTTCATTACCATGGTAACAGCCACAAACACCAGACTTTTAAAGTGACACTGAATAAGTGGCAAAGTGCTGAAAAAGTTTTTCATTTGTATAGTGACATCTTGCTGGTTAGCAGTGATCGAAAGTAACAGAGGGTTCGGATGAAAACATATCAAACTGACTACTTTTTGAGCCATGGGAATGTTTGAGAAGTCACTGGAATTCAGAGACGGGGATGCTTTGGCTAATCTACAATCTGTGAAACTTTGTATAATAAAAGTGATACAGGAACATGGATGGGTTTGAGACTATCCTGCTAAGTGAAATAAGTCAGATGGAAAAGGGCAAAAACATAAGACTTCACTCACATACGGAATATAAAACAGAAGATAACAAAGGAACTCACAAAGCAAAGGAAACCAAACTCACAGGTACTGACACAGAATGGTGCTCCCCGGGGGAGGGGCTGGGGGAGGGCAGAGTGGGTCAAGGGGTCAAACGCAGGGCAATGGAAGGACACTGGACTTCGGGTGGGGCACACAGCTAAAAATGACGTCATGCCATTAACCAATGTTACCCCAACCTGTTCAATTAAAAACGAAGGATTTACAGGGTTTGGAATCAAGAGACCTGGATTGTAGTCTCCCCTCCGCAATGAAATGAATGCCCTCCTTTAATACTTCTGAATCTTAGTTTTCTCATCTAGGAAATATACACAACGTTCCCCTGATGGCAACCCAGATTTGCATCGGCTGGACCAAATGAAGTCATACATGTGAACATACATTTTAAAGTGTGAAGCGAATTACAAATATAAAATTGGACTCTGTTCCTTCTGGAGGCTCACGCACTGGGATTCTCCGCGACCTAGAACTGAGGGGCTCGGGTACTCGGCTGCAATCCCCATCACGGTCCCTTGGAACAGGCTTCTCCTGGCTGTGGTCCTGGCCACGCCGCTCCATCCATGTCCCAAACCGCTGCATTGCCGCTTTAAGAGGATGCACTGAGTGATACATACATTAAATCTCAATAAAGGTGTTTTTTTTTTTTTAAAGCCCACCAGTCAACCAGCCACCAAAGGCTTCTCACTGGACGCCTTTTCATGTGGGGCTCAGCTGTCTGGCCATATTACTGCATTTCTATTCTTACCCTCGCTCTCTGCTGTCTCTCAAAAGGTCAGCCCCTCTGACTTGATTACACTCAACGACTGCACTTCCTTCAGCTCCAAAGGAGGCTTCCCATGGTTCAGAGCAAGGGTGCTGGAGGCTAGGTTTGTCACTTTGCAGTTGTGTGATGCCGAGGCTTCTGGTGGGGTGATAGGAGTAACCGTGGGGCCACGGGTGTGCGTATCCATGAGTCACGGCAGCGCAGGGCTCAGAGCAGCGCCTGCCTGCCGCGTGGCGGCGCTATTTCACAGCAGCCCTCACTGTGGCGACCCCAGCCGAAACTGTGGCTCTGCTCGTCCTGTCGGCAAACCCAGGAGAGCCTTCCGACCGTCAAAGAGCCCTCCCTGGAGGACCTGGACGTGAGCAGAAAACATGGAAACAAGCCGTGAAGTGCACACACGGCCTTTTATGATTGCCCGAGTCAGATTTTACTCAAGGATTTGCTTCCCTGATACAATTGATTTCCTGTAGAAGGCAGAACAGTCTTTTGGATATGGTTTGCTTTTTTGCACATACGATGTCAGTATGGATGCATTTTTTTTTAAATAAAAAAAAATTTATTCATTGGTTTTAGAGAGAGAGAGAGAGAGAGAGAGAGAGAGAGACATTGGTTTGTTGTTCCACTTACTGATGCATTCAGTGGTTGCTTCTTGTATGTGCCCTGATCGGGGATCAAACCCACAACCTTGGCATATCAGGATGATGCTCTAACCAACTGAGCTACCCAGCCAGTATGTATTAAATCCTTCTCTTTTAAAAACATATTTTATTTATTTATTTTTACAGAAAGGGGATGGAGGGAGATGGAGAGGGAGAGAAATATCAATATGTGGGTGATACATTGATCGGTTGCCTCTCACAACCCCAACTGAGGACCTGGCCTACAACCCAGGCATGTGCCCTGACTGGGATTCGAACCAGCAAACTTTCAGTCTGCAGGCTGGCACTCAATCCACTGAGACACACCAGCCAGGGCTAAATTCTTCTTAAAAATGTAAAGATAAAGAGAAAATAAATCTTTCTTGACACATGATTTATATAAATATAAATACATACATACTACATATGTGTAAAATCTTCAGTGTAGCATTTTTGTGTACCCCCTTGAATGTCCCTGGCACACAGTGATGTTCAACAAATCCTTGAAGAACTAAATGAATGAATGGGCACAGATAATGTGAGTTCAGCTCCTGTTTCCTTAGCAGCGAACTGGCTGTGATCGCCATCATCTTGTATTTATGTGTTGCATTCTGCTCTCCAAAGCACATTTATGTTATTTTTACAATAGCATAACATATGGAGGAAACGGATTTTGTGTTCCAGTTACCCATGTCATAACTGCATCTGCATTTGCAGTGCATCTTGCTTAGAAACATTTCTGTAAGTTTTCCCTGGCTGGCATAGCTTAGTGGGTTGAGTGTGGGCTGTGAACCAAAGTGTCGCAGGTTTGATTCCCAGTCAGGGCACATGCCTGGGTTGCAGGCCACGGCCCCCAGCAACCGCACATTGATGTTTCTCTCTCTCTCTCTCTCTATTTCCCTCCCTTCCCTCTCTAAAAATAAATAAATAAATAAAATCTTAAAAAATATATTTCTGTAAGTTTTTTATTACCCCACTTTGTCCTCAGAACCATTCCATGAGCTAGGTCCGACAGGCACAAAGGAGAAGACAGGACTGCAGCACCTACAGGAACCCACACAGTCATAGCAGTAGGCTGGTTGTGGAGTTGAGACAAGCTTAACGCCTCACTTTGTCTTGGGTGACATTCCCATCCCGGCACCAACCTTTGTGGCCTGAAGGAGGCAGTGTTGCATTTGGTCAGATAGGGCACAGAGGATTGCAAAGAGATTTCCAGCTGTGGGGACCCAGAGTGTAGGAGAGAGAAGAGTTCTTCAAATGAAAATGTGGCACTTTTTTTTCAGAAGACGGATTGAATGCTGGGTTGGACAAAACAACACCTGAGCATTGTGCCGTGAACCCAGCGTTTTACCCCCCTTGCTTGTAATTCGATTTTCTGTATTTCTCTAAACACCTGTTTGTAAAATGGCAGGTCCCAAGTTGTTCGATGACCGGGTCCTCTCCTCCAATGCCCTAACAGACCACACCCATACTGTACGGAACATCGTATAGATTGGGGTGGTCAGGGTTGCTGAAGCCTTTTCTTTCACTTAAAAGTTTTATTTTAATATCTTTGGCAAATTTGAACTTCTCAACCAGTAAGTTTGTTGTTTTTCTTTTTAAAAATGTTTTTTGTACTTTTTTTTATGACCATTTATCCCCCTTATACCTCCTCACCCCCCACAATCACCACACGGTTGCCCATGTCCATGAGTCTTTTTCCTTTTTGCTTGATCCCTCCATCATTGTCCACATACACAAAAGAAAACTACTCAGCTGTAAAAAAAAAAAAAAAAAAGAGAAGAAAATCTTACCCTTTGCAACAGCATGGATGGATCTGGAGAGCATTATGCTAAGTGAAATGAGCCAGTCAGAGAAAGACAAACACCATATGATCTCACTCATACGTGGAACCTAATGAACAAACTGAACTAAAAGCAAAACAGGCAGGCTCATAGATAGCAAAATTTGCTGTTTTTCAATGGAGAAACAAACAAAATAACACTTGTGAGTGCAAATGGGTGTATTTTTAAAGGAGGCCGCAGTGGAAGTGCAGGGGCAGGGGTCCTGGAGAGGCAGAGGATTCCAGGTTTGCTTAAGAGAGCTACCATTCTAAAATAATATGTGTGATACTGGATTGTACATAAATATAGTATAAATGCTTGAATATACACGACCATACAAATCACACATATATATCTGAAAATCATTAGGACCAAAAAAGTTATTTAGTTTTGTAAGACTGGTCACTTGTATAGATTCGAAGCTCCATCTGTCTCTCCAGAATGTAGGCTGCCTCTTCTCCTTCAAATAAGAAGAAATTAAGGTGGAGTGTATATGGAGTAGAAGATGGAGCAGTCTGAAGACCGGATTCAAGTTCAACTTCTGCCTCCTTGAGAAGCTATGGAAGGTTTCTGGGCTTTGCATGGGCAGGGTGGGGCGGAGTCGGCGCTCTCTGACCTCACAGTCTGAATGGTGCTTTTGAAGTCACAGTGGGAAGCGTGACAAAGACTGCCTATCCCATTCTCTGTATCTTATAGATGTAGGAACTGAGGCACAGAAGCATTAAGTGATTTATCTGAGTGAGCATATGCGGGGGACCCCAAAAAGGAATTTATTTATAAAAAATTGTGTACTTTGTGTTATTTATTCTTTCATGTGTAAACTTCAGCCACCTTCAGAGTACTCTCCATTTGATGCAGTAGACCTATGAAGACTTTTTTCCCCACTGCTTGAAACAGTTTTTGACCTCATTGATTTTGATGCCATTCAGTGCTTCTGCAGTTTTTTGTTTCATCTCTTCCACATTGGCAAAATGTTTCCCTTTAAGGGCTTTTCATCTGGGGAAATAAAAGAAAAATCACTTGGGGTGAGATTGGGTGAATAGCAAGGGTGGGACATTGGGGATCGTGTTGTTTTTGGTCAAAAACTGCTGAACACTCAGTGCAGTGTGGGCAGGTGCGCTCGTAAATCACCCATCATGAACTGGGCAAATGTGTTGAAAGGGTCTTCAAAAAATTTACTGAAGTGGATTGCAGCCTCTCACAACAACACCAGCTGGTGCACTGATACAGATGGGTTCCTAGAACACTCCCCTAGTGGGGGAAGCTTGTATTACAAGGGGTCTGTCCTCCAGAAGATAATTTGGTTTTGGGGAGTTCCCCCTCATATAGCTGGTTATTTTCAAAGCTGTTCAGAAAACTGCTAAAAACAACTGATGAAAACTTGAAGCAAAAGGGGAGTGAAATGCTTCTTTCTTACCTCTCCTGTCCTATGTGTTCCACCACTTATGCCCCTTACCACTTGTAGAGAAAAGACATGGAGTGCAGAGGAGGAGGGCAATGCAGCTGAGAAGTGACATGCAGGAGGACCTGAGGGAGGAGAGAGGGCCGGTCCTCTGGTGTGACAGCACAGCGAAGCTCCTTCCACGTGACTGGAGCAGTTTTATCTCGCTCCCTTGTCTGAGAGTCAGATTATAACTTTGTCTCCTAAGTATACTTTCTGATGGTGCCAGATAAACAGCTCTTTGGAGACATTCTGAGCTACACTGTCATATAGCGCTTCCAATCTGGCTCACCTTGAAAGCTTATCGGAGTGAGAGACTATCAATACACTTCCAAACCATTTTCAGACCTTTCAAGTTGTGTGGAATGAAGAGTTCTACTTCTCCCTTCTTCACAAGTGACTGGACCTCTGAGCTGATACTCGTCTGCAAACACCAGAGGAGAAGCCTTCTCTCTTGCCCTCAGCTCTCCATCTGGATTCATATTGAATGTTGGCTCCTTTTCAGAGAGCAACGCTCCCAACTGTTGGAGAGTTTGCCTTAGGAGCTTTTCGTTGTGATTTCATCCTAAGGAAGAGTCTTTCTCCTTCATGGCTATTCCGGAGGCACAGAAATGGGTCCCAGCAGCTCTCGGCACTGCCTTCTCCCCCTCGCCAGCAGGGGGCACCTGAGGATTTTAACCAAGCCTTTTCCTCCGTTTTGATTCCGAAGAAGCCACATTGGCTGAGTTGTATCTGCTTGGAGCCGTCCTCTTTTCCCACCCAAGCAAGCTGTTAGATTCCCCATTCAAAAAATATCAGTAAATGAAAATTATAAATAAATATGGCCCTCTGTTGCCTATCATTACGTTCTCAACCCCCCAGCCTAGACCCCAGTGACCTAGCATTTCCTGGGGAAGCGCTGCCTCTCGGCCTTCGCGAGCACGTCAAGTGCTTTCAGGTGACTAGGGTTCCGCACGTTGGGCGCTTGCGTGTTCCTGCACCTCAACGTCTTTTACCTTCGCCCCAAACTCTGCTTCCGTGTTCACAAAGTCAAGTTCAAGAAATCACAGCTCAATTGCTACCTTTCTATCGTCTCTCTGCTGAGACATCCTGGCATCTGTAATTAATGTCAGTAAACAATTCCTAAAATGCAGAAGCTCCGTATTAAAATGCCGATCAGGCATTTATTTCCCCATGATGTTAAAGGAGAAAAGTCATAACAGGTTTTCTGTCATGCCCCAAGCCCCCAATCAGGTTTCTAAAATGTTGTTGTAATAGAAATTCCTCTGTATAAGCAAGACACTCTACTGGGGTTTTGAAGAACTTAAATCAAATAGCAGTTACTTTGTAAGAAATAACCTGTGTAGCCTCCTATGTTCTAAACACCTTTACAATGTGGAGTGGCAAGTAGCACAGAGCAATAAATAATGTCTTATAAAAACATAGCCAAAAATTGAGCCCTGGCTGGCGTAGCTCAGTGGATTGAACGTGGGCTGCGAACCAAAGTGTCACAGGTTTGATTCCCAGTCCGGGTACATGCCTGGGTTGCAGGCCACGGCCCCCAGCAACCGCACACTGATGTTTCTCTCTCTCTCTCTCTTTCTCCCTCCCTTCCCTCTCTAAAAATAAATAAATAAAATAAAAAAACATAGCCAAAAATTACACAAAATGTCAGCTTCCTGCGCGAATTAACATTCACCAAGGATGTATAAATACAAAGCATGAGGAAAACAGAGAAGGAAAAAGGAGGCGGCTTGTCACACCTGCTCTTCAGCCCTGGTTGAGAGGGTGAGTGCAGACAAACTGGGCAACGACGGAAAATTTTCAGGCACCATCTGCCTCAGCAAAGTGAATTGACTGCCTCTTACCTTAGTTTTGCTGGAGATACACAAAGGAATGCTTTGGTAAATATGCGTAGAAACAGGCCAAGACTTTTGGGTACGATGTTTACAAAGTGGAGCTTTGCTTACACTCTTGCGGTTCCTGCTGATCATTTGTTTGGTATGTTGCTTCTTGTGAGCTAAAGTATCTCCCTCCTCATGCATACGCTGACCTCCAAACCCTCAGGACCTCTGCTCAGACGCGACCTTATTTGGAGACGGCGTGCTTGCAGAGGTACTCGAGTTAGACTGAGGTCATCAGGGTGGGCCCTAGTCCAGCGAGATGGGCGTCCTCAGAAAAGGGGAAATTTGCACCCATAACAGACTAATGCATGAAGGCAAGGTGATGTGAAGAGACGCAGGGAAAAGACAGCTGTCCTCAAGCCAAGGAGAGAGGACGGCGGCAGCTCCCTCCCTTGTGGCCATCAGAAGGACAGAACCCTGTCCTAACTCGATTTCGGACCGCCAGCCTCCGTAACTGTGACACAGTCCGTGCCTGTTGTGTCGGCCACCCGGCTTTGAGCACAATATCACTGCGTCCCCGGCAAACTCACACAGTGCGCTAAGAGACTCAAGGTGAGATTAGAATAGAAAGGCTTCTTATCATCTTGTCACATCAAAGGTGACCCAGTGGTGTCTCTCGGGCACCTTGTGTAAACACGGTTCTGATTCCCTAGTATTGCACTTGAATGTGCTTGAGATTTGTTCTGCATATTCTTTTGTTGACAATATAGCATTGAGTTTTGGGGATGTAGATATAATTTTTCCCTATATAAACATATATATTTTAGAAGTTGGCAGTGGCACTCTCTCCTGGGAGCACGCCCACACCTTTCCCCAACTCCTTTCTCCAGGCACGTTCCCCTCGCCTCTCTCCTTCTCCCGAGCTCCGAGGTCCCTTCTTGGGCCTCTGTGACTTGTTTCCTCGGCCCACGTCTTCTACGGCTCACTTCTTCTACCTCTGCGACATTCTGAGTAAACTTTCTCTTATAAAAACAGTAGCAGAAGTCGGCAAACTTGTCCCAGGAAGGGCTGGATAATGCGTGTTTTAGGCTCTGTGGCCATCCAGACTTCACTGCAGCGGCTCACCTCTGCCTGCCGTTCTAGCTTGAAGGCAGCCACAGCCGCCACATACATCAGTGAGTTCCTGTAACTCTTTATGTATGGACTCTGAAATGTGGATTTCATATAATTTGAATTTTTATGGGTTCTTTTCATCTTTCCTCCATTTATTTAAAAATGTAAAAGCCATTTTTCACTTGTGAGTCATACAAAAACATATGACGGCTGAATTTGGCCTGTGGGCTCTAGTTTGACGACCTCTTATAAAAACCGTCTGTGAAGTGGGGTGTGTTGGTTAATCTTATGTGTCAGCTTGGCCAGGCCCTGGTATTCAGGTGTTTGGACTAATATTATTCGAGCTGTTCTGGTGAAAGTATTTTCTAGATGACGCTGCACTGCAATCAGCAGGCTTTGACTGACGTGGGTTTGCTGCACCCAATCAGCAGAAGGCCTGAGCAGAGACAGGCTGACCTCTCCTGAGGAAGAGGAAGTTCTGCCAGCAGACGGCCTTCACACTTGAACTCTAACTCTTTTTTGGGTCTCCAGCCTGCTGGCCTGCCCCTCAGATTTTATTGGTTCTGTATCTCTGGAGAGCCCTGACTATTCCATTTAGTATTAAAAAATAAGACAACGCAGTGACGTGGGTTGCCCCACCCTGGTGAATACCTAAAGCTCCACTGCTTACTAGGTAACAGGCATGACAAGACAAGAAAGTATGGCCCAAATGAAAGAACAGATCAAAGTTCCAAAAAAAAAATACAACTAAGTGACAAAGAGATAGCCAGCCTATCAGATGCACAGTTCAAAACACTGGTAATCAGGATGTTCACAGAAATGGTTGAGTATGGTTGCAAATAGAGGAGAAAGTGAAGGCTATAAAAAGTGAAATAAAGGAAAATGTACAGGGAACCAACAGTGATGGAAAGGAAACCGGGACTCAAATCAATGGTTTGCAGCAGAAGGAAGAAATAAACGTTCAACCAGAACAGAATAAAGACACAAGAATTCAAAAAAATGAATAGAGGCTTAGGAACCTCTGGGACAACTTTAAATGTTCCAACATCCAAATCATAGTGGTGCCAGAGGAGAAAGGGAAGAGCAAGAAATTGAAAACTTATTTGAAAACATAATAAAGGAGAACTTCCCCAATTTGGCAAAGGAAATAGACTTTCAGGAAGTCCAGGAAGCTCAGAGAGTCCCAAAGAATTTGGATCCGAGGAAGCACACACCAAGGCACATCACAATTACATTACCCAAGATTAAACATAAGGAGACAATCTTAAAAGCAGCAAGGGAAAAGGAGACAGTTACTTACAAAGGAGTTCCCATAAGACCATCAGTTGATTTCTCAAAAGAAATCTTGCAGGCAAGAAGGGGCTGGAAAGAAGTATTCAAAGGCAAGGACCTACACCCAAGATGACTCTATCCAGCAAAGCTATCATTTAGAATGGAAGAACAGATAAAGTGCTTCCCGGACAAGGTCAAGTTAAAGGAGTTCATTTCCACCAATCCCTTATTTAATGAAATGTTAAAAGGACTTATCTAAGAAAAAAGATAAAAAATACAAACAATAAAATGACAACAAACTCACGACTATCAACAACTGAACCTATAAAAAACAACAACAAAAATGAACTAAGCAAAGAACTAGAACATGAACAGATTCACAGAAATAGAGATCTCATAGAAGGTTATTAGGGGGAAGAATGGGAGAAAAGGTACAGGGAATAAGTAGCATAAATGGTGGGTACAAAATAGACAGGGGGAGGTTAAGAATAGTATGGGAAATGGAGAAGCCAAAGAAGTTATATGTACGACCCATGGACATGAACTAAGGTTGGGGAAGGCTGGTGGGAGGTGGGGTAGAAGGCAGAGGGGAATAAAGGGGAGAAAAAAATAGGACAACTATAATAGTATAATCAATAAAATAAATTTAAAAAATAGGTATTTTACCAAGAAAATGCTAAGAGATCATTTGAGGGCTAAGTCCTTTTTCCTCTGAATTATTATAGCTTGTACTTGTATTTATGACACTAATTTTCTAGAGTAGCATTATTAAATTCAATTTATAAAAATGAAGCAATGGGCATATTTTAACAATGGTTTTACAGTAAAATTTTTATAGGAAATTGATGTAACAGGGCTTTATTTATGATCTTACTATGTTCCATATCTTCATAAGTACATTATACATTTAAAAGCACTATCATTTAAACTATGTACATTGTACTTAATGGATCATTTGAGAGATTTTCAAGGTATATTTTGATTACACTTTTTTTTTTACCACCAGGGAATTGACTTTAAAATTTTAACATCTTGTGAGCTGTGAAGAGCTGTAACTGACTTGTGTTAATATTACTTAAAAAGGGTTATCCACCCTCCGAGATTGTAAATTTGAAAATTCCTCAGGGACAGAAGTTATTTTATATTATTCTTTTATTTCTCAGATGTAGCATTTAATAACTGTTTACTCACTAACTGTCATCCACGTACAAGTGCCACACCTGCGAGACACCTGTATTATGAACACTCCTGGAGTGAGTCCCCCGTCACCTGCCTTATCCACCTAGCTTTCACAGGTGGGTAACACAATCAGTTTTAATGCAATGTTCATTTCACCTAGAGCTAAAGAACACAATTCTTAGGTGCTCTAACTGATTAGGTATGAACAGACTTACAAGTGTGCTTAATAATCAACTTAAACATTATTGCAAAACTCGATGTCTTTTTACATGTAAACAGCAAGTCCCGTTCATTGGTTGAGTGCACTCAACACACAGTGGACTAATCTCAAGTATTTCGAGAATGGGGTGGTAATAGGGGTGCTCTTTGGTTGATATTCACACATGGAAACAAGATCCACATAAGACAGTTTTCCGTTTCTAGACATTGGCCTGAATTGGGTGCCATGAGAAACTTAATAATTTGGAGTAGCCATTGAGAAGGGAAAGAACAGCCAGAGGAAAGGAAAAGAATGAATAATGGACTTCGGAAGAATCACGTGGAGATGCTGCTCACCACAGAACAATGAGACATTGTGGTTACTGTTAAGTTATTGGTAAGAGATTTAGAATTCTAAGAAGCTGGCATCTATTGGGTAATGTTTGAATAATAGGAAAGAAATTGGTCACACATTGGCTTAGGGATAATTTCAGTAAACAATGCAACAAAGTCAGTAGGTCATGGGAGTTCCATTATCTTATGTTCAGCTGACTTCTTGAAGAAGAGCAAAGCATTAACATGGGCCTCTCAAGGGTGCCTGTGAGACTGACCGTTGTTCGGAGTTTTTAGGGATTAGGCATATCAGCTTGATTTCCTTCTGTTTTCCCTCCTGATCTCAGAAGAGGCAAGTGTGTAACCAGAGCTACTAAGATAAATTTGGGCAGACTGATCGAAAATCTTTTCTGGGGATTTGTTTTGATATGCAGTGTGGTCAGGGCTGGGTCCCTTTCCAGACGTCTGGGTCCCAGTAACTTGTCCTAATTTCTCCCAGCCCCTCCATGGCTCCGACTGTGACTCCTGTTCCTCTGTGGCCTTGGCCTTGGTGCTTTGTCTCTACAGATGTGTCTAACAGAGTGCAAGCTTTATAGGAAGCACGGGTGGGGCCCCTGGTGATGCCACTGTGCCGTGCGGAGTCCTCTGAGTTCTCCTGTTCAAAGGAGCCACAGCATGGATTCCATTATTTAAACATCTTTTCTAAAATATCCTCCACAGAATTTCTACTCAGATTTCTAATGTGTATAGACTTTTTGCTTTTAGCCCCCATGATTGCTAAGTATGTTACCATAATGGCTTTGGAACGAAGCCGACCTCTGTTCCAGCACTGCCCGGTGGATGGGAGAGTCTGAGCTGCTTCCACCGGCCCAGGCCTGGCCCAGGCAGGGGCCTGCTTTCCTTCCACACCCCTACCGGCTGCCCAGGGCCTGCCTGCCTTCTCGTCTAGGGAGATGGATGGGTCCTGAGCCAGTGAGAGGAGACTATTCCCTATAGGGCGGTAAGTGGGCATTGAGTCAGCTTTGAAAGCGCACAGGCATCACTCACTCCAGCTCGACTCCCAGCGGATAAGCGCCGTCTCCTGTCCATGAAAGCACACGTAAGGCAGAGCTTCGGGGCAGGGAGGTGCACCTCTCAGAGACGCTGTCCATTTTCATTGTATTCCATCGCTCAGCTCACGAAGAACATTGAGGGCGTTAGTGCTTCTTATTAATCGTTTGGCCTGGAGGGGCGTAACTTGTGATGGACAACACCTTCGCAATCAAAAAACACAGTTAACATGGTCTTGATCTTGCTGCAACTTTGTTGCACCTTCTTTGGGCGTGGAGAACCAGGTGGCTCCCACTGAGATGACTGGGCCTTCATTTCCGGGTCACGGCCACAGACCCACCATTCCCCTCTGGTTGTGACCTTCTTTGGGAAACCTGGGTCACTGGTAGCGGTTTGAATCAAGCCATTAGCAACTGCAGCATGTCTGCATGTTCTGTCTGCTCTAGCAGCAGAAGCCATGGAATGAATTTTGCCACATCATGTTTCAGGCCAAGATCCTGTGTCAAAATCTCAGACACGAGTTTTTCGAACCCCCAGATCAGTTTCTGGTTCTTACACCATCCGTTGCCCATCTTCGCTGATGGCAGCCAGTGCACGTTCAACATTCTCAGGTGTTGTGCTTGTCGCAGGCCTTCCAGAACGTGGGTCACTTTCAACAGATTCTTGACCGTCTTCAAAGCATTTGCGCCACGCTTTCATTTTCGATGCACTCATGGCATCATCCCTGGAAGCCTTCTGAATCATCCGAACAGCTTCTGTGGAGGAATGTTAAAGCTGAATGAAAAATTTAATGCAGATTCGTTGCCCTACTTGCTCAGGCATTTTGAATGCGTACCACATGGTACATGTGCTCACTCAACAGTACTTACTGCCCCCACTGGCTAGTACAGTGAAGCTGTCACTGTTCACGCATGTGCATTCCAGCCCACTTTCCTTGGCTGCCAGGTGACATCAATTTCGTGCAAATCATTCTCCTCATATTAACAATGCTGGGATTTTTCCAGACAGCACGTGTGTATATGTGTAGTATGTGTGTGTGCATGTGCTGACAGATCAGTACATGCACACACACATAAAAAAATCTTTTTTTTTAAAAGATTTTATTTATTTTTAGAGAGGGAAGGGAGGGAGAAAGAAAGAGAGAGAAACATCAATGTGCAGTTGCTGGGAGCTGTGGCCTGCAACCCAGGCATGTACCCTGACAGGGAATCAAACCTGCGACGCTTTGGTTTGCAGCCTGCGCTCAACCCACTGAGCTACGCCAGCCAGGAGGATGCCGAGTCTTGATGCAGAGACGTACCCTGAGAAACGTGTGCTTTTCCCGTGAGAGCGGAGAGGGGAATCTGTTATTAGGTGCTGTCTTCAGTGATGTTGGACTCACACGGGCATTGGGTACCCAGGTGTTGGTGGCCAGCTAGGGCTGGGTTGGGTGTCTGTCACGCTGTGTTGACAGGCAGGCAGGTGGCAAGCTGCCACTGCACATCCAGCAGGAACAAGGATGGCGTAGGTTGCTGCACTGCTCGTTCCCAGCGGCATCACCAGGTGCCAGAGTGGCCCGTGAGGACAGAGGCAGCAGGGTGCGAGGGACACGGAAGGACAAGGTCTCTAAACCTAGGTGGGTTGGGTGTAACACTTGGCTCTAGAATCTCCGTGAGTAGATTGAGCGTGGCGATAGGTCACTCCCACAGGTCCGGGGTGAAGTCAGACCCACGAACACAGGTGCAAGACCCACCGTGGCGCCTGTCACCAAGCAGTGCTCGGGACTGCCACGTGGACGTGAAGAACAGACGCACTAGAGGGAACTGGTTACAGTTTCACTTTTCTACATGAAAGTCTGGAATCACACCCAGAGGCTTAGCGGTTGTGATGAGATTCAGGACTGTCAGGGAGAGAGGACCTTGTAGGCACTCGATTTCAATATTAAGAGGAGGGTAAATGCCACTTTGCAGCCTAATTTGGTGAAATCGAACGTACTTCTTTTCACATTTCCAGGTAGGTATCCTTATCAGTTTATCGGAAGTGCTGCTCTTCAAACTGTCTCATTGGCTGATGTTTCTGTCAAGCGAAGACCACGCCCACGCTACACAGGCTGAAAAATCAGCCTCCTCCTTTGGGCCCTTTTCCTTCCTCAGCATCCCCATCCAGTCGGCCACCCAACACTCCGTTTTTCCTTCACAATCATCCTTGAACCCACCCTTCCCTCCCCACTCTCACCTTTCCCTGTCCAGCCAGTCCAGACAGGTTTCCAAGAAGCTGCATATGCTCAAGTGGCACAGGACAGAAATAGGTTTTACGAGCTTGCGCTGAGCTGGGAGCAAACAGGGCCGTACCCTGGCAGACTTGGAGGAGGTGAAGTTTGCCTTTGGCGCCTCGCTCTGCGCCAGCCTTTCCCAGAGGTGAGAGCAGCTGGCGCGGCTCCTGCCCGGGACTGCACACGAGCAGCGGGGAAGCTCTCCGAGAATTCACTGCGGGGGCCCACGCCCTCCCGCTCCCCCTTCGGCTGCAGAGGGAGGGCCAGGACGGCAGCTTGGTCTCTAAGCCCGCCTACAGACCGAGGGCTCGGTGCAGACAGGGCACGCAGGCATCCTGCTGTGCCCTCACGGTGTAAGAGGGTAATCACTGGCACCGGAAGAAATGCCAGAACATCGAGACCGCCTGTGTCTTTAGAGAGACCGTCGGAGAGGGTGGGCTGACTTAGCCGAGGCAAGTGTGGTTCTGTCCCCAGGGGGGGCCGTTCTGTGCAGAGCCCCCCCCCATCCCCTCCCATCGTCCCACCCTGCTTCTGCGCCTTCTCCTCTTCCCGCGTGGGCCTGGGGCTTTGGATTTGTTCATTGTGATTTTCTAAAATTCTGGAGGGTTGAACTCTCCGTCTCCGGCTTCTGACTACACACGTGGGTGCTCCCCTCATCTGTCTGTGGGAACAGCGGTTGAGAACCATTTAGCAATCTGTCCTAGAAAACACGTACATTTGTTTACAATGTTCATGCTTTTCAAAAGCCTGCTGTTCCACTCTGCGTATTCTAACGTGCATACCTGACAGGGATCAACTTCATTAAAGCAGGTAGGAATTTTAGGTGACGTGTCTGTCTTCCTGAGCCAGGCACGTCTGAGCTGAAACTCCAGCTTTTCCATTTTCCAGCGCCGGAGTTCCCTCAGCCTGTCGTTTAGCCTCTCTGCCTCTCAGTCCCTGCCCCTGCTTCCCTGGGGGTTTCTGGTTTGGTTTTGAAACACATAATATAGGCAAAATGCTTAACTTGATGCCTGAGCCATAGACAGTACCCCCAAAAAGAAAGCTCAGTTTCGTGGCTAAAAAGGATCTTAGGGATCAGTGTACCCCAGGCTGCTCCTTCCCAGCCCAGGAACTGGAGACCTGGCCCTGGAACCCCAGCTCTCACGGCTCCCCAGACGCTGGCTGGTGCCCGTGAGAAAGCGTGGGCTTTGGGACCCAAAGGATCTGAGCTTAATGCTGGATCTCTCTGATGACCTCACAAACTTGGTTTAAATTGTATCAGCCTTAGTTTTTTTTTTTAATCAATAAATCAGGGATAAAAATATCTGCCTCTGAGATATACATGAACACACAAAAAGTCTTAGTTTTCCACAGCAGCAGGCCAGGGTTGGGGCAGTAGGCATGATCTGCTTTAGGCAGAAGCAATGGGGGGGGGGGGAAATTATCTGCAGAAGACTTAGAAATAGGAGTAAAACCAACTGACCATGGTCTTATTTTTATTATCAACAAGCAAAGCAGCACGACACAGTGTCCCAAAGTCAGCAATAAACAGATGTCTCTGAAAAAGTCGTTTGTTGGCCTAAATTCTAAACAATTGTTGAAAATACTGTTGAGATGGATTGTGTGTTGTGTGTGTGGGTGTGTGGACTTCAGACTGGCATATTTTTATTACTTTTTCTTCTTAAAAATTGTGTCCTACGCGGAAGTTAATTCAGAGCAGAGCCAGCCCTTGGCACAGACAGACGCTGTTACCAGCGTGCATTCTGAGAGTGATTTTGTAAAGGGGGAGCCCTTGCCTCCTCCGCCACTTGCACATCAGCCCTTTCCTCAGGCTGAGGACGCTCTCCTTTTCTCCAGCCTCGGTTTCCGTCCGACTCTCTGGCATCTAAGCATGAATATGCTAACAGGCCACCGTCCGAATGTCCCTTCTTCTGCAGTCGGAGGCTGGAAAGAAGATCCGGCCCTTGAATCAGGCTCCTCTCTCTGGCCCGCCAGGGGAATGGTGGGAGGGAATGTGATTAAGTCCGATATTGCCAGGGGAAAAAGTGTGCCATGGAAACACGAGCACTCAAGTGTGTTTTTGGAAAGAACAGGAGAACGGAGAGTCTGATCTCATGAGATTCTGTTTTGAAGCAAAGTGACTGAAAACATCTCAAGTGCGATAAACCGTTTGGAATGTGGTGACCACCTCGTGTTTGTATTAGAAACAGAGACGGCAGCTTGCCCTCCAAGCGATAGCCCGAGAGAGCCAAGTCAGCTAAAAGGGAACCGCTTGGATGCACGCGGCGAGCTGGGAAAAGGCACTGCAAGTGTGTTTGGATACATATGCTGCTGTGTCCTGTGAAGGCAGAACTGACCCTTCATTTTCAACGTGGATATGTACAAAGGAAAGATGGAAAAAGCAAATACATTAATTAATTAATTAAAAGAAAAATAGAGCAGTGAGCTAAGGAAGTGTTAGTCTCCAATCTATTAGCCCTTCCCAGCACTGCCTTCCACGCCCACCTGCAGCTACAGAGGCTGAAAGAGAGCCGCCCATGCTCTTGACCTCTCTCTCAGCCAGCGGTGGCGCACACCCGAGTCCTGAGCAATGACATACAAGAGAAATCCACTGGGAATTCTGCAAAAGATAATTCCCTCTGACGGAAGGGGAGAGATCCAGGAGGAAAGCTCTATGTCCCCCATCTTTATCTTTTCTCCCTGGGGTGCTTTATAGGATGTCACGATGCTTGAAACTTCAACAGCCGTTCTGCAACCGTGAGATGAGACGGAGCGGAAGCCCCGAGAGTAGCAGAGTGGACAACTACAAACGCCTGGATCCTTCCTGGCGTAATCACCTGTGCGGGGACTTCTGTTTTTATTATGCAAATAAACATTGTGTTTATTTTATTAGTGGGTATTTATTAGTGATACAGAAGCCTTATGTTCTCACTAATATGGTAAAGTGGTTTTAATACATAATGTTTTAAGAAGTAAAAATTGGACATGCAACTTTTTTGAAATTCTTTTAAAAACATTTTATGGTACAAAATGTAATGGTCTGGTTGTACAGTCAGATTATTTTAATATTTTGTTGTCATGGCTGTTGTATTTGAAAAAGTTAACAATTGGAGATATGTGTGTTTGGCTCTGGTTACTAAATCATGACACTCATTTATTAATTCTGTCCCCTGATGCTGCAAATTTTTCTTTATTTATCCAGCCCTTCTTTTGTGGAAATAAAGGTCTTTCATAAAAAATTATTATTTTTCAATTACAGTTGACATTCAGTATTATTTTGTATTAGTTGCAGGTGTACAGCATAGTGGTTAGACAGTCAGATACTTTACAAAGTGTTCCCCTGGTAGTTCCAGTGCCCACCTGGCACCGTATGCAGTGACTGTAATATTGCTACATTGACTACATTTCTTCTCCTGCGCTTTACATCCCCGAGTTTTTTTGTCACTACCAATCTGTGCTCCTCAGCCCCTCCACCTTTGTCACCCAGAACCCCTCCTCCCTCCCCTCTGGCAACCATCAGTCTGTTCTCTGCACCTGTGAGTCCGTTTCCGTTTTGTTTGTCCATTTATAGTGTTCTTCAGACTCCACATGTAAGTGAAACATATGGTATCTGTGTTTTTCCGACTGACTTATTTCACGTGGCATAACACCCTCTATGTCCTTTCATGCTGTACAAATGATAAGATTTTGTTCTTTTTATGGCTGAGTAACATTCCATTGTCTATATCTACCACTTTTCTAAATCCACTCTTCTATTTATAGGCACTTGGGTTGCTTCCATAGCTTGGCTGTTGTAAACAACGCCGTTATGAATGTAGGGCTGCATATACTCTTTTGAGTTAGTGTTTTGGTTTTCTTTGGATATATACCCAGAAGTGAAATCACTGGGCTATAAGGCAGTTCCACATTTAATTTTCTGACAAACCTCCGTACTGCTTTCCACAGCGGCTGCACCATTCTGCATTCCCACCAAGAGTGCACGAGGGCCGCTTTTTCTCCACATCTTCGCCGACACCTGTTAGTTGATTTATTGATGATGGCCCATCTGACAGGTGTGAGATGACACGTCAGTGTGGTATTAATTTGCATTTCCATGATGATTGATGACGTCAAGCACCTTTTTATATGTCTGTTGGAGAAGTGTCTATTCAGGTCTTTTACCCAGTTTAAAACTGGATTGCTTATTTTGGGGGTTATCGAGTAATTTGATTTCTGTATAAATTTTGGATATTAACCCCTTACCAGATATATCACTGATAAATGTGTTCTCCCGTTCAGTGGGTTGTGATTTCATTTTGTTGGTGGTTTCCTTTGCTGTGCAACAACGTTTAGTTCAATGTAGTCCCATTTGTTTATTTTTTTTCTTTTGTTTTCCATGCCTGAGGAGATATATTACTGAAAATATTGCTAAGAGAAATGCCTGAGATTTTGTGACCTATTTTTTCTTCCAGGGTTTTTTGACATCAAGTCTTACACTTAAACCTTTCATCCATTTTGAGTTTATCCTCCTATATGATGTAAGAAGGTGGTTGTTTCATTTTTTTTGGAAGTGTCTGCCCGATTTTCCCAACACCATGCTCTCTGACCAAAATATATTTTGAATCTTTCCCCTTCTATACATCTCGGACGCTCCTACTCCAAGCCACCATTGTTTCTTAACTGAACCCTGGAACAGGTATTAACTGGTCTCTTTGCTTCAGCCCATGCCCATTTCAATCCAGTTTCCTACACAGCAGGCAAACAAGTATTTAAAATGTTGTCAGATCCTGTTACTCTTCTCTTTAAAATTCTTCCATTCTGCCTGGAATGCCACTTTCCAGGTGTCTGTGTGGCTTCCTTCTGCCCATCCTTGAGCAGGACGTCTTGGTTTAAATGTTACTTCCAGAAGGAGCGACCCTGGTTAACCCAATTCAGCCTCTATCCTCCTTTCTTTCTCAGGTAGCTGTTGGAGAGAGAAAGACTTTATTTCTCAGCCACCTTTAAGCTGAGGGAGGCCATGCTACTCAGTTCTGGCCAATGAAACATAAGCTTTAACCAAAGAGAGACCATGTTTTAAACCCACCTAGGCGTTTAAAATAATTTTTATTATAAGGCTAGGAATATTGTCAACAGAGCTTTTTATCCCAAAGACCCATTTTTATTATTGTTAAAGTGGCAGTCCGATTTCTTGTGCTTTTAGTAAGAACAGGGCTCTGGCAGCTAATTCATTTTTTGAATTCTCAAACTGCTGCAAAAAGGCATTGTCACCTAACGCCTGTGTTCAAGTAGCCAGAATGGAAGGCGAACCACCTCTCTTATGATGGACAGGAACGTGCACATGCAATTGGTGATACCTTACTTTCAGCTGTTGGCGCAAGTGGCTAATGATTTGTGTTTGCACGCCTTTGGCGTGAAAAGGGATGAGGTGTGTGTAAGTAAGTAGACATCTGATGATTTTGTTGCACCAAGTATCAGAAGCTTAGATTAATTACAGATAGAAGCACTCAACTAACTATTAAGAAGAGCTATTTTAAATGACTAGCATAAACTAAATAAAAAAGTGATCTTAATTTACCATTTGTTCAAAAGAGAAATATTATGTCCAGTTTTTTAATTTATTTGCCCAAATTTTAAAGAACCCACAGATTCCTTCAATCAAACAGGGTTTTTTTTGTATAGACCAATTCTGATACATATTTTTTAAAGTCTATGGCAAATATCTCAAGGTACTTTAAGCCAGTCCTTTTACTCTAGTTAATTAGTCCAACTACGCACATTCCCTACTGTTCGCTGTGAAGCAGCTCATGCTCTAATGCGCCTGGAGGTGGAGCGTAGTTTGAGTTGTGTTGAGAGAGGGCCCAGCACAGGTCAGGGAAGCTGACCTCACCACACACAGTAATGTGTTTTGAGAGATTTAACTTCAGTTTAACAATTATCCTATGTATAATCGTCATAGGAACTCATAGGGCTATGTGTAATAAGCAACATCCAGAGGAGAATTAAAAATAAACTGTA
This sequence comes from Phyllostomus discolor, assembly GCF_004126475.2. Classification (NCBI taxonomy): domain Eukaryota; kingdom Metazoa; phylum Chordata; class Mammalia; order Chiroptera; family Phyllostomidae; genus Phyllostomus; species Phyllostomus discolor. The sequence continues at coordinate 6,992,451 of NC_040905.2, read as the reverse complement.
AAATAGGGTGTTTTTCATTTGGTTTTAGAGTTAGAAAAATATTTGACCTGGCAGTCAACATAGCCAAACAGGCATGAATGACGGAAGAGTTGCTGAGAGAGTCCTGATGGCTAATGAATGATATTCTTGGTCCCCTTGGATAGTTCCCCATGTTTGTCAACATGTGAGAGGTCATATTCATAGCCCAAAGCACTGGTAAGTTTTTTCCGAGGTGTTCGTTGGCTTGCACTATATATGGGTGGCTTTGCTTAGGATGCGAGTTCTCTTGTTATTTGTCAAAATACAAAGACAACATCCTGTGTTTGTTTATTTTACCTGTTTCCATGTTCGGCTGCTGTCGATGTGTTTACTTGCTCTGAGCTGATTTTTTCATTTAGCCTTTCAGTGCTAAAAAAAAATACCAAAACCAAAATAAAGTAAGTAAAATAAGTGATGGTTTGATTTTGGCCTCTGACTATACCAGTATAAGCACAAAAAGTCTTGCTCTGTTTTATCTATACAAAGGATACAAAGAGCAGAGCCAAGACTAGGGTGAGGTGAGTGAGGCAGGCGCAGAATTCAGGTGGGCTGGGCTGGGGAATGAAGGGTCTTTCTTCTTTGAGTGTCAACGTCACTCTATGGGCAAGGAGTTGCGATTGAAAAGATGAGGAATAATGAATAGGAAGTAGTAACAATGATGTGATGTGTATGTAACATCAGTGATGTTCTAGCATATAGAGCACCAATAAGACAGATTAAAGGAGACTCCAAAGACTCCTGCACTTGTTAAGGAAATAGTGAGGTATGAACAGCCTTTGCAGGAAATGAGGAAATGCTGGCCTACCCAGTTAAGACCACCTAATTTGGACAGGTTAGAGTTAGCCAGTGGCCACGAGGAGCGGGGACAAGGCAGGGCCCACTCCTCTAGGAACCCCTAACCATGAGCATCTCTTGAAGACCAACGGAGCCGAAGAGGAACACCAGCATTGAAACTCATCTTCTATGACCTGATGGAGAGGAGTGATGCTGAACCCTGAAACCATTTAATGTTGAGCCCTGAAGCCATTTAAATAAAGTATAAACAACTATTGTGTGTTTAAAAAATGAAACAATTTTTTTGAAAGGGGGAATACACTTAAAAATACTCTTAGATTAAACTAAAAACATTTCAGATTATAACCAAAAAGCGAAACAACCCTGAAGAGAGGATACAGGTGCTGATGAAGGCACAGATATGCTAATTATTTCACCTTATTGAAAGAGCAAATAATGACTGTTTCATTCTTGATATTGATTTGATTTTAAGACCTACAGGAAAAACAGCGTATGTACCTTTCAAGTTACTAGAGCTAAAACATGTCAACAAATATATGGACCGTGTATCAAAAGACTGAAAACAAACACACAAACACACAAACAGCAAGGGGGCGAACACGAGGTGGCATCTCTGTGATACCGCACGTCAGCTGGGCCCCCGTGAGGGAGAGTGGGGGAGAGGCAAACTCTGCCTCAGGACTGCCCCAGACCTCAGGTGCTCTGTCCGTGCAACAGCACAGACCTCCTCAGTCATTTGTGTGTGAGCATTCTTTTGTAAAGGTCGTTTGAAGGATGCTCTGAAAAATAATTTTCTTCTCACCATTCAGTTTCTAAATCCCCGAATTCCATCAACATATGTGTTGGGAACTGCCTTGCCTGGTATCAGAAGCTGTAACCCCCATCAAGGCTAAGGCTGAGGGAGCGACCTTGGACCGTAAGCCAGCAAGGAGACAAAAACTTATCTCCCTGGCAGGAGCGCCGCTTCTGCTCCTTTTACCTCACCCTGCCTGGCCCCCAATGCTTGGTTGGTTAGCCAGTGATGGGTAAGATTCCCCAAGGGGGGAACGACCTAAGACAGGCACAATCACGTGGGAGGCCCCCAAGGAAGGACTTTGGGGGCTACAGCAAAAGGGGGTGATGGACCCTCACCCCTCAGCTTTGACATAGCCTGAGTCCTCATTCTGTCTGCAAGAGAATCTCCTACTCTCTTGGCTGCCTTACTTCCCTTGCTCCACCTAAGCCTGAAACAATGACAGGGTGGTACAGCCCTGTGCTGGAAAGGGCGGGTTCCCCGGGTGATCAGGCCTAAGAAAGAATATGTAAAATCCTGTGAAACCTGCTTTGTTTTGAACACTCTCAATTGAATGATAAGGGTCCAAGGAAGAAGTAAGTTTGTTCCTTAAAGTTTTTTACAGCTCTTTGACCCTGACTCAAAATAGGCCCTCAGACTTCCTTGTTATCTATTGCTTGACCCTGACTTCCTGGCAATGATTAATGAGCTTTACCTGAATTTTTATGCAAACGAACCCAATAAAAGCCTGCTCCAGTGGGAGAACAGCGCGCTCTCCCCTAGGAAAGGTGGCCGAGGTGCTCCCCGCTAGAGAGAGTGGCCGTTCTGTCCCTATTTCCCCACAGGACTCGGTTGTCTCTGTGTATGTTTTTCTCGTGTTTCGATGAGCCATCCGCAGCGTTCCACAGTCACTGCCAGTTGGTGGCCGAGTCACATATGCTCCCGTTTTTCTTTAGGTTAGAAATTCTTTCTAGAAAGCCTTCAACACTTTCCAATTTCACCTTCAATCATTCATCCAACTTTTTCTTTGCTTTCATATGTTTCGGTCACCTGCCAGTGCCCCGGCTGGGGCAGTTCATCAGGTCGTTTCTCAGGAGGAAATGGGAGTGAGACAGCACCTGGCATGGCCCAGGCGAGTGTTGACGGCCGGTGCATTTAGAGCAGTGATTTCCTTTTTTTTTTTTTTTTGCAAAACATTTTCATTGTAATTTTTCCATTATCATTTAGTCCTCTTATACTGCCCTAATCATCACACTGTTGATTTCCTTACTGAGGTTTTCACTCATATAAAACAAGAAAAATAAGAAAAGTACAGTGAATTTCTAGAACAGTGTAATACACTCATTCTTTCCAAGGTAACCGGTTCTTCATGAGCTTTGGCGTTAAAGAGTCCTTTGTTTTGGAAAACTAGTCCCTGCTGGGCAGAGGGTTTTAAAGTGTCCATACTTGGCAAAATAAGCTGCTTCTATTGATTCTATGCTAATTTGATTTTATTTCTTTGAATATTTTCTGGGCCATTGCAGTTAGAAAGACTCCCATTCACTCACTCACTGTGCACCGGCACCCACAGAAATCCCACGGGGCATCCGCCGCTGGTCCAGGTGCTGGGAGGATGACAGGGAACCACAGGAGAATCTGCTCTCACGAGTCTTCCATGCTGGTGAGGGTGGAGCCAAGCTATAAGCAAATAAATCTGTAAGATAGCAAGTGGACATGAGTGCAAAGGAAAGAGTAAAGCAGCATAAGGAGACAGTGAGTGGCAGGGTACCTTATTGCATAAGTAAGGTCTCTTCGAGCAGGCATCTTGGTCCAGGGAGGGAGTATCATGGGAAAGGGGTTGTCTGCCCCCACCTATGCAAGGGGCAGGGAAGACGACTTGGAGGCGGTAACACAGTGAACCAGAAGGCAGTGGCGGAGACAAGATCTAAGGAATAGGTCGTAACTCTTAGCACAGTAATGGTTTGGCGAATTTTTCTTTTCCTCCCACACTCCATCCCCATACTTGTTCATCAAAGAGGACGCATGTTGACAGAAAACCCAAATTATAAAAACTTTGAGTAGTCAAGGAAACAGGCAGTGGGGTGACTGCTGATTAGGTGATGTGACCGACATTTTCCACAGCTTGAGTTAACCCCGTGGTGCAAACATTTTGACAAAAAAGTATGCCAAACACGTGATAAAAATAAATGACGTCAACAATATATTGGCTAAGGCATAGTGAAGTTAGCAATATTTTGAATTCTTTCTAACTCCTTTTGAATGTGTCAGTTTGAATAAACTGCTTCTAGGTGGAGCAGAAGATGTAATTATGGTCATGGTATAGTCTCCATAGGTGAATCTGGATTGTCCTCCCCAGAAGCTGAGGAAACATGTCGCTCCATGATCGCACAGCACATGCTTTGCAAGCCAATCCAGTTCCCTTTTCGTGATACTGAAGGCGCACACGCTGAGTCGTCAGATGGTAGAGCAAGCACTGACAATGACTTTTGATGGCTGATCAGTGTAATGGTTTATACACACTACCCATGGTGGTGTTTATTGTGAAACTTGGAAGGAGGTCAAAGAATTGAATGACATCGGTGGACAAAACTCCTTCCAATTCCGTTGGTATAATTTCCCAACAATTACGCTTCTACAAAGTGAATAATGGGAATGAAATATCCACTGAACCCTGTCTCATTCTAGAAATAATATTTATTCAAAGTGAACCAACTGCAATGATTGCATACCCATTAACTCATTTTTCAAATAAAATTTCTTTTCGATGTCTAATCATTAATTATCAATAGTCATAAAATTTATATCATATTAACTGTTTACTAATAATTGAGATGATAATTGAAACTAGAAATATTTTAACACAGCTTTATGGTTTCAATAAATGTGGAAATGGCATTTTAATTTATATATAGATTTTTTGTGCCAGAGAAGTAAGAGATTGATTAACAAAAGGATTTCAAATATAAAAACACCCTGGATTAGGGTAAAATTCAAGCAGAAAAGGAAGCAATGTAAACTTTCTGACTTTTAAAGAAGAGCTAATACAAATATTTAATTAAAATGGACAATGGTGGTTATTCCTTTTGGGTATATTTAGAAGAAGGATATGACAGTTTTATTTATGTGCCAATATTTAAATTTAGCAGAAATTATACTGTTTGCAATGACCTAAGCTTACAATAAAAATTGTAGTTGTTAGTCAAAAATGTGCAAAGAGGTACACAGTTTGCCAAAATTCTTTCTAATAGAATAGCAGTAAAGAAAAACATTGGTGGGCATTGTTCTGTGATAGTTCTTGCTGTAGCTCTTATATGGAAACACATTCTAATTTTCTCCTGGCTCCACTGCAGTAAAGAAGCTGAAATCAAATGAAATCTTATGGAAGACTCCAGAAGTTATAATAAAGCCCAGGAGGATTTTCATTTTTTATTGTTGACAGTGAGGTCAAACAGTCTGTGCGCACATGAAACTCGGGAATTCTTTAAGTTGAAATGCAATGTGCTAAGGCTAAAACTGAGTTAGATCTATTTCCTCACCTTTTAGAAAAAAATACGATAACAAACTTTTTCTATTCTTAATTTTCCCTTCCTAAAATTTTATTTTTAAATTTTTAAACCTAGATAACCTCTTCTATTTTTTAGTGTTTTTTTCTCAATTACAGTTGATGTTCAATATTATTTTATTGGTTTCAGGTATACAACATAGCTGTTAGACAATCTCACACTTTGTAGGGACCCTCCTGATATTTCCAGCACCCGCCTGGCACCACACACAGTTGTGACAGACCTATGGACTGTGTCCGCTATGCTGGACTGCACGTCCCTGGTCACCACTCTGTGCCCACCAGCCGGTGCCTCTCAGCCCCGCCCCCTGCTTCACCCAGCCTCCCAGGCCCCTCCCTCTGGCAACCGCCAGTCTTTTCTCTGTTTCCGTGAGTCTGTTTCTGCTTTGTCTGTTTATTTTCTGTATATTCCATATATAACTGAAATTATGTGGCCTTTGGATTTCTCTGTCTGACTTACTCCACTTAGCATAATACCCTCTAGATCCACCCATGCTGTCACAAATGGTAAGATTTCATCCTTTTTTAATTCCAAGTAATATTCTATTGTGTGTGTGTGTGTGTGTGTGTCACAATACATTACAATCTTTACGTCTACTCATGTCTGTTGATGGGCACTTGGGTGGCTTCCATGTCTTGACTATTACAAAGAACACTGCAATGAACAGAGTGGTGCATATAAATTTTTTTGTAAATTAGTGTTTTGGGTTTCTTCAGAAGTGGAATAGCTGGGTGATAAGGCAGTTTCATTTTTTACTTATTTTTTGTTTTTTTAAAGGTTTTATTTATTTTTAGAGAGAGGGAAAGGGAGAGAGAAAGAGAGGGAGAAGAATATTGATGCATGAGAGAAACATGGATCAGTTGCCTCTCACATGCCCCCAGCTGGGGACCTGGACAGCAGCCCAGGCATGTGCCCTGACTGACCGGGAATCGAACCAGTGACCTTTCAGTTCGCAGGCCAGTGCTCGATCCACTGAGCCATACCCACTAGGTTAAGGCAGTCCTACTTTTTAAATTTTTTAATGGAACTGCACACAGTTCTCTATAGTGGCTGCACCAGTCTGCATCCCCAGCAACGGTGCATGAGAGTTCCCTTTCTCCACATCCTCGCCAACACTCGTTTGCTAATTCGTGGACAATACCCATTCTGACAGGTATGAGATGACACTTCACTGTGATTTTATTTTGCATCTCCCTGATGACCTGTGATTCGGCATCTTTTCCTATGTCTGCTGGCCATCTGCACGTCCTCTCTGGAGAAGTGTCCAGGGCCTCTGCCTATTTTTCAGTTGGATTGTTTGGGTTTTGGTGTTTTTTGGTGTTGAGTTGGCCTCCTAAAATTTTATTAAAGGCTTTGGAGACAGCTAGTTCTTGTCTATTTGTGGCTTTTAGCTATTGAATTGCCTAATTTAGTATTATTTATTATATCAAAATAAATGTAAATGTTATTTGTTATTTGTTTATTATTATTGAATTAAAAGTAGCAAATGAAAATAGAAAAACTTGAAAACAGTTCATCATATTTGATTTGATAATTCATTTTCTTTTCAAAGTTTGTACACTAATGTTTGTGACTTTATATTGAGTGTGTGTATGTGTGTGTGTGTTTGGCTGTGAAAGTATTTATTGGGTTGGCCAAAAAGTTTGTTTAGTTTTTTTTTTCCCATAAGATGGCTCTAGTAGTGCTTAGTTGGTTTTAACTTCATTCAAAACAATTTTGTTAGATTGTATTGTGACAGCTGTCATATCAGCATGCATTTAAAAAAAACATCAAAATTGGTGAAGTTTTGTCTAGTCATTTTAATATTGAAGATAGAAGAAGATATACAACATTTTGGTGCATTTTGCTTTATTATTTCAAGAAAGGCAAAAACACACCTGAAATACAAAAAGATTTGTGCAGTGTGTGGAGATGGTGCTGTGACTGATTGAACGTGTCAAAAGTGGTTTGTGAAGTTTCTTGCCACTATTGACATTTTGGACAAAAAATTCTCTGCTGTGGGGCTGTCTTATGCACTGGAAGATGTTGAGCAGCACTGCTGGCCTCTACCCACTAGAAGCCAATAGCGGGAGATAGCCAACATACTCAGAATATCCAAATCAATAAAGTTATTGGTGAAAATGAAAAACATCTTTTATGTTATGGAAAAAACTAAACAGGTTTTCTGGCCGAGCCAATCGTTTCTGATCTGTGAGAAGGAGTTGAATATCAAGATTTCAAAGTGTGGCACAAAGAACAGTATTCTGAAAGGATCCCTGTGAGACCTCTGCCCTCTGAACAAATTCGAGAACCAATTAAAATGGGTCGTTGTTTGTAAATTATTAAACCATCTGAAGAAAACAGCTAGTTTTATTCATGGTGTCAACATGGCTAGGCTTTTTGTCTGCATGCACAATAAACTTAATTTAAAACAATATACATTTTTTAAAGGTTTATTGTACAATAAATTGAATTTCACCAAGAGGATTTAATGTCCAAACGTGATATTTATTTGATTAAATAAATTCAAAGACCACGTATGATGAAACTTTAGATTTTCAAGGGCCTTATTAAATAGCATTATATGGAATAAAGGTTGCTGTAACAAAATTTATTAGACCTAATTTCCACTCATTAGTAAAAAAGCAGAACCATATTATGTTATTTCCCCCAAGCATGTGCTGCTTTTCAGCTCTGCCTGTGAATCAACAGTTTTGTGGAAAACTTCCTGTCTGTTGACGGGGGTTCCTGACAAGCTGGCTGTTAGCATTAGCCTTTCCAGGAAGGGTGTCCATTTGTGCTGCCTCCGAGCATCCATCCAGCCGTCTCAGTGTGGAAGCCACATACAGCTTCACATGGAAGATGAGCAGGACTTGCAGTCGCTTAAGGAACGCCTTACTTATAGAATTTCTGGGAACATCCCGTGTGTTCCAGTTTTCACTTTCTCATGAATGCTGGGTGAATAATTTTGTTATTTGAGTAACCAGTGCAGTTTAAAGTAACAGCAACAGCATGTTAGTTAGGTAAGAGATGGATTCACATGAATCTTTCATTTCTCCCCAGCTTCTATTAAGGCCCGATTTCTGCACATGGGGATTTGTTTTTTTTTAGGTATAGCACATTGAAAGGCACAACCTTCACGGTATAGCTTGGCCAACTTTTATCTAAGTGCACTTGTGTGCACTTGTAAAACTTCCGCAGCCCCCGGAAGGCTTGCTGTCAGTCAGCATAGCACCCTTAGGCGACCACCTCTCTCCATTCTATGGCCATTGACTAGGTCTCCTTGGTCTTGAACTTTCTAAATGTGATCATGCGCTATGCCATATTCCTGTCTGTTTCTTTTCCCCCTACCTCCTGGCTGTACACAGGACAGTCAACTCTTTAAAGGCAAACACAAAGCTAATAAATTAACGTTGAGAAAAGATTGAAAAACAAGGTTTCCTTGTTGCTGCTGCTGCTGCTGTTTTTTCTTTCCCAACTGAGGAAAGATAATGCCCTTGACCAGACTGCTGCTCTGTCAAGGCCTCAGTCCCAGGGGACATGGCAGTTTGTGATGCCCGCTCCCCGCTTCTGGGCTCGGGGTGGGAGGGTGCTGCCCGCCACCTTGTAGTTTGGGGGAGGCCACCGACTAGTTTTGGGAAATTTGTCTTGTGTGTAGAAATGGCATGTCATGTTTCCTCTTTATGTTCTGGGATATGCAGCCTTAGAGTGGATGAAAGATTCGGTTGGGGGTACAGCACTCTGCTGGCCCCAGAAAACACCCCTTGCCTTGGGAGGAGGGGGGGGTCCCCGTCTTCTCCCTGGTAAAGGGTTCCGGGTCACTGGCCGGTGTGAGCAGGGCGTCTCCCTTCCTTCTAGGTCAGCAGGGATTATCCGCACATGGTTAGTAGGTTCTGAGTTTCTGGTTTTTTCAGATTAGCTCTAGTCCTGAAAATCCTTCCCTAACTGTAAAGTAGATAATTGGCCTTTAAATTTTTTTTTCATGCCTCTGTGGGGATCGCATGGGAGCTTGGGACGAGTTGTCAGGAGCTGCGGGTCCCTTTTGAGCAGGAACAGTTAGTTGCTACCGCCTGACTCTGTGGGGCCTTCTCATTCCGGCTGCCAGGGTGGCCGGCGCGTCCCGGGCGGGAGATGCTTCACTAGCCGGCGTCTTGAGCGAGGGTGGTGCCGAGCACAACCAGCAGCCGGTGGACATTCATGTGAGAGAGAAAGAAACCTTTGCTGTTCAAAGCTGCTGGGACTTGGTTCTTTGTTACTAAAGCATAACAGTGTGTGCGGACGGATCCCAAGGGTGAGAAGGGTGAAACTTGGGTGGGAACGGCACACGTGTTCCTGGCTGATAAAAGTTTCCGATGTGGTCTTGGGCCTTGCCGACAGCCCACGAAGAGGTCCCTGTCTCTTCGGTTGCTTTTCATATCATCCCTAAGCAGAGGGCAGATGCCTCGTTGGCAGCCACGGTACTGCAAGCCCAGCGATATTCCTGAACTGGTTCTGTGTTCAGCACAGCGCTCTGATACTCTGCCCTCGCTCGCCCTAAAGTCATCCCCCTAGAGGAGAGCTTGAGGAGACGGTTTGGGGAACGCCTGGGGACTGATGGACACCCTCTCAGTGCCCTCAGCGAGCTCTCCTCGCCTCTCTGCAGCGTGCGCAGCTGAGCTCCCGCGTGGCTGGCTATTGTGCACCGCCCTCCAGCGGCGTAGCCTTGGCGTCCAGGACGCGATCGCACGTTGCAGACTTTTCGGTGGTGTGATTGATGGGAGCAATTGCTTCGGCCTCTCCATGAATTAATTAAATAATTGATTCGCCCATGTGTTCGCTAGATGTTTATGGGATGCTTTCCGTGTGCCAGGCACCGAGCCTGCAACTATGGTTTCATGGACGAATGGGGTGCAGGACTGTGCCCGAAAGAACCTCACGCTCTGGGAAGGAAGACCAGGAGGTGCGAAGGACAGCAGAGTGTAGGAAGAGCTATGAAGGCATTTGCAGAGGATTGTAATTAGCTCACGTGTCGTTACTCGTGCTGGTATAGAGCGCAGGTGGTGGTTTTAAACTAAGCCTTGAACTTATGAGCAGTTTGTCAGGAAAACAAGCATCAAGTTTGTCGTAGGAATCGGCACCGGCAATACATCACAACTTAATTTCTTAAAATTCTCAGATGGTCAATATCCTAAAATTCTGAAAAATCGAGTGAGATATAAACTATTTTGTAAGGAAAATATTCTTGAGGACCTCCAGTTTTGCATTATTTTAATTGGTAATAGTACTAAAATACAAGTTGAAAATTTATAACAAATTACTATGGTTATAGCTCTTTGACTGCTTAAAATCAAAGCAAATTTATGGTATGCCATACTTCAATTAAAAAGTTTTTAAAAATTCCAGACAAATTTGTAAGGTTCAATGTGAGTTCATTAAGATGCAAGAAATAATCATATTCTCTGTTCTCGTTAAGTTTAAATTTATTTTTACTAAAAGTCTTTACCAAAATACACAAATTTACCACAGGAAACGCCAAAAAAAATCCAAATTAATCGGATATGACAAACGATGCTTTAATTAATTTCTAAAATTGAGTTTAATGGTGTAAAAATGTGCTTGGATATTTTCTATTCTACTCACAATTTTGCTTGTGGTGAAAACATTGTCCGAGTCATTGTTATTTATACCACTGATATATATTTTTTAAATTTTATTTATTTAGTTTTTTAGAGAGGGAAGGGAGGGAGATAGAAAGAGAGAGAGAGAAACATCAATGTGCGGTTGCTAGGGGTTATGGCCTGCAACCCAGGCATGTACCCTGGCTGGGAATCGAACCTGGGACACTTTGGTTCCCAGCCCGCTCTCAATCCACTGAGCTACACCAGCCAGGGCTTATACCACTGATATTTTTAAAAAACTAAACCTTTTTAAACTCCTGTTAGATTATTTTAACGAATCCGTTAATTCAATGGTTGTGCTCAAAATTAGCATACTGGAAAGGTTTAGCAATCTATTAACGAAATATTCTTCGTAGTCTGACTACTGCACTTACTGCTCATGAGTGTTGCGCGTTGGCACCCACGAAGAATCAGTGCCGTGTATCTATTTCCAGCCCGCGTGTGCAGGGATGGATTGCGGTAAGGTCGGCCCCTTTCAGCGGAGCTTGCTGATACCATTGTGTGTTCCCTTGTCACTCAGTGCTGTTGCTGCTTGCTGCGCTCTGCTCCTCTCTGTTTGAAATACTCGGAAAACATTGTTTCTACATTTGTCATCTCATTTGTTAAATACTCATTAATACATGAGGGCTGCCTCTGTTCTCTACCCACTGAGCCGAGATAATTAAGCTAATGTGTTCTTCTGTTGCTTTTGTTGTTTCATGGCAGATCAAAATCTAAGTTTATTAAATAATAAGCAGAACTCTTACTCAATGAAAATGTTTTTCAAATGTAAATGATCACCGCAAGACAGAAGTGTCGCTTTTATGTCTGGGAATATATTTTCAATATGAGTGCGAGTTCAGGTATGGAGTGTTTATTGTCATTTTCACATCAGGACAATGTCTACCGTTGAAAGACTTCTTGGGGCTAAGATTCCAATCATGTAAATTAGGTATTTGGTCACACGGGTAGCTTTGTCCCTTTGTCCTTTATTGCTAAGCAACCAAAAAAACTGATGAGGTGACCTGAAGAATATGGTATAAACCTGCTTGACTTTCTTTTAATGATGCCTAGGAAATCACACATAGGAACAAAGTAATTATGGCCACAGTTTAATTAGCACATCACACATGCCAGAAGCTTTGCATACATTATTTTATTTAACCCTCACTTTATCATGAAGGTCAAATCCCAGATCAACACCTTCCCAGATGTTTTATGCTCAAAAGCATTCTGCAAGCCTGGGAATCCTGTCCGACAAATACAGAGGATGCCCCTGTGGGCCACCAGGCTCCCGTCCGGGACTGAGCCACTCAATGCCCCCGCTGCGGGGGCTGTGGGCTGCTGACGGGTCATTGCCCAGTCCCTGTCAGGCTTGCTGAAGGGAGGTGCCTCGCTCAGAGTTACGTCCCCTTCCTGGGTGTACCCAATGGTTCATCGAAGCCGATCTACAAAGGCCCCAAGTGGAGCAATTCTGTGGAGCTGCTCTAGCTCCAGAGCTTCCCACAGGACCCAATGAGACCTCTGTTCTAACTGTGCCACATGTCACTTGTTTCTTAAGCCACTGCCACACGCCCTACCATGCACAGGACACTCCTCACACCAGAGGGTCATTGACTCCAAATGCCTTCAGCGGTGACGCTGAGCAACCTGGCTTACATCCACAGGTGTCGTTCTATCAGCCTTGCCCAGTGAGCTCCAAAGTCTCCAAGTCTTAGAGGCAAATGTAAGCCAACTCACCTCCGGGCACAGTGCAGCGATTCCTGTGCCCTCGCCAGCTGGGATTGTTGTGTGTGGTATCACGGGTGTCATGCGGTCTAAGCATACCTGGCCGGCAAGAAAGCTTACTATTATAGTACATGTGGGCACTTCCTAGAAGCTAATCAAAATAAACCAGAAAAGGATCTGATCAGAAAGTAATGATACACATCAAATCCCTGAGCACATTCCTTACGTGACTTTGAAACCTTAAGAGGACAAATTCTGCTAAGAACTGGAGGTGGGGGGAGGAAAGTGTTTTAAACACATTTTATCCCTTAGAGGCAGTGAAAGGACCTAAGGAAGGACCAGTGGGGAGAAAAGACTCCTCACCGCCAGTGAAACTAGCGCTTAAAGTGACTCCTAGTCCAGACGGTTGAAGAACGTGAGCTGGAACCACAGGGGGGAGGGCCTGACCACAGGCCCTTCTTCTTCCTATCCCTCAGCACGTGCAAGGAGAAAGGGGGTATCCAGCTTCAGAGAGCCGCACCCCACACGTCCCGTTCAGGGTAACAGAGTCCGAGGCTGGGCAGGGCTGTGTGAGAGCCCCTGGGCCAGCCTCCACACCGCAGGTGGACACAGGGGGCCGGACAGAGAAGCCGTGCAAACAGCTCGGCGTGCAGACAAGCAGGGTGACAAGGGGGTGGCAGCGAGGAGACAGGGGTGCGCTCCGCCCCACAACAGTCAGCTGAAGTGAAATCAGTGAGTTCCATCGCTCCGACGGCCCTTCCTCCCCAAAGAAATGAAAACAAAATTCCGGGACACGCAGGCCTCCACGGTAAACCGACAAAACCGCCGGCTCGCCCTGGAGGGGCGCACGTGTCCGCGTGTCCCGTGGTGACGGCGGAGGAGGCGGAGTGCTGCGTGGCGGGGTCCCGGGCAGGCGGGCACGGCACAGTGGGGGGGACGCTCTTGAGCAATTCACCCCGATTTAGGCTGCCTGCTCTCCTGTCTCACTCTCCCCTTCTTCCCAACACCATTTTCCACGCAACTAAGAAAGACTAACTTCTATTCGAAAGTTCGTGATCACCAGAGGGGAACTAAGCCATGACAGCAACACTGTACCTAGGACGAAGAGACAAATACTTTTCTTTATAAAGTTTTCCTTTTAATTCAGGAAGGGAAGCGTTTCCCAAGAGCTCGTGGCTCCTCTTACGGACCAGAGAGGGGTCCCATGTCCACCCCTACATGTAAGGGAAGCTGAAGGGTCAGGTTAACCCTCCGTTCGAACAGAAGCCGAGGGGGGAAGGGGTGGGAGCACGTGGGGGGCTGCCGCACAGATCCGAGCACGACTCGGCGGGGATCAGACGCCCACTTCGTCATCGGTGAGCGTTGTCGTGCTGGGCAAGTGCCTGAGCCTCTCTGTGGCTCAGTGTCCCCATCTCTAAATAAGGACGACGCTACTGACAGCACCTGCTTTCGAGGGTGGCTGTCACCATGAAGTGAACTGTTGCCCAAAAAGCGCTTAAAACCGTCCCGGGCACATACTGTGATTGTTGCCACGCTAAGGAACTCTTTGGCATTAAAATGCTCTAACTCCACAAATAATTGTTGGATGATAGAAGATAGGATTCACAAGAATTACAGATAATTTAGGTTTGCCGTTCGATCATCTTCTACTTAAAAACATTAAAACGGCCATTTCTCCTAGAGGTGAACCGACGCCAATAAATACATACATTGGCTCCAACGTGTTTTTTTTTTAAATTTTAATCATTGTTCAAATACAGTTTTCTCCTTTTTACTCCCAATCCAGTCCCCCCTCCCACCCTCCCCACTTCCCTCCAACGTGTTTTTATCCGAAAAGAAACATGGCTCGTGATGGGACGAACCCTTGAGTGAGGAGACCAGTGAACATTGAGTGATTATAAGGATTTAACTTTACTTTAAAAACATCTGGGTAGAATCCCTTCAGCGAGTTGTTCCACCTTATTTTCCCTCAAGTTTATAAACTATATTTAAGTTTTCTTAAGCAAGCAGCAGTGTGTCCTGAGGGGGATTGTCCGCCCCCCCCCCAGCAGCCAAAGTTAGCTCACCGTGACCTGCAGATGTATGAAGACTCTCTTTGTCCCGTGACCCAAAACGAAGGTTTACCCTAAAGGGAGAAGTCAGCTAATGAATAGGAGGGCAAGTTCACTCTAGATGAGAACTCCCTGGTGACTGACATGAAGGCTCATCCCTGGGGTAAAAATTTGTCTTTGCAAGTGTTTACAGTTCGGGGAGAGACAGCAACTCAGGCATCACAAAAGTACAACAGGTAACGTGCTAAGGGAAAACAGGGGCGTATTGGTAGCCATGCTTTGAGAAGGAGAAATCACAGGCTGTGGGATGATCTGAGAAGACCCTAAGGAGACCCATTTAAACTGGTCATTATTGGATAAAAGCAGGCACGGCCAGGGTGGTACGGCTGTAGACAGAGCTTGTCTCTATTGGAGTAGCTGGTTGTGGGCAGACAGCGTTGGGAGGGGGTGTACTTGCCCCAGAGGGAAAGGCGGAGTGGGCACGGGGAAGGAAGGAATGGGGGGGGGCGTGTCACTACACTGGAGGTCGGGAACAGACAGGGTTGTGATCCAGCCATGGACAACCCTCCCAGCGAGCTCACCCTCTCAGAAGCAAAGGGGGAGGACAGCCAACTATGCACACAGAATGGGGGCTGTGAAGCCAATACAGCAGAACGATGAGTAGGGTGATGACCGGGGACGAGTCCAGCTGGGCGGAGGTGGAACTTTTCCATAAGGTTGCCATCCCCTCGGCCTTTCTGGGGGGGGGGGGGTGACATGGGGGAAAAGGCCCGAAGGGGGGGGAGTGGAAGCACTGGACTTCGCAGTTAGAGGGAAGAGCAAGTGGAAAAGCTTTGCCACAAGGAAAGCGGGGATGCCTATGGTCTGGGACAAACCGTGGAGGAGAAGCGAGGTCAAGGTGAGGTTAGCGAGGGAGGCGGTATCCAGGGTCTCCAGCGCCAGGGGCGTCTTGGGTAGGAGTACGGATTGTATTCTCAGTGTAACAGCAAATGGCTGGAGAATTTGTTGGAGAGCAAGGCCATGTGACCTGACTTTCATTAGTAATCCTAGTAACCATCACCTTGCCCTTCGGTGCAGCCGACAGCAGGGGATGCGAATGGTGGCAAGGAGACTGCTCCAAGGGATGGTGCTACATCGGTCCAGGTTCCTCGTGTCACAGGTGCTGACCGGTCACGAGGGTCATACCTGGTGGGGTCCCTGCTGTGCCGGGTGCTAACCATTTCGTCTCCGTCTTCAGGGCAGTCACAGGAGGGCTGACGGGGGCTCAGAGGAGGGCTCGGAGTGGCAGGAGGGCTCTGGCCAGCTCCGTGCAGTCCTCAGTGCAGCAGCTAGGAGGCCGAACCAGTCAGGGGCGGTGCCACGTTTTTTTTGTTGTTGGTTTGTTTGCTTTTTATCCTCACCTAAGGACATGCTTATTGATTTTAGAGAGAGGGGAAGGCAGGGAGAGAGAGGGGGAGAGAACAGTGATGTGAGAGAGAACGTGGATGAGTTGCCTCTTCTAGGTCCCCGACCAGGGGCTGAACCCACAACTCAGGCATGTATGTGCCCACGATCGGGACTCAAGCTCACGACCTGTCAGTGTAGCTGGGATGACTCTCCAACCAACTGAGCCACACCAGCCGGGGCAGAAGTGGTGCAGTGTTTTCACAGCCAGCACAGCGGCGCCTGTGCATCCTGGCTGTCAACTTGGGTGGAGGCTACGGAGATGGTGAGAAGTGGTCGGACTTGGAGTTTGCTGTGAAGGTAGAGATTATAAATAGGCTTGCTGGTGAAAGTTGTAAATAGGACCTCTGCTTTATAAAGGGAAGCGTGATGAGACATGATGCTTAGCATTCATTATACATTCTTCTAAGTTACGTCGCTTCACTTCAGATTCTCAGGGAAGAAACTAATTTTACACGTAGTTTTCCTTTGCTAAACTGAGTGTCCTACAGGGCTTCCGGACGGCTTCCACTCACCCTGGACGATCGTGTAGGTGGAGAAACGTGAGACATGATGCAAATGCCAACTGACCGAAGGACAAAAACCGCAGCTTTATCTCAACCAGGTTCTGGTTATTGACTTCACTTCTTCCGATTGGTCATTTTCTCTTTCAGTCAAATACAGGAAGGAGTGTCCTTTACTGAAGACTCTAGCTGACTATTTTCTGGCTAAAAGATAGAACGTAAATTCTTGAATGTAAAGAACTTTTCAAACGGTCGTACAAGTCTTCCAATAGTCCATAACTTTACATAAACCACCGTTTTTTAAAAGGATTTTGTACCTCTTTGATTTCATGTGCATTTTCACCTTGCAAACCACACTGCACACACGTGTATATACCAGGCCTTGGCGTGCAGTTCGAGGGTATAAATCAGCCTGTAAGTAAAACTGCACAGCTTCAGCGCTTCATAAAGAGCTATTTTCCAAGCCGGGCTGAACATTTGAAAGGCCCTTTTAAACAGACTCTCCTCCTTCAGACTTTTCCCCCATTTTAATTTTCACACTTATTCATTGATTTCCTTGGCAACAGTAAATCAGGAGAGCAGAATGGCAGGCCGTGATAAGTAAAGCCATTCCATCTCAAAGGAGGCACAACCTCCCCTTGCTTCAGGGGCCGAGGGAACACCAGCCCGGCGGAGTCGGGGCTTGTTTCCCAAACAGATACCATTTGTCCCAGGACCAGCTTTGCAGCTGTCCATGAACTCAGAGGTCAGAGTCCACGTGAACTTGAGACTGTAAAGCCTGGTTGACAGTTGCCAAGAAAAAGCCTCTTAATAGTTGCTACTTTATGTAGTAGAGACATACCTGAAAATTGCATATAAATCAATATTAGTCAAGTAATATTCAGAATAAGAATGAGAGAATACTATTCAAATAAAAATTCTGACCAATCCTTTCTAAATCAAACAGAAAATCTCTAGTTTAGTTACTCTGAGTTTATGTAAATCCTGGTTTGGCTTAACATGGAATATCTCTCCAATAATGGTTAAAAATCCCCAGGAAATAGTTCATGAAAAACTCTAAAGTGATAGTGTTTGAACAGCCTGTTAAAGAGTGAAAAGCAACCAAGTAAATCATTTAATACTGTAATATATAAAAATAATTGGGGTTTGTGAGTTAATTCAGATTTTAAAATGATCTTTGGGCATATTAAGGCCAGGAGTCTACTGTTTTTATTTAATTTTTTTGTTTTGTTTTGTTTCATTGACTTGGTTGGGGTGACACTGGTTAATAAAATGATGTGGATGTCAGGTGTACATCATCTAGATAGTGTCTTCTCTGTTCGCCACCCAAAGTCAAGTCTCTTTCCATCACCATTTATCTCCCTTTACCCTCCTCCACGTCTCCCTCTGGTAGCCACCATCCTATTGTCTGTGTCTAAGAGATTTTTTTTCTCTTAATCCCTTAACTTTTTTCACTCAGCTCCCCCAACCCCCTTCCCCGCTGATAGCTCAGTCTCTTCTCTATATCTATGTGTCTGTTCCTATTTTGTTGATGGTTTATTTTATTCACTAGATTCTACATATTAGCGAAAACATATGGTATTCGTCTTTTTTTGACTGGCTTATTTCACTTAGCATAATGTTCTCCAGGTCCATCCTTGCTGTCTCAAAGGGTAGGATTTCCTTCTTTTTTTTTTACAGCTGAGTAACATTCCATTTTGTAAATGTACCACAGCTTTTTTAATCTACTGACGGGCACTTGAGCTGCTTCCAGATCTTGGCTATTGTAAATAATGTGGGAATGAACACAGAGGTGCATAGAATCTTTCAAATCAGTTTTGAGTTTTTTGGGATTGGGTTCCAGAAATGAAATTGCTGGGTTATGATGCCAGTTCTATTTTAATTTTTTGAGGAAACGTCATACTGCTTTCCACGGTGGCTGCACCAGTCTGCATTCCACCAGCAGTGCACGAGCGTCCCTTTTCTCCACATCCTCGCCAGCACTTGTTGTTTGCTGATTTATTGATGATGGCCATTCTATTTGAAATGATGTCTCACTGTGGTTTTAATTTGCATTCCTCGGATTAGTGACATTGAGCATCTTTTCATATGTCTATTGGTCACCAGTATGTCCTCTTTGGAGAAGTGTCTCTATAGGTCCTTTGCCTATTTTTAAACTGAGTTTTTTGGTGTATAGTTTTATAAGTTCTTCATAAATTTTGGCTATTAATCCCTTATCAGATGCATCATTGGCGAATATGTTCTCCCATTTAGTGGGTTGTCTTTTCATTTTGTTGATGGTTTTCTTTGCTGTGCAAAAACTTTTTAGTTTATTGTAGTCCTATTTGTTTATTTTTTCTTTTGTTTCTGTTGCCTGAGGACACATATCAGAAAAGATATCATTACAAAAATTCCTTCCAGAAAATGCCATGGGTTGACAACAAAATTCAGTGTGTTAATACACTAGTTCAGGGAAGAACTTCACTGAGGTTTTGCATTCCATCACCTCAACAGTGGGAAGAAGGCAGAGAACATAGAAATCCTACTCATTCACCCTGGTCTAAGCAATACATCCAGAAATGCACATACCAATCATTATCCCTTTGGAGAACAGTAACTATTTACTGAGCATTTATTATGTGCTAGGATGGTAGAGTGATGTATTCATTCTTACTTATGAACTAAGCAAAAGTTTTGGGTAAGTCCTTGTTCTACAAGGCAGTACAGTCTGTGAGCAGGTCACATTCTCTAAATAATAATTAGATTAGCCCTGGCTGGCGTAGCTCAGTGGACTGAGCTCGGGCTGCAGACCAAAGTGTCGCAGGTTCGATTCCCAGTCAGGACACATGCCTGGGTTGCAGGCCACGGACCCCAGCAACCACACATTGATGTTTCTCTCTCTCTCTCTCTCTCTCTTTCTCCCTCCCTTCCCTCTCTAAAAATAAATAAATAAAATCTTCTAAAAAATAATTAGATTACCAAGCAAGGCAAACAAGTAAACTGGAAATTACAAAATGACATAATTAGGACTTTATTATACAGAAAATGCAAGGCAATGACAATATCTAAACTAGTTGTCAGGGGTGGGGCAGGGCTGAAAAATATGGTATAATAAGCTTCCTAAAGAAATGCCAGTTAAGTTATAACCTAACATATAGGTAGTAATCAGTCCATTGGTGAAAGTTTTATAAGCCAAAAAGCCATGTAGTTTGGGCGATTCAAAAATACAGCGATGGAAATGACTATTTCCTGTGGAGGGAATTGTAATCACTTGAGTGTGCATTGAACAGGATGGGAGGCGAGGCGAGCTCGGTGTTGGAGACTGTACAATAAACAACGATTGTGTAATAAACGGTGTGCAACTCGAAGTGATGTCAAGGGTCTTGAATAATTGATGTCTGTTTTACTGAGGGCACTGTGGAGTCAAAGAAGTTTTTAAGAGGAACACGATATAACCAGGTCTGCACTTTATAAAGATTACCTTTAATGTTGTGAAGCAGAGAAAAATGAATTGGGGATAGACGTGGGGAAAATACATTGAGAATAGAAAATTCAAGACCGGAGACCAACAATTCCTGTTCAGAGATTGTAGAGGTCATTTCTATGTAGGTTGATGATAGCCTAAGTTAAGGTAGCAGAAGCAAAGACAGAGAGAAGTGGGTGGGAAGGAGAGTTATTAAAGGGATTGAATGAAAAATCATTGCTGTGGATGAGGGGTGGGAAGGGAGAGTTAGGAATAACACAGGGGAGGACCGGGGTTAGGGGCAGGACGGTAGACCGGTCGCAGACGTGCTGAGTTTGCGCTAACTCTGGGATCTCCGTCTATCTAGTCACGCCGAGGAGACAACTCTGGGCACGAATCTGGGATTGAGGGGAGGAGTCTGAAATGGGTACAGAAGTTGGGGAGTTGTTAGCACACAGTTGGCAACTGAAGCCCGGGTGTGGGTGAACTTGCCCGGAGGGAATACACAGACTGAGGGACGAGCACTAGTTCGGAATCTGAGGGACACCACGAGTTATTGCTGGGGGAGAAACACAAGCTTTCGTATAATGTTGAAGGTAGCTACAAGCCGGGGGAAAACCAGGAGAGTGCGATTTCAGGGAATACAAGGATAGAGGAGAGGAGAGGTTAACAGAGTTAAATGCTACGCATGGGTCAGATGAAACCAATACGGGAAGTTAAAGTAAGGAGGTGATCGGTGGCTCTGGAACCAGTAGTTTTGGAGGGATGGGTGCAGGGGCGCAGCGGTAGACTCCAAATCCCAAGGGACAGAGAGATGCTCTCAAAGTAAGAAGAGGACGTGGTTCCTGTCTGTCTGAGGGCAGTTCTCCCCTGAAGGGGGCGCTGTGCACCGGCGTGAGACAAAGCGTGTACAACCTGCAGGGAGAGAGTGCACTGGCCAGGTCAAGGGGGCCCGAGAGCACCCACCGCATTTGTGAAGGGAAAGAGAAATGAGCGGGCCGGTAGCTTAAGGGAGACCTGCGCTAAAATGCTTTTTTGCTTTATCATTTTTGTTGTTACATAATTGTTGTCATTTTTGTGGCTAGTAGGGGTGTGTGCGCGATAAAATAAATCATGGGAATGGAATACAGAATGTTGTTCTTAATACTTACGAACAGGAAGTGTGCTGTAAACCAGTGTGCCGTGATGTGCAGGCAGCAGCCTCATCAACCTCCTATTTACCATGTCTCATTGCACTATTTTTCTTGTACTTGATTTAACCTAGTGCTGTTCTGCACAGCAGTGACATGAGCACCGTAGTAACATGGGTACAGGCTTGTGGCCTGGGAGCAGTCGACTCTGCCACATGACCTAGGTGTGTAGTGGGCCGCACCATCTAGGTTTGTGTAAGTGTGCTCTATGATGTCCACACAATGATGAAATCACTTCATGTCACAGTTCTCAGAGTGTGTCCCCATCATCCTATGTGAGTCCCATGACTGCGTATGGGAACACTGCGGTTCGGAGAGGCTCAGAATACACCCAGTGTCCATAAGTAGCCCCTGGCACAGCTGGGATTTAAGTCCTGGTGGCCAATTCAGACTATCCCAAACTGCCTCTCTTTCAAGATTGCAACTTGTAATACCTCCCAAGTAAATACAATTTATTTTTCTTTATGAAGAAATGACTTGTAAATCTGGGAATTCTAAGCCGGATTGCTTTTACTGTACTCTGTACCTTTACTAGACAAAGTGGTCCATTTTTTTTTTCTATGAAGTAGCTAATGGGGTAGAGGTTTTGGAAAGAATCCTTCAAAGAAAAAAACAAATGAGCTAATTTGTGGGTGGGAAGTGGCAACTTACGTTGGCTCGGAGACCACACCCCTTCCACTGCAATCAAACTCGCTCAGATTTGACAGACAGGACAACGGCTATGAACGAAGTGACTGTGTACAACATAAGACTGCCAACTACAAGGCATTGACCCCTGCGATTAGGGCCTTTCTAAACTAACAAGCGGCAGCCACGTTTTTCTGAATTTTATTAGAACGGATGGCTGCCTGTGACTCCCACAGATACTCTGGTAAGAAGCAATACCTCCTTTGCATTACACTATTGTTTGTGTCTGAGCTAATTCAATACAGCGTCACAGAGACGGAGCACATGAACCAGGGGGTGACCTCACTGGTCCCAGGGGCTTGAACGCAGCCGCTGACCAAACCCTGACCGAACAATAAGCTGCCAGCTGCAGGCACAGCTCTGGGGGAGGCAGGCTCGGAATTAAAGCCCCCCTGTGCCCGGCAGCCTGGAAGGCTGTGTGTGGGTCTCTCCCCGGAGCAGGCAGAAATGGGTCACCTGAACTTCTGGTCCCTGGAAAACACTAGGAACACGGCAGAGCCCCTGAGCTGGGACAGCAGCCTCCAGGCAGCAAGACAGCCAAAGGAAAAGGCCCAAGTTCTCACTGGGGAAGGGGCTTGAACACAGCCCCTGAGCTGGAAAGAAAGAGGGAGGGGGAGCTCTCAGCCGCGATGAAGGGGGTCCCACGCAGCAGAGAAACGGACTTCACAGACGAGCTCAGCCCGGCCGGTTCACAAACTGCCGCCTAGATGACCAGGGCGTCCTGGGGGTCTACGGTGCAGCGTGGTGACTCTAGTCGACAATACTGTCCCCATATACTTGACATTGCCGAGAAAGTAGACTTTAGGTGTTCGTGCCACAGTCACAAAAACATTGATAACTATGTAAGGTGACAAAAGTGTTAATTTGCTTGACCGTGGTAATCATCTCATGTGTATACGCATATCCGTTCTTCACGTCGTACATCTTCAATGTACACAATGTTTATCTCCCAAGTGCACCTCAAGAAGTCTGGGATGCAAAACGAAACGAAAACAGGTACACAGCCTCAGCTTCTCACAGCTGCTCAGGGCGGCTTTATTCTTAAACCCTAAATTCACATCCACTGGCGAATGGATAGGTGGAATATATTTGATCGTTAAAACCGAATGATATTTGGCAATAAAAACAAAGGAATATCGATTCATGCTATAACACCGATGGACCTTGAAGACATTGTGTTAAGTGGCAGAAGTCTGAGAAGACTATGTATTATGTGGTTTAATTTGTATGAGTTATATGCAAATGTGTACACATAAAGATGAGTGGTTTCCAGGTGCTGAGTGGAGGGGGAATGGCGACTTATTACTAACACGGATAGGCTTTGTTTGGGGAGCACAAAATGTGCTAAACTGACATTATGGTGATGCTTACAAAACCCTATCTATATACTAAAATACATTAAAGTACACACTTTAAACGAATGCATCATATGGCTTTATCTCAATAGTATTATTCAAGTATGAATTATAAATTAGCACACAACATTTTCAACATTCGAGTGCATCTCAAGACTTCAACTCCCTTTAAAACTCTTACACGTTTGACTTTCACTTGAAAGATAAGAATACCTTAGCATTTCCCCAAATATTATATTAAAATGCCCTCCCCAACATAAGGACATTTGTTTCTTGTGTTTGAATGCTGCCATCTCCACTCTCCCGATGGGCAGAGATAACGCCGAGAAAGTTGGGTGTTTTAACATCCTAACCAGAATGCTGACTATTATTGAACTGATTATTAAACAAACTAGTTCAATACAGTAAGATTAATGAACTCTATCCACATCGCAACCTGTTGCTCATGTAAATTTGGTCAAATAGTGGTCAAGGTTCTCCATACGGATCACCTAGTGAGAAAGTCAGGTAATCTTCAGACAGGCCTCGCGTCCACAACACGGTTCCCTTGTGTATGATAGATACCACATGGGCACCTCGGTTTTCACTGTGTTGACATCCGAAGCCCACTCATCTACTCGCATTTACTTCCTGCATTTCTCTCTGAAGATTCAAAATAAAATGAACCTTGAAAACATCCATCAGAGTTAAGTGAAACAGTTCAGTTCGACAGACAAAATGTATAAACCATTAAATGTTCAAAATTGGGGTGATGCTGACTGGTTATTTGTCCTGTTCCCTGGGAGGCTAAACAGCAATGTTCCCTGTTTAAAACCGAGGACAAAACAATAATGGCCCTCGCTGTGAGATCGACTCTGGCCCTGAGTTCATCTTGCACAAATACAATTTAGCTTCATTAGCTATTAGCGAAGAGCCTCCCCTTCCATGCTCGATTCACCTTAATGAATAAAGTTGGTCAGAATCTACAACTCAGAAAAAATCACATCAAAATCAAAGATTGAGTTTGCTACCGACATTCACGAGTGATTTAGATGTGATGGTCTCTCTGCGGGGAGTGGAGAAAATACAGAAGCCAAACGAACACGACCAGGAACTGGTAATGACCCTGCTAGTATGGAGAGTCATGCCAGCGTCATGCAAACTGAGGTACAGAAAAGGAGGAAAAACTATTCAGAAAACAACCTATGATGCTGAGGGAAGAGAGATGAATAGCTGATAAATTAAAAGGGATAGTTGTTCCCGTTTTTTTCCTCAGATGTAATTTGTGAGTCCCAGAAAAAGGACAGTGTGCTTATTCGATGTTCTGGACAATTAAGTCGAAATACAGAGATGGCCAACCCTTGGCTACACTACAGAGGACTTGTCATTGGTATTTGCTTCCCTCCTGCCTTCTGGTTCTTGCCTTCTGATGCAGCCTTATCCTTGCCCTTGGGGAGAAACCTGGTCCCAGGGACCCCCTGACATGCGCTCACCCACCCGGCAGCATTGCTGTGTCTTCGTCGAGATGCACGCTTCTGCAGAACCTGATAATGTCTGGAGGCTGGAAGTGACTTTTGAATTCAAGCTTAAAGAGTAAACTAGGAGATCTTACATTTGGGAAGAGCAATGCTTTTCATGGCATATAGTGGATTACTAGTGACTTCTACGTCAATCATTGAAATGGGGTGGGGGTGAGGACTGAAGGTTCTCTTGGAAGAAGAAGTTCTGCTGGACCCCAAGGCCACACTCTGAAAATGAGTGTGGAGACCATTTCTGGTGGCTCCCAGCTTGTCTCTCTTTGCCAGGGGTGTCCAACCCATGGCCCGCATGTGGCCCATGGTGGCTGTGAATGCAGCCCAACACAAAATCATAAATGTACTTAAAACCTTTTTGTGCTCATCAGTTTTCATTAGTGTTTGTGTGTTTAATGTGTGGCCCAAGACAACTCTTCTTGTTCCAATGTGGCCCAGAGATGCCAGAAGGTTGGACACCCCAGCCTTATGTCAAATTAAGGAAGGCACTTTAAAGATCATCCAGTCCCAAGGATTTTCATACGAACTCTGTGGACAGAGACCTGGAATTTCAGGGTGGGCCCATAGGGGCCACTTTGGGTGGTAGGAAACAGAGAGACAGAAGAGGTGAGGCTCCAAGAGTCTTCAAGAACTTTGATGTCTAAAAAACATATCTAGTGTATTTATAACCCTAATACAGTTTGGTCTAAACAAAAAATAGATAGGAATTTCTGCCAAAATTTTTGAGTATGTATCTAATAAAGATTCTAAATCATGTTAAAAAAAACCAAGGATGTTATTTGTGAAGTATAGAATGTGGAAATTCTGTGCAAAAGGAGACTCAGGTTATTCAACAAATATATAGCACTACAAGGGGGAGGTGAACTGTTAAAGACTAAAAGAGAATTAAAGAGACATTGCACCAAATACAACGTATGGCCCTCGTTTGGGTCCTAATTTGAATAAGGTAGTAAACCTCTATTTGAGACAATAAAGGAAAATTGCACAGGCTGACACTACAAAATATTAAGGAATTATTATTGATTTTTAAAGTTTCTGATAATGATATCGTGATTTCGTTTAAAAAGAAGTCATTGTCAGATGAACATCCACACCAAAGTATTTTGGGTTAAATAATGTGATGTTGGGTTTTACTTTAAAATATTGAGCAGAAATGCTCCAGGGAAATAGGTGACGTAAGAATGGCAGAACAGTGACCATCACTGAAATTGGTTTGTGTGCCTGAGTGCTCATTATACTATAGCATTGACTTTCTGTATATTTACGTTCCCATAATAAAAAAAATAGTGTAAATACCATGGTGCAAGAAACAGATCCAAGGATTATGTAGCCCTAGTTGGAAAAAAATTTTGCTTTTGTTACTTCAGTACTTCGGTTTTAGATGTCTGCAAAAAACATTGTGGAATTCAAATATATGTTTGCACAGGCCTTTTTCTTGTTGAGTTGTTTTTAAGTATAAATTCAAAAGCATTTAAATCATAGCGTTTCTAAATTGAATATGTACTACTTGCAGTACTACTCACTCTTTCAATTTACTTCAATGTGTAAATAAGCATGTGACAGTATGTAAAATAAAATAGCTCTTAACACTTAAACCAACCGACAACGGCATTTTTGAAAGAACAGAAAGCTGTGACAGTTTGGAACTCCATCCAAGCCCCGCGCTTCCCCTCTTTGGTGTTCTGAGCAATGGCTGACCCCAGAGGAGCCCTCTGCCTTGCCCTGTTCCAAGGCTCCCCCCAACCCTTCCTTGGTGGCCTGCCTCCATCGTTATGGATCCCACGAAGGTGGGACCCATTCTTCCTGAGCCACTGGTGGCTGTTGTTTATCTGCCTCTATAAAGCTGCAGCCCTGCAACTGCAAGCTGTTTGTCATGAATGAACGAACACTCTCCCTACTGCGAAAGCAGGAGTAAACTCATTGCCTTAACTGTTCTATGCGTTTTGTCTTTCGTCGGGGTCCCCACGTGTCTGTTAGGTCTCCGTTACCCTGGGCTCGCTAGCTGTTGACACAGCAGTTCTGGGTACGAGCAGGTATAAGAGAGGGTGGAAAGCAGACTGTCGCCGTGAGCCTCTCTGCAGCAATTGGCAGAGAGAGTGTTCAGGCCCTTCCCTCATTCCCAGACCAGCCACACACCGTTGATAAATTCATGGAACTGGACTTGCTCAAGCAAACCAAGCCAACAGTGTGAACCGCCTCTACTCAGAGAGTAAGGGTTGTTTTCTTAGATTTAAAGCACATCCATTGGAGTGTAATGCACATTTCAAAGACTTTTTCCCCCCCCGGATCTAAGCTTTATTGAGCTTTAAAGCAGTTCCTGATGGCAAAGGCTGACCCACAGAGTTCCTCCAGTTCTGTTGGTGAACTTAGTGGACTTTCAGGAAGTTCCTAAAGAGGTAAGAATTAGAAATACCTGCATGGTCCATAGGTACCTGGCCCGCCTTCCACGTAAATTCTTAGTTCTGTTTCTCCTCTCCTCAGTTGCCCCTCACAGCCCATCGCTGCCTTTGTTGATTTGACATAGTAGGGTCACCGCCCCTGGGATCATTTCTCATCAAATTGCTTTTCTGCATTGTTAGAATGATATGAACTTGTATGAGCTATTTCCATTTTAAGTAGCAATCAGCAATATATGTGAGCTTTTGCTTATATATAGTGCAGACAATGTTTAAATCTGTCATTTCCATGCGATGAAATGCTATGCATTTGTCCTACATTTTCATTGCTAAGTTCTGTTCATTTATGTTGCTACACAGATTAACTTCAGACTTCAAAGGGGAGCTTTTGGATCAATTTTTGGATTTGTAACAATGTACGAGGGAGAGACCTTTTGATTTTTTCCTCTCATCAACTTATATTCAGAAATATTTAGCATCCTTTACCCAAGGCCCTCACTTACTGTTTTTAGCTGAAGTTAAACGGATTTAATACACTTATTAAAAAGGACTACCAGTGACTTCTAGATTGTGTTTGGGAAGGTTCTCAAGCAGCTCTATCTTGGGCATAATATTATTCCTCTCGGGGAGACTCACCCCAAAGTCTCAGACCTTCAGAAAGAATTTGCGCCTTTGAAACCGTAGCCGTTTACCTCCGTTTGACCAGATCTATGGCAAGTCCTGTTTTGTTCTAATTTGGACTTTACTCAACTTTACTGTATCTTTTTTCTCCCATTGGACTGTAGTCCTCACTGATGAGCCATTGCATCCGACCGTGTGTGGAACCCAGCAGTTGTGCTGACCTCACTCCCCACTCCCCTGCCATTTGTTTTTTTGGTATAATTTGAACTGGGTGTTGCACCCTTCCTGGCAGCCTTGTCCCTCATTCCTGGACTCTTGTCACATGACATGGAAGCTCACGTGATGTGTCTTCCACCTGAACTTCTCTCTACTTCCAGATTCTCCTCAATGTCTCTATACCCACAAGCATCACACTTCTGGGTTTTGAGGGGTTTGTTTTTGCCTTACTTCTGGATTTATGGGGGGGGGCATCTGGCATGTTAACAATCCTACCCTACACACATTCACGTTTTATTGATTTTTACATTTATCACCTCTATCTAAGATGCCAACTTCATCAATTAGGGATGCTCTGACAGGCTCCTGAATGTAAGCATAGCTCATAAATGCTATACTAGTAGTATTTCTTAGAAAAGTATAGGGAAGAGATCTAAGTTGTCATCAGGTACAAATTAATGTGAAACAAGTATCTCATGCAATAGGGTTCTTATCAGTTCTGTGTTTTTGTCTATAACATATTCAAGGATAATCATAGTAGCTAATGAGTATGAAGTACTTGCAAAGTATTATGGTACTACAAGCATTGCCCTATTTGACCTTTGTCCCATATTCGACCCTGTGAGCAGGACATTAGTATCTGCATTTGACCTGTGAGGAAACTAAGAATTAATTAGTTAGGTAACGTGCCACTAGTGACTCAGAAGGGATGGAACTCACATTTGGAATCTGGCTGATCCCAAGGTGGTGTTCTTCATGCCATTCTGCTTCAAAGGAGGATAACATGGATAACAATTTCATCTTGTTCATATCATGAATCCCCAGCCAGTATCTAGCATGATGCTCAGTACAAGAAGTTAACAAAAGCTAAGAATTAATTGCAGTACAATTGAACTAGCTGATAAAGCCTTCTAATTGTTGTGGGTGGCTCGTCTTTACCGTAATCATTGAAATGACTGTTCCTCAATCAGTATCGTAGAATATGCTCTGGTCTTTAGATTGTAAGTGCTAATGCTTAACGCACCTCTGGTAGAATTTGCTGCCGTGGAGTTCTTTGTCATCTGGAATGAGACACGAGGGCATGCATTTCCCATCCTGAAGGAGCCGGTCACTTCCTGCAGCGTCAGCATGTCGGAGGGTTACCCTAGGCCCAGTCAGTGTCAGCCCTGTTCCTCAACATCAGACAAGTCTGCTGTCCAGCCGGACCTGTGCAATTGTGCGATCCTAGCTTTGCACCTTGGGCTCTGCCTACGTGAGGCCAACAGCCCTGGGACGCTGCGTGGCCGGCCACAGCTTCAGAGCAACACCGATTCCTGCAAATCGCTCTCACGTCGCTTGCTGAGCCAGCCCCTTTCAAGTCCGGCCCAGACCGCCTTTTCTCCGGAACTTCTGAGTGCTCGCTGCCGTCCCCACACCCTTGCACCTCACACCCCAGTACCCTAACAATCCTCTTCCTGGCTTTCCCCCATGTCTGCTCTTTTTTCTGTACTTCTGAGGCTTTCATCCATTCTAACAGTCTTTAGTTCTCTGGGGGATGAGGCAGGGCAAAAATAAATATCTAAGTAAATGAAACGTGTGAAGTCTGTGGAGGACTATGAATAGCACATTTAGTTGGGTTCTAGCCTAAGTGCCTAGCACAGAGCCTGACTTGTATTAATTATTCAAAAAGATTTTTTTTAAGATTTTTAAAATTTATTATTTATTTTTAGAGAGGGAAGGGAGGGAGAGAGAGAGAGAGAGAGAGAGAGAGAGAGAGAGAGAGAGAGAGAGAGAGAGAGAGAGAATCATCAATATGCGGTTGCTGGGGGTGGGGGTCATGGCCTGCAACCCAGGCACCTACCCTGCTGGGAATTGAACCTGCGACACTTTGGTTCACAGCCTGCGCTCAATCCACTGAGCTACACCAGCCAGGGCTATTCAAAAAGATTTTTGAGAACTAAATGAATGAATGCAGAGTTTCTAGCCAATAATAAGCCTACCCATCTCATATGCAGAGGAACGAAGCACACTTCTCAGCACTCAGAAGTGGCCCACTTCGGTGTCGTTTCTAGGGAAAGTTTTTTGAGTACTTCAAATATATATCCTCTCTTTCACTTGCTGATATCTGAAATGTCATTGACCTAAAACTCAGAGCTGGTGGTACATCCACGACAGCAGATTATTTCCTGGGAACAGAAACTTCTTTCCTCGGAAAGAGAAAAAGCAGAAGAGGCCCAGGTGCCTGTAGGGAAGGGAACTAACTCAGAGATGAGTAGCTTGGGGAAATCAGAATAGATTTGGCTTCCTTCTCGGCTCCACCAGTGACCAATGTTGACAAAATGCTCCTTCTGTCCTTGGCAGCGTTTTGGGGAATCTGACAGAATGACAAACATGAAGACCTTTTCTTGTAAGGCCTTGCGACAGGGATGCAAGGTGAGGGACAGCCGAGATAAGAAGCCGTAGAGTCCAGAGAACTTCTCTCGTTTAAACCTTGTGGTTTTAATGAGGTCAGTTCCCGGGAAAAGCGTATATCTGTTATATGCAAACACTCTTTCAGCATGATATTACCGTGTCCATCAACTTTCCTTTCCATCTGAGTTATGCCAGGCCTTTCTTTGTCTTTATCTTTTACTCTCCTTTTAAAACACAATGATTCATAATTCTAGCATAGCTTTATTATGACCCATGAAAACTTTTGCACAGAATTTCACATATTCATTATTCCTTATTACCATTGCTAAGGAGGTCAGCTTATTAATTTTTGAATCATCATGTAGCTTTGGAATATTTCATAACACATTTTTTGCTGAGGAAATGTTTCATTTTTTTATCAATAGGCAATAAGGCCTAATTCCTGTTGAATTTTTATATCAGTATCTCCACTGAGCCTACTCAGTGTTTTACATAAAATGAATGGAGGAATATTTTTTTAAAAGATTTTATTTATCTATTTGTAGAGATAGAAGGGAGGGAGATAGAGAGCGAGAGAAATATCAATGTGCAGTTGTTGGGGGTTATAGCCTGCAACCCAGGCATGTACCCTGGCTGGGAATCGAACCTGCGACACTTTGGTTCGCAGCCCGTGCTCAATCCACTGAGCTACACCAGCCAGGGCTTGAATGGAGAGGTATTTAAAGTATAACATACTCTTGGGAAGTTTTGGAATTTATTGTGAGTATCCAAAGTTCCAGGTAACAGGGAAACAGATCTTTCTGATGCAGACTTCATTTGGCACATTGATGAAACTCCCTTAATTCCAGATAAGGACATGGGAAAGGACACAGTGAGACACATTTCTGATAAAATTATTGTATTTCTAAATTTAAAAAGAAAATTTCACAAGCTTCTGTTCAGAAAAGGACATTTATAAAAGCGACAAGTTAAAGTGACCAAGGCTAGCACACAGTGACATGCCATCTCCACCCAACGGAGGGGGAGCAATTAGGGTGAGTCAGCCAGAATTTCTGTCCCCTGTCATGATGTAAGAGATGATTGTAGGAGCAAAGAATCAGGAGGATTCACCTATCCACTCCTTCCCGACAAAGAAAACCAGCTGATCTCCACAGGGCTCTGGAAAATGCACTAAGCACAAAAAGATACTTAATGGAGAGCAGTGTGCATGTATGGTTAACCCTAACAAGCCATGTCAGAGTGACTGACTCTGCCATATAAATGCTCAGTGAGGATTCTTGAAGTAGAAGCAACACTGTATTTGGGGAAACGTAAGAACTTAACCGGATGACAACACCCTAAACTGACTGTATGTCCCGAGGTTCAGGGTGTCCCCTCTGTGTGTGTGGGAGGGAGGCGAGCAGCAGGGGAACTGAACCGTTCCCAAGGGCGCACCTTTGGGCGCAGGGGCAGGGAAGGAGGGGCGTCTCCTGCTCTGAGACCCAGCACTGCGCTGAGAGAACAGAGTCTCCAGGACACCTCCCTCTGTGCGAGGAGGAGCTCGCATCAGCAGCTTTCATAGTGCAGTTCCGCTGAACACAAATCCTGTCAGCTTCCCCTTACCTGCAAATGTCATTGTTTCACCTTTACTTTTGATTGAAAGCTTCAACAGACAGAGCATCGCATTCGTTTAACCAGGACATTTCAAGATGTTATCTTATTGTTTTCTGGTCTCCGTTGTTTATGATGAAAAGGTCATGTATAGTCTTATAATTGTTTCCCTTATGTATAGTAAATCTTTTACCTTTCCCTCTGGCTTTTACAAATATTTTCCCCCTTAACCTTTGGCTTTCACTGGCTTGACTATGCTCTGTCTAGGGGTCTGGTCAATGTTTATAAATGCCCCACGGGTCCATGAGGGCAATAGTTTATTCCTTCATTGCTGGGTGCCGTGTTTTCAATGTGACCAGAGATATTTTCCTCTATCCAAACAATCACCAAAAAAGAAAGTACATTTCCCCCTTCTTCTTCTAGCAGTAGTGTTTTTCACCTTTCTCTGAGGTGTGGTCTTTCAATGTTCCCAGCTTTATAATTGAGAACTCAGTTACAACTGTTACAAAACCAGCCAAGGGTGTTCTGGAACTGCCGTGGGTTCGACTGCCCACGGCCAACAAGCGCGACTCCCAAGGCA
This sequence comes from Phyllostomus discolor, assembly GCF_004126475.2. NCBI lineage: Eukaryota > Metazoa > Chordata > Mammalia > Chiroptera > Phyllostomidae > Phyllostomus > Phyllostomus discolor. The sequence goes on along the minus strand of NC_040905.2, from coordinate 6,959,984 downwards.
AGAGTCTGGGGAGAAAGGAAACGGGTTGTTTAAGTAAAGGTCATACTGATTTAGAATAATGGCCTATTTCTGCCGTTAAGGCTTGTGCCCTTTAAGAACTCCCCCAAACAAACAGTGTTGCCCCCCTCTGCCTTGCCAGGCCAGTTTCAGAGCGCCGCTCAGATGCACTGTCTTTTGGAGAAGCAGGGGTCTGCTGCTCAATATTCCTGGCCACAGTTCAACTCCCAGCATCTCTCTCCTGTGTCTGTGGGCGTGGTCAGGCAGGTCCCCCCAGCCCCGCCCGCTCTATCACTCTCTCCTCCCCACCTTCCGACCTTCCGACCTCCCGACCTCATGGCGGACCCCCCTGGCAGGCCCCCAGGCAGCCAGACCTCGTGGCAGTCCCAGTGTTTGTCAGCTCTGCTCAAGTTTACATGCTCGGCTCAGAACTTCCTATGTGGCCGAACATCCCACTCTCCCTGCGGTGTGTTGGTGCCAGCCGTTCTGGTCAGCTCCCCAGCGTCTTTGACCCTCCTTTGGCTGCCATCTTTGGTCAGGGCAGGAGTTCCCAGCCACAGGCAGGCATCGGGGAGAGCATCCGCCCCCACCCCGCCCTGCAGCTTCGGCAGGTGCTGGGCGAGCTTCCCCTGCCTGCGTCACGTCACGAGTCACTCTGTTGGCCCACGTCCTCACAGGCGCGTCCACAGTCCGACCCGGGTGGCAGCAGCCCTCTTCCTCCAGGGAGGCCGGGGCTGTCCATCTGCCTTTATGGGGCCATGTGCCTGAACCACTGTCCTCTCCCCCGTTTCCCACCCCCTTCCTGCCTTTGTGGGACTGGGGCTTTGGGGTTCCCCTAATTTCAGGGGTCCCATGCTCTGTACCCCATTATACAACCAACCGTACAAGGGCTATGGGCCTTTTTCCTCCTGGCCCCAGGGAGCCGGTGGGGCCCAGGGCTGTGGGTTCCCTTTCCCAGATGGTGTGCCAGCGGGACAGACTCGGCGGTGACGGGGCCCTCCTGGTTCTGGTCTCTGAGCAGGTCCTGTTTATTCTTAACACTCCATTTGGCCATGAAAATATTTGTGATGTTGTATCCAGCCCTCCTAGGTGTTCTTCGTGGGAAAGCGTTTTTCAGAAAACCCTAATTTACTGGCCTATCCCTAATTCTTGTGTAGTTCTCACTCATCATTCAAGTCCCAGATCAAAATGTACCTGCCCATTGAGACCTTTCTAAATCACTTTACCTGTAATAGCCAGCTCTCCTCACCCCACACCCTCTACCTTCCATCACTCGATGGAGTCATTTAGATATGTGTTTGTTAACTAAATTCAATCAATATAAAGAAATAACATACACATTTATTAAGTGTATTAATTTATGTATCACCGTGACTATTTTTTGACCTCCGATTCAACTCAGAGCCCTTAAAGGGCCAGCACTTAGACTTACTCAATGCAGTACCTTCTGGATTTACTAAAGTGCCTGCCACAGTTGGTATTGATTTAACACTTGTTTAATGGAGGAATTACAAGCAAACAAACACATGAATGGCTATTTATCCAAGGGATTTATTTGATATGTTTGAGTAAGACAGTTCATTAACTATTTGACAAACATCAGTGTTAATGTCAGGGTTAGGATTAAAATCAAAATATTGAGAATGACTTTATTAATAATGTAAAAATAAACGTGCCAATCAACATGAAGGAGCTAAGCTTAGGACTGTGTGGGATCCGCACCAAGCAAACAAAATCGCGATGAGAGCCAGAGTTGCGGTGGATCAGGAACTGACAGCTTTGCAGAGTGAGGCAAACACAGGGAGGTGATTTGAGCAAAAGCGAAGGGCCGAAACCGTGAGATGGTACGTGAGGAGGGACGGAGAGAAGGTCAAGAGAAGTGCCACCTGACTGTCCCTTGCCCGTTGAACTTGGAACTACTTCTGACACGTGGGTTTTCCTAGTATGTTTTCCGTAAAGGTAGTTTGAGAGCTTTTGTTTCTTTCAACACATATCCTCTATTTGATGAAAACTGAGACAGTCCCATAGTTTGTGAAATTCGGCAGTAATTATGGAAATGCCCTCAAGTATCTTTTTGTTCTCAGGGCTGATACATGGCTTACTTTTCATGGTCAAAGATCACTTACTTGTAGCAAAACTAGTTGGCAGGGAAGGGTCGTCCCGGGCAAGGACAGAGGGGTGTGTGTGTGTGTGTGTGTGTGTGTTTTCTGTGCTTACATTCCTAGTCAAGGTCATGGGCCCCGTTTACACTCTGGAAATCATGTGAGAAGTGGAAATGAGATAAATGGGCTAAAATTTTATGTTTATTTTAACGACACTTTAAGGACACATTTGCTATTCAGGTGGAGTAAAATCATCCGGTGCTTGGTAGGCCATGGTAAAGAACAGATTTTATCTGCTTGCAATGGTACAGGTTAATTTTATATGTCAACTTGGCCAGGCTAAGGGAAACCCAGATAGCTGGCAGATCTCTGTGGATGAATCTTAAGGGTGTTTCCAGAAGAGACTAGCGTTTGAATCAACAGACTGAGTAAGGACGATAGCTCTCGCCCTTGTAGGTGGCGGGCATCCCTAGTCCATGAAGGTACCGACTAGAACAAAGTGTGTAGGAAGGGCAAATTCGCTTTCTGCTTGAGGTGCGACATCCTTCTCTCCTGTCCTTGAGCATTTGTGTGCCTCATTCGTGGCCCTTTGGCCTCAGGCCGGGACTTCCATCACTGGCCTCCTGGTTCTCAGGTCTCTGGACTTGGCCTGAGGTTTGCACCATTGGCATTCCTTGACCTCTGGCTTGCAGGCAGCAGATCGTGGGGCATCTCAGCCTCCTTAATTGCGTGAGCCGGTCCGTCAGACTAAATCTCTTTCTACATATCCCTCTACAGCCTGTTGGTTCTGTGTCTCTGGGGAAGTCTGACTAATGCGATGGGCAAGTGGATAGTCAAACCTGGAGCCGAGGGTCTTGCTGTTGGGAAGGATTTTGGAGATCACCCACCTGTAAATGCTACATGAAGCCACCGACAGGACGAGGTCACTTCAGAGCCAAGTCTAGAGAGGAGAAAAAGACCGAGAGCCCCAAAGGGAGACTCAAGGATGTTATTCAAACCTGTATCTTAGCCTTCTTTGTACTTCTGTTGATATACAGTAGTGAGATCATGTTTTAATGATCATAGCTCTGTGCTAAGTCTTTCTACCCATGAAAACAAGTCATTACCTGTGCCATTTCTTTTTAAAATATGTTTGCTTCTTCACATAGGTAGTTTCTTACGTGTGAACTTATATGCCATTTTACAAAATCAAAAACCTCCTTTTGATACATGAAACTCATTATAATTTTATGAACGGGGCATAATAAACCCAACATTGCATTTTCTTTGATATCAGGGACTTCATGATAGTATTCAGGGCCTTTGCTGACCTTGGAGCTGGACAAATCATTAGGGCTCGTCTGGCCTGTCACGATGCGGACCCTCATGGGGCCCACGGCTGGGTGGGTGGCCCGGAGGTGGCCCAGACTGAGATTCGGTCCTGGGGTTGGACACGGGGAGGAGGAGGCCCAGGGGCGCACAACCGGGGGCCACAGGACAGACACCCTGGCAGATCACTGGCAGTGAACCCCACTCCATTTCCAGATGGTGCCGAAGCCAATGGGACATGCGGAACCACTGAAGGGAGAGTTCACAGTTTCTACTCAGATTTAGAGGAACTTGCTTAAGTCTGCACCGTGACTACTTCTGATGTCCAGTTTTTACTCTGACCTTTCGTAAGCCCCAAACAACATCCAAACTCAGTGAATTAGAAAATATTCAGGTGCTAGAACAGGGGTACAGTCTATTTTGAACTTGTAATTCTTCATTTGTAGTATTGTGTTCAGGTGAACTTTTCTCTGCTCCGATGAAGGAATGATTTCTTTCCTACTTCGTCTCTTCTAACTTGACATTTGGAGCCTCATGTTCAAAGGGCATGAAGCTACTTGTAATAATGCAGGTTGCATTTGCTCCCTCCCCCCTGTGCCTTTGTGCCTGTAGCCTGGTCTGCCTGTCTCCCTCTGCTTTTGGCCGTCCGATGCCTGCTCACCTCTCTGAACCCAGCTCAGGGGTCACCCTAAGAAGCTTCTATGCTTTTTTTTTTTAAATTAAATGTATCAGGGTGACATTGGATAATAAAATTAATAGGTTTGAAGTGTGCAATTCTATAATACATCATCAGTATATTGCACTGTGTGCTCACCACCCAAAGTCAAATCTCCTTCTGTCATCATATACTTGACCCCCTTTACTCCTTGCTGCCCCCCACCCACCTCCTTCCCTCTGGTCACCACCAAACTGTTGTCTGTGTCTATGGATTTTTACTTGTTTGTCTTATTTGTTCATTTGTTGTTTTCAGTTTTATATCCCACATACGAGTGAAATCATATGTTCTGTGGCCCTCTGTCCAAGTGGCTTTTTGCATGCTTCCCGACTGTCCTGTACTCATCTCGGCCACAGCACTTATGACCGTGGGCCGAAATATATATGTACTCCTCTGTGCCCTTCACTAGAGCGTGGCCTCTTAGAAGCTCCAAGAAGGTTTCTTTGATCCTGCATCCCATCACCTACTAGAAGGCCCAGCACAGATCAAACACTCAACAAGTATTTGTCGAATCAATACACAGCCAATCTACCTTCCTGAAAAGAATTCCACTTATAAGAAAAACAAGTTAAAGCACTCTCCAAATTTCACACTTTACCAGGACACATAACTCTGAAATATGCCAAAAGAGATTTATGAACGTAGGGGTTGAGTGCATTACCTTGAAATTCATTTTCCCCTGTCATCAGTCAGAATTGTTTCTGAGAGAACTAGATGTCAGAAGCTTATGGTGTGTGAACAGGACAGCCATACAAAGACTTACCTTTCCCAGGTTCTGCACTGATAACAGATTTTTAAAAACATTTTTTAAAAGATTTCATTTATTTATTTTTAGAGAGGGAAGGGAGGGAGAAAGAGAGAGAGAGAGGGAGAGAGAAACATCAATGTGTGGTTGCTGGGGGCCATGGCCTGCAACCCAAGCATGTGCCCTGACTGGGAATCGAACCTGCGATGCTTTGGTTCACAGCCCGTGCTCAATCCACTGAGCTACACCAGCCAGGGCTTGATGACAGATTTTAGAGCCAAGAGGCTCAGGGCAGTGGAAGAGCGTCCTGCTCTTTAAGAAGAAGTAGCCCGAAAAGGTGGCCCTTGGCACAGTCCTTGCAAAAAAAGTCATCCATTGCTTGCACAATCTGGAAAAGATGTTCTACAAGGCCAGAGAGGCCAAAGGTGTGAAAAAGAGCCTCAAAGCAGAGAGAAAATAAACGATCGCTTCCGCTGTGGGATCCAGTGTTCTCAAGAACTTGAAATGTGAAGTTTGTCTCAGTATGAACCACACGGCAGACCAAGTGTCGCTTCTCTTTCTCTGGCTGTTTGTCAGGTTGTGTTGGATGGCAGCATCTCCTGTTATGTAACAGAATTTCCCTCGTGGGGCCTGGTGCGAAGATGAAATCGTGCGTGCTTCGGTGTATTGGAGAAGAACAGGAACAGTTTTCTTTTTAAATTCAGAAAAACTAATACAGTGTTCCAACTGAGCTTATGGACTGACAGAATATCAAGGCTAGAAGGAAATTTCCATATCTTTTCATTAAACTTACTGGTTTTACAAATGAGGAAACAATTTGTATAGTGAAGTTGCTCAAGGTCTCAAAAACCCTGATGTGCTGACGGCATCAGATATTTAAACAAATAATATAAACTGTGATAAAAATATATGATATAATGGAAAAAAAATCAGTGTTAGTTACTAGCACTGTACTTTTATTTTGGAGGGGAGATATCTACTTCTCCATGAAGGTAATCATTAGAATGCCCTGACTCCTTCATGAGAAATGATGCTTTGGCACCTGTACATGCTGTTTTATAAATGAACATGCAGTTCAATGTCTTGAAAGCAGAAAATGGGGGAAATGTCCAGATCACCAAATTACTAGTTCCAAGGAACACCGGCCAGTCGTCCTATACCCTTGCTTCTGGGAGGGGTAGCGCTGAAAACAGCCCCAGACGGACACTCTTGCCACATTCCCGCACTGACAGGGGCAGATGCCCTCGTCCCTTCCAGCGGAGAACCCCTCCATCCGCTCACCAAGCACAGAAAGCCACTCCCTCTTAAAGAGAACCACGTAGTTTCTGCATGAGAGCAAAGTAGTATTGATGCATAATGATGAAAACATTTTATTTCTTATAGAACACCGTCACAGAATCATTCTTTTAGATCATCATAAAAGCCTGGGATGGTGCTTAATTTCCCTCAATTTATGTGCAGAATCCTAAGGTGGACAGGTTAAGTGATTTGCCCATGAGGCGGCGAGAGCTGAAGACAGTGGCCCGCGGTGACGGGGGCGGCTGGGGTGACATGCTCACCCGTGAGAAAACCTGGGATTGCAGGGGACACTGATGTTTGGCCGTGCTGGCTAGGCACTCTCTGAGGACGAATTATTTTCAAGGGGGAACAAATTTTTGTATTTAAATAGGGAGGCTATTATGTCACCAATGTTCTCCTAGGTGTATTGCATGTTGTTGTGCTCATTTCTGCAGGGAACCTTGACTACAGTGACCTGGTGTAACTTCAACAATAGTTCTGGCCTAGAGGGTCATGGACTGAACAATTTGGTTCTTTACAGGTTTGGGTTAACTAGAAAATTAATTGTTTTTTTTTTTCACACACACAATGCATGCATGTACAGGCAGCCCAGTGAAGAGGTTGTGAACACAGGTTCTGAGTCAGGTGTGGTTCAAGTCCTAGCTCAGCTGTTTACTAGCTGTGGGGCTTTAACCAGCTGTGTGACCTTGGACAATCTCTGCGTCTCAGTTTCCGTGCCTACAAAATATAAGGAGTAAATGTAAGACTTGGAAGATTGTAGTAAGAATTAAGTGAGATAATAGTTATAAATTGCTTAGCGTGTCTTCTAGCACATAGTAGCCTCAATAAATATTAGCAATGATAATATAAATGATCCATGGTCCCAAAAATACATTAGAGGCAGCTATAAGTATTTATTAGATAATGGTTTATTCATACAATCTAATAAGTATGTGAAGTAATCAAGGGGACGGGGAATAAGGCGATTATGACTAAGAAGATACTGACAATAAGATTAGTATATATTTATGACAAAAATGTCCTGTGAATTGGTCTTTGCAAGTCAGAAATATTGCTTCAGGGCCCCAAGCAGTGAATGCACAGAGGAAAACAAAGTCAACTAAATTCGATCATGCCCCTATATAAAAATAAAACAACTAACTTTCTTTCTTTCTTTCTTTCTTTCTTCTTTCTTTCTTTCTTTCTTTCTTTCTTTCTTCTTTCTTTCTCTTCCTTCCTTCCTTCCTTCCTTCCTTCCTTCCTTCCTTCCTTCCTTCCTTCCTTCCTTCCTTCCTCTCGCTCCCTCTCTCTCTCTCTCTCTCTCTCTTTCTTTCATTCAATCCAGATACTTTATTTTAAAATAAAACAATTCTTAAGGAGGAGAGTAGGCCTCTCCCGGCTGACCGATTCAATGACTCTCTTCATTTTGTGGACACTGTGACATTTTCCACCATGTCTTCAACATCATCTCAGTGAATACAAAAATAAATTCTCTACGTCTTATATGTTGATGTAGGCAAAGGCATAGGACCAAAGTGTGACTTAGTAAAGAAATTTCACAAGTGAAGGCAATGTCTGACATATGTGTAATTAATTCTCTGATGGCCTGGCTTAATCCAATCTTGACCCCAAATTTAAGGTAGCTAGAGGTAATATAAATGAACCTAACTCAGAAAACCTTTCATAAATGTTAGTTATTTAAAAATTAAATTAAATGTATTGGGGTGCCATTGGCTAACAGAATGCTACAAGTTTCAAGTGCACAGTGCTATGACACCCCCTCTGGACACTGCGCTGTGTGCCCACCCCCCAGAGTCAGCTCTCCTTCCGTCTCCACCTATTTGACCCTTTTGCCCTTTACCCCCCACTGCCCCTCCCCTCTCGTCACCACCATACTGTTCCCTGTGTCTATAAGTTTCTGTTTGTTTTCCTTGTTTGTTCATTTGTTGCTTTCAGTTTTAAAGCAAATGGGAGTATTTCATCTTTTTTTAAAAGATTTTATTTATCATGTTTAGAGAGGGAAGGGAGGGAAAAAGAGAGAGAGAGAGAGAAACATCAATGTGTGGTTGCTGGGGGTCATGGCCTGCAACCCAGGCATGTACCCTGACTGGGAATCGAACCTGTGATGCTTTGGTTCACAGCCCACACTCAATCCACTGAGCTATGCCAGCCAGGGCAGTATTTCTCTTCTTATGGCTGAGCAGTATTTCATTCTGTATGTACCGCATTGTCTTTATCCAGTCACCTATCGAAGGACACATTGGTGGCTTCCATGTCTTGGCCACTGTGAATAACATGGGGGTGCATATTATTTATTAAAACCAACTTTTTGGGAATATATTGCCCAGAACAGAATGAAAGTTATACTTACTGAGAAGGAGATGGGAGTTAGATTCTTTTTGGCTTACTTACCAAAAGATTCATCAACTTTCATTGTTACATGACCTGGAAGTTGGTTTGACATTTACTTATCAGGTATCCGGTAATGTGACAGGCTGCCATAAATCACACTGCCTAGTTAGAAGGATATGTTAGCATTTTTCTTGAGTTTTTGTTAGGGTTCATTTGAGCTGGACTGATGACATGTGCCTGGGAGCAGGATCTCAGATGCTTTAGAGAATTACCAGTTTGGCAGCCTCTTGTGTGCATTTGAAATGAAGGGAGGACAGTCAGGATGATAACACACAGGTGGGGGATGGCAGGGCGGGGATCGGATTACAAGAGAGCACTTATTGTTACTCTTCACTCAGAGTTCCCCACCTCACAGTCTTTAATAAAACAACCAACGTGAGAAAAGAGTGAGCTCTGTGAGGGAAGCAACTTTATCTTTGTTTTCCTTTTTAATTTTTATTTTAATCCTCGCCTGAGGATATCTTATTGATTTTAGAGAGAGAAGAAGTAGGGGGAGACAGAAAGAGAGAGAGGGAGAGAGAGAGAGAGAGAGAGAGAGGGAGAGGGAGAGGGAGAGAGAAACATCAATCGGTTGCCTCCCATGCACACCCTGACTGGGGGATTGAACCTGGAACCTACACATCTGCCCTGTCTGGGGATCGAACCCCCAACCTTTTGGTGCACAGGACAACACCCCAACCAACTGAGCCACCTGGTCAAGGCTCGACTCTACATTATGTAGGGCATAATCTTCAAACCGACAGTATCCCCTGACTCATGACACTGATAAAAGATGATTTTAAATAATGGAGGAACCAACAGGGAGTGCGACTGGTTCAAAGGAGAACCTGAGGAGCAAACACACAGGCACAAAGACCTGAAAAGAACTGACAAGTGCATGCACAACTGAGGACACTAATGCATGTCCGCAGGGAAATAATTGACTGTATTCCACCAGAAGCAATTTGCCCGTCTGTGAACAAGAGCCAGCTACATTACTGCCGATTTTCTACAATGTCGCTGTGAAATGGCTCAAAGACAGCAGTGGTCTGAAGTCCGTGCTGGACAGGAAAGCCAGTCATCTTTCTGGTCTATGTCACAATTTTTCCTACAGTAGGCACTCCAAAGTATTTCTAATGAGCTCATCACACATACTGACTAATCATGTATTTAAGTTGGGTATATTATATAGAGAAATATTTAAAGAAATACAAATTCATTTCCTCCCTAGTAGCAATGTGATATAAATTCTCTTCTTAATGTGGCTATAAATCAACTCAAGTCCTGTTGCACACTTGTGTCAGAATCTGTGCCTGTAGCTATTCCTTTGGGTCTTCAGGGTCATGCTTTCCTTCTGCCGCGGGTGCACTCCTCAGGGGAGTGCATTACTCACTATACGTTTTCTTTAACTGCTGATGCTATTTAGCTCTCCTGCTATCTAACTACTCAATTCCTGATTACCTGTTTTTTCAAGGGGACAAAAATTCGTAAGTATGGTGGACCAGGGACTTATAATTGGTGTCTGAAGTGAGGGCCGTCTTGTGGGGCACTGAGCCCTTAAACCTGTGGAGTCTGGTGCTAGCTTCAGGTAGTGTCAGAATTACATTGATTGTTGGACACACGCTTGGTGTCCAGAGAATTGGAGAACTGGTGGTTGGTGTTGGAAGGCACCCTAGATAAGTGAGGAGCAGAGAGGCCTGTAGAGAAGCTGGACAAGTTAGAAGAACCCCAAGAGGTCACTGTGTGGTGGAAACCAAGAGAGAATTTTCTAAGAAGAAGGAAATGGTCTGCAAGGTCAATGCTGTGAAGACGGCAAGCCAGGCGGGGGGCTGAAGGTGTGCGTTATATTGAGCACCCCCTTCGGAGAGCAGGAGAGGGGGTGGAGCAAGAGGGGGGAAGAGTGTGTGTGGGGGGGGGGGCTGCATAACACGGGACTTGCTGGCAACCAGGTGCAGTGAATTTAAGCGACCGTGAAATGTGCCCAATGCACGTAAACCGCTTGACCCTTTGCGTGCCCTGCAGCAAGACCAGGGGGTTGGCACACTTCATTGTCACCCTGGGGAAGCACAGCAGCTTATCACCGCGTTGTAGCAATGGGGGCAAGGTGACAGCCACGGCACCAGGCAGAGCAGATGGGACGGCGGGGCCTCGGTCCGTCTGCAGGACTCCAGACCTGCTCTGTCTCTAACCACGGCGGAGGAGCCCGAGTCCTTCCGCCTCCGAAATGTCCTGAATTCAAAACCAGACGGCTCAGATAATGTTGCAGGGTCTCTTGGGTCACATCACATGATCCAATGTAGGCACCACCTGAAGGGTGGCACCTTTGCACACTTGTGACCAATTGTGTCCCCCTTCAGGTCACTTTTTGTGGTGCTGTGCTTGAGCTAGCTCTGAGAAGAAAGCGGACTCTCAATGCCTAATGTAGTTTCAGAGAGTCATAACACTTTTCATAGACCTCTAGAAACGTTTACAAAGAAAGTTCTGCCCCCGAGGTCACGCATGAGAGGCCACAGACAGCCAGTGCACGGAACGGAGACGCTGGAGGCGGAGCTCACTTAATGACCAAAGCCCTTTCACTGGCGTCGCGAGTCCTGTGTCTTCTGCCTGCACACCAGCTTGCTAGGAGAAGATACAAAGCACCAAAATAATTCATTTCCACGAGTCTCTTGTTTGTCCGAATTCCCCTTCCTGTTCCCGAGTGAGCAATTAATGCAGAGATCGCAGAAACTGCCTGGGAGACAGCGGCTGCCCTGTCACTGTTAGCTAATCAATTGTTTTGAAAGGGGGAGGGGAGAGACTTGATTAGCATCCACTCTTCACAAATGTCACGTTAGAACAGCCACTCTATGCATCCGAGTCACTGCTCACGGAGCCACTTGAGCTGGTGAGGACGGCTTTATACTTCCCGTATTTATTTATTCTTGCTAATTAATATGATTGCTGCGGTTGAGGTTTCATGAGCTCCAAGTAGGCATTTTTTTTCTTAAATAAAAAAATGTGGTTTGACCATTTGAAAACCATGATTTGTTTTATCCATAAACCTCCACTACTTGAGGGAAAAGGAAACCTTAAAGCCCAGTGGAGAGCACGTCTCCTAGAGCCGGGGCACTATGGTGAGGGACCACCAGCAACCGCTCCCCAGCTGGTGATGCAGAGCCAGGGCCCTTCCTCAGGGGCGCAGCCAGTCCTGGCTGCTAAGGCGTTTTCGTGTTTGTAGACGAACCAGCACAGTGTACGGCAGTTTTTGAGAGGACAGAACGTATGTAATTTTAGGAATTACAGACCAGACAGAAGGGATTCCACAGTCCTGTTCTCGCCTTGCTTCCCCAATAAAGTGAACAAAGCGAGGGCTGGTCTTGCGTGTCGGTGTGGGGTATACGAACTCTCGCTGGGGCAAGTGTCCATTGTTTATTCTCATTTTGCCGGTGATCTCTAATGCAACACAAGCACACTGGGGATGCCGTGAAGGCCTTCCATAGCAGCTTCCTAATTCACTGATGCATATTTGCCCGCCTGTTTTGGTAGCACTCCCACCAAAGAAATCGCAGATGATGTCATGGGCGGCACCCCGTGGATGGAGGTGACCCAGAGATCAAGTTGATTAAAGCAGGAGGAGCACCGAGTCAGCACGCGAAGAACAGAGCAGATGCACCGGACTCGAAAGAGCCCAGAGCCCGCACCATTGTTTCCCGAACCGTTGCCTAGGGAGGCGGGCAAAGGGGTATCACGTGGGGATGCGTTGGCAGTAGTAGCCACTGGACTTGAAGTGTTGTTTGCTGGCTGAGTTTTAGTTAAGAACGAGGGCTGACTGTGGTTGAGCTAGCCGGAAAGCCTGGATGTTATTAGTGAGTTTTGTAGAACATACTTAAGCAATAGCAACAACAACAGGTGGCCTGAATTTGTGTAGTTGAGGTTAAATAGCAGGGACAGACCCAATGCGGAACCACGTGGGGCCACATCCTTCTGCTTTACATCCATTGTAGGCAATTTGCTTCATAAAAAACAACATAGTGTTGTCAGTTTTATTTTTGCTTCGATTAAACCTAATTGGCAAGTTTTTTCTGCTTTTATAGTTTTATTTTATTTTTAAAGAATTTTATTTCTTTAGTTTAGAGAGGGAAGGGAGGGAAAAAGAGAGGGAGAGAAACATCAATGTTGGGTGCCTTTCACGCACCCCCTATTAGGGACCTGGCCTGCAACCCAGGCATGTGCGTTAGACTGGAATCGAACTGGTGACCCTTTAATTCTTGGGCCGGCACCCAATGCACTGAGCCACATGAGCCAGGGCTGTTTTTATAGTTTTATTAGAGCTCATCACATACAGAATCTACAAGCACCTATATACATCTGAGCATATTTCACTAATATTAAAAGTGATTTTGGTCCACAAGAAGATTGTGGAAAGAATGTTTTCTTTTAAATGTTTTCATTTGTGGGTGAGAGAGGATTGTCTGTGAAACGACCCATTCGTTTCCTCTCAGTTGGGGCTTCCTCTGCACAGAGCCAGGGACTGGGATCCCAGTCCCGTGATTTATTGAGGAAGTGATTTCAGGAGAAGGGGGAGTGAGAGAACAATAGGGCAGGGGGAGGGGCTAAGCAAGAATGCAGTGACAGCTGGGGACCGGTTGGAACCAGCTTGGTTCCACTGGAAGCTACAGAGCAATGAATTTCACGGGCAGTCCTTTCCGGGGTCAGCATGGTTTGCTGCCCCTTAGGGTTGTTGTAGTGGCTCCCTGCAGAAGGAGAGAAAGAGCTGTGAGCCCCTGGCAGCGCTAAGGCATGAGACCTGGGGGACAGGTATTCCACGCAGTCAGGTGGCTCTGGGTAGAGTAACCAATGACGCCTGCCATCATGCCTGCCTTCCAAAGCTCAGATCTACTTGCCTCTCAAATTAAGCTAACGCCATCCAGGCCCAGCCTTTCCGGGGTTCTGAATGGTCCTGAGACACTCCCTATCTGCCTCCCCTTCCACCTCTTTGCCCCTGGCCAGCACCTCTCCGGACCAGTGGGCTGGCCCTGTGGTGTGAGGGGCAGCCACCATGACTTTATGAGCCTGTGGTTGTGAGACGTACTCGTTACAGTAAAACTGGTCATGGAAATACAAGGAGACAGCTCAGCAGCTCAGCCTGCATCAGCTGGTGGAGTTCTCTTTCCCCTGATGGGTGGGGCCCATTGTCCCTGCCATATGGTTCCGGTTCTTCGTCTGATGGTCCATTGGCTTGGGGACCCCAGAGTGACCAGGAGTTAGTCATAGCTTTACGTTTATGGGGCTTTTGCTCTGTCAGCTGCTTGAGGTATCTGCCTTCTAAGAACCAGGACCCACAGAGCATAAAACTACAGGAGAGGGAAACACAGCGTGCCCACGTGGAGCCCACACATGTACACTGGCCACGTCCCGAGCACCTCCACTGTGTTTGACCAATAGTAAGTGCTCCATATACCTATGTACCTGTGGATCTTGGAGCTGGCCTTTTAGTAAATGCTGGACTATGGATTCCACTGATTGGTCTTTTCCGAGATGAGTTATAAACTGTGGGAATGCGTATATACAAGGTCTGTCCAGAAATTATCCAGTCATATAATATGAAAAATAGAGACATTGATTGAAGAAGATACAAGATACAAGAAACATTGTACACAGGACAATGACACCTTGGTCCCCTTCAAGGTGCGTTAAGCACCTTGAGACCTCACATAGTTGTCCCAGTCACCCTCCCCTGCCCTGTTGTATTTGCCTGAATCTCATCAACGGTCTGAAATCTCTTCCCTTTCAAAGGTGACTTGAATTTTAGGAAAAGCCAGAAGTCACAGGGCATCAAATCTGAGCTTCGGTGGGGCTGAGTCAGCTGGGTGATTTCATGTTTTGCCAAAAAAACTGCACCAGATATGATGCCTGAGTAGACATGTTGTCATGATGAGGCTGCCAATCACCAGTTGCCCATAGCTGCAGCCTCCTGAATCATCTGAATGGTTTCTGCAGAGGGATGTTCAAGCTTAACGCAAAATTTGTTGCAGATTCGCTTCTCTACCCACTTAGTCATTTTGAATGTGATGGCCACACGGTCCACATGCTCCCTCAATGGCAGTGAGGTCGTCATTGTTCACACCTGTGCACTCCAGTCCACTCTCCTTGGCTGCCAGGTTACATCAATGTCGCATGAACCATTCTCATTATATTAACAGTGGCTGGACTTTTTCAGGACAGACCTCATATGTTTTAATATTTCAGAGTTTTGCTTTAAAATCCCGATTGTAATCTATTCAATATGGAACAACATTTTATACAGTATTGACATTAAGGTTTATAACTCACTTTTCTCAGTGGTATATACAATAATGGCGCATTTTATGTCAATGGCATCTTAGAATATATACGGCCATGCCTTCTACCTACCGTGTGCCGGAAACACAGAGATATAACCCACAGCCTCTGTTCTCAGAAAAGCCACCCATACTGCGACTACATTTGAACACTCTCTGGCAGGCGTCACTGAGCGCTCTTAGGTTGGGCCCCCGGGTAGGAAATGGATAGTAGCCCCGTTTCAGACACCATCAGGACTATTTGCACTTTCATTTCCAGCCCATCCTCACGTACTAGAAATGTTCACTTTCCCCCACCCCGCCCAGTTTTCCTAACAGGTCGTCTCTGTAGCCAAAAAAATGCCTCGGAAACAGCAAATACCATAGGCGGATTGGTTTTATGACAGCGTTGTCGTCGTCTCACATAATAAAGTGACCCCTGTCTGAGATTTTAAAAGCCAAATGGGGGCCGAGGGGAAGAGAGAACACTGTGTGCCAATATCGCTATGGTAACATGAGCCAATTTTGGTCAGAAGCGCATTTAGCCCGATGTTGGTAACATCGCGTTGGGGGACAGCTTGCAGCCCAGATTCCGGATGAGAGGAATGCAGACCGAGGGCGAGGAGGGCCCAGCCTGGACAAGCTTATTTGTCAAACGCGAAGACAATGAAAGAAAAGGAGCACGTGTGTGCATGTGCCTGCGCGGTGGGGCACACCCGGGGTGTGTTTGACTATATTTGAGCATTGCATCCCACCTTTTTAATTGGCTTTGGGAAAACAGTAGATCCTGGGGTGTCTTTCCGAAGCCCGGGTTATCCGTCACTGCTCACCGGTCTAGACTGAATACCTGGTACTGGTTACCCACACAAAGTGTTAGGGATGGAGACATCCTAAATGGTTTCATTTTCTCCTTTCACGGAAGGTTTCCTTACTCTGGAGCTTCATCATATTCTTTGGGCGGGGCGGGGGGTGTCTTGTCCCCCACCCCTTGGGAGATTGACACTGTGAGAAAGCTTAATAGCTAAAGCTAGCTACTGATAAGATACTTTTGGCAAATTGACAGCTCGGCTCTCGGAATCCAAGCTCAAAAGGAATCCTTTGCATTGTTCAAAGCGTGAGAACAGTGTTGGAGAATCCATTCCTTTGTTTCTGTCGGGGAGTTCGGTGGTAGTCTGAACATGCGAGTTCTGGTTACTAAGGTGTTTTTACTCACCTGCACTTGTTTAAGGAAAAATGACCTGTTTCGTGAATTCGTATAAGCAATTGATTTTGGGAGTGTCTTCCCACCCCATCACAATTTAGGAAGTTTGACGTTTTTTATTAGCTTTGGAGACAGAATTCTCCTGGTATGACTCAACTGAGATCAGAACAAAACCCTGATTGGTTTGACTGTGACTGCAGGTATCACAGGAAGGAAAGAACCTCTGGCATTGTGATTCCGAGTCAGGAATGCTCCCCCTGGGATCCGAAAATGGTTCCTGAGCCAGCATTACGCGCCAGTAATGTTTGTGTCCAACACAAATACGCGAGTGGAAGTGTAAAGCAAACATCCCAGGCCCAAATTCCCAAGGTCCAATTTGCCATTTCTTTAAGGCAAAGGGGAAGATTTCGATGAAAACAAGTGTTATAAAAGGCTTAACTGGTTTTCATCCTTCCTGAATTAAGAAACCATCTGGGGGGAGGCAGCGGGAAATATGGGGCAAACACAGTGACCAAGACCTGTGACCCAGCCGCGAAATGTCCTCTCGCCACCCACGTGACTTGGGAAGTCACGTGACTCCCCTGGGCCTGCGTCCTTATCTACACCGAGACCCCACGGAAGACGGCAAGTCCATCAAAGGTGGGAGTAAGTGATCTCTAAGATTATTTTTGGCTCACATACCCTTTGGTTTTATAAAAAGGATGATGGTTGAAAATAAGGAAAAATTATTGAAAAGATGCGTGTAGGGGAAATGATAAAGTGTTAATACCAATAGTTATAATATAACAGAAAAGAAAAACTAGCATTTGTTGAGTGCCAGCTGTGTGCTAAATATTGCACTAGACACGTATTTACCTTGTTTAAGATTCACAACAGCCCTGAACAGTGTGGCTCAGTTGGTTGGGCATGACCCAGCAAAGCGAAAGGTCGCTGGTTCGATCCCTGGTCAGGCCACATATCTGGGGTGTGGATTTGGTCCCCAATCAGGTCACAGGTCATGTACAAGAAGCAGCCAATCAATGTTTCTCTCTCACATCCATGTTTCTCTTCCTCTCTTTCTCATTCCCTTTCCCTCTCCCTAAAGATAAATAAATAAAATCTTTTTTAAAAAAAAGAAAAATATTCACAACAGCACAGCCAGTCAGTGTTATTATCTTTATTTGGTAGATACAAAAACAGGTAGAAGTCAAACAATTTACACAGCTAATGAATGATGGAGCCAGAATTTGAACCCGGGACAAGTTCGCCAAAGCCACAGTTTGTTTTAGGACAGAAGCAGGAAGGCAAGTAAGCATGTATACCTGGTGGAGCATAACTGTGCTGTTCTGTGGGGAGACATCCCAGGCGAGTTTACAACCTAAGAGCTTCCGTGTTGTGCCTTTGGAAACAGCCAGGTACACTTTTTTTGTTTGTTTCGTTTTGTTTTGTTTGTGCCCTAGAACCTATGCGATGCCGTGCTGTTGATTTCTACTTGCTCAGAAATTATTGCTACCTTCAGAAAGCAAAAATGCACTCGCCCTTTATTCCTGCCACCCCTGGAGGCCAAGGCTTCAGCTCTGAGCCCATAACTTTGCAGTATTGTCTCTTTCCCAACACGCCTTAAGGGCCCAGAATTCCTATCTTCTGCCACGTCTTCTATGACTATCGAAGGGTCTGCCCATAGTAAGCACTCGGCAAATGAAGCTTCTTTCTTCATATAAACTAGCGTCACATTTTGAACAAGACATGAAAAGTGAAAATGAAAAAAGGGAGTTGAGAATTGGCCCATATACCTCTCAAGATGAAATAATTCAAAGTACTTAAAAATACGATATACAAAGAGGAACAGAAAAACAAATTAGGTATGTTTGCCTTTTATGTCAAACATGTTGCTGATATGGAGGCTCTGGAGCCAATTTTAGCATCTGGAACTTTCAGGCAGGCTCTGGCCTATTTGAAATTCCCCATCCGTGTCAATCGTCTCCGAGAATCCCCGCAAATTGCCAGGGCTGTGCAGTCGAGAATAGCTCCCTGAGTTATTCTCTTGGCTCGAGTTTCGCAAAGAGACCAGAGCAGCTGCACAGGAGTGTTGGGTGACCACATGGTTCATCCCTGGAGTGATGTTTTCCATTTACTGTTGTTTGTTCCTATTTTTAAATCATCGTCGGTATTTTTTTTTCTTGGCTCTTCTCATTGTGTGCACTTTCCTGGCTCTTCTACACAAATGGCTTCATATCCTTTTCTCTTGGACTTAGCATTAGATGTACTGATTTGCACGTTTCTGGTCAAAGGTGAGTAACGAGTTCTTTAAAGCAAACTCAGATGTTGATCCTAATGGTACTGCAGGATTGCAAACTGTGTACGTTAAGCTCCTGAGTCTTACATTCCAGATTTTCTTTTTTCGTGCAGAATAATTTATGTCTGCAAGGAAGACTTTCTTTTTCTGGTTTCAGTAGTCTGGCATTTTGTGAATTATTAACACATTAGATACATAGAGAACTTTTTCCTTTCAGCTATTTAAGCTGTAGATTGGAAGATAGCTCCCTCCAGCTGGAATTAATTGGGAGGAAAAGCCATTATTAAGTTCATCACTCAAGGGTTTAAAAACTAATCGGGTGCAGAAAGAAAGAAGGAGCTCCTACCCTTTGCAACAGCGTGGATGGAGCTGGAGAGCATTATGCTGAGTGAAATAAGCCAGGCGGTGAGGGACAAACACCATATGATCTCACCTTTAACAGGAACCTAAACAACAAAACAAACAAACAAGCAAAATAGAACCAGAGACACTGAAATAGAGGACAGACTGACAGTGACCAGAGGGGAGAGGGGAGGGAATTTCAGGGGAGAATGGGAAGGGTTTACAGGAACAAGTTTAAAGGACACGTGGACAAAAGCTAGGGGGAGGGTGGTAATGGGAGGGAAGTGGGGAGGGTTTGGGAGTGGGCTGGGATGGGAGTAAAAGACAGAAAACTGTACAGGAACAACAATTAAAATAAAAACATTTAAATAAATAAATAAATAAATAAAAGAGAAAAAAACCCAATCGGGTGAGCCATGCACTCAATGGTCTCCTAATCTCACTCGCAGCCAGGATCTCCTCTCGCTTTCATCAGAGAGTCGGGTGCTTTCCACAGCCCGGGAAGCTAGCCTTTCACCAGCCCACTGCTGCCGAATCCAAGTTCCTGTTGACCTATGGGCCATGGCCCTTCGCTAACAGCAACTACCCCGCAAAAAGCCTAAGACCACAGAGAGGGTGATTGAAATTGATTATGTAAATAGAGATCGATGAGTTTCTGGGTTTTTAAATTTACTTTTTAATATATTTTATTGATGATACTATTACAGTTGTCCCCATTTTTCCCCTTTGCCCCTCTCTACCTGGTACCCCTATTCCCTCCAGCAGTCTCCCCCTTAGTTCATGCCTGTGGGTCATGCATATAAATTCTTTGACTTCTCTATTACCTATAGTGTTCTTAACACCCCCTCTCTATTTTGTACCTACAAATTTGTGCTTCTTATCCTTGCACCTTTCCCCCAATTTTCCCCCTTCCCCCTCCCAACTGATAACCCTCCAAATGATCTCCATATCTGTGATTGTGTTCCTGTTCTGCTTGTTCGCTTAGTTTGTTACAATTTGGATTAATTATTTATAGTTGTGAATTTATTGCCATTTTAATGTTCATTGTTTTGATTTCCTTTTCTTATATAATTCCCTCATATTTTATAAAATAATGGCTTAGTGATGATGAACTCCTTTAGTTTTACCTTGTCTGGGAAGCACTTTATCTGCCCGTCCATTCTTAATGATAGCTTTGCTGGATAGAGTAGTCTAGGTTGTAGGTCCTTGCTTTTCATCATTTTGAATATTTCTTGCCAGTATCCTCTAGCCTGTAAAGTTTCTTTTGAGAAACCAGCTGACAGCCTTCTGGGAACTCCTTTGTAGGTAATTGTTTGCTTTTCTCTTGCTGGTTTTAAGATTCTTTATCTTTAACCTTTGCTATTTTAATTATAATGTGTCTTGGTGTGGTCCTCTTTGGGTCCATCTTGTTTGGGACTCTCTGTGCTTCCTGGACTTGTATGTCTCTTTACTTCACCAAATTAAGGAAGTTTTTCTTCATTATTTTTTCAAATAAGTTTTCAATTTCTTGATCTTCCTCTTCTCCTTCCGGCACCCCCATCATTTGGGTGTTTGGACATTTAAAGATCTTCCTGACATTCTGATTGAATGCTTTTTCCTTCCTTGTGTTCCAAATTGTTGATTTGATTCTCATCTTCATCCTCACCACTGTTGGTTCCTATAGTTTTTCTTTTAATTTCACTTAATTCAACCTGCATTTCTGCCTGAGTCTTTTTTATGGCATTGAAGTATTCAGTGAGCTCCTGGAGCATCCTGATAACCAGTGTTTTGAACTCTGCATCTGATAGGTTGTTTATTTCCATTTCATTTAGTTCTTTTTCTGAATTTTTTTTCTGTTCTTTTGTTTGGCCCATATTTCTTTGTCTTTTCATTTTGGCAGTGTCTCTGTGTTTGTTCCTGTGTGCATAGGTAGAGCTGCTTTAAGTCTGTCTTAGCACACCTGTTACATTGTATGGGGTGGAGCCATATTTAATCACTAGGGTGGTGCAACCCATGTCACCCCTCTGTTGCTCTGTGTCAGGAGGACTTGCAGAGGGGACAGTGCACTGCCTGGCCTCTGGAGTTTTTCCCAGGGGGAAGCTGTCTCTTCACTCACACTTCACTTTCTCCCCGTATGCCACTGGTGCCCTTCTAGCTGTTGTCCTGGTGCTGAATCCCAGAGGGGTGGGTCTCCGTGAGTTCTGAGTATGTTGTGGGCCCTTTAAGAGGACACAGTTTCTTCTGCTTCCCCATCCTCCACTGGGCTTTACAGACAGAAGACATGGGGACTTATGTTCCTGGCCCTGGGGCCCTGGGCTGGGTGGTCTGGGCTGGGACTGGGACCCCTCACTCCTGAGGTATCTCTCCCATTTTTTTATATACCACACATGCGTGTGAGACCGCCTATTCCCATCACCACACCTCCTCATGACTCTCTGCTTCTCTGCCCCTCCTACCTGTCTGGATGAATGTGGCTTCTTTAAATCCTTGGTTGTCGGACTTCCACACAGCACGATTTTCTGAAAATTCTGGGTGATATTTGTTTTGTGGTGTAGCTGTGTTTTTTACTACAGTTGTGTGTGTAGACGAGGTGTGTTTACCACCCCCATCTTGCCCGAAAGTCTAGTTTCTGGTTTTGAAAGGTTAATTTTAAAGATGTATTTTTGCAACCAGGAGAGAGTATAAGCCATCCTAGGTGTGTTTGAGTGAACTACTCAGTGGCAGAGAAAAAGGACCGTGCTTGGCAATTGCGGTTCAGATGTTTTGTGTGTTAAAGACACAGAAACACACCTTCCCTGGCATCATATTAGCAGGTGTTCTCCATCGGCTATAATTTCTTTTGGGAATGGGACTACTTCCCACTCATCGGTGATCTCCTATCACTTGGTGTATGATAAATGTTCAGGAAGTGTTTGAATGAATGAATGAAGCAAAAGGGAATCAATATCTAACCTGAAGTGTTTCCTTTTCTACAGAAGAAAAGGGAGTGGAACATTTAGTAGGCAGCCCCTTAAAATCAGAGAGATTATATGCACAGTTGTTGAAGTAATAGGGGTGTTCTGAACTCAGCTAACCCACATGTAGAATCCTGATTGTATTTTAAAGCCCAAATTATATCTCATCCTCTTAAATAGTGAATAGCTGTGAATATAACTTACCAATTAGGCTATCTATCCAAACCAACAAAGGTAAACTAAACTTTATTTTAGTTTATGGAGAATCTAATATGGACCAAACTGACGAAAGTTTTAATTTCATGTTTGGGTTGTATCAAAATGGAAATCCATGATCATGTTAGCAGTTGATGTGCAATGTAGAAGATATCATGGAATTTGTCCAAGAATCCCAGAAATTGCTGACATGTGCTTTCAATAGCTCACTCTAAAGCCATTACTCAGAAAAATGAAGCAAGAAATGTTATACTTAATTGCTAGCAGCGGCATTGGTTGCAAATGCCAATGGGGAGCTCTAGAGAGCTGCACAGTTTTTTTGGGGGAAGTGCTTTATCTAATCTTGGCTGACCTCAATGGGTTTAAATGAAGTGGCAGAAAATCCTGGTTAATCCACTTACCCTCTAAGCAAAGTCTCTGATGCTACCACTCTTGGAAGGTCTTAAAGTAGAAAAGTGTCCAAATGACTGAGAGGATTTCTCCACGTGCGTGGGTGGTATGGAGGCAGGCGCCCCAATGAGAATGACCTCCATTCTCTCTGCCTTCGGTAAGTGTGAGAAGAGACAGTGTCTCAGGGTTATGGGAAAAGAGAATTCAGGTGAGACCCCACACTTCTGAATTCCCTGTTTGTAACTTGGCCTGTAACTCTATCCACTCAGTGACCCATCAGCTGTCTTTAATCCAAACCAATTACAGCCCATTCCTTCTGGTTATAGAAGGGGAAAGACAGAAGAACTACCTGGAAGTCCTGCTATAGATCAACAGAACCAGAACCAATAGTCTCCTGCAATATTTCAGACAGTGTGCGGAAAGAATGAGTAACTGATGAAGAAAGAACAAATGTCTCCTCAATGTAACAAAAGTATTCCCATGCTCTGCTGCAAAGGACATTGTCACTATATTCTTTTCACATCATTCTAAAATTCCAGTTAAGACAATATGTAATTGGTGAAAGAATAGAAAAATAGGTCACAGGAACAGAAGAGAGAGACGAGAAATAGACCCACGCAGATACATAGTCAACTGATCCTCGGCAATGCGGTGGAGCAAAGACAGTCTTTTTAACAAATGGCGCTGGAACAAACGGACATCCACGTGCAGAGAAATGCATCCAGATGTAGACTTTCCACATTTTACACAGATTAACTAAAAATGAATCATAGGTTTAAATTTAACATGCAAAACAGTAAAACTCAGGATAAAATAGGGGAAAATCTAGATGATCTTGGGTGTGGCAATGGCCTTTTATTATTATTTTTTGAATCCTCACCTGAGGATGTGTTTATTGCTTTTAGAGAGAGAGATAGGTGTGTGTGTGTGTGTGTGCGTGTGTGTGTGTGGAGAGAGAAAGAGAGAGAGACAGAGAAGAAAACATTGACTGGTTGATTCTCTTACATGCCCCAACTGGGGATGGAACCCACAATCGAGATATGTGCCCGACCAGAAATCAAACCCACAGTCTTCCAGTGTGTGTGACAGTGCTGCAACCAATGGGCCACCCAACCAGGGAATGGCTTTTCATAAAGATTTTATTTATTTATTTTTAGAGAGGGAAGGGAGGGAGAAAGAGAAAGAGAGAAACATCAATGTGTGGTTGCTGGGGGCCGTGGCCTGCAATTCAAGCGTGTGCCCTAACTGGGAATTGAACCTGCGACACTTTGGTTCACAGCCTGCACTCAATCTACTGAGCTACGCCAGCCAGGGCCTGGCTTTTTAGATACAATACTAAGAACTAGAGGCATGAAAGAAAAGATGGACAAGTTGAACCTTATTAAAACTAGAAACTTCTGCTCTGTGAAAGACACTGTCAAAGGAATGTGAAGACACGCCACAGGCTGGGAGAAAATATTTGCAAACCACACATCTGTGAAAGGACTGGCATCCAAAATATGCAAAGAATGCTTGAAACTCGACAATAAGAAAACAAACATCCTGATTACAAAATGGGCAGAAGGACCTGAACAGAACTCTCATCAAAGAAGATACACAGATGCCAAATGAGAATTTGAAAAGATGTTCAAAATCATGTCATTAGGGGACCATAATAAAAACAAAGAGATACCACTACACACCTAAAGGAATGGCAAAAATCCCAAACACCAACAACACCAAATGCTGGCAAGGATGCGGAGCGACAGGCTCTCTTATTCATTGTGGGTGGAGTGCAAAAATGGTGCGGCCGCTTTGGGTGACAGTCTGGCAACTTTTCACAAAGCTAAACAAAAGTTTACCACACAATTCTGCAATCACCTTCCTTGGCACATACCCAAATGAGCTGCAAACTTAGGCCGATGCAGAAACCTGCACGGATACTTATAGCAGCTGTGTTCAAAATTGCCAACAATTGAAAGCAAGCAAGAAACCCTTCAGTAAGTGAACGAGTAAATGAAGTGTAGTAAACCCACACAGTGGAGCGTTATTCAGTGACAAAAGAAATGAGCTATCAAGCCATGAAAAAAGAAACTTGAAATACTTAATGCTAAGTGAAAGAAGTCAGTCTGAAAAAGATACAAACTGTATGATTCTGGGAGAGGCAAAACTGTGGGGACAGTGAGGAGATCAGGAGTTACCAGAAGTTCAGAGGGAGGAAGGGAGAGAGGAGTGGGTGTGGCACAGGATGTTTTGGGGGAGCTAAAATTATTAGCTGTTTATTAGCTATTATATGTTTCCCTGGCTGGCATAGCTCAGTGGATTGAGTGCGGGCTGGGAACCAAAGTGTCGCAGGTTCGATTCCCAGTCAGGGCACATGCCTGGGTTGCAGGTCATGGCCCCCAGCAACCGCACATTGCTGTGTCTGTCTGTCTGTCTGTCTCTCTCTCTATCTCCCTCCTTTCCCTCTCTAAAAATAAATGAATAAAATCTTTAAAAAATTATTCTGTGTGAAACCATCGTGGTGGATACACAACATTTTGTATTTGCCAAAACCCACTGAATGGGACAACACAAAAAGGAAATACTAAACCATAGATTTTCATTAATAGTCATGTATCCATTTCAGCTCGCACATTGTAACCAATGGTAACACGATCATACACAAGGTTAATAACGGGAGAAACCGTGTGTTGGGGGAGGCCGCAGAGGAGGTAAAGGGGGGACTTCACACTCTGCACAGTTTCTCTCCAAACCTAAAAACTACCCTAAATATAAAACCGAGTAGAAAAGATACAACTGTAAGCAAACACCTATTTTGTATCGGTCTCTACAGGAAAGGTGTCGACCTCACACCCAGATCCGTGTTCAGCCCTAAAACAGTGTGCTGCGGGGGAAGCGCAGGACAGAGAGGCAGACAGACCTGGTCCCCGTGCCCTGCTCTGCTGCTTACCTACCGTCCAGGTGACACTCGGAAACTCGATGACTTCTCCGAGCCACTGTTTCTTTGGGAAAAAAGAGACACTATATATAATTTATAGGGTCGCTGTGGATATTAAATGTGACATGTGCGCAATCGCCCAGTAGAGAGCCTGGCACACGTGAGGCACTCTAAAATACTGGTTCTCTTCCCTAGATTTTAAAGAGATGTTTCAAAGATCTGTCCTAAAACTTTGAAGTTCTCCCAAAGGTTGCTTTGCTGATTTTCAGAGTTGGGAAAGGCATTTAATATGTTTAAAAGGTAACACTTTTATGGGATGAAGGAAATGGAAAAAAAAAAAACCTCACTCACGAAGAAACAGGAACGAGCTCTCTGAGCGTGGAGACGACGGTGGTTGTCGCAGCCAGCGGGCGAGAGCCGCGAGGAAGGGCCGTTCTCAGAGCGGCTTCCCGAGCCCAAGCCGTGGTCACCTGGGCAGGGGAGCTGGCGGGGAGGGTCAGAGCAGCATGCTGGCCAGGGGCCTCGCTTAGAAACAAGCCATGGGGTAAGGAGCACAATCTGGAAATGCTGCCGTCCTTTGTGCGACGCCGGAGAAGACCCGCACACCGTCACGCTGCAGGCATGCCCAAGTGGTTTACACGTGATGGATGAAATCAAACCAGGTTCCCTTCACCATAGACAGTGCCCGAGCCGCTCACCCCCAATGGAGCATCTTCTCCGTCCCACTAAGAGGCTTGGGGCTCCAAAAGGCACGGCCCAAACTCCAACACGGCTGCCTCCCCAGAACGGAAGTCCCTTGGGGGTGCCAGGGATTCCTTAGGGTGCTACCTTCACACGGAATCGACTCCCGTTGAGGATGCTGCGAAGATGGCTGAAATGACAACGAGGGACTTAGAACATGACAGGACCTTAGTTGGGACGGCAGCAGCGGGGTTTGGGAAGGCTGGCTTTCATGGTGAAAGAAGTTCTGCTGGGGGTAAAACGCCATCCACTGGGATCACACGCTGCAAAGAAATTAGCCACAAAAGAGTCCATTGATGGGGCGAACCTCGTTGTTGTCTTGTTTGAAGAAACGGCCACAGCCGCCCAGCCTCCAGCAGCCACCGCCCAGCCTTCGGCAGCCACCGCCCCGACCCATCAGCAGCCTCGGCGTGGAGGCCGGGCTGGGCACCCGCAAGAAGGTTTCAACCCACAAAAGGCACAGATGCTGGATAGCATTTTTTAGCAAAAAAGTATTTTTAAATTAAAATGTGTACCGTCTTTTAAGATATAATGCAATTGCACCCTTACTAGACTACAGTATGGTGTAAACATAACTTTTATGTGCACCGGGAAACCCAAAACTTCATGTCGCTCACCTTAGTATAACACCCCTGTTATTGCCGTAGTCTGAAACCAGACCCGTTGTCACAGGTGCGCACAGGTAACCAGGTTCTTAGTGATCGAGGACAAAGAATTGACCCAAACACACAAAGTTTTTAGCATAAAGAAAGAGGGAAGATTTATTAAGTGATAGTATGCTCCACAGGACACGGGAGTGGGCCAACTCTGAGCAGAGAAGGGACATGTGGGCTGGGGGATTCTATTCTCATAGGGCAGAAGCCCCCTGGCTAGTCTTTGGTGGGCTTTTCCTGCGCAGGTACAAGGAGTTGGATTTCAAAGCTCCTGCGCATGTGTGGTTTCCCATGATTTTCTTGATTGGCTACTGGAGGAGGGAGTCCCACAATGTTATTTCATTATAATGATATTATAATGAATCAGGGGTAGTGTGCAGGCGCATTCCATGATTCAGAGTTATCCCAGAAAACAGGAACAACCCGTCTTAGGGGGTCTTTGTCATGTATAGGTGTTTGCTACCTCAGCCCTGCGGGGGCCTCTGGAGCTTCCTTCCTGACTATCTCCTGCCTCACCGTGACGTCTCCAAGGGGTGCCTGTGCTCTGACTCTTCTGTCCCCCTCCTCTTTCACGTTTCGGGGCCCCCCTGAATATTCTAGGATGTAATCTGTGGTCATCTTTCTTCGGGTCAGCTGGTGAGCGCCCTCGGGAAGGAAGGTTGCTGCCTTCCTCTGCACCTCGATCCCCCTGCCGTGCAAACGAACAGACTCACAGTCTGCGCGTGTGCGGATGGCACCTTCGGGGTGGGGGGCACGGTTCTGCCAACCCCAATAAACGGGAAGATAGCAAGTCAGCAGGGATGAGCGGTACTGTAACCCTCCCATCCACACGTTCGCGTTGCTCTCCATGCCCCAGCCCTTCCTGGAAGCCGAGCGGATGACCTCACTAACGTGATTGGCAGCCTAGAAAACGGGGTCCTTCAGCAAACCCTGCCTAGGCATTCTTTCCCCAGAAGCGCGTGGCAGCAGGCAGGGGTGGGCATGACGCTCTGACATCCGTGTGTGCCTGCTGGCCTGCTTATACCTCCTAGTGCATTTAGTGTCCTGCGTTAGTAGTCTTTTCCTTTTTATTAAAATGAAGGGAATGCGAAGAGCACAACTTACTGTATTTTCTGGAGCATAAGACGCACCTACGTTTTAGAGGAAGAAAGTGGGCAAAAAAATTTTGAAGCAAAAAATGCGGTAAAATATTTAATAACATAAATAACACGATATTTCACCAGTGTAAATGTAAACAGAACTCAATGGCAGCATTAACAACCATCATTCCTCCCAAATTTGATGGGGGCAGGTGGATGTGCATCTTAAGAGTCTGAAAATTATGGTAATTTCTAGGAGACAGCTCTCTTCGCATAGACACTGGGAGGGGGCAAAAGTAAATGAGGAGACATAGCACACATTCTTGCTAATTATCCATAAATGGTAAATGAACGATGTTGTTTGTAGCTACAGGTGCAGTTCCAGCTTCCTTGGAAATGCTCTGGCGTGAGAACAATGGCCACCAGAGGAACATCTGAGCCTGAACCCGAGGCAGACACAGTGTTGAAAATAATGGAAGGGAGAGAAAAATGTAGAACAGACATGTTTTGTTTCTCTGGGGACTGACCAAATTGGGAATGGATTCCCCCATCTGCCCAACACACCCTTCTCTTTCTCTCTTTCTCTCTCTCTCTCTCTCTCTCATTGTTGTTCAAGTACAGTTGTCTCCATTTACCCCCACCACTCCCACCGATCCCAGCCATCCCCACCTCCCACCCTCAATCCTACCCCCTTTGGCTTTGTCCATGTGTCCTTTATACCTGCTCATTGACAACCCCCTGCCCCGCATTATCCCCTTCCACCTCCGCTCTGGGTTCACCCGTCTGAGAGCAGCAAAGGACAACATGTGAGGTCCCCCCTCCCCAGGCCTGCTAGACTGGGATGGACGGGCTCACTTCCCAACATCCTTAGTCAATCAGAGAGCCTTAGCGCTGGAATTTGAGCTGCTCTGTCATTTTGAGAGTCATCCTTCCGTACTTAGGTTCAGTGAGCCCTCTTGGTTGAAAGGAGACGACATTCATTGGGATGTTTCAAACGTAGAATAACGAAGTTTTAAGGTCTCCAATAATTGCTACGGTGTAAAGTGCTTCTTAATTGTGTCCAGGACAGAGTTTTTATGGCTATGCAGTCATATGCCAACCCTCAGCCTTCTGAAACGAGCACCTGGACAGGACTGTAGTCCCCTGTGGGGAGAGATCCGGTCCCCTCTTGCTGTTTACTGAGGAAGGATGTGTCTCCGGCTCCAGGCTCCATATAGCGCTGCCTTCTTTGTTGCATAACCTTCATCCTTAGGTCAAGGTGACTCAGGAGCAGCGTTCCTGGGAACTCTCCAACTGTAGACTGTTCCAGTCACCGGTCTCCTTGGAACTCGTTCACACTGCCGATTCTCTGTCCCTGGCACCGGTGACTCTGACGGTGAAGGCCTGGATGTGGGCCGGGGACTGACTGACGGGTTTAACCAGCTCCCTCAGTGGCCCCCCGGGTACACGGTGCTCTGAGTGCGCTTTCAGACACGGCCCTGGCTCCTGGACCACTCCGGGCCAGCGCTGGGTGCACCCACTTTGCACAGCCACCTTCATTAAAGAACACACTCTGCCGTCACACTCCAGGCCAATTAATCTGATTCCTCTAATCAGGAGTGTTCTAATCACTCCCTCTCCAGAGCAGCGAGAGATTTCTCAGAAACCACTCTGGTGTTTGGAGAAGTGAAGTGACTGCATCCACACTGATTTTGTTTTTATTACGTGGGCGGAGGACAGAGTTAACCTTTTGTTTTCCAGTTCGAGGCACTCGTTTGGTCCAAAAAGCAAAGCCATTGGAATACTCACTGTATTTTGCTGACCAGCCAAGGGTAGTCATTGACATTGACAACTGCAGTGTCCAAGTTCGGGGGCAGGGCCAGGGTGTTGCGGGGTGGGGGGGTGGCGGAGGGAAGCAGTGAGAGTGGGAGAGGAGGTGACCCAGAGACTGTGTCTGGAGGATGCCTGTTGTGGTTCCTGACATCACCCCCGACATTCCACGAGCAGACCATGGTTCACACTTCGGGGAGAGACACAGACTCCCCTGGGGATCTGACTGAAGATCTAAAACTCCCCACCAGGAAAATATATGTACACACACTCACACACACAAATTTTCAAACCACTTTAGAAAGGTCCGGGCCCCCTCCCCCAAAGCTCCTCCAGACTGAGAACTTGCATTCAAAGAGGGGAGTCTGTCTGAGGCAACCCCCCCACCCCCGCATTCTTGCATCGGTCTTCCCGGGGTATGTCCATCGGCGCCTGGGGGTCGTTGTTGCATGTGGGGGTGCTTGGCCTCTGTGTCCAGAGACCAATTCAATGGGCCCAGGACACTGAGTTATTTCACAACCCTATGGGTGATTGCTGACGTGGGCTGTAAATGATCACAGTTTGAGAAAGGGTCACCACTGAGAAACTGGGCCGTGACGCAGAGAGGTGGCTCACCTGGTATGAAACGCGGTAGAAAGCAGTCAGACCCCTTCCCCCTACCAGGGAGCAAACTGGGTCAGAAGAGTGGGGCCGGCTAGTTCCGCCCCAGACCCAACTCTCTCTCTGCCTTGCTGTTCGGCTGGGCTCTCCTGGGAGCTCGTTTGCATTTTCCTGAATGAGAATTGCCCCCAAGGCCCATTTCAACTCTGTGTTTTCTGCAAGAAAGACTGAGAGTGGGGGTGAGTAGGCAGACTGACTCTTCTCTCCCCCAAACTCTCACAATGGGGAGAGGGTGTCAGGCCCATCCTTTCCCTTCAAAGGGACTCCTTCCTTCTTACATTCATGGAGCTGTGCTGCTTACCACTCAAGGCGTTGGGGCCTGGCGCGTTGGAGAGAAAGACTCCCTCACCAGGCAGTAGCGGGGCTGGGAGGCCTGGTGTAGGCTGGCAGCGGCCACGGGGAGCAGCTCTCTGCATTCGCTGAGAGTTGTGCTTGTGCCGGCGGATGAGTGCACTCACTACAGAGGGAAACAAAGGAGTTTTAGGTGTTGTCCTGCCCCCGGGGGCAGGCTCATCATGCGCCTCTTTGGTGCATCAAACACTGGTCTGAATAACATACAAACCCATCCACCCCTCTCCAGTCGAACAGGACACATGGCTGAAAATTCTATTGAAATATGAAAACACCGAGTTTTATTTTTTCCTTTCGGAGAACCAATGCACGCTGTTTCTATGGCGCTGACCTCGGTAACTTTCACAGCCCCGACTCGTCACACTTCCCTTGTCCATCCCGCACTATAAATGAAGATTGCTTTCAGATCTATGAGAAGACATGGTTGAAAAGGTTGGCCCTTGTGCTTTGATGCAAGAGAACTTTTTAGCGATTCTTGTCAAGGCAAAAGGGGGAAAAAAAAACAACCAAATTCGATGAGTCTTTTACTGTTGACTCAGGGACATGGTTCCCTTGGCAACTGATGAGGAGGTGATGGAGCAGCAGGAGCTGAGTGGCCTGATTCGGCATCGCCCACGCTGCCCACCGGCTTTCAGACGCGGCGCCGATGGCACAGGACCCGTGTCGCATGCCACGGTGGGAGAAGTCGGGAGGTGCAGGGACAGGCTGGAGAAGCAAGACCACTACGCAAATGTCATCAACGTTTAGGTGCAACCAAACATGAACATTCAAATCAGTTAGTTTTGATCAAATCTAATGATTATATATTGGTGTTTGTCTCCTAAGTGATTCCTGGAGGTGAAAAGAGCAGAACCTTCTCGAATGGAAAACGGCTAACAAATATTTTATCAAATGCCTAATGAGACTTGGGCAGTGTGGTAGTCTCAACCAAAAAGATAGTTTGGGATTTTGAAAACCTTGGGGAGTGTGAGCTTGCGGGGAGCTGGTGCGTGAGAAGGGGCAGCACCCTCAGCCTGGCATTGGGAAACCGGAAGTCCTGCTGGCCTCGCATGAGGATGTTTCTGGGACAATAACAATAAGGCATCGATGTTCTGAGATAGGCTAATGGAGATGGAAAATAGTATGTCCCGACGCCTCTATTCCCCCAGAACCCATAACGGACATTGGAATTTGAACATAATTTTTTTTCCTTGCTTTTCTAGAACTCTTTCCATAACATCAGCATATAGGTCTTGGTAAGGCTGTCAGCTGCACAAACTCACACCCACCTTGTCCCTGTGCAGGAGGCATTGGCTGCACCCAACAGTGTCGTGCTGGCAAATCTGCGCCCGCAGAGCCACCTGTTGGGGTTTCGCTATAGAAATAAAAAATGCCTTGTACCTAGTGAGTGGAGGTTTCTATGAGTTTCTTATATATACAAACGAAATCCATGAAACTATACCCAGTTTTGTTAGAATTTAATGTTATATTTGTAAAGTCACAACAACCTAAAGAAATGAACTCAAATATGTTTATATACAGCAATGTTAATTAATCACAGTAGTGTGATTAATTATGGTGTAAAATTGAGTACAATATACATGTCCAACTACACAAAAGTGGGCAAATAAATCATAGTCTCCTCCATCATAGCTATTGAAAATCACGTTTGCAAATATCAAAGGATACAGAAACATACTCAATATTATATGCAGAGTGGGGCAAAGGTAGGTTTACAGTTGTGAGTACACACAACCGCTTATTCTTGTATTATAACTCATTAATTACTGTATCATTTTCTGTATGAATGACAGTAATTCTACTTTTCTCCCACTGTGTAACTGTAGGGTTAGAAAAAGACAGTCAAATCGCATAAAATAGAATATAAATGATATATTTAGTCCTAAGAACAGGGAAGGACATTTCAGACCTTATTTAACAGACATCCAGGGAGACGGCCACGCGCCTGTGGAGGCAGAGACTGGGGTGAAGCGGCAACAAGCCGGGAAAGGCCAAGAACCAGTGGCAACCCCGGAGGCCAGCAGAGGGGCCTGAGGGTCTTCCTGCAGGCCGTGGCAAGCAGGCAACCCTGCCGGCACTTTGATTTTGAACTCTGGCCTCTGAACTCTGACAGGAGAAATTTCTGTTGTCTTGAGGCGTCTAGTTTGTGGTCCTCGGTGGTGATCAGCACTGGGAGATGGACACTGCTCTTTACTTACCTGCTCCCCCGCCCAAGGTCAACTAAAGCAGCTAATGAAAGGGATGGAAGGTGTGTTTTGAAATAATCTTTAACGAGACTCCCTCAATATCTACTTGTATGTGGATATGAATGAGAACTCTTGACGGTGGTTGATGGGAAAATCAGAATAATCCGAGTAAGCGTGAGTGGGGAGAAAGAAGAGAGAGGTGGGCACGGGAGGGAGTGGCGCGGTGGTTCTGCCCACTCCTGGCCTGCTGGACCGCTCAGCAGCACGTGTGGGGGGAGCGTGTGTGTGGGCAGAAGCCGAATTGGTTGTCATCATGAGCAATTTTAGGAACCATTGGCATTTATGGGACCAGTAGTAACAAAGTAGAAATCAAGGTGGAGGAAAGTCCCCCATGTTTTTTAGGTAAAGTGTACTGTGCACTGGTACTATGGTTGATGGGAGGCTAACACAGGTGAATTGAAGTCCGTTAAGTACTTAGAACAGCAGGTGTGTTTTTCATAATCGTAAAAAGAGAAGAACATAAACAGATCTTTTTCCGGGTAAATGGAGGCGTCCCCGAGGATACTCCAAAATAACTGGGAGGGATCGCTGGTCGTACACCTGTCAGGAGAGGCAACAAGCCAGAGGAATTTGAGTTGTTCATTAATATTCATTAATTTAATGCATCTGTGTGGCATGGCTTTGAAATCAATAAACTCCGCGAAGATAGAGTGTGGCCACTGCTACTCCGGTGACAAGGCAGACACCGCGGGGGGACAGCTGCCTGAGCAGACGCACCACGCACCACGCTCAGTGCCGGGGACACAGGGGGACCAGACACCACTGTCTGCAGCCAGCACAGCCCAGCCCAGCCCAGGGGTGTTCAGGTTACGACGGTGACCTTGACCCATGTGGAACATGTTTAACAAAGTCTTAATATTTTTCCCAATGTGACCAAAATAAACGTTTCCTACAATCACCTGCAAAGCTGATGTGGAATAGCTATGTCTCCCAAATTCGTAGGTAAATCAAATGAGAACGAATTCCGGAAAAGCAACGGCACCGAAATAAATGCACTGCCTTTGAAAACCCTGAGAACGTACATCCTTAACCGTCCGAGTAGGTTTTACCAAGTACAGGCACCGCACCGCCCTCTCCCAGCAGCTCTCCGTGGACACAGAACTACGTGGGAGCCCACCCCGTCTCGATGCTTTGTTCAAAGTCAGCAGGACTTATTTCCTTCTGGAACTTGTAGCAGAAAAAGAATTCTTTTCCGAGCCACATGACGAAGAGTATTCCTTTGGAGAAGTCTGGTAGCCACTGCCAGGGTCCCTCAGCAGAAAGTGGAGAGAGCAGCAGCCCCGGACTCTCCTCAGGCTGCCAGCCAAGCTCAGGGTAGTTGGGCAGTTTCTCAGTCTGATCCCCCCACCCTGTAGATATTGAATGTTGCCGGTTTCCTATCCTGTACGAACGTGACAGCCACGTGTACAAAAAAAGTTTGACAGGGCTGTGCAAATAGGAGCAGACTTCTTCGAACAAGAGAGCTGGGTTTCCCAGCAGACTTCTGATGACGAACAGAAGGGGACTGAGTCTCTCAACGTCCATATCAACTAATGATACACTTCCTCCCAGACTCAGGACTGACCGGAGCTGCGTCCCGAGGGCCAGGAAGGGCGTGCCCAGTGCCAGTCCTTACCTGAAAGAAGGGAAGGCCTTTGCCCTGGTGGAGTGTGCAATTCAGACCGACTTCCCTGTCTGCCCACAATGGAGACAAAACCTTAGTGAGCACGTATGTTGCTGTGCTGCAGCCAGGCAATAGCTCACCATGGCACCGCTCACGGTTCAGAGAGGTCATCAGACAGGTCCAGATGGAAAAACCATCATTGTCACAGGCAACAGAAAAGAAATTTGTCAAACGTCCAGCATGGCTGCCTACCCGAGTCTCGATGTATTAGCTCCTTTCCCGACTTCTGACTTCTTACCCTTTGACAAACTTACAAAGTGTGAATATTTATTTCCAAGCTTTTTTCTTTAAAAAAAACAAACAGAACAGAACTTGTACCCTCTTTTGTGCCTGAAAAGTGAAGAGGTACTTCAATACTTTCTTTGTAGGTCAAGCACAGCGTGACCACACTTTATTTCCACTTTTTCTACAAAAGTGAGAGGATTCACAGGCTGCCTTTGCTTTCCTCTTTGCTTGCTGTCAGTGAGTCACTTTTACTCCCGCATCATCGCTTTGGCCACGCCCCGTGATTCGGACAAAGGCCTAGTGCCCGCTGTGACTGAGCACAGCGTCTCAGGGCAAAAGAGAAGAGCACAGGTTGAGTCAAGGGTGTGTAAGACTCTGGGAGGAAGAGTTTGGCAGGGAGCGAGTTACAAATTTGGGATTGAAACTCATCTTCAACTTGCCTGGGTGGCGAAGAGCCTCTATAGGTGTCGCTGGGCCTTGCATTTCCAGCTCTTACGATAGCTATCTGTGTGTCTCAGAGTCACTCACATTTTCATTAGTTTATATTTCACATAAGCCATATTTAATTGTTCGGAGGCAGAGTAAAATGCATATCTATCCCACGGAAGATTTGACGTATTCTTTAAAACTGAAACTTAAACCGCTGTATTGTTCTTTGTCTAGCCATCGCAACACAGCAGGTTTTCTCTGCGTCCTCCACCCGCCAGCCTGATGTCAAGCAATCTCACCCGACAGTGCACGCTGAGCGAGCAGGCATACAGTGAAATGCCTTCACACTGGGAGGTGGCCTGTCAGTGGTTCTGCTCAGGTCTTTATTCTGCCGAATTCTCCAGTGGCTTGTTGGGTTTTCAGACAACAGGGCATTAATGCAACCGTGAACCATTCCATGCTAAAGATCTTTTTGATTTTGGTCCCCCGTTGGGTAGAATTCGCATACTTCAGTTTTACTTCCTTTGTGACAATATCATACATTTACAGCTTTATATATATATATCACTTAGTGTCTACGGAAGACATGGTCAGGGACAGTAAAATTCAATGTCATGTTCTTTCTGTAGCTTTTCTCCATGTCAATGTTATGAGGGTGTTTTTAGCACTTAGGCATTAGATAGTCATCTGAAGAATATAAAAGCATATGATAAACTGTATGTTTCTTTTTTCATATTCTTCACACATAATATATGTCCTAAAATATGGCAGTTTATGTAGAATTACAAATTACATTATTATTTCTTTCTGTCATTCCTATCTGTATGAGCTTCAAGTTTAACTGACTTTTGGGATAAAAGACCGACATCATGTGTCAATGAGTTCAAGTTCATTGGTGAGATATCTTTTTTTCCTATTGTTGCAGCGCGGATGGAATAATCTCAATTTTTCTATTGAGATTATTATGCCAAGTGAAATATGCCAGTCAGAGACAGACAAATGCCGTAAGGTCTCACTTGTATGGGGAATCGAATGGAAAAATAAAGTGACGAACAAAATAGAAGCAGATCCTGGACACGTGGAACAGACTGACAGCTGTCAGAGGGCTGGTGGGTTGGGGATCTGGATGAGAGAAGGTGAAGGGATTAACCGAAAAACCATATATGCATAACATGTAGACACAGACAGCAGTGCGGTAACAGCCAGAGGGCAGGAGGGAAAGAGGGGGTGGGGAGGAGGCGGCGGTGGGCAAAGGCAGGGGGGAATGGGGACAGAAAGAGACTTTGCCTGGGACGATGGGCACATGTTGCAGCGTGCAGATGAATTGTACACTTGAAACCCGTACGGCTTTGTGAACCAATGCCACCCCAATAAATTTAAAAAAATTAAATTAAATTGAAAAATAAAAAGGGCCACTATTTCAAGGGCAACTGAAAGCATAATGCCTATCTCAACCATCTAGGTAAATTCTAAATCACTGGTAAAACAGCTATTGAATGCAGGAAACCAAATCATATGGCACAGACAAGGGTCCAGTAGGTGGTACCACACAGTCTGGCAACGATGATGACACAGAAGTCGATTCACTATCGACGTGAAGAAATTTGCATCGCAAGTGAACGTGGCACGTTTCAAGGAAGGTAACATCTTCATTGTCCCCATCTCAGGATGCTTTAGGAAATAAAATGGAGGAGGGAATTTTTATTTGGGAAGTGTAACTTCAGGAAAGACTTGAAAGGCAGTGCAATTTCATTTAGAAAACAAGCCAAATCAAAACAAATAACAAAAGAAGACACGTATTGAATATAAAAATTTCAGCACCACCTAGAGACACACAGTGAAAATATTTTTTATTGTTGTTCAATTACAGTTGTCCCCATGTTCCCCCATTCCTCTCCCCTGCCCTGCCCACCACCCGCACCTCCCACACTCAGTCCCCCCCCCAACCCCCCCCCCCTTTGTCTTTGATGAAAGAGATCCCACTGGCTCCGCCCTTGTATCGTCAGTGGCTGTGCCGACACAGATTTCTGCAAGTGTATGTTCCACTCTGCACCTGCCCCCTTAGCGGGCAACTACACACAGATGGTCTTTTCGTCTAGGTCATACCAGGAAGGACAAGATGGACCTCATGGCCAACACTGAGTATCCAGTCCTCTGATCCAGGGCGGAGAGTGCAAAACAAGCCGTGACATTCACACTGATGACTCTACTTTCTTGTATCAGAACTGAAGTGCAAGGGCCAGGCCATTTGCGTTTCTCTCTCTAAAAATGTTGACATTTCAAACTGTCTGGAAAGAACTTATCTGTTTTTTAGTTGCATAGAACTTTACAGAGATTCTTCTCTAATCAGCCACCCAGAATGTTTCCCCTGGAATCGTTTTTCTTCCGCTGCATGCTAATTCTTTGAAACAGAACAAAATTGGATTTGGGTTCCCAGTTTATGGCCAACTTTTTATATGATATTGAGAAAACAATTTTGGTTTAATTTGTTGGGTTTCTAAAATAGCAAATGATTTGGAAAAATATAATGAAAACCAAATTAAAAAAAAAAACTTAAAGCCAAAAAAGTCCTATAATTTTATTATAAATCCACTACGTCTAAAATCCAAAAAGCATTTCCTCAAGTATTTTTAATGCCACATCTTTTGTAGTAAACGGATACCCAAGCCATTATTTAACATTTTCTTTCTAAATATAACACCAATGGTTTTCACTTTTGTCTGTGGACTGACCCTTGGGTAGACTATCAGGGGGTTTTCAGAGGCTCCTGACCGTTTTACCCCTTACCGGGTACTGAGTGCTCATGGAGAAATTTAGCAACATTAAAAATTAAGAGCATTCTGTATTACCAGAGTTGGAGAGCTGGCTTTCGTCCTTCACTGTGTCTGTAATTACGCCATTACAACCCAGTCCGATCTGCTTTGTTTCATGTTTGCGTTGATGATTTGGAAAAAGTCTCAGCCTGCACTCAGTAATGATTCATTCTATGAAGACGCTACAATAAAATATTGTCCCCAAAATGTTCTGTTTTCGTTTTCATTCTTACATATTTAACTTTTCCCCACATTTCGTCAAATGTTTATAATATTTTAAACACGCTGGAAACCGGTGCTCAGCATCAGCGGGGAGAATAAAATTGTGATATCTCCATCCCAGAGAATACTAACTGCAGCCCCACACAGCTCGTGGGTGAATCTCACAACAGCATTTAATGAAAGGAATAGGATTTGAAAGGATATTTATAGCTCTATTTCTTTTGCAGGAAATTTAAAATCAAGAAAACCTAAACTTTTATATAGGAATGCATATGTAGGTTATAAAATGATTTCCAAGTAGCTATTATTGCAGGGGTCATGTGAGTGTGGGAAATTGTCTTCCATTACGACGTTTGATTTACTCGGCCTGGTGTCTGCGGGTTATGTCCACACCTTAGATGTTGTTCATGTTCCTGGGGACACCGTGCTGCCTCACCTAAGGGTACAGTGAACGCACGTGTCACCCTAGTAAACGAAACAGGGGGAATAGTCCAATGACCAGAATTCGCATTGCTATGCCCACTAGTCTGCCCTTTCTTACAGGGGCAGACACTCCTGGGAGTCTGGACTTTTCCTAATTTTAATCTGATGATTTCAGGTGCAGGACAAGACCTCTCCCTGTCGGTTGTGTGTGACTACGTAGGCACAACGGAAAGCAAACTTATCTCACTGTCCCAGGCACTGATGACAGAACATATTGCAGTGAATTTGCCCACAAGATATATTTAACATCAACCATTTCACATTATATAATGTGAAAGGGATTTATAATTCAATCCCTCCCTTTTCTCCAAGATAAAAAGATAGGTATTAGAAAGTATGGAGAAAATAAAGAAGGCTATGAAATTAGGTACAAGACACTCACAGATAGGGCCTAGCTTAGAATTTTGACAAAACGATGACAAAATCTTCACTTTTCCTTGTGTCGTCATGATGTTAATAAAGTCATTAAACTATGGCCCAGATTCTTCACTTTGATATCCTACCAGCCCATGTGGGTCACATTCCTATTCCCACTCCCTTATAAATGAGTACTTTCCACCCTGTTCCACCAGAAACCTATTGTCTGCTAATACTGTATGGTTGGTTGATTTTCACCAAGGTGTTAATAGATAAAAAGTTATATGTCCTTTTATTTTTTTGAGGTTGCACTTCTATATTTATAAGTACCATCTATACCAAATCAAAGAATACACCAATTTTGGAAATTCCAACATTTTAGGCTGGATGGTAGGGGATCCACTATTATCACAGTGGGAAGAGATATTTTTTCCTTTAATATCCAAAATCCTCGGTGGGTTTTTTACATAATTCTGATGTGTACAATTCCATGTATGCAACATACTGCCTTCAGTGTTGACACCACCTGAACTTTCATTTGTTCAATCAAATTTTATTTAGTTCTTTTTTTTAAGTGCAAGTCCTGTTTTGGACACTGGACACAAATAGATTCAGACATGATTTCTATAATCAAGCGTTTCACAGCATTGCGGAACTCATAAACAATCGTGATTAAGTGTGTACAATCATGCAATTGTACAAATGAGACAAAGGGCTCTAAGAGCATAGAAGTGGAGCACTAACAACTCGAGTGAGTTGGAAATGAGGTCGTGCCTACCTGGAACCCACTAGACCCCTCAGGCTACCCTGCACCCCACTTTCTCCATGTCATCAGTTTCCTGAGAGTGCTTAGGCAAGCACCGTTGCACCCCTAGGCTTTCGGGAGCACAGATATAAACTAAGGGAAGAGGAAAGGCCGTCTCCGGGGTCCCCACCAGATCTAATACACACTATAATGAGGTTTAAGAGGGAGGATTATATGAACAGTAATAATCTTTTTTTTATTGCAGAATCTTAACCTGCCTGTTATTTTTATGTCTGTAGAGTCTCTAACAGGTGTTCTAGGTATCTCTACAAGTGCCTCACGAACACCTGTTGTTGCCTGCTGTGTGCCATTTGATCTTCTCTTCTATTTGAATAGTGTCCTCATGTTAGTTAGCATAAGGGAAGTTATGCTGCAGTAACAAACCAACTCTGAAATCTTAGCCACTGCACATAAAAGCTCATTCTTAGTCCAAGTCATGCCCGGTTCACTGTGGGGATGACAGCCCTCCCAGGCAGTTCTCCTCTCAGTTAGGACTTGGAAATCCAGCCTCACCAAGGTCCTGCTGTTTTATCATGTATCATGTTTCCATAGCCTCAGTGGTCATTAACATAGGTGAGGAAATGCGGAAAGATCTTGCATTGGCTCTTGAATGCTTTGGCCCAAAAGTACACAGCCCACTTCTCACAGAGCATTGACCAGAAGTGGTCATGTAGGCTCACTCCGTTGTGACGAGACCAGATAACACAGGGAGCACGTGGATATTTGGCAAGAAGTTAATATTTCTGCCTCCTTCTCCATGGCATTTCCCATGGCCATTGCTGTCACGGGTTCTTTGCAGCCCGGAAGTGCCAGGGGCGTGCTATATTTTTCTGGAGCCTCAAAGCCCTAGAACCAGACCATATTCTATTCTGCAGTATGGACGGCCTCCTCCCAGGGTTGTGCCCACATTCCCCCTGGACCCACGCAGTGCTGCTGGTGCACCAGAGTCACACAGCTTTTGATGGGACCGCTTCTCAGTTTCTGCTTGTAAGCCCTCAGAGGTGCTCATTCCTTTTTGGTTATCCAGAAGACGGAAACCATATTCTCCCTTCTAGGTTATACAGTCCTTCCAGCTTTAATGATCTTTCAGTCATCGTCCCCCTTCTGGAGTCCTACACTCAGGCCCTCTGGCCCAAGGCTTGCGTTTCCATCCAGAGTTCTGTCAGTACAAGGATGTCACCATTTTAGTAAAGGCGTGAGCTGGAAAATACGCACCAGCCCTTAGCCCAGTTGGAGGTTTACGTTAGACCGATTCGAGGAGACACAAGCAGGGAGAACAGTGTTCTCACTATCTCTAGGCACGCTGTATTGGAGATCAGCGTGCTTAATTTCATGGTCAATTTATGCCTGGGAGAGGCCACTATTACATTTTTTCCCTCTTACTGGATGGAGCTTCTCACAAGACAGTAGGAGAAGACCCCCTGCCCCATGCGCAGGGAGGAGAGTGAGGGCTACAGGCCCCACCATGCTACCTGGGTGGTTTGCTCCCCGTTGTTCTCTCCCCGCCTGGGCTAACTTCACCCTCAGTGGTCTTTGCACCTTTCATCAGCATTTCAACTCTAATTTTTAAAAAGAGTGTTAGTAAGAATGTTAAATAACCGTGCTTTCTGAAGCATTAAATAAGTTTTCTTCCTTCTTTTTCCCCTGCACTAAGGAGCCCGAAATCCCCAGGATGCCAGTGAACCCGTGTCAGTCGGAATTAACCAATGTCCCAGCTGTGGGAGACGGGTTTATCTCCAGGC
This sequence comes from Phyllostomus discolor, assembly GCF_004126475.2. Lineage (NCBI taxonomy): Eukaryota > Metazoa > Chordata > Mammalia > Chiroptera > Phyllostomidae > Phyllostomus > Phyllostomus discolor. Next base: position 6,918,594 of record NC_040905.2, on the reverse strand, counting down.
TGCCTCTGGGATGTGCTGTAGGTCACAGGGCAGGCTCTGGTCTTCTGTCCATTTGGGACACTTTCCTGATGGGGAGGCCACCCAGGATGGGACTGTCCCTAGGCCGGAAAGAGAGAGAGCCGGGATCAGCCAATTTCTCGAACTGCCAATTTAAACAATGACACGATTCCACGTGCCAACAATCTGTTTGCACCGAATCAAGGAGAGGGCAGAAAGGGGAGCGGTAATAAAGATCGTTTCTGCTGAGTTGGAGTCCATACCTGTCTGTGTTTGTTTAGGTTCCTTGTCCTTCGCTTAACTTCTAGAACATTAGCTCTTCGAGGGTGGAACAGGCCTTTTATGTTAGGTATACAATCAGTAGTCCTGATGTGACTACTTAATAAGTGTTTAGCACATAAGTAAGCCAAAGTTGCCGTTATAGTTTAAAAATGAGAAGCGGTTTGTATTTAACTACAGGAGAGAAAAGAACATTTACATTTTCTTTGAAATAATCATTGGTTTTAACTACTGTGTGTGTGTATGAAAACACAATTTTGTTAGGACAAATCTATTGAACGCTCTCCTTCTAAGTACCGATGTCATTATTTCTGCATAAAATAGGTGACACAACTAAACAAAATACAATTATTAAAATTTAGTATTTTCTTTTTTTTTAAGATTTTATTTATTTATTTTCAGAGAGAGGGGAAGGGAAGGAGAAAGAGAGAGAAACAACATGCAGTTGCTTCTTGCATGCCCCCCCCGCACCAGAGACCTGACCTGCAGCCCATGCATGTGCCCTGACTGGGAACCGAACTAGCAACCCTTTGGTTCGCAGCCCAGCACTCAATCCACTGAGCTACACCAGCCAGGGCAAAATTTAGTATTTTCAATGGTAGTACAAAGCCTCAATTGAGGAAAATAATAAGACATTGAAAGATGTACACAAATATATGAAAGGAGGAATTTGGGCCCATATGAAGCAAAAGATCTTAGAAAACGGAGGAGGATCTAAAGAAAGGGGAGGTATTGTAAAGATTTGGTGGTGATCTGGATAACCCTATGAGTTTATGAATTAATTAATTTTATTATCCTACCGGTAAAGTCAGAGAAACTGTCCATCAGCGAACATTCAAATATTTTCACTTTGTCTGAAGGTCCCTTGGATTTTTATTTTCTCTCTCTTTTTTCCCCTCTGCTTTTTTCCCTTGAGTTTAATTCCAGGAGAAATACATTTATCTCAAGCTGTGATGAGGAGATTGCTCAATTCTTGGGGATTATAAAATGCTAAGGAGCATAGTTGTTTTTTTTTTGTTTTTTGTTTTTTATTTAAGATGCAATATTAGAAGAAAATATTGCTGCTAGGCCCTGGGCCCTGGACTTTAGAAGGTACTGCTATGGTCCCCCACGGCCTTCCGCCCAGCCACTACTCTCTGCAGGGTCAAGAGGATGCCCTCACCGGTGCCTCCCTCAATCCAGACTGTTCTCTGCGTGTCCGGGAGCCTGGAATTCTCTGCCCCGAAGCACCAAGCCTCCCAGGGTCTGTGCACGCCTCTTCGACAAGTCAGGCGGGGGCTGACCTGTCCCTGGTGTGTGTGTGTGTGTTTCGGTCCAAAGAGTGGCCAACAGGCAGCTGTTAGCCAGGGTGTGCACAGCCTTGGGTGTGCAGGCTGGAGCGTCCACGTGCGTGTGTGCGAAGCCTGTCACAGTGCAGGATGGAGACGGTAACAGCAATGAGGTGGGAGACCAGTAGACAGCGGACCGGACTGACAGCCTTTCTCCAGGTTTTTGATTTGGCCACAGAGCTCCAAGGAGTCAAAATGATAGGATTTGAACCCCATCTTTCAGACTGTCATGCAGGAGTGGGAATGAAACATATTTTATTTAGCAGTTTGTTTGCTGGATTTGTAACATTGAAATCTATAAACATATGGCATATGCAAATGTAACTTTTTAAACCTTATAATGAATGTTGTGGCATGTTGTTTTACCATCGTGTGACAATTAATTGGCTAATGTTGAACTAGAACACTTCTTTGGAAAGATTCACAATGGAAACCAAAAAAAAAAAAAGGAGAACTATTAGTTGTTTAGTGGTATATAAGGACACCAAAAAACCACAATTACTAAATTGTAGTTTCCTTAACACCTGGGGGTTAAGATCCCTGGCGATACTACTACTCAGCCACGAAAAGAGATGAAATACCTTTCTAATTTTTATAGTTCACATTTTTATATACAGCAATAGTTTTAAAACCCTTCTATTTGATTTTTTATTTCAAATATTGCCTTTTTAATAATAACTTAAAGCAACTTAGCCCTGTGCCTGAGGTGTGCACCCACGGGGGTCACTACGGAATGCCCCAGGGGTTCCGTGGGGTCTCCCCACCCTGGCCCTCCAGAGGTCAGGTGTCTCCCAGCTGGGGAGGGCTCCGGAAGCAGCAGTCTGCGGACCTCGGGTCGTTCTTTGCCTTGCCACCTGGGGTGTCCCTCTCTCTAGGCCCACCTTAGAATCTACGAACGGAGGAAAGGGAGGTCCTAGGAAGATGTCCAGAGCTTCTTGTCTGTATGGTCTCTTCTCTCAGTTGCTCCCCCCGCCAGGTCCAGCTGTTTTCAGGCTCCCAGACGCTGGCGGTCGTGCTGAGCCCGGCCTGTGGGAGAGCCTTGAAAAAGTGTAATAAGAAAAACAACCGGTCCAGATTTCTGATTGTTTTCTACTCTAACAACATCCTCTGATAACACGCTCATTGACGTGACCCCCCCCCCCCACGACCGCCCCGAGAGACCGGATACACCGGAGGACACGCTGCAGAGTGTGCAGAACATTCCATTTCTGTGGGAGGCCGGGGGCTGGAGGCCCGGGTCCTGCGTTTTCCCTGAGCAGATGCTCTGCTCTGCTCTGCCCTAGAGCGCCAGTGAGAAAGCGGTGAACTTTGTCCGTTCTGCGGGTTCCCCTGTCGGCCTCACGGGCCCTGTGTGACTTCCTTCAGCTCTCGCAATCCTGGCTGGTGGGTCTATTTTCATATTCCCTTTGGCAACTTTCTATCCTGAGTCACAGTGACCTCTGCCTGCCCTAAAATAAGGCGAGGGGGTGTGTGTGGGGGAGGTGGTGCTCAGCTTGAAGGATTGGGCTCCTGCCGTGAGCATGGGGGGAGGAAGTAGAGACACACATCAGAAGGCCCAGGGTGCAGCCTCCTCCAAGCATCTCCTGTGCACAAGAGGCCCCTTCCCAGCATCTTCCCGTCTGTCTTCCCAAGGCCGTCATTTTGATCTCACTGTGGAAAGAGCGTGCAAAGAAATGGTTCTTGGGTGGAGCCTAAACAAGCCGAGGGTTCCTGACACTTCCCCAGGCCTTCAGAGTGCGTTCTCTCGTACAGGAGAGGAGTTCATGGCTTGGTGCTCGCCAGTGTTTTATCCAGAGATCTAGTAACCAGTTCCAGTACACTATGCAAAATATCAATATTTTGCCCCTGGCCAAGACTTCTGAAGAATTTAGCGAGCTCACCGGCTGCTCCAACGATGCTGTCAAACCACCGTGGCTTAAATAAACACAGGCTCCCCGCCCCCTGCCCGCCCCCCGTTTTATAAAGTGCTTTTGGGAAGAGAAAAAAAAGATGACAGATATGGTTAGCTCAATCAATCAACTGATTTTTCTCTTTATTTATTCCATATGTTTGAAAGAAGGAGAGCAAGCTTGTTTGGTCTTGGGATCTGAATTCACAAAATCACAACCATTCCCTCCTTCACGAATGGACTCCCAAGCCAATTTCTGCCACCTTCTTCTTCTGAAGGATCACGCTCCAACTCACACAGAGGCCGGCCAGCAGCAGCTGACGGGGAGGGGGGTTTCCAAAAAAGCAATCGCTGCCCGACTCATAGGAAATAGCCTGTGAAGTGTTTCCAAACCAAGGCTGCCAGAGAAGAACCCTGCCAGCTAGCTCTGGTCCCTTGGTGTCGGGGTTCTCAAGGTCGCTGGGTCACAGCTGCCTAATGCACAGGGGGGGACCTCTGGGTGGCCCTGGGGCAGTTCGGGACTGCACAGGGTGGGGGATGGGATAGGGACAGCGAGGAGAGGGGAAGAAGTAAAACAATGGAAAAACACAGGAAATGCCAGACACGTTGGCAAGTGCCCATAGATGTGGTAAGTTTGCGCTGGGGCATAAAATAAAGCAAGGTTAGCCGCATTTGAGACACATTTGGGTTGCATATGGGGCACAGGTAAGGGAGTCTGGGGTTAGTCTTGCAGAACAATGTAAGCTGCGACTCTTTAGGTGGAGACTGTATCTTTATGGATCTGGGCGAGCAGGAAGGGAAATAACACAATGAGACAAACACACGGAGAAAAGAGTCAGAAGTGCTCGGGGGTTCCTTTGGGTGTAGAGTTTTAGAGGGACGAGTCAAATGTAGGTTTAGGACTAATCAAACGCAACAGGCAATTCTGGTTTTACTGGACTCTTCTCTAATGTAGGGTTTGGAATATATATAAGTGAAACTTTGTAGAGATTTGTCTAAAAACTGTGTAACTTTGAGTTTACAGCAAATTAATGTGACTTGAATGTAGACTGTTAGAGTATAGTATTATAGTTATCATTCCTAAGAAACCTCGTGTTAGGGTAATAATAGCAACAGTGCAGGAAGGCGGATGAGGACTACAGAGTTCCCCACTCTTGAACGAGTCAGTATTTCCAGTGCATTCACATCGCCTTTCCCACTCATCTGCGGGCGCACCTCCTGCCGTGCAGAGCCCACCCTTGTTGCTGCGATCGCTGCTCTTCACACACTCCTGATTCTGCTGCTTCTCTCTCCTGCCCCTGTCCTCGCTGCAAGCCCCGGTCTGGTGAGATCCACCTGTCTGCGTCCTCTGTGCCTGCGGCTGGACAGAACACGCCGCCGCTCCGAGCATGTCATGACGACGCCGCAGCCTTCCTCCGCCAGCTCTTCCTCCGGGTCTCGAGGACCAGGTTCCACACCCCTTCCTCGCCCTTCAACTCGCCTTTCCGCCAGAACACTCTGCTGCCTTCTCTTCCCGTTTCACTAATAACATGGAGCTAAGGAGAATGGAGTGTCTTCCTTTTTCACTACCGGTACAAAGCCCTCTGCATCTACGTATACCGGTGCCTTCTGCCTTCTGTCCTGTCACCGCGGATGAGTGGTCCAGGCTTCCAGCGAGCGCGGATGCGTCGTCACTGGCTCACGTGATGCCATTCTTCCACTGGAGGGCTTCCCTCCCGCAGGTGCTCCTCCTGGCTTCTGTAGCACCAGTTTCTCTCTCTCTCTCACATTATTCTCAACAGCCGACAGACCTGCCGGACTGCATCTCATGTTTGACTAAGCAAACAAACCAAGTCCGTCTAAACAAATAAAACCAAACAAAACCCAAAAAGCTTGACGCCCTGTACTCCTCCAGCCACTGTCCTTTCTCTCCGCCCCCACTCTTTGACAAGGGTGCTAAAACGGGCTGTTAACACTCTTTCTCCAGTGTCTCACTTCACACTGGCTTCTCAACTCATTTTAAATAGAGCTGCATTTTCAATAGAAATCTTCTTTTTCAGGGTTGTTAATGAGCATCATGTTGCAAACCCCCAAATACCTAGTCTCCGTCATCTTATTTGAATTAATAGCATTTGATAGAATCGATCGTTATTTTAGGAACATGTCTTGGAAAGCACCACCTTTTCTTTTTTTTTTTAAGATTTTATTTATTTATTTTTAGAGAGGGAAGGGAGGGAGAAAGAGAGAGAGAGAAACATCAATGTGCGGTTGCTGGGGGCTGTGGCCTACAACCCAGGCATGTGCCCTGACTGGGAATCGAACCTGAGACACTTTGGTTCGCAGCCCGTGCTCAATCCACTGAGCTACGCCAGCCAGGGCAGCACCACCTTTTCTATGAGACCTGATTGACTCATTGCTTCCAACTCTCAGTCCTCCAAAGTCTTCTCGACCCGAACTCTCTGGAAGGTCCCTGCCACCTGATCACTCCCTCATTTCTTTTTGTTTTTCTTTCACAAGCTACATTATATCTATTTGGCTGACTTCCTTATTTAAAAAGTAATATCCTCATTGACCTTCAGATGGATATCCTTCCAAAACAGATCATGTCAGCAAGCAGCCCATGAATTTGGAATGTTTTTGAGCTACTTTGGTAGCACACAGCAGATTTTGTTGTTGCTGTGACCTCAATTTTTAGGGGATTTATTTATTTATTTATTTATTTATTTATATTTATTTTCAGAGAGGCAAGGGAGGGAGACAGAAGGAGAGAGAAACATCAATGTGCAGTTGCTGGGGGTCAGCCTGCAACCCAGGCATGTACCCTGACTGGGAATCGAACCTGCGACACTTTGGTTCTCAGCCCGCGCTCAATCTATTGAGCTATGCCAGCCAGGGCTATTTATTTATTTTTTATTGTTTATTCTATTCCAGTTACCCCACCTCCACTCAGCCCCCCCACAGTCAATGCCCTGTTGTTCATGTCCATGAGCCATTCACACATGTTCTTTGACTAGTCCCTTCCCCTTGCCTCCACCCTTCCTCCTCTCTCCTCTCCCCTCCTACAGCTGTCAGTCTCTTCCACGTTTCCACGTCTCTTGTTGGTTTATTTTGTTCATTAGATTCCAGGTGTAAGTGAGGTCATATGGTATTTGTCTTTTACCAACTGGCTTGTTTCACTTAGCGTAATAGTCTCCGGTTCCGTCCATGCTGTCGCAAAAAATAGAACTTCCTTTTTTACCTCTGCTGCATAGTATTCTGTTGTATAAATGTACTACAGTTTTTAATCTACCCATCTACTAATGGGCACTTTGGCTGTTTCCAACACCTAGCTATTTAAATAATGCTTCTATGAACATTGGGGTGCATAGGTTATTTTGAACTGATGTTTCAGGATTCTTAGGGCACATTCCCAGCAGTGGAATTGCTGGGTCATAAGGCAGTTCCATTTTTAATTTTTGAGGAAATTCCATATTGTTTTCCACATTGATTGCATGAGTCTGCATTCCCACCAACAGTGCACTAGGGTTCCCTTTTCTCCACAAACCTCACCAGCACTTGTTATTTATTGATTTATTAATGATAGCCATTCTGTCAGGTGTGAGGTGATATCTCATTGTGGTTTTAATTTGCATCTCTCTGATGGTTAGTGATGTTGAGCATGCTCTCATATGTCTCTGGGCCACCTGTATGTCCTCCTTGGAGAAATGTCTATTCAGGCCCTTTGCCCATTTTTTAATTGGATTGTTTGTCTTCCTGGTGTTGAGTCATATGAGTTCTTTATATATTTTGGAGATTAAACCCTTGCCTAATATATCATTGGCAAATATGTTCTCCCAGACAGTCAGTTCCCTTTTCATTTTGATGATGGTTTCTTTAGCCGTGCAGAAACCTTATAATTTGATGTAGTCCCATTTGTTTATTTTTTCCTTTATTTCCCTTGCCCTCAGAGATACATTGGCAAAAATATTGCCAGGTGGGATGTGTGAAATTTTACTGCCTATGTTTTTTGCTAGGACTTTTATGGTGTCATGACTTATATTTAAGTCCTTTATCCATTTTGACTTTATTCTGGTGTGTGCTGTAAGTTGGTGGTCTAGCTTCATTTTTTTTCACGTACCAGCCCAGTTGTCCCAACACTGTGTATTGAAGAGACTGTTTCTACCCCATTGTAATGCTCCTGCCCCCTTTGTCCCATAATTCTATGGGACAAAGCTCTGATCACTCCCGAGAGTTCTAGACTCACATATGTAACTGCTGTATGCTATCTTCACCTAAATAGATAGTAAGCATTTTAAGCTTAACATTTGGAAAAGCAAACTCTCTTTATTTCATTGCCCCGAATCTGTTCTTCCAATTTTCCTCATCTTGGAAAATGATTCCACGTTCACCCTGCTGCTCAGACCCCAAAGCTGAGTTTTAGCCTCTTTGTCTCACACCTAATTTATCAGCAGAACCAGCCAGCTCTACTTTCAAAGTACATCCTACATCCAATTCCTCCCGCCATCTCCATGGCTACCAGCAGAAGCCAGCTCTGTGTTGATTTGTAAGCCGTATGCTCTAGGGAAAGCTGGCCGATGGTAGGATGTTGTGTTTTTCTAATTTTCTCTCCAAGACTGTATCCATCTCTTTAGTTTACTCTCATGTCTGCTTCAAGCTAAATATCTTCCAAGGGGATCACAGGTGAAAATGTAAAGTATAGACTGTTAGGAGCACCTCCAAGCTACCCAGCCAGGCCTTTCAGTCCTTAGGAGGAGGGGCTAAGAAATGCTTCCCCGTTACAGTTTAAGGACCTAAAGGACTTCATGTGACAGTCAATGTTCATGAATGTTTTAGTGTTTAGCAATTAAATTGTTATTGTTTGGTAGCAAAGTGGTCTGCAGTTCCATGGGGAGAGATTCACGTGGCAGAGGTTGTAGTTTTGTCCCTGCCAAGTGGGAAAGTCACTTAACCTTTGAATGTTTTTCCTTCCCTGCACCGGGAACAGTAACTACCCGTGCTTACCCTGAGCTGCTGTGCAGAAAGATGATGACTATGTGTGGAAACGGGTTGCGTTTTTTAAAGAAAAAAAAAAGGAAATTCTAAAGCCTCCATTTCCCGAAACACAACTAAAAGTTCCCCAGCTAGTTATTTATGTATACTACTTTTTTCTTTGTTTTATTTTTTTTAAAAGTTATACAATAAGTGTAAAAAAGTTATAGTAGAAAAGAATGAGCTTGGGCTGAAAACTAAAGGCCCTCTCCCATCTCTCATTGGTCCTGAGGTCGGGTCTCCAGCCAATCAGATAGCAGTACCGCTGCCAACTGACTGTGTGCGGAGCGTGTTGGCCACGGGCCAGCCATGTGCTCAAAGTTTTACAGAACGGCTTCTGGAGAGTCAGATATTTCTTTTCTTAAAAGCACCTTCACTTATAACATTTATGTTCTGTCAAAGATTCACCTCTCCCTGCAGGGAAAATTGATGTCCATGATATATTATAGATATTTTTTGCTTCAAAGAATTGAAACAAAATGGACTATCAGATGAACTCTGAGATAAAAGAAAAACTTAAAGGCAACAAATATAATTATTCCCCAAGGATTCTGATTAGTTGAGATGTGGGAGGGTTTTTGGTTTTTTTTTTTAATTGTTGTTCTAGTACAGTTGTCTCCATTTTTCTCCCACAATTTTCCCCCTCCCTGCCCATCCCCACCTCCCACCCTTGATCCTACCCCCCTTGGGTTTGTTCAATAGACACATAGATCAATGGAACAGAATAGAGAGCCCAGAAATAAACCCAAGTCTCTGTGGTCAATTAATATTCAACAAAGGGGGCAGAAGCATAAAATAGAGTAAAAATAGCCTCTTCAACAGATGGTGTTGGGAGATCTGGACAGCTACATGCAAAAAAAAATGAAACTCGACCACCAACTTACACCATACACAAAAATAAACTTAACATGGATAAAAGACTTAAATATAAGCCCTGACACCATTAAAGTCCTAGAGGAAAATATAGGCAGGAAAATCTCAGTCCACATAGCAATATTTTCACTGATATGTCCCTAAAGAAAGGGACATAAAGGAAAGAATAAACAAATGGGACTTCATCAAAATAAAAAGCTTCTACATGACTAAAGAAAACATCAGCAAAATGAAAAGGGAACCAACCATATAGGAAAATATATTTGCAAATGATACCTCAGGCATATTTGCAGAAGGGTTTGATCCCCAAGAGGTTTGGGAGGTTTTAATTTTACATCTGCATTGGTCTATATAGATCATCTGGAAATTTCCAGGCTATTAAGTTCTCTTAGTTAATGCTATGTGTTATTGAAATTTCACAGATTACCAAGGAGAAAATTTTAGAGTTGATAAATTCTGCATTAAGTGACAAAGTTTTCATCCATTCAAGCACTATTTAATATAGTTATTCAGTTACTTTGCATTTAATCTGACACTTTAGCTTTTGTGTTTTTACTACTTACACTGACTGATTTTACAAAAAGTTACATAAATAAGAATAGTCCCAACCAGTATGAACTTCTACCTTTCTCTTTCCCAATATCAAGCATTTTGCTTTTGCTATGCAAGGAAATGGTTTCCTTGGCTATTCTTGGCTACTCTTGGCCTCATTTTAACGGGCTATGTGTTTTTCTAAACGTGCAAATCAATCTGCTGTCTTTGTCACATGCTCTTACTCAATGATGTCTCATTTCATGTCTATAGTCTTAACTTTGTCATGCATTTCCTGCACCTTGACCTGATATGAAATAACATTTTATTTCCATCCCTCCCACACTGCCATTTGAAATTTATACTGTGCCTACTGCCAAAGATGAAACTTAAATTACATTAAAGCAGAACAATGAAAGTTCTCTTAGTTAAAATGAAGTGCCATGTGCAATCTTTCTACAAATGCAATACTTTATCAGAACTGGAGAATAAAATTATTTCTACGTTTGAAACCAAGTTTAGCTTTGTGACATTCAACAGCTAAATCCTAAAAGGAAACATGATGGATTTTTATTTTTACCTCCTTGTCATAAAATGATGCATCTCAGATCACCAAGTAGGGTTTCTCTTTTCTTCAGTTCAGTTGGCAAAAAAAAAAAAGAATGTTAAGTAAATGAAGAATATATTATAATGAAAAATATGTCACAAGCCTGAAATATGCCTTGATGTGCCACAGCAAAACACCTGTCCCAATAAAAACCTTAGGTAGCTCCCGAATGTTGACTACGTTTCCTTGTGAGTCCCTCCAGCGTTCCAGCTCCCGTTCCGTGCCCAGGCCTGTGCGCCTGTGCGACTCGGCCTCTCATGACCTCCTTTCTCTCTCCACTTTCTCCCGTTGCTCCATTTCTGCCTTTGAAGATCTCTGCTTACTGGCTTCTGCCTGAGACTCAGACTCACACTTCTGCCTCAGTCCCCTTTGTCACACTTAAGCCCTGTGATCAGATAAACTGGCCGGCACTCAGTTCAGAGCCTCGCGGGGGTTCCTCACCCAGTCTCTCAGAGAGCCCGTGGACTTCCTCCCGTCTGGGCGAGCGAGCGCTGCCGTTGGGTCCAGCGTTCATTCTCAGTGCAGCTACTTGTGGCCCAGCGTATAGCCTAAGGTAACTTAAAGCGCATCTGTGTTTGTCTTTTGTTACTGGGTGGGAAACTCGGGAGTTTCACTGCCTCAGTTCAGATCCCAGTCTGCCGTTCACTGTGTCACCTTACCCTCCCCGTGCCTCAGCTTCTTCATTTGTAAAAATAAGTGTCGTAATAGTATTTCCATCACAGGGTTGTTGTGAGGAATACATTAGTTAAAACATGCAAAACCCTTATGAGAGATGAGTGTGGCACAGGAAGCACCACATTGTAACCGTAAGCATCCTTCTCATTTAGCGTTCAGGCCATGAGAGACGGCAAGGTACGCCCTCTCCAGCTAAATTCTAGGAGGACCTTTGCGTGCGGAAATTATGCATGGTGTCGCAGAGGCTCTAGCAGCCTGTTCAGATCTCAGGAATCCTTTTCACTGCTTCGATAGTCCCAACTTCTTTTTTTTTTAATAAAGAGAATTCTTTTTTTAAAAGATTTTATTTAATTTTTAGAGAGGGAAGGGAGGGAGAAAGAGAGAGAGAGAGAGAGAGAAACATCAATGTGCAGTTGCTGGGGGCCGTGGCCTGCAACCCAGGCACGTGCCCTGACTGGGAATTGAACCTGTGATGCTTTGGTTCACAGCCTGTGCTCAATCCATTGAGCTACGCCAGCCAGGGCGATAGCCCCAACTTCTAGTCGTTGTAGGTTTGTGCTGTAGCCTGCCCCTGGGCAGCTGGGCCCACCACTCCTAGGTTGCCTGAGCGTTACATGCCTCCCCTTGGAATAGCCCGATCCAGTGTCTGGCAGATACAGGGCAGATACGGTGACTGACGGATACACGGCTGTCAGATACAGAAGCCCAGCCCCTCGCCACCAGGCAGAAATGACTCTGCGGTTTATGTTCCGACACCAGGCTTACCCTGAAATCACCTCCTTGCTGACTTCTCTTCTTCTCGCTGACTCTCCTGCTTCCCTCGCTCCCGCAGAGGATTTCCCTGAGGGCATTTTCTGAAAGTCACGGGGACGCGGATCCCACCTCCATGTCTGGGAAACCTGACGTAAGAGGATGGTTAACGTCATGGGCCCTCGCTCTGCATTTGTGGTTCTGCACAAGTCCCTTTGTTCACATGTAAAATCTGGTGTCAATTCTTAATAAAAGCTGTGGTTGTCATACTAGCTCCTTTTTAAATTCTGATAGTTATCTATTTGATATGTGGTTACAGTCACTTGTTTCTATTTTATCTCCCTCTTTATTATTGATTTTATCATTTTCAAATATGTAAAACAGTACTATGATTCAAAATTCCAAATCACAGAAAAAGAAATCCTTTAGGAAGTTACATTCTCTTCTTTACCCTTCCGTACCATTTCTATACATTCCAGGTACATAACCAGCTTCATGAGGTTTTGGTTTAACCTCCTTTTCCAGTTCTCTGCAATGTTTTATTTGGCTGTTTCCTTGCATCCATCGAGTTCTTGACCTCAGTTATTGTGTTTTTAGATTTTAGTGTTTCCATGGATATTGTAAAAATAGACTACCTTTTAACTGCATTTTGTCTTCTCCTGTATTTTATTGAATATATTATCATACAGTCCTTGTGCAATAATGCCAATACCTAGATCTCCCATAGATCTTTCTTCTAGTTTCCAGTCAGTTGGTCTTACTTTCTGATACACCCAGAGTGATAAACAGCCATCAAAACAGAGATTCAAGAAGCACTAAGGAACCCTGAGTAGGATAAATAAAAAGAAAATCACACGTAGGCACATCAGAGTTGAATTGCTGAAAAAGGAAGATGGTTTTGATCGAATGCAGGAACTTACTTATGAAAAATCATTTAATAGTCAGAGATTCTGTCTTTTTCCAGAGAGAATTTGCTTTATTGCTGACCTGTAGTTTATCTAGAAGGCAAGCTACCATAATCCAGTTAGGTACTAGAGTACTTCAAGGCTCTATCTAGTTCAGAGGTTTTGAGGGCTGATCTATTTCCGGTCGGCCCACTCAGGATCTAGTCTTCTGAGGTCCTCAGTGAAATTTTGGTGCGTTTGCCAAGGCTCTCCCATCTTGGTGAACCTTTAACTCTAAATCTGTGTTCCTAGAACTCCAACTGCCCCAGACTCTGCCCAGCTTTCCCACATTGTGGCTGTAGGAGAGAAGAGGGATCAAATGCTTCCCCGCTATGTCATAGTTTGGCTCCTTAAGTTCTGATAGTGTTAGTAGTTCTCTAATGCCTTTGCATGTGTATATTTTTAAATTTTATCCAGTTTTTCTAGTTGTTCTCCCTAGGAGTGCTAGTCTTTCATGAGCTAACCTACCAAGACCCATAGCGGGAACCCTTAAAACACAATTATTTTAATGATGTGAATTCTCTCGAGGTTTTATTTTATATTCAGTATTATTCTGACTTGTACAACCCAAAGAATTTTTTATGGTAGGAGAACTTAATAAAATTATACTGGGAATCATCTGGAAGATTAAATATCTGATCATCGATACGAAAAGAATTTTAATGGAGGTAGTAACAAATTTGGGACGGGATGTACTAATCCTGCCATATTTTAAAACTTTTGGCCCTGGCTGGTGTAGCTCAGTGGATTGAGCTCGGGCTGCGAACCAAAGTGTGGCAGGTTCGATTCCCAGTCAGGGCACATGCCTGGGTTGCAGGTCATGGCCCCCAGCAACCGCACATTGATGTTTCTCTCTCTCTCTCTCTCTTTCTCCCTCCCTTCCCTCTCCAAAAATGAGTAAATAAAATCTTTAAAAAAATTAAAAAAAAAACCTTTTGGCACAGTGAGAAAGGTGGAAGCAGTTACCCTGGAGATTAAATGTTAATAGATCAGAATCCAGAAATAGATATAAAATAAACATAGAAAGTCTAATTTCTATTGGTTCCGTTCCTCTGTAGAACCCCGATGCACACAGATTTGGTTTCAGGAAACAGGCTACTGCTCTCGCACATACCCGAAGACGTAGACGTGCCTTTGGAACTGGTTACCGGGTAGAGACCGGAAGAGCTCGAAGGGCAGGTTGCGGCGGAGAACCCTGCGTTGCCTGGAGGAGACTGCTGGTGGGAAACGGGAACGACAAGGGTGCGTAGGATGACGTCTCCTCCGATGGAAACGAGGAGCGTGCTAGTGGAAAGGGCAGGAAACAGGGTCCTCGTGCTGAGTGTCCAAGCGCTCGGCTGGACTGCGCTCCCGTGGTTTGTGGGAGGTAGAACTTTCGCTGCCCGCATCGCGGTCCTGCTGAGAACCTGTCTGAGCCACACGTTGAAAGTGCCGCCGGGGCTCCCCTTGCTGCCCACAGTCAAATGTGCGAGGACAGCGGTGAATTAACAAGAAATGGTTATGCCAACTGGAGCCAGAGCTTGAAGGTTTAGAAAATTCTTCATCTTTCCATGGAGCAAAAAAAAAAAAAAAAAGGGAAATCGTGTTTTGGAGGGGAAGTCAAGGCTGTGGCAGAACAACCGTTTGCTCGCAAGAGGTGGCAGGGGTGATGCATGGGGTCAGTCGGCCATTCCGGCAGGAGGGCCGCCCGCTTGGACCGAAGGGGGGAAAGTCAGAACAAAGTGGGGGGGACGACGTCAGACTTCTGAGACTCGCCAGGACCGTCCCCAACAGAGCTGCCCAGCATTGAGCGTGCACTGTCCTTCAAGACAAGGGAAGTTGGCAGGCTGCCACGGCCCCGGAGACCCGGGCAGCGTAGGCGAAGAAGGGAGTGGGGATGTCTCCTTGTGGTCTCCACAGGGAGAAACCGCTGCCTGGGGTCGTCACAGGGGTGGCCCAGGGCTGAGAGGGTGACCCTGCCGCCACCGTTGGGGGCCCAGAAGGCAGGACTAGCACCGCCCACCCTGCCCCGAGGACAGAGCCAAAGCAGACTATTCTCCAGGCTTCCGATAGAATGAAGTCATCCTGCTGGATTTCAGAACTGCCTGGGACCTCTGACCCCTCCCCTGTGGGTCCCCCTCTCGGGGTGGAATGCGTCTTCTGGGTGGGCCCCACCACTGCACTCCTGAAGCGGAGACCTGGCCTGGTTTCTCAGGGTCACCGCTAGGGAGGAACCCCGCCTCAGGGTGAAAGACACCTCGAGTCTCCCCCACGCCTGATTTAGATGAGCTTTCGTGCTTAGCGTTGAGGCTGGAAAGGGTTAAGGCTTTTGAGCTGCAGAGATAGGAGTGTATTTTGCACGTGAGAAGGACGTGAACTAGGGGAGGTCCAGAGCGCAGAGTGTTATGAGCTGACTTGTGTCCTCTCAGAATTCCTGTGTTGAGGCCCTAACCCCCAGGACCTCAAAATATCACCGGGTTTGCCCTTTAAAGAAGTGACTGAGTTAAAAGGAAGTCTTTTGGGTCCTCATGCAGTGTGACAGGTGACCTTAGAAGAAGAGGGTCCGTAGACCAAGGAGAGAGGCCTCGGAGGAGACCACACCTCCTGGCCCCTTCACCTGGGACTTCTAGCTCTCAGAGCCGCGAGAAAACAAACTTCTGCTGCCTGAGGCACCCTGGCACTTTGTTCCAGCAGCCCCGGCACAGTCACAGTCAGGGAGAGGTTTAAGCAGGACAGTAACCTGACCGCGGGTCTGGGTCTACTGTTTTCTCAGATTCCCTCAGCCTCCCCTCCCCTGACCCGGCACTTACAGGACCAGGAACGTGCCTGTGCGTGCGGGAAAGGGCAAAGCTGCTCTCAAACAGCCAAAGCCACTGTCAGCCTGACGCTGACCGCTAGAACTCAGGGTCCTGAGGCCCTGGCCCGAAGCTCACAACCAGGCCGTGTTCTTCTTCTGTTGAACATAAACATTCTCATGAAACAGCAACCTCGGACAAGGTTCCGCTGAGGCTTGATCATGTTGTCTAAATATACACTGTCGCCGTGCAGCCCAGAAAGTACCAAAGACACCCCTCTCCCAGCTAGCACAAGGGGCAGCGGCCTCTTCCCCAATGACTGCTGTCTCCTTCCTTTGGTAGCCCTCCCCATAGACAAGGCTTCTTGGGATACCCAACCACGGAAGCATTCACGTTTTCTGACAACAGCCAGTCCGCAGCTGGCCCCTGATTCCTTGGCCCGTCTCCCCAGTCGCCCGAGGTGGGTGCTCTCCCGTGCTGCTACGAACAATAAACCCGACTTGTCGAACTGCATGCGTGTTCCCGGTGGCTGACGGACATCACTGCGAAAGCACGTCACGTACAGTCATGTTCACTGCAGCAGCGTTCATGAAGCAAAATGCCGCAAAACACACCAAAGCGTCATCAGTTGGGGGCCGATAAAACAAGTTCTAGTACCCAGTTCTAATGGAATACTATGTAGCCATTTAACAGAAGGAGGTAAATTTGCTTGTGCTGACATGGGAAGGTCTCCAAGTTACGAAGTGAGGAGGCCAAGCACAGAAAAAATGTGGACGTTATGATTCCATGTTAATCAATCTATAAATGTTTCAAATAGTTATGTACGTGGTCGGTAGCCAAAGTGACATAGTTTGTGTGCTCCTATCACAATTCCATGAAGACAGCCATCAAAACCAAAAAGCTGCCCTGGAGTTTTGGATTCAACTCAGTGTGTTTTTCAAGTGTTTACAACTCGTTCCCAGTGTTCCCCTGGAAAAAAAAAATTCCTATTTTGCAATTGTGAAACCTTGCTATGATGCAAGGAATTTGGTTCAGATAATTAATGGGTACCGTTGGGAGATGAAACCCCGTGGCATGACTTTTAAGTTTCGATCATTTCCAAGCGAGTTTGGAATGTCCTGGGTCATAAGAAAGCGCAGACCGAGGCTTTCCCACCTGCTCCGGGAGAGCACGGGGCAGGCACACCGCAGGGGGTGCTCGGGCTTTGCCAGCTGGAGACGCATGTGGCCCGAGCCAGATCCTTTGTGTAAAAACCAGGTCACTTGTCCACAGAATCACTTCAGCTCTGCACTGTAAGTGAGTCATCAAAGTGGTGACAGGGCGAATAATCACGGGGCCCAGTTCATTCCGTATCAGAGGGGAAAAAAATGACAAGGTGGCAGATTGAACAGAATAGCATTTGGTGTTTCAATATAAGAGTTTTAGTGGATCTCATTTCCCACGGATCCTGGAACATCTAGTGACAGGAAAATGATTTCTGAGGAGGAGGTACCTCGTGGTAAGGCTTGTTTTATTCATATCAATGAGACCAGAAGAATCCACTGCGTTTCCCCAGCCAGGCCAGTTTCCCTCTCCCTACATATCCTTCCTCTGTTTCTAGACTTTCAACCTGAGGGGTGAACACTGGGTCCCCAGCTCAGGGATCTCCTGGAGTTTACTAGTGTTTTGTGATATGTCCCAGACACGGCCGGAAGCTCTCACCAACACTTCCTTCCCACCCTTCTTCCTATGCGAAGCCCTCAGCAACGCTTAATCCCTACCCTGCGTGAGTTTTCACCCATTCCACGTTGCAGCCATCAGGGCGGAGCGCGAGCACGGCCCTCCAGCTGAGTGCTCCCTGAACCCCGGTGCACGGTGCGCGATGCCTGTGCGCGTGCAGCCCAGGCCTGGAGGCCAGGCTTGTGGCGCCGGAAGAGACATACTGCTCCGAGCCAACCTCCCGGTTTGGCTTTATACCCCGAGATCTGCTGAAGTGTGATGACGAGTGCCCTGGTGTCTCTATCCCAGGCCACCTCTAAAGACGAGGGGGGCAGAAAGGGGATTCCAGCCCTTAAGAACCATTTGAACATGGCGGCCAAGGATGCCAGAGAAGGAGCTGGGAGCACCTGAAAGCTCCATGTCCGTGGTGATTTGAGGAAAGAAAAGGTTTTGAAAATGTGTGCCAAGGCAAGGCCCATTATCCATTCCGTGCACCTGCGCCCCACCCATTTGGTTCAGAGACTGGAGCCCTGGCTCTGGAGTGATTCGTGTGAGCAGCCTGCAGCTTCTCTAACTGTGCGTGCCCAGACCCACCCAGAGGGAAGAGCCGATTCTCTGAGAGTGGACCCTGGGTGTGCATGTTTTTATGTAAAACTTCTCAGGAGATCCGGATGTCGTCCCTGCTTAACTCCTCACTTTGAGTGAACTAGAAATATTAAACATGAATGTGAAGCGTAGGGAGTGTTACCAACCACCTGGGGAAGGTCATCTGGCTTATGTTTCCCAAAATGGGTGAATTAAGATCTGTATAATCTGGGTTGTTTTGCAAGGGTCAAGGAAAAGTAGCATCACCACGGGGTCCTCTGAGTGCGGACAGACCTTGAGCCCATAAGGCTCTAGGCCCAGGTATTTCTCTTGTGTGAGAGGGTGGAACCGGAGGCAGGGGAGGCAAGAGAATGGCCCTTGATGTAGCCCCACTTTATGGTTTCTTCTGAACAGCGGTGATAAAGACAGGTCATCTCACCAGTTCAGGTGGGACAAGGACTTTCTTCATGATTGTGGCAGCCGGGGTTCTGTAGCCATCGTGGTAACAATAACTTCATGGTGTTACAGAACAACAAGGGGGGGGCCTGGGACGATGTACTATTACCTGAAAGGAACCCCCCAGGTCCGTTATGTCCGCCGCCTTATAGGAAAGACATCTCTCAATGCCAGAAATTCGTGAAAAGGAAAGGAAATGCTTATTTAATGCTATATACACACTTAAAGTAGTGACCTAATGTCTTCATCAAAATCCCAAAGTCCCTTAAAACACCCACAAACACACACAGTCCTTCCTTCCCCCTTTGCCCAGTCTGGGGTACCATATCTCAGGAAAGGAAATAGAAGTCTGTGGCTCAGGCAGTCCCTGGTTCTTTCTAGTAATCCGTCTCAGCTGGTAGGCCTCCCTCGGTTTCCAGCACCATCAGCTGTGTCACCAGGATCTCTGCTAAAGCCGAGTAGTGGTTCCCCCTGCTAATGCTGTGGGGGTCCCCACTCTGGCAAAGCTAAAGGTTCTCTCTCCACTACTCCAGCCACATGGTCCTGCACAATGGCAATGGGAGTTTCCACTCTGGCAAAGCCTCGTGGCTCTCCCGGCACATTGACTGCAGGAGCCTCCACTCTGCCAAAACCGCGTGGTCCTCTCCCCAATGGCTGCCGTGTTGGGAATAAGGAAATTAAGAACTGAATTTCCTCTAATAGACAAGAACCACACTGTAGCTAAAAGGAAATGATAAGGGAGACACAGGGCAGTTAAGCAAACATCCTGTGTCTAGCACACGCTCTCCCCTGAGTAGGCTAGATAAGTAGTGCTTTGTAGTTTTTAATGAGAAAATAGAAAACTAGCTAGCTAGAGCCAGGAGATTACTAGGTTAATGAACAAACAGCCTGCCTTCCCGCCTTATGCAAAAATGCTTGGTTTGAAATTCCCGCGCGCGGTCTCTGTAAGCGAATTGCTAACTGCCACGTCTGCTTCTGTATAACGCTTGCTTGCCCGCCCCCATATAAGAAAGTAGTTGTACGCGCTCGGCGCGGCTCTCGTTTGCAGCTCCTTGTGGGCACTGTGTCGCTGGACACTTTGAGAGTTCGCCCCTGCTCAGGTTAAACTTGGCCAATAAAATAACATCTTTGAACCCCTGAAAGTCTCCGATATTGGTTCTCGCATGTGCTGGATGCTACATGCCGCATGTCCGATTAAATCCCCGTGCCAATCTTCCTCTGCGGCCCCATTTCCGACTCCTCCCACAATTGGCTACACCTGCCCGCACTCTCGTATACTTCCAGCTTCACTGGGCTGCCATCGTGAGTCTGAGCAGGTGTGGCCCCATGTCCTGGAGCCAATCTTTTCCAAGCTCCCACACAAGCGCTGTAACTTGGGGGACCTGCCCCCCAGTTAGTCTTGGTGGGGAAGTGACTTCCATTCCCCTGGCTCAGAGCATGGCCACAGCTATTTAACATATCTATGCAACCAGTTAAAGGTTATAGATATGCTAAATGACCACACCAGAGGTTAGCTGCAAAACTGTTGCTATGCAAAACAGCTCTCAATGGCCCTGTTCCATGCGTCCCTTCCCCCAAGCCACACCTGAACGGGAAGGTGTGAGGACTTCTTAATATTTCCTGGACACCTTGAGTTCTGGGCCCCATTCCAAACCCCTGTTTGGGGCCCCCCTCTTGGCTGCACCCTGTTACAGTGGTGAAAGAGCATCTTTTTCCTCCATTGGCCATCCCTGGGCCACAGATGTCAGGGGAGCTGGAGGGGCAGTCCCAGCTTCTGTACCACCCCCAGCCCTTGCTGGGAAGCAGGACCCTGTGTGAAGCGTAGAGCAGTGGAGTCACCGGAAGTACGCGATTGCTGCAAGCTTTTCCACGCCATTCAGTTTTCCTGTTCTTCTCAGTGGAAAAAGAGATTGTTACGGGACCGAAAGGGTCCATTTGCCTGCACGCATGAAAGCTCAACGAGACACAAACATGAGTTTGCAGCCAAGGAAGCAGGATTTATGAAGGAGATGGCGCCATGCCCGCAGTCCCAGGTGAGCTGGTGCTCCAAGACCTGGCTCTCCAGGGGCTTCCCAGGGACGGGTGACGTAGGGAAAGACACATTAATCGTGGCGACTGAAGGAGTTGGTGTCCCAGTCTCTACTGATTGGTGGGTGCTAGGGTAGGGGGCAGCTGATCGTGGTGTCTGGTCCTGATGTCAGCCATGGAGTCCTCCTGTCTGATTTCTCAAGGACTTGTCTGGCAGGACTGTTCCGCTTTCCTGGGTCCAGAGCTAAACACAAGCCAGGCCAAGTCCTACTTTTATTCGGATTGAAAACTCTGTCTCTGTTGCCAACAGACCCGGGACCTTGTTCTTAAGACTGGCTACTGGGTGCTGAGCAGAACCGCGTTGTCCCGAGCACTTAATGATTAAGCAAGGGAGAGGGAGGTGGGTGCATCAGGGTGCTGGGTGGGGCCAGTTGGAGTCAAAGGGAAGAAAATCAAAAGAAAAGGTCAGATGAAAGAAAATAAGGCTTCTATCCACCAATGAAATTCAGACTGATAGGTGTTATTTGCTCCTCCACAAGCTGGCTACTTGATTTACGATGAAAGCCAGCATCAGATAAAATTTTCCACACATACTACACTTATTAGACAAATACTCATTAACGAAGCAAGTCTTTCTTTTACTCCCCGTGAACATCTAGTTTGCTGGGGTAGCTCAACATTCATAATCATTTTTCAGCGTCACCTGGCTGAAACCAGTTGTTGGGACCATGACATTGGCTTTGACGCCTGGGAAAGCAGTGCGGTACATGGATACATTTCCTTATACCCAGGCAATTTTGTCTTCGTGTTCCTTTTAATTCTCCCTGAAGATTAGCCACAGACCAGATGAAAACGCATGCTCTATTTGGTGGTTAAGGCAGAACTCCGCAAGGCTGGTTTCCCCCTAAAGGGCCTTTCATTTCACCAGGGTCGTGCCTCCAGGGATTCCCCTTGTTCCAGTCCCTGTTACATCTCTGGGGGGTGGGGGGGGTTCCATCCCCGGGAAAACCCCCTCGTCTCTCCTGTCTGCCTGGGATAGATGGAGATAAGCTCATGATTCAAGCCGCCAGCAAAATAAGTTTAGAAAATGAACTCCGTTGGTTTAAGAACATGTACAAATGCTTTTGGTATAATAGTGAGTTAAAGAATAACCACGTGAAAAAACATTACACGGTAGAAAAGATGGGAAGACATCAATTCCTGAAAACTGGTTTCTTAGGGGTGGTAAGATGACACATGATTTTCTCCTGCTTTTCAGTAATGTTTTTTTGAAATTTGGAATTTCTTCTTTAAAAAGTATTTTGAATAATACTCTGATAATCAGAAGGGGAGAAAAAGTGATCCAAAAGATTAAGGTCAGTGCAGTGAACATGGATTAAAATATTATATTTCAGAATTTGGAATCTCATTGAGTGACGTATTACACAATAGTAAAAATTATAACAAAGGAAATGAACATTAATACTTCTTTTTAAAAATACACTATATAGGCTTATAAGGTAAAGATTGTTTTGGTCAGTGTCTTTACAGAAAGTGGACTTTGCAGTGTTGAATTTTACAGGTATTAGTGGATTTAAAGAGTCCTGTTGGTTTGGGCCGTGACTTCACACCATGGCTGGTCCTGCCCATGGTTGTCCTGCTCCGTATATTCCACTCTGAGAAACAAACCTGTTCATCTCCCCAGCTTCCCACAGCCTCCCATGAACTCCCTGATCTGATATCCCTCCGCATATTCAGTTCCATTTTGGCCACCGGAGTCAGTCCCCTCTCCGTACCCTCCCTGCCCTGCTGGGAGTCTTGAGTCTCTAGGAACTTACAGTATCCTAGGCTCTTAAACGTTGAGTTGTCTTCCAGGTGTGAGCTATTTGATGAGCTAAGCATATCCTCAGGGTTCAAGAGTATGGCCTTACTCCTATTGGGCCATCAGTGAGTGACGGGGCACTGTTGACAGACAGATCTCACTAGATGGGAATGAGAGATTCGGGGCTCACTGCACAGGGACAGGATGGTCTCCGGGTTCTGTCTGCATCCAATTACTCCTCTGTCTGCGGGGACTCCTGGTATCTTCTTGGGGTTTGAAGGTTTCTTCAGTCTGCCTGGTCTCTCCTTCCCCCAGCAAATGTTTTTATCTGGACATGTTCTGTCTGTACATACCCATCAGAATATTTCTGGTTTTCCTGTCCAACAGTGGCTTTTAAACTTAGGAGGTAGAATTGGTGATCTTTGTTTTTTTCTTTATTCATGGAGCCCTTTCCCCCAACATCAGCAAATGAAGGCTAAATAGAAGGAGTGCATGCTGGTGAATTCCTCCCCATTTTGACCTATGAGAAACCACCCCATGCGCTGACCCGGCAGTGGCCTCACTCCCATCTGTTACCCAGCCGCCCTAGACCACTCAGTCCCAGGAGTGTGCTGACAGCTGGTTCCTCCATGCTGCCCCTTCCCTCTCGCTCTTCTCTTTTTACCAGAATTCTCTTCCTCTTCCTCATCTTGCAAACTCCTTCAGAACTTGGTTCCACCGTCCTCCCCCAGAAAGCCTTCTCTGAAGCTCTGGGCCTTTCTCTGGGCTTCCCGAGCAAGAAGAAGCGAGTGCAGGTGGCCCCTGAGGTTAATAGTCTTCCCCTTGGTAGCTTGGCAAATGGCTGGCTCAGCCGGTCTGAGTGACTCACCTGAAGAGCAGGCCGATCTAGGGGTTGATCTCTGCAGGTCCCTCCTTTATAAAAGGCCATTTCCCTGTACACCGGTCCACCGGCCTACAGTCGTCTAGAGGGCCCCTCCCTTTATGACTAGGGAGAGTCCCACGGTCCGTGCTCACCCACTGTGGCTGGCCTCAGCTCACAGCTCCCAGTGCCAGGGTGAGAACCCAGAGGATCCTGTGGTTCTGCTACTTTTCTGCTGGAAAGTGTACCAGTGAGCTCTAGGTTGTGCTCCAACTGCAAGGTGGGGAAAGGTGTATGTATCCAGGTGCCCACTGTGGACACCCCTCATCTTGTAGTAATCAATTTCTGGTCTGTATATCCCACTAGACTGTCCATTTCTTGGAGGAAGACAATGTTTTGTTCGACTTTGTGTCCCTAGAATTCAGCTCAGTTCTTGCCCATAACAGAGGCTCAAAAAGAGATTAGCGAACATCTCCATTTATCCATTAAGCCCCACATACATGCCCATCATTTTATTGAACCAATGGTGTCACAGTGCTTTGGTTGAATATCATTCTTTTATGAAGAATGATAATCCTGACTCCAGGAGATTAAGGCTCTCTGTGTTGACAGTAAGGAGTGACTGTACATCCAATCAGAAACTTCAGAGATGTCTCTCATGACACAGAGGATAATTATTCCTCATATTTTCATGTGCAACAGCCATTTCTCCTCAAATTAATTACATGGGCCCGGTCCAGCCAGAATGACTTCTGCACTGACTCACGGACCATTCATCACCCGTGTTTATGAGCCCTCAGAAGAATGTTAGGGCTCCATCTGACCCTGTAATTGTGTGTGTGCTTGTTTTCTTTTCCCTTATTTTAGACTGAGACGGCTCACAGTCCAATCGTTTCTTCGGAGATAAACATTACAGTTGTGTCTACACAACTCGGCATAACTTGGCCACGTGTCAGAGTTGCCATGCCAACTAGGAAAATGTCTGGCTGGCCTCTGTTTCATTGGTCACAGGAATCCACAGATTCTGATAAGTTTCATTCTAATCTAATGGTGCATTAGGTGTGGTTTCCTTGTGGTAACATTGTTCGCACCAGAAAGAATTATCCTGTGGTATCCATGTATATTTTTGAGTGTTGGAAAAAATAAACATGCAGCCCTCCTAAAAACCAGGGCTCCCCAAGCCCCTACTCCATGCCCCGGAGGAGGACCCAGGGAAGGAAGTTAGAGTTCTGTTTGGTGGAATCTTGTGAGAGTAACATTAACATGTATGGTAGGGGGCAGTGTGGGGAGCTAATGCTAGGAAGAAAGAACAATGAACGTTTATAAAGAGCTTAGTTTGTGGCAAGAGTTTGTGTCATTACTTAAAGAGTGTCACAACCACCTGCAGTAGGATGTGCCTATCGTTGTCTTCACTTTGCAGGTGAGGGGCTTGGTGCTAAATATCGTCTTGGTGCTAAAAACCCAGGCTCTGTAGAAAGTTCCACTCAACGCCGAGGGTTCACGTGGAACACAGCTTTCGGAGTTAGGCATTCTGGATTCACCTCTCTTCACTACCCTTCACTGGCGGCAGGATCTTGGTTCAACGGCTTAGTCTCAGCTTAAAGACTAAGTCTGTAAAACAAGAATAATAATTCTTGTCTCACAGCATTCCTATAAGGCTTACGTGGCACGGTATGGTTCAAATCTGCACTCCACCCCTTGGCCGTAGTATGTCATGGTGGCATCTTTTAACCTCTTTTAGCTTCTTACCCCATCTGTAAGTGGAGACAGTAATAATCCCCGTCTCTTGGGGTTATTGGGATGATTAAATGAGATAATTTATACAAGGCACTACACATACATAAGTGCGTGATGAGTATTAGCTGACTTCCATCATCAACATCACCCTCATTATCATGCTCACTAAACTGTGGTCAGTGAAACCAGCCACGCTTAAGACAGAATGAGAATAAAGCGTTGAGTAAAGTACGTTTGCAGCAAGCACTGATGGGATACCTCACGGGTACTAAGAGGTTTATATGTCTCTCTTTTCTTCTACTAGAATGAAAATGAGATCATCGTAGGCTTTTATAAAAGACAGGATTGCACTTAAAAGAAAATACATTGGTCAGACGCTCCTTCCTTTGTATGAATGTCTCACTCTTACTTGTACGTGGAGAACCCATGGAGCCGAAGAGCCCGGCGGGCAGGCTCCCGTCCGCAGGTGGCCCCCGGAGGTGTCCCAGGGAGGTTTGGGGAGCGGAGCTGCAGAGCTCACTGCTGTCCACAGGTGGCCACACCACAGCCTGCCCTGGCATCTTCTCCGCTCCGTACTGCTGGGACCACCCGCCCCGCTCCGAGTTCTTCCACCTCCCCTCCCCCTTTGCCTTCATTTCGAGCCCAGACATTTCTCTGTCTCACTTCTGAGGAGATTTCTCCATGCCCTCCCTACTCTAGTCTACCTTGTGAGCAGTGGCCTCCGGGACGCACGGTTTCTGGCCCGGCAGAGAGGTGTCCTGTCCTCCGTGCCTTCCCTGACCTGCCCTGTGAGCCATGGGCTCCAGGCTCAGGGCTCTGTGCCTCTTCCTGACCCAACTGGGCAAGACCGTTTACAAGTTCCAGAGGAGGAGACCCAGCGGGTGTGTCAGACCCTCGGACCGGAGGGGTTCCCGCAGTCAGGGGGCCTCCTCGGCTGTCCCTCAGCTGCCGCCGGAAGAAGGAGTTAAAGGTGGGGGAACCTCTGGAATTGCCCTTGCGTGCCTACCCCAGAACGTGGCATTCCTATCTGTTGGGCACTCCTGTGAAACGTCATTGAAGAGACTGTTGTTCTGCTAGGTGTCGCTTGTCAGATTCCTTCCTGGGCCAAGCCTTGCAGACATGGACACAGTCCCTGGGGACTTCTGATGTGAAGCTCCTATTTCACTAAAAATGGGGGGAAATGATCAAGAAAGGGTTAAAGTTATACTGAATGATCAAAATTGCCTGTGGGACTATGTGTGTGTGGTCATTTGGCGATAACGTCAAATGCTAAGGGTGAAGAGCACGGCCTGTGAGTGACCCACTCAGAGGGCCCCTGGCCCTGGGTGAGGTGGGCTGCTGCCAGTGGTGCCCGTAGCGTGACTGTGCATCCTAAGAAGGTGTGAGGGAAGGACACAGAGAGAGCAGATTTAGGTGTCTGAGACAAATGCCCTACTTACCCCTGTGCATCTCTCTGGCTGAGCCTGCCGGATTGTTCTCTCAGTCAGGACAAACTTCCAGGATGCACAGATCATTTTTGGGAAAGCCCTGCATAACCTCACCTTGATCGCTGTCCTCCCCTCTCCTGTCACATCTATTAAAGCAGTCCTCCCTGGTGGCTTATGGTGGGCTTGATTTTTGTTCCTAACTCTCCTCTCCCTCCCTGTGATAAAATTACTCCCCCACACTTTTTTCTGTACCCTCCAGTCGGAGGAATGTTCATTCTTGCCCGTTGACTTTGGGCGTGGACACGTGACTTGCTTCGACCAATAGTAAGTGAGTAGGAATGTCATTGTGTGCGTTCTGAACGGGGCTTTAGAGGTAGCACACGGTCCTGCTCCTCCTCTTCTACGGCCTCCTCGGATGAGAACCTGTCCTGGGTGGCAGTCACTCCATTAGCCTGGGCTTCAGAGTGAGAAAACCCATGAGGCTGAGCCCAGCCCAGCCCAGCCCAGCCTGGTCCATTGGACCTGTCGCCCTGATTTGAGGAGAGGAAGAACTACCTGTTTGCTCTAAGTGTTTCTGAGCTAACTCTCTTTCTCTACTAGACTTCAAATATCGTTCTACCCCTGAATACTCATTCAGGGTTTTCTTTACAACCAAGTCTCTCACTAATAACAAGTAGGGAGAAGACCTCCCCTTCCATGAAGCTTCCACTTCTCCTTAAACCAACACCTGCCAGTCTACCCCGGACTCCCACTGACGGCTTCACAGGACAGAACCACATTACTTGACGACTGCTATATTCAGTCTGTACAATTGTCCTTTCATATATCTCTCTGGATCAATAGTCATCTATTTCCATTTGCAGAGGCTGTGAGATGACATCTTTTTGTAATGAATTGGTGTCAAGCCTTGTATATGGATGTTAAATAAATTCTTTGTTTGGAAGTGAATTTGCTTCGCCAGCTGTTGCTCCCACTTTTTTCTCCTGTCAGGAAACACACCTGGCGGACTTTCAGATGGAGCGGGTCCTACCTGGGTGTCTACATCCCGGCGTTCCCCTTCTTTGTGGTCTAGACGCTCTGCGGGGCATCTTGGATCCCCGTCTTATGCCAGACGTTTCACCTTTTGTTCTGACACAATACCATTGATAACGAGGTATCCAAATTCTCGGTTGGATGGAATGAGTTCTCATAAACTGGATTAATGAGCAGAATAGTTATGCTTCTCTTTTGAAAAGTTCAACTTCACCTTGTTTTCCCAGAGGACAGGAAACCGCCAAGCTAAAAAAGACCAAGTAATCTTCCAGTGAGGTGAGTCCTCCAAATCAAAACATTCTTTTAGAATTTGGGTCCAATTTTGAAAAATCAGCATGCCAGGATTTGACTGAATGAGACAAAGGATCTAAAACCCATGCTTGGGTGAAGACAGGTCTTTTTTTTTAAATATGAATTTGGTTCACAGCAGGAATTCTCTGTGAAGTCAGCCCCGGAATTTTACTCTGTGTGCATCTTTTCTTTCTTGTCTTGTCTTGCCTTTTCTTTTTTCTTTTTCATTTTTAAATAAACCTATTTAAATGCTCCTCAGCTTTTGAATACCATAAATAAACCCTGTTCCCATCTGGAATGCATTCAGACTGACTTCATTTTTTTTGCTGAGTATCATCTGTGTGGTGTTTGAATAAAACCCAGACCAGAATAAGCATATTAACGTGTACTATTCCCAAGTCTCCTTAACTATGCAGTGCAGCACTTTGATGGTGTTATCGTCTCTGGAGACTCTCCTAACCTTCCCGCAGTAAAGAACTGCGTGACCAGGCAGTCCTCACTGACCTCAGAGGCACTTTTTTCAGCGATTACTTTTATAACTTGTTTCTTACTATGGATGATAGGAACTTCACTTACATGCATCAAAGTTGGGAAAACAACAGCTGTGATAATTACGAAGCATGCTTATTATTTTAATTTAGAAACTGTGCATTAAGCTAAGTGAAATAAGCCAGACAGTGAAAGACAAATACCATATTACCTCATCTTTAACAGCAACCTAAACAACAAAACAAACAAACAAGCAAAATATAACCAAAGACACTGAAATAGAGGACAGACTGACAGTGACCAGAGGGGAGAGGGGAGGGAATTTCAGGGGAGAATGGGAAGAGTTTACAGGAACAAATATAAAGGACACATGGACAAAAACTAGGGGCAGTGGAAATGGGAGGGAGGTGGGGAGGAATGGGTGGGTGGGCTGGGATGGGAGTGAAGGACAGAATATTCTACTTGAACGATTAAAATAAAATTAAAAAAAAAAGAAACCGTGCTGCAGGTTAAAAACCCACCCCCCAAATACAAAGGTACCATTTAATTACATGATGTCATTAGAACAATGTACTGAATTCTTAGGCAAACCCAACCCCCACCTTGCTGCTAGTGAACATTTCTGTTAGTGCAAGAGAACTGTGCCTTGACAGAGGCCCCCCCCAACCCCGTGCCCCACGAAGGGCATCTTCGAGAATGGGATGGGACTGAGGAGGAACACACCCGAGGGATGCTCAAGGGATGCCCCTTCTCTGATGCAGGCTGCAGAGAAGGGTCCCAGAGGGTCAAGAGAAACTCAGGAGGTGGTTCCATGGCCCGGAACTGCAGTCTCTCAGGCACCACGAGTTTGCACTTTGAAGAGCCATGCTCTTTGCGGAGGTGTTGACATTGTCTTAGAAGCTCCAGGGGCCCCAGAGGGAGCCCTTTTGCAGCCGTGAGGGTGGTTCTGGTCATTGTGGGGGGACAGGCTCTCTGTCTGCCACGTGGGAGAGGCCAGGTGGGTGGAGGGGTGAGTGGTGGGCAGTGGCAGCGTGATTTAAACTGGGATAGCTTCTTTTGTTTTTTCCGTTTTGGTAACTTTATTTTTTAAATTACATTTTATTGATGATGCTATTATAGTTGTCCTGATTTTTTCCGTTTTGCTCCTTTCCACCCAGCAACCCAACTCCCTCAGGCAATTCCCACACATTTGTTCATGTTCATTGGTCATGCCTGTAAGTTCTTTGGCTGCTCCATTTCCTGTGCTGTACTTTATATCCCCACGGCTATTCTGTAACCACCTAGTTGTACTTCTTAATCTTCTCACCTCTTCACCCATTCCTCTATACCCCACTCAACCATCAAAACCCTCTCCATGTCCATGATTCTCTCTCTGTTCTTCTCATTTGTTTATATTGGTTTTTAGATTCAGTTGTCGACAGGATTGTATTTATTGCCACTTTATTGTTAATAGTTTTGATTTTTCCTTACATGAGTCCCTTTAACATTTCATGTAATAATGCTGTGGTGATGATGAACTCCTTTAGTTTTTTTCTTGTCTGGGAAGCTTTTTATCTGCCCTTTGATTCTAAATGATAGCTTTGCTGGGTAGAGCAATCTTGGCTATAGGTCCCTGCTTTTCATGACTTTGAATATTTCTCGCAAGTTCCTTGTAGCCTGCAAGGTTTATTTTGAGAAATCAGCTGACAGTCTTATGGTGACTTCCTATAGGTAACTAACTTCTTTTCCCTTGCTGCTTTTAAGATTCTCTCTTTATCTTTAAACTTTGGCATTTTAATTATGATGTGTCTTGGAGCGAGCCTCTTGGCATCCATCTTGTTCAGGACTCTGTGCTTCCTGGACTTGCATGTCTATTTCCCTCACCAAATGAGGGAAGTTTCGTTACATTATTTTTTCAAATAGATTTCCCATTTCTTGCTCTTTCTCTTCTCCTTCTGGCACCGCTATGATGAGAATGTTGGACTCCTTGACATTGTCCCAGAGGTTGCCTATGCTATCCTTGTTTTTTTTTTTAAAATCTTTTTTCTTCTTGTTGTTCTGATTGGTTGTTTTTTGCTTCCTTATTTTCCAAATCATTGATTTGATTCTCAGCTTCATCCACTCTACTGTTGTTTCCCTATAATTTGTTGTTCATTTCAATTAGTATATCCTTTGTTTCTGACTGGATCTTTTTATGCTGTTGAGGTCCTCACTAAGTTCTTTGAGCATCCTTATAAAGAGTGTTTTGAGCTCTGCATCTGATAGATTGCCTATCTCCATTTCATTTAGCTCATTTTCTGGAGTTTTGATCCGTTCTCTCATTTGGTCCATGTTTCTTTGTCTCCTCGTTTTAGCAGCCTCCCTGTGTTTGTGTTTGTGTCTGTGTATTAGGGAGAGCTGCTTTGACTCCATGTCTTGGTAGTGTGTCCTAATGTAGTAGGTGTCCTGTAGAGTCTGGTTGCACAGTTTCCCCTGGGTACTCCAGGTGTGGCCTTTGTGTGGGCTGAGTACACCCTCCTCTTGTAGTTGAGCCTTGCTTGCTGTTGGCAGGTCAATGGGAGGGGTTTACCAAAGCTAGTCAGCTGAAAGGATTGGCTGTGACCACTGACCACAAACCTCCTCCCTCTGTGGAGGATCAGTTATGCATGGGCAGGGTGGTGGTGCTCTGATGTGGTCTGTAGCTATCCACTGGGTACACTGGCCCTGGGTTTTCCTGGGTGGTGCAGGCCAAGGTCAGCCTCCGCCTGTGTTTTGGACAGGACCACCCCACCTGAGCTATAAAGCAATCTAAGGTGGCTGCTACTTGTGCTGGGCTTGGAGATTCCCAGGAGAAGCCACACTGTGAATCTAGGCAGCTGTTAGTGCTGGGCCTGGGTCTCACCGTGGCCATCTGTTGCTTGTTTGAGAGGATTTAGGAAGTTGTGAAGTGTGGGCCAAGACCAGCCATTCATATGCAAAAGCAGTGTGGGTGGGCCCGTACATTGGGTTGGGCAGAGTCTCTAGGGATCTCCAAGACAGGTTGAACAGTGTTAGCCCTGTTGATGGAGTCTCAGATAAGGCACTAGCTTGCTGATTTATAGGAGGAGGGTTTAGAAAAGGGACAGTGGTCTCTGCTCACCTGGATGCCAGACACTTCCGTTTCTCCCTGTATGCCACTAGTGCCTTTCAAGCTGCTACCCAGTGCTGGAGGTCAGAGGAAGTAAGTCTGGATAGGTGAATCCATGTGTGGGTTCTTTAAGAGGAACTACTTGGAGCTCGAACAGTTCCTTCCACTGACTCAATCCCCACTGGTTTTCGCAGCCAGAAGTTATGGGGATTTATCTCCCTGGCACTGGAACCCTGGGCTGGGGGGCCGGGTGTGGGGCTGGGTCTCCTCGCTCCCGAGATATCCCTCCTGAGTTTTTATCCAGCACGCATGCGTGTGGGACCAGCACGTTCAGTGTCTATGCCCCTCCTGCCAGTCTGGATGCATGTGTTTGTTTAATTTTGTAGCTGTCACACTTCCATTCGACTCGGTTTCAGATGCTTTGAGTGATGGTTATTCCATATTTTGGTTGTAATTCTGATGTGGTTGTGCAAAGAGGCGAGTCGTTTCTTGGAATAGCTTTCTGTGGAAGAGGCACTGTTTCTGGCGTCACTGCTCCCAGTCACGCAGCGTGCAAGCCTCGTTCTCTAGTCTTCCCGGAGATTATTTGAGCTAATGTTCTGCAATGAAATCCTTACTGCTCAAAACTACGTACATCAGGCAGAGTGGATCTCATTATTTGCAATCCAGAACCTTGCCGTATATATATACAGGGCTCCTCTGGTCTACTCAATATTCTCAAAAAGAAAAAAAAATACAGCAGGAATTTCTTTAAAGAATATGAGCTTTTGAACAAAGGAAGCTAGGAGGATAAATAGTATCTGCAAAAAACCTCAAAATTTGTTTAAAGAGACCAGACAGGCACAACACTCTAGTACATACACATTAACAGGGAAATGCCAAAGACGGAGCCTGTTCAAATGTCTGGAACAGGTATAAGCTGAAAAGACTGTTGCACAAAACACTGCTCTGTATCGGGAAGCCAATATGAGGAGAGAAAAGGCATAGACATTCCAGTACCTGGCAAGCTAAAGAACTCTGGGCTGGGAGTCAAGAGGACTGAGGTGTAGAATCGCCTCCTTTGGGAACTACGTGACCTTGAGCAAGTCACGTAAGTTTTCTGAGCTGCCACTTCTCCACTGGTTCAACATCCTGGTTGGATGAAATGATCGCTAAGACGTCTTTGAGCTATGAGTCGCCACAATCTAGAAAGAAAGAGGTACAGTCTGTGGAAGAGATGTAGAAGCAGGCAATTCTCTATTTCCACAAAAGTTGCCCTTTAATTATATATTTGCATACTTTATGTAAGCACAAATTCTATTTTTTCCCTCACATTGAATTTTGAGAATCAGGCCAAGAAAAAAAAAATTGTTTTTGCATCAGCTATAAAAGTTCACCCCTTAGAAAATATACCTTCAGTTGGCACAATCTTTCCCCATCGCCCCACAGGGTCCCTGGAGAAGAAAGTCTTCTCAGACACACGTGTGGAGTGAGGAAGCCACCACAGGCCGTTGGGACGCAGGCGGCTCAGACGGGTGACGGTCACCCAGTGCAGCATCAGGGTGGCTCTCAGCGGGTGAATTTGCTCGTGAAAACACTGTGCTCATCCTATCATCTCTTCTTTTCCCTAGACTCCGAGCTTGAAACTGATAACACATTAGAGACATAGAGATCTTTTACCCTCCTGACCTGCCTGAGGTTTGACTTCCTCCCCGTCACCCCTGTCAAAAGGCTGGCTGACCGAGCGTGGACATCGATGGCGGAGGGTCCTTTCAGGAATATTTAGTGTCACAGAATCAACTTATTTCTCTCCAAAGTGTCGCAGGTTCGATTCCCAGTCAGGGTACATGCCTGGGTTGCAGGCCATGACCCCCAGCAACCACACACTGATGTTTCTCTCTCTCTCTCTCTCCCCGCCTTCCCTCTCTAAAAAAAATGAATAAATAGAATCTTTAAAAAAAAAAGTGGATCACAATAGCACAAGGTCTTACAAACACGGGAAACTGTGTGTTCGGGAGGAGGAGCACAGGAGAACACTCTGTACTTTCCTGCTCAATTTTTCTGCAAGCCTAAAAGATTCTTTTTAAAAAGGCCACTGATTCCTGGCCATAAAAAAAGGAATGAAATCATATTTGTGACAGCATGGATGGACCTAGAGGGTATTAGGCTCAGTGAAATAAGTCAGTCAGAGAGTGACAAATACTGTAAGATTCCACTCATCTGTGGAATCTAAGAGCAAACTACAGGAGCAAAGTTGGAGCAGGATCATAGATACAGAGAACAGACCGATGGGGTTGGAGAGCTGGGTGAAAAAGGCAAAGGGATTAAGAAGCACAGGTCGGTAATTACAGAATAGTCGTGGGGATGTACAGTACAGCGGGGGGAATAGCGCCCCTAACATTGGAATAACCGTGTGCGGTGCCTGGTGGGTGCTGGGAATATCAGGGGACACTCTGTAAAGCCTATGACTGTCTGACCACTGTGCTGTACACCTGAAACTAATGCAAAACAATACTGACTGTAAGTGTAATTGAAAAAATAAATTTAAAAAAATGTTGGAGGCATAAAAGAAAGTTTGAATGTAAATAGGTGGCCATGTGTAGATGAAGAGTGATGTTGAGCTAAACTGAAATATGGAATGTTACTTTGATAATGTTTTACTTGAGTATTAAAAAGTATTTTCTACCCAAAAGTAAAAGGCCATTAATTAAAAACAAAAACTAACAATTAAACAAAAATAGATCTAAAGCATTTTTAAGTTAAACAAGATTATGTATCATCCAACTTACAGTTATGTATCTTCTCCCTAATTCCGGGATTTTTAGCTTATTTTCTTATGTTTAAAGTGACTATAACATTTCTATTCTATTCTTCAACCACTAATGTATTATTCATAGGCTTTATGCTTAAGTGAATTTGAACTTTCAGTCCTTGCTCATACATTCCCAAATTGTTTTTTTTATTTTAAATTATTCTTTAGTTGGTTAGATTTTATTTTCAAAAAGAACTCAGGGATGTGAGTTTTTATTGATACCTTTCATGTCTCAGAATAAAGGTTCTCTGCCTTTATACTTGCTCAACAACTTGGCTGGAAATAAAATTCTTGTTTTTTCTTCAAATTCAGGGACAAGTCTCCTTTGTCCTGGGGAACTGAGTATCACCAGAGACAGTCCTGGTTCTTCCCATTTGAATGTGATTTAGTTTTTTTTTTTGAAATTCAGTAACTAGAATATGTCTTGATGTCTAACTTTCTGTTGAAATTAACCTTGACACTCAGAAAGTAGAGCGTGTTTTAGTGTCCAACTTTTGGCTTTAGTTTTTCCTGGCATATAATGTAAAGAAAACTTTAGCTCCTCATTTCAAGAAAAACTGAAAGAAGCTATATATTTCAGCTCTGCATACATTTTCTTTTACATTTATTGGAGCTTCTACTGTTTTTGTGCCAGATAATTTTAATCTGTCATCCATATCTGTCATTTTATTTATTGTCTTATATCTGTCTTGGTAAAATTTAGATTTCCATCCATTGCTTTTCTCTGTTCTGTGAATCAAATAATCTCACCAAAGTAGGACTTCATTGCTTTTTGTTGAACCCCTAGTAATCTCTACTTTCACTCGATGTGCTTACAAACTTTTCCTTCAGCATGTTTCCCAAAAACTATTTCTTCAGTAATATAATCCTAAAAGCTTATCTGAGATTGCTATCACACTGGCCACTTAACAATTTATGGAAATGACATCTTAGTCTTTTTGATGACCTGAAGATATTTCTCTGTCTCGAGTGTTCTGATAATTTTCCCATTCTCCATGACTCTCAAAGGTCACCAGCAGAGGTCAAGAGTGCCACAAGTTTATTCTTTGTTTTCTCTGAAAAGCAGTGAGCTTGGATGGGGCCAGGTGGGTGCTTGAAGCAGTGGGGGGACCACTCTGTGCGGTACATGATTTCCGAACCACTTTGTTGTACATCTGAAACTAACACAGAATAATATCAAATGCAAATTGTAATTGAACAATTTTTAAAATGATATACACATACACAAACAAACAAACAAACAAAAGCCCTAACGTTGAGCCAGGAAACGAAGACTCATTTGGATGAACTATGTCATAAAAGTAAGAAGAGAAGATCCAGGTCTTGAATCCACCTCAAGCCCTAGTTTATCTTACGCTCCTCCAGTTGTCCGTGCTTGTTGTCTCCCCAGCAAACCGTCAACTCCTTGGGGACAGTGGCTGTTTTTTATTCATCACAGTATTCTTCCGACTCAGCACTTTCCCCAGCTGACCGCAAGTACTCTACAAACGGTTGCTGATGGAGTGAATGACTAAGGACGTTGGGAAATGTAAGAGCCGCTCTTTGGTGGATTGGGCTAGCTACTGACCAACCGACCACCCCAGCTTTATTTCTCCAGATGAATTCTTTTCCCGGTTCTAAGCAACCAGTTTTCAGAATATGATTCATTTATCTTCTTCTTGTCTTCTTAAATGTGGGGTATTTTCACAGGGGAAATTCTGATATGTCATAATCTTCACTTGAACCTACTGATGACAGGCCAGCTGAATAAAGACAAATGGGATGAACAAGTGACGAAAGAGGAAATAGTGGGAATCCGGAAAATGATGGGGAATCATCTGGAAACGCATCCTTCTTCTCGTGGGGGGCTCTAGGCTAGCTCCGAAGACGAATGGAATCACCGAGCCATCCAGCTTTCTCAGACCGGGGATGCTGGGTTGCACGCGGCTTTCCAACACCCAGTGTTGCACTTCCCGGCCCTTTCATCTTGGCATTATTAGTCTCAGCACTATGAAAACAGGACCCCACGGAGTGTCTCGGAGTGCCTCTCAGTGCAAACAAATTGCAGCGATGATTCCAGTGGGACACAGCAGCGGGTGCCACAGGCGTGTCTTTGAAGCGGGGCTGTGAACTGCAGCCATTTGCGGTGCGTTTCCGAGGAGCCTCATTTCGTCTGGAAGCTGAGGTTGGCGGGCTGCAGGCTGCCTTCCTCGTCTCTGGTTCCTATGAGCAGGGAGGGACTAATCTGGCGTCTTCACCCCTTGCATCTCCTTTCATGATATCAGCACATTTTAGCTCCACCACATGAACGTTTTGGAGTCTTAGAGCCCAGCATTACAAGGGGATCTCGCAGCCCTGGGTGCCTTCATCACCCCAGGGAGGCCTGTTTCCAGCCCGGAGCTGTGGGACGCCGCCTGCGGAACCCGGCGAACTGGACAGAATTGTTTGGAAATGCAGCTGCAAGGAGAAGAAGTCAGGCCGAGGACAGGAGTGGGAGTGTGACACTAGCTGGGGGTGTGGACAGCTCTGGACAGGTTTATTGAAAGAGGACACCACAGATTCCGCCACAGCTTTGTGGGGAAAAGAAGACAATTCAGAATGACTTTTATTACCGTTATTGCTACTTTTGTGTCTGGGAAGGAAAACGAAAGTCAAACTCGGTGGTGAAGTTGGTGAGTTACGGAATATTCTTAAAGAAACAAAGCTTTGGTCCCTACGGAACACGGGTTTCATGGCTGCTGGGCCGCCGCTGCAGCAGGGGAGGGCCGCGGTGCGTTATCACCCGCAGGCATAGGCGCCTGCAGCTCCTCAAGCCCCTGCTGTCCCCATCCTCACCGGCTTCACGGCCTTTTCTCTGCCCTTCCCTGCTCCCCACCCCCCGCCCCGCCCAGGGGGGCTATTCAAGGTCTGAACGGTCACAAAGTCCAAATAATGAGGCCTAGCCCTTGAGATGGAACTGAGGCTACATGAGGCATCTTTGTGGCTCATCCTTACATCTTTTAAAGCATTACAGAGAAAGTCTTATCAGTCTGAGCTTCCAATGAATTTGGCTTGGATTGGGAGAAGCCTTAATCCAATCATTTTAAAAAAACTTTAAAAAATTGTTATTCTGTTACAGTTCACACAGGTACCTAATGCAGGACTGCACAAAAAGCAGGTATCTCGCTTCTGTTCAAATGTCTGTCTGTGTGAGGAAATATACCCTCCTCTTTTGATTGTTAACACTTTTCTCCGCATTGAGCAGAGTCATTTGTATAAGTAGGGCATTGTTCTAAATATTTAGAGCTAGCCATCTCGGCTCCTCCCAGCACGACGAGGCAGCTAGCCACAGCTCCACTGTGTTGCCGCACAGCCAGGGTAAGCAGCTCATCCAAGCACACTCCGCTGGTCAGGCACAGAGCTGCGGCCCCGCACGGGGCGGCCCCGCCCCAGAGGCTGCGTTCCCATGGGCACCGCGCGCATCGCCATCACCCATCACTCCTTAGCTCTGAGACGCACCGCATGGTGCTCGTTTTATCAAATATCGGCGGGCGTCGCTTTAATGAGGTCGCACATGACTCATATGCAAATTAAACAAGTCTAGAAGAAGTCTAAGGAGAAGGAGCAAGCACAAAAGAACACTGCTGGTAGTTTTGAAAACTATACACCATTTATTTTTCTGTGGCGATTATAAGAAATTAACAGAAAGAAGGCTTTAGCTCAACATGAATGAACAAATAAGATTTACTTTATTAATACTTGTTAATCTATGAATATTAATACTTCCTGCTCTGCAAACATGTGATGAATTACTGGAGGAGTAAATAAACAAAGTCTCCCCACTCACCGATGTAAGCAGAAGCTTGAGAGCGAGAGGCCGGGGGTTCCGTGGAGGGGATCCCCAGACCCCATTGTAAATCGGGCTCAGGGACCGCAGAGGGTCAGGATGATGGAATTTTTTCACTGATCTGCACGCCCTCACTGGGTGGCCCCCATTTATCATCGTTCTGCAGCCTTTCGTCATTCAGGGTTCACTGGGACAGAAGAATGAAAATGACAAACCAAAATACTTCTCAAATTACAAAAAGGTGAGGGCAAATGAGTGCTGTAACGTTCTGGCTCTCGCTGAGCACAGGGAACCAGACAGACTTCCACAGCGTCACGGATTTACCAGACATCGCAACACACCTCCGCTCCCCCATCGTCAGGAGCCACCGGTGACTCGGCCACGTAGCTGATACACACCGCTGGGCACCTACACAGGTTAGTGGCACGTGGCTCTCTTTCAGGAAGCTTGTGTCTGGGTTCGAGGGGCTTCAAGGTCTTTTTAACTTGCTGAACTTCCAGCAAATTACTCTCTAAACATGTATTCTTTTTTTTTAATATTTTATTTATTTATTTTCAGAGAGGGAAGGGAGGGAGATAGAGAGAGAGAGAGAAACATCAATGTGCGGTTGCTGGGGGTCATGGTCTGCAACCCGGGCATGTGCCCTGACTGGGTATTGAACCTGCAACACTTTGGTTCACAGCCTGCGCTCAATCCACTGAGCTACGCCAGCCAGGGCTAAACATATATTCTTATTTTTGCCCCATCCTACTCTCAAAGAGGAGGCTCAGAAAAGTCTGGAATTACTATAGGGTATTAACTTTATACCAGGGTTTGATGCCATATTTAATATGTTCCAGGGCAGATAGAGCTGTTCCTGTTACTACGGATTTAATTTAGAAAGATCAGGGGTAATTGGGCCAAAGGCACTAATTCCTATCCTTAATTGGAACATTCCTGCAGAGGAACACTAGGAATCTAACCCTTGGTTGAAATTAACCTTTGAAAGGAAGGATGTCAAAAGGGAAGGATTTCCGGCAGCGGGAGTTGGTTCCTCCCTGCCTGCTCTCAGGTGTGACACCTTCCATGTGCCGAGCACTTGCAGAGGGGAATTCAAGGCGCTTTCTCCCAGGAGCGACCTTCACGTGATGGTCAAGATCAAACACGAAGTTTCATTTGTTTTAATTTTCTCTTTGTGGTCATGGATAAACTTTGTTGCTCTTAGATTTGGAAACTATTCCTTCTTCCTCTATTTTCTACCTTTGAAAAGACTTCAGTTTGCTAGATTTGTAGTAGCAATGAGTCTAGCATTTCGGGATCTAATTTTATGTCCACGGTGTCAACAGCATAGGTCACTTTTCAGAATTTTCTTTGATATCTAGAAATACCATAAACTCCTTAGATCCTATAGAATAACCAAATTTTTACCTACGTGCCAATTTTACTCTACAATGGTAAAGCTCCCATTGTCCATAAGCCTAAAATAAATTTTTTTGTGTTACTAAAAAGAGATCTCTGGGGAGATATTCATGGGCAATTAGGTGCAGCTTTTAAAATCCAACATGTATTTCATTTAACTCTGTCTCTCATAATTGTATAGACTTCCACTGAGTACCTCAATGAAGACGATGGGGTGGCATTTATGAAAGGATCTGAGACTGTCTTGCCTCGAAAATCATGTATCAACAGGTCCAGACCCGTGGCCCATGGGCTGCACGCACCTCAGGACAACTGTGAAAGTGGCCCAACACAAAATCGTAAATTTCCTTAAAACATTATGAGATTTTTTTTTGTGATTACGTGTCGCAGTGTATTTAACATGTGGCCCAAGACAACTCCTTTTCTTTGGGTGTGGCCCAGAGATGCCAAAAGTTTGGGCACCCCTGGTCTAGACATTAAACTTGCTCATTTGACAACATACAGGCAGCAATAATAAAATAAAATGGCAGGGCTCGGGCCTTAAGCTCCCCTGACCACATCCCTGGAAGCAGATGCTAGTTGCAATAAAGACTACCGAAAAGCTAAACGTCTTTGCAAAGATAACCATGAGTAGCCTGGTCTACCTTTCTCCAGTTGCAGCTTGTCCTCACGTAAGCCCCTTTCTTTGCCAACTTGCCTCTTGCATATAGACACACGTACTTTTTATACACACACTTATATAAGTGTATATGTGCATTTATATCCACATGGCTTCAAATGCTCCATAGTATACAGAACCAATTCAATTCCTTAACTTTTTAGCCATTTTAGGTGACTTTGTCCAGTAAGAAAAAGCTAATGTCATAGCTGGGACTCGGCACTGGCCCCTGGGCATACAATGCAATGTTTTTACTTCTAGATGTTTCACTTTTACACTTTTAGATGTATTTTCTTCTTTCTTCATTCTTGAACCTATTGGAGATAATTTAGTAGTTATTACTTTCCTAACCGGCCTCAGGAAGCTGGCCGCTGACGTCCTCAAAGGCATGCAGACGACACAGGAGTAGAATTTGTCATCATGGAAGAAGTGACAAATGAAGGCTGGTGGCTGGGACATCTTCACGTTTTCAGAAGTCTGAATAAAGTTGGTCTTTGCTATGTCTCAGGAGGGTTCGGTGTAGAACATGCAGAAAGAAGCATCTGCCATATGAGACATAGGAATCGCTGGAATCACATAGACTTTTCCCAACCAGCTGCAAAAGCTAAGAAGAGGAAATTACATAGGTCTACTGAAATATATCCATAAGGTGGTTATTGTAATGTTAGCAAAATTCTCAGAGCCAGAGCGTCAGGGTTGCAATGGGCAGAAGAGCATGAAAGAGTCTGAACCCACATGCACTTGCCCCCAACTTCACAGAAGAATGAAATAAAAGGTAAAGTTGCTTGTGTAGACCTCACCCGGAGGTATACGAATTTATTGGCATGCAGGCCAAAATGATGGCCTGTGACTGTCTTCCTGAGTCTTGGTCCCCAGGCAGTGTCCTGTCCGGACACCAGGGTCCTCGTTCTTCCCCTGAGTTCCTAGCCAAGTTGGAGTCTCGGTTTGTCCCAGGTGCCCCAGTGCGAGAGGTCAAGCAGTTATGTTTCCAGGTGCAAACTAATGCTCACCTACCTCAGTGGCTCAATTAACAAAGAGAAAGGCCCAAATGTGTTTACTCTGCTTGTCTACTGCCCACCCTCCGTGACTAAAGAAATCTGCCTCTCCCACGCCACATGCTTCCTGAGCAGCCATTCTGAACGGCATGGCTGGCCCGCCTCACTCCTCCTGCCTGCCTTCCCCCACTCACGACAACGGATTAGACCAGCCATGGCCACCTGGTCCACAGGCTGGCCAACCTGGAGAAATGAAACAGCAACAATTGGTTTACCCAGTTAGACGTCCAGGTTTTACAGCAGAAAAGCTAGAATATTCCAGACGGGTGGAAAGCGGCAGAGTATTGCTAATGCAGAGCACCAGAGGGATAGTCTTTGAAGCCCTGTGTGCAAGCCTTTGGATACGGCTTCCATCCAGGGGTATCCTCTGTCTCTGACATTGAACCCTTGCACTTCTGCGGATTTCAGCCGCTTTTCACTCCATGAGGGTCCTTGCAGCGAACTCCCCCTCGTCTGAGCTAGCCTGAATGGTTCTCTCTGCTTTTCAAACCAACCAAATGACCCCTGGTTAGCACGATGGCAAGAAAACTATCTCACAAAATTCTCTTCATTATCCTATGACTAAACTCTGGCTGTGACAGTGAGCCCTGAAGTTCGTGAATTATCCTTCTGGTCAGGTCGCAGCCCTTAGGACTTAGAACTCCCCTGAGAGACCACTGGGTCCAGTTGTAAGCGCCTCCCACGGATTCTCACCATGACCCCTTCCTTCCGTCTCACACTGGGGAGGAAGCCTGTCTCAGAGCGGCCCGATGCAACCTGGCACCACACGGGTCTTCATGCTTTGCCTGAGCCGAATCTTTGATTTGTTTGAGAGGATGGGCAGTCTTTTCACTGGTTTTTCTTTAGTGCTCACCCTTTGCCACTTTTCCAGTATATTCTTAAACACCAGGGATAGAGATGCTTAGAAATTGTTTTTTATAGACCTAATTCCAGAGATTTTTGAGTCCATGAGCTGAGATGGACCCCAGAAATCTGCATTTTATCTGGCTGTCAGGTGGAGTTGGTGTTAAGTGATCCTTGAACCAACTTTGAGAAACGTAACCAGGAAATGAATACCAGTTCCCTAATTCAGTAGGAAGCCAATGAATTAGAATCACCCCCCGTGCAGCATTTGAAAGGATCTCTGTTGGGGTCCCATCCACGGACATCCTGGCTCAGTCCTTCCAAAGAAGAGGATGGAGTCAGGCCAAT
Organism: Phyllostomus discolor; assembly: GCF_004126475.2. Lineage (NCBI taxonomy): Eukaryota > Metazoa > Chordata > Mammalia > Chiroptera > Phyllostomidae > Phyllostomus > Phyllostomus discolor. The sequence continues at coordinate 6,876,555 of NC_040905.2, read as the reverse complement.
GGACCTGTGTACAGGAGGTGCAGTTGCTTGAGGTATGACTACCAGCGTGGACCATTTGCACCCAAAGAATCTGCTGTGCTAGCTGCATGTGACCTTGCACATCTCTAGGCCTAGTGGTCACCACTTCTGGCAGAAGGAGAAGAATCTGTTCCTTTGAAAAGCTCCTTGGGTGAGACCTAAGGTATTCCCGCCTTTCCCTTCTTCGAGTCCCTGGTCATCACCGAAGTGTGAGCATGATAGTAGTTCACAGACTGGTCCCAAACTTGAAAATGCAGCACTTAGCCATCTGCAGACCTCATGAGAAAACCTTGAACTGAGTTTAATTCTGTCATTTCTTGAGGTATCCATCTGGATCCTCAGACAAGTTTCCATTGAAGCATGCTTATTGACATGAGTCATGTGCAAGCAGCCCTGTCTAGTTCGGAAGGAGGTGTCAGTGTTTCACAAGAGTCTCTGGGGAGTGTGCTAACTTGTTGTGCCATTGGGGTTCCCCCTCCTTCTGCCCGAATGCCAGCAGAGGTTGCTGGGCAGGGGTTGGAGTGCATATTTCCCCAGAGAAGATTATATATGATCAACTATTGCTAGCTTTTCTTCTTTTTTTTTTTTTAAACTATTTTAGGGAACCAACAACACAAATTGCTTGTCAGGTTTTCATAAATCTCAATTTGTCTCATCTTCCAAAGAGCATATGATTTATAGGACACTTATCCCCTCATGCATAAATCACCCCGGATAAGTTTTTTCTGTATGTCCCTCCCTCCCAAGCAGCTCCAAAGCCTGCTCAAGTAAGGGGAAGGAAACAGACATGAGAGCAACAATAAATGAAATGAAGGACAAAAAGCAGTAGAAAAAGTCAATGTCATTGAGGATTGGTTTTTAAAGAAATACACAATATTGACAAAACCTTGGCTAGACTGATCAAAAAAAAATACAGAGAAAACTCAAATAAAGGACACCAGAAAGGAAAGACAACACAATATGCAGATACCACAGAAATAAAAAAGATCATAAGGAACTATTATGGACAATTACACGCAAACAAATTGGACAACTTAAAAGACAGAGATGAATTCCTAGAGGCATCCAGTTACCTAAGCTGACCAAAGAGGATACAGAAAGTCTGAAGAGACCAGTAATGTAAGGAGATGGAATTAATCATCAAACACCTCCCAACAGAGAAAAAGTTAGGACCAAAGGACTTTGCAAGTGAATTATACCAAACGTTTAAAAAAAGAACTAATATCAATCCTTCTAAAACTCTTTCAAAAAATAGGAAAGGGAACACTTCCAAAGCATCACCCTAATACCAAAGCCAGACGAAGACACCACAGGAAAAGAAAACTACAAGCCCTGGCTGGTGTAGCTCAGTGGATTGAGCTCGGGCTGCAAAGCAAAGTGTTGCAGGTTCGTTTCCCAGTCAGGGCACATGCCTGGGTTGCAGGCCACGGCCCCCAGCAACCACACATTGATGTTTCTCTCTCTCTCTCTCTCTCTCTCTCTAACTCCCTCCCTTCCCTCTCTAAAAATAAATAAATAAAATCTTTCAAAAAAAGAAAAGAAAACTACAGGCCAATATCCCCAGTGAACACAGATGCAAAAACCCCCACCCAAATATCAGCAGACTGAATCCAGCAGCACATTAAAAGGATCATACACGTGACCAGGTGGGATTTATCCCTGGGCAACAAGGGCAATTTGAACACAGGCAAACCAATAAATGTGTTTACACCACGTTAGCAGAATGAAGAATAAAAATCATGTGGCCATTTTAATAGATGAACAAAAAGCATTTGACAAAAGTCAACGTGCATTCACGGTAAAATCTCTCCACAAAGGAGGACAACTTGCCACTTGTGACAAGGTGGATGAAATGTGAGAACACTGTGCTAAGTGAAATAGGCCTGGCACAGAAGGACAACAGCTACTACACAGCACAACTTCCCTGTGGAATCCAAACTAGTGACACTCAGAGTGGCCGAGAGGAGAACGGTGGTGGCCAGGAGCTGAGGGGATGGGGGTGCAGGGGGTGTTAGTCCGCAGCTACCGAGTGTGAGTTCTACAAGATGAGTAAATGCTAGAAATGTCCCGAAGAGCATCGTGCCTGTAGTTAACAGCGCTGGATCATACTCAGAAGAATTTGCTAAGAGAATAGATCATGTGTTAAATGTTCTTATCACCCACCAAACATAGTAAGAAATAAAAAGTCCCAGAAGAAACTTTTGGAGGTGATACATATTCTCATGGCATAGATTGTGATAATGGTCTGTTCTCAGGTCTGTACTCACCTCTCAACTCACCCCACTCACACACCAAATACGCACGGCTTCTCGTGTGTCAGTCACCTACCTCCGCCACGTGGTTTAACAGATGGAATCCTGCATTTTGCTGTGTAAAATGTGTACTTTTCTGCTCACATTTTTGAGGGGAAAATTAAGCTCTGCATTATACAAGGGTATAACAATACATACCATGGGTATGACAATCCTGTGTATTATGTGCACAAAAACACGTGTGTGCATTATACACAGGAGCACATTATACATGGCAAAATATGGTAAATAAAATCAAAGTAAAAAACGAAACTGGACTCTTTACCTCTGAAAACACTTACTAATTAACTAATTATTTCTGAGTTTGTCCATTAACACTCATCTGCATGGTTGGAAAACATGATCTTTTTAGGCTATAATGTGAGAATGAAATTTTTCACCAAAGTTTTTTCTTGGTCGCAGCATTTTTTCCCTCCATGATTACAAGAAATGTAACAGAAAGGTGAAGGGTGAGGAAAGAGTGACGAGATGTTTGAGGAAGCAGGGCAAGCCAAAGAACTGTGTGTACCCACTGTTTCTATTTAGGGAAAATGTGCTAATTTTAAGTGTGTATTTCCAGTCTTTCCCCTCAGATGTCAATAGAGTTCCTATCCTGGAGAGGACTGTCTTTACCTATAAAGCTGCCAGGGGATCGCCAAAGGGTGGTCACGGTCTGGAGGGGGACACAGGACAGTGGCCGGGATAGGCGGTGAGCGAGGACAGGGATCGCAGAGGGAGGGAAGGGAGTGGCATGGCTGGTGACCGGATCCCAAGGGGAGTGTTTCTTCTGGGTGAGAAACCCCTGCCGTTAGGATGGCAGAAGGCCCCTGAGGAATGGAAACACATTAATATGGAATTCAAAGTGTTTGTGGGAAGCATAACCCCCCCGCCCCGTGTCCAAAGTCTTCATGAAGATCTGTCACCATTGTGTAGGTCCCCACCATGTGAGCCATTGCGTGGAAAGGGGATCCTATTTGAGGACAAAGCAAGATAGTTTTCAAATTCAGTGGATTTAGCAAAAGCTGGGACTCCGGACCAAGTGACTCCAAGAAACGTAACCTCCCTCTCCTTCCAGGGACCCCTGGAGAGAGAATAGGAGGGAAGTGGAGTCTCTCAATGCACACGGGATTGAGCTAATTTCATTTGAATCTTAAATTATAAATTAGGTAGTATCAGGGGTTCAGTTTCCCCTGGGCATTATCAGTTTCCTTCTCCTAGTTCCCTGTGCTCAACATTCTCTAGATCTCACCCCTCTATTCCCGCCCCCTCCATCTAAGAATTTCCATGCAAAAATGTGCAAATTTGATATTTTGGGTACATATGCTAACCATGGACATAGTAGTTAGTAAAATCTCATTTTACAAGGTCCCAACAATGTCAGTTCACTTAGATTTTGTACATTTAATAATAGGAGGATGAGCATTCTCAAACGTAAAGCTATAAAAGCCAGAGATTTGATTAGAAAAGTATTTCTTCCCACTGGATGCCGTGCTCTGTGCAAAACCCTGGGGAAAGGTGTCATGGGTGTGGTGCGTCTGATTTGTGGACACGGGAAGTTCACCAGCCAGAACATTCCAGAAACATCCGTCCTGCCTTAGGCGTCTTCAAACCAGAATTGCAGCTGACACACCCAAGGCCCTCCATCAAGAAGACAACTCCCTTTTGTGTTTACTAAGACAGAAAAGTAGTGAAGTGCATTTAACTCAAAGAAAATTTTAAAAAATAACCAAACTCCTCTTTAGAGATAGTTTCAACTCCCGCACTCCACTCCAGGGTTCTTTCACTGAAGTTTTACAAAACAAGTATTTTAATATTTGTCAGAATCATGAAGGAAAGAGAAAGAGTTGGATGGTGTCTCAAATCACTCCAGGTAAGTCTGGCTACTTCATTAGTGAGACCCAGTGTGAAACGGAACGGCAGGGCCCGTGTTAAAGAATTCTTAAGAATTTTTAAAACAGGGACAGCAGAGCATCAACACCATCGAATAGCCCTTCCAAGCACGGGGCTCTGAGTGACAGCAGTGGTCTCGTGCCCATGGAAACAGCCCTGCCTCCTCGCTCATAATCCACTCAAGTTGTTCTAGAATTCTACTTCATATTTCACCAGGAACACCCAAGGGAGGGGAGAATAGAGTTCCAACTAAGAAAGCGAGTAAGGAAATTTTATCATAGTGTCACCTAAGAAACGGATGTGGAAACTTACATTATAATATTAAAAGTTTTTTTTCACCTAATATTTACAATGGTTAATTACCAGAAATTTCCCCAAATTAGATCAGTCATAGATTCCATGGGTATGTGTGATTTTTAAGGTTTAAAGGGTAATCAGTGTACAGATATTTACTTTAAAGAAGGTATAAATCATCAAATTGTTTCCTAAATGCAAATGAATTTAAGATATATTTTACTTTTGCCTGGCTGGCATAGCTCAGTGGATTGATCGCAGGCTGCCAACCAAAGTGTCGCAGGTTCGATTCCCCGTGAGGGTACATGCCTGGGTTGCAGGCCATAACCCCCAGCAACCGCACATCGATGTTTCTCTCTCTCTCTCTTTCTCCCTCCCTTCCTTTTCTAAAAATAAATAAATAAATAAATAAATCTTTAAAAAATAAAATTAAAAAATCAGTTTGCAAAGGGTTATATAATAGCAAGTATTGTTTTAAAAAGCTATATTTTACTTTAAACCAAAAGAAAATTATTTCATAAATGGAAGTTTATCAGACAAGACTTTTAGCCCTAAGGAGCCATCTTATAAGATGAGACGCTTTTTAACAAACAAGTTTCCTTGAATTAATTATGGGCAATTTACTTTCTAATCAGATATAAGTAACAAGACAGGAAATAAGCTGTGTTTCAGTTCTTACATTTTCTCATTTTAATTAGTCCATATTATGTGGTTTGTCCAAATTAGCCCTTCCATAAATAATTTATTTCCTACTGCTCAGTGCTTCAGTTTCTTCATCTCAGAAATGAGAAGTTCCAGCTAAATGAGTTCTGAATGCCCTGCGAGCCCTAATTAAATTCAGCATCACTCATTGCTAACACATTGCCTACAGATTCCTGCGCGGGCACCCCAGGATGTCAGGGTGAGCCCCCCCACTCCCCGCAGCCGATCATGGATAGTTTGCCAGCCAGGGGGAAGGCGAGGCCCGCGAGCCAATAAATAACTGGAACCTCAGGCAGCTCCAAAATTCTAAATCTTCAGCTCTAAGAACAACAACAAAATCTCACCCCAGACGCACAGAAACCCTTAAGGTTTGGGTATGACCTAAAATGAACGGACAGAGAGCATCTAACGCAAACCACGCTCCTTAAGCATTGGGCGTAGATGCCGGAGGCCGGAGTGAGTTCCGAGGCCCTTTGATGGCCCGCCCTTTGTGGGTCCTGCCGCCGCGCCACCCATGCGCATGCCCGAGGGTCCTGTGTGCCTCCCGAGTGCTCTTCCTCCCTCTCGGGGCGCGTTGATTGATGGTAGGACATGGGCACGGCCTCAGACCACATTGATCTTCACCGCTGGCTGTTGCAGCAGAGTGGCCGTGAGGCAAAACGCTGGCTCCCTCAGCCCACTTGTTTTGTGTCCTGGGAAATTGTATTTGGTCGCCGCCTTTTCAACAGTCCACGGCTTTCCTCTCACATGTTCGGCCCAGCTGACTGAATCAAGGTTATAGCATGTTATTCATCTTTCAACAAACAATGGAAATCAGGAAGATTAAAGAATGACAGCTTGAAACAGAGCATAAACTACAACCAAAGCAATAGAAATTGCGTTAATATGGCTTTAATACGATTTTCAAAGGTCTCCAGTCTGGAGCTCGGGCCCAATGTCCTGGCTGCTTTAAAGTGAGACCAGGGATCTTAAAGGATGTGCCTGAGGACAGGCCATGCACCTCCTCATGTTTCCACAAACAATTCACCGGACTGCATGACCGAGCTTATATGGATCCTGTCTCCAGCCTGGCTCAGGGAACAGTGGCCTCCAAATAATTCCTTATGAAAGTACAAACCAAGAGTTTACCATCACTGTGGATTCTGCAATCTTTATATATTGATTTTCTTAAGATAGGGGATAGTCTGACAGTGGCCAGAGGGGAGAGAAGAGGGAATTTCAGGGGGGAATGGGTAGGGATTACAGGAACAAATTTGGAGGACACATGGACAAAAACTAGGGGTGGGGGGTAATGGGGGGAAGGGGGGAGGGTTGGGTGGGTGGGCTGGAATGGGAGTAGGGGGGAGAAAACTGTACTTGAACAATGATTAAAATAAAAAAAAAAGATATAGCACTGGTGGGGGGAGGTCTTCTTTTTGTTTGTGGGGGGTGGGTGTGTTGTTGTTGTTGCTCTTGAATGAGTTTCAGAAAGGATCAAGCAACTCGGGGCATTTGATCTCAGGTCTGCGGAACCACCCGTGTGGGCTGCAGGAGGGCATCGGCTCTTGCCCACACCTGCCCCTGCAGCTGGCTTCAGCACATCCCCACGTGCACGTCTAAGAACCGGCTGTATTCAAAGGCATCCTTAAGCAACACATATTTTACTGAAGATTTAAGAACATATGTGGGGGGAGGAGATTCGTGTTAAACTCCATAGACCAAGCAGTCAATGAACATCTCATTCGAAGTACCTTTTCTGCATTCATACCAATTCAAAGTCTTCTCCCATGGATGCTTTCGCTCATTTTCCAGGCTAAATCCACTCTGCCTCACCGTCTTCCAACAGCCCAATCCCAGAGAGCTCACCCTCCCGGTGCACGCACAGCCCTCTGGGAGTGGTAGTCTTATCTTTGCCCTGACACTTCCTTCTCGGCAGTGCTGTGGGCGTGACCCGCCTTCTGTGTCCCACGGAAACTGTGGGTGATCAATCTGTTTCCAAAGCATTCCCTGTATAAGCAGAAAGGTGGGAAACAGTGTTTGCATGCTTGCTCTGATGAACAAAAATTTCGTTTAGAATCAGGACTCCCTTCATTTCCCAAGTGCGACGTACTCCCCACATCTCTGAACATCTGTGGAACGTTTTGGGGACTGTTAAAAATTGTGGTGACATGAAAATACAACATGTTGTCATCCTTCCATCCCCGCCCCAAAGCAGAAAAGCGGTCAGGACAGGAGCGTGTGCTATTTGATCGCGGTGAACAGTGTGCCGTGTTCATACTGGAGAGATGAAAGAATCCCCTTTTCATAGGACTTGTATCCAGGAAATATCACCTTCACAATTAGTGCCATTTCCTGGTGATGACTCCCAAGCAAGACAATGACCGAGCTAAATGTCTGTGCTTTGGATAGATGAGAATGGCCTGTGGCAAGACTGCTTCTCGTCTAATGCCCTGCTGAGTGATCTACACACGGCGTGAAACAGGCTACCCTCTGGGCAGAAGTGTCGACGCTTGGGTTTCTGTTCCTTATGCCGCTTTGAAGACTGAGACTGGTAATATTGCCTTCTTTCCTTCTGTGTACTAAATCATTACAGCATCAACACTTCCTTGGATTTATTATATCAAATGCATGTTGGGCCTTGCCTCGTCATTTCAGGCGTCTAGACATCCAGTCCTCCATTAACACGATTGTGGACTAGCTCCTCTTTGCAAGGCCCCTGGGATTCTAGGGGTTATTAAGATAAATAAAGTAATTCCTCATCTTCATTAAATTCACATTTAATCAAGGGAGATACAGAAAACAGAGCAACGGTAAACAATAAAGACAAAGTGGTCGACAGAGAGGTTGTTCCTTGCCTGGGGGAAGTCAAGGAACTGGAATGACCTTTTAACAATCGAATCTGATGGTGTCTCTCCTCTCCTTAAATCCCTCGAATGCTTCCCCACCACATTCAGAGTAAAAAACAAACTGTGAGCCTGTCGAACCAGTTTCCAGCCTTTCAGCCAGTTTCACACTCTGCTGTCTTCCTTACTAACTAAGCTGCAGTCACATGGGACTTCGACTCCAGGGGGAAGTACTGTGCAGATTTTTTTAAATTAAATTGCTTCACAGTTGCATGTCATGTTTACCGTACCAAAGGAGTCCCTCCTATAACAATTCAGAAACAGTGGAGCCGCAGTAGTGTAGTAAAGAATTAATGTTGCTAACAATAGGGGGTCAGGGACAAAGGAAGGGTTTATACCTTGTCTTTCCATCTCATCCATAGGGTTTATACTTGGGTGTGAAAATGGTGTCTTCCCACAGTAGCCCAGAACTCAAAATTAGGAAAGAATGCTGAAAAAGCCTTTTCTGATTATGTGTTTTTAGGAACTTTTATGATTTCATAAATGGAAACACACTTTTAAGTGTAAAGTAATAATAATAACAGATACTTTAACATTTATTGGACATTTTGAGATATATATATATATGTGTGTGTATATGCCAAGCACTAATGCTAATTTCTTTACACATATTTTTTAAGTTAATGCTCCCAAAACCCATGAAGTAGTGCTATTACTATAATGATCTTCTAGATGAGAAAGTAAACTTACAGGGATAAATGTCTTGCAAAGAAAATAATTTGCTAACTAGAGTGAGCTTTTAACAGCATAGCGTATATCACTTAATGTCAGTGTAATGCATTGTTGTTAAACCACGGCAAAGCTTTCCTGTTGTCACTCCAAGCTGTGGCTGCACCCGCGATGCCGTCGGAAGACCCAGGGACACAGGACCACCGCAAACGATCGTGTGTCCGTTGTAGGCTCAGGCCCAGAGAGGAGTGCGGCCGTGAGCACACGGGCAAATGATTTCAACAGGTGAAAATTGTACCTTTGATTTTTTTACACATGTAATGAACCATGAACATATATATTTTAGCAATTTCTAGAAAGGCATTAGAAATAAATACTGTTGTTTTAAATAATAATATGACACAAATTCAATAATCTGCAATGTTTTCGAATCTCAACCTTTCCTCGGGGGCTCCTTTGGTTGGGACCGTCATCGCTCAGAGTGACGCATATATTGGCAGTGAGAAGGGACACCCAGGGTCCAAATCCTCGGGGACATTTCTTCTCCTGGCCACAGGGCAGACTATCCCCCTGGGGTGCTTGAGAACCTGCGTACGGAGCATGACAGGTGGGACTCGTGAACTGACATTTCAGCCAGCATTAAGTGATTCAATATACTGATCATGGAGAGCATTTTGAAAAACTGTGTTTCAGGACATACTCAAAAGTACTTCTTTGCTAAGGGACGACAAAAAACAAAAACAAAAAACAATAAACAAGCCACAACTTAGTTGATTAAAGGAATAGAAAAACAAGGATCGAAAACGTGCCTCTCTGACAGTGTAGGGTCGCCAGACTTAACAACTGAAAATACAGAACATCCAGTTAGATTTACATTTCAGATAAACAACACATATTTTTTTCGAATATAGCCTGTTAAATACTTGGGAGGTGCTTATAGTAAAAAAAAATGATGACTGCTCAACTGAAATGTGAAGTTAACGAGGCCCCTGTCCTTTCTCCGGCAAGCTTCATACAGAGAAGCCAGCCAAGTTCCCACACAGCGAGTGTGAGGATTGCACTTCCGTTTGCACACAGGCCTGACCGGACCTTGTGAAGGGGAATGAGAGCATCTTTTTATTACAAAAAAAAATTTAAATCCAACAATAAAACGAAACAAAAAGCAAACACAGAACGCTAACACGATAAATGATTCTGTGCCATTCCCGGCAGACACGGTGCAAGTTGAGGGTACCCGGGCCTGGCAAAAGGCGTTGGAATGGGACGCACCAGCCTGCCCCCCGTCACCTAGGAGATCATCTGGTCTGGTCCCTGAGCCACGCTGGGCTGCTTCTCCCACCCAGGAAGATACCAGAGTCAGCTCTCCAAGGAGAAGACCTGAGCACTGTTTAAATGGTGAATTTGAAAGGGGTTTAGTTTCTGATGAAAATAAAATCCCACTTGTCTTGCTATCCAGCGCCCAGCCAGTTCAGCGGCCCGCTGAACACTCATACCCTCGTGACCGTGACCGAGGGAGGAAAGTGTAGAAAAGCTGGCGCTGGCTGGCACGTGTTCTCGGGCTTTGGCACAGCGTTGCGGCTGAGCTGCCCTTCCTGTCTTTAGAAGGGCGATTATCATTTGTTCTGTCCTGTGGGTTAGGGAGAGCAGGGAGGGTGTCGGCTGACTATGAGACTCCAGCGCACTGGGAAACTGTGTTAGAGTAGAAAATCCTAGCCCTGGCTGGCATAGCTCAGTGGGTAGAGTGCGGGCTGTGAACCAAAGTGTCGCAGGTTCGATTCCCAGCCAGGGTACAAGCCTGGGTTGCAGGCCATAACCCCCAGCAACCGCACATTGATGTCTCTCTCTCTCTCTCTCTATCTCCCTCCCTTCCTTCCCTCTCTAAAAATAAATAAATAAATAAATACAAAAATTATTTTTTAAAAAAAGAATAGAAAATCCTACAAACTAAAGACCATCCTGGGAGGTGGGGCCAGGAGCGTAAAGCCCTCCGCCCTTCAAGGCGCCCGAAGGACGCCCCTGCCTGACAGTCACGCAGACCTTCAGCAGTGAGGAACCGGCTACCCGCACTCTCGGGCTTCCCAGGGGCTGCCGGAGACCTCATCTTCTAATCCAACCTCCGGATCCTCTCCTTGCAGGGTGCCTGCGAGCAGGGAGGGAGGCTGAGGTGCTATGTGAGGTCCCAGCCTTGGTGCCTCGCCTTTCACATGACGGCGACTCATGGGTCTCCCCTGGCCTGGTCCCCAGCTACCACAGCCCTCGGCTGCTGTTGGAAGTATCTGGAAGACCCTAGCCAGCTTCAGGTAGCTTGTCACCACTTTCGCTCTGTGTCTCACGGCATCTTTGTAGGCGTCTGCTAGCTGCCATAACCACCCCAGGCTGCGTGGCTTGACAAATAGGAGTTTACCATATCTATCCCAGCGCTGGGGGCTGCAAGCCTGACCCGCACGTGCCAGCAGGCCCACACTTCCCCGAAGGCACAGAGCTGAGCTGGGTCCGGACGCCTGGCTTCTGCGTGCCGTCTTTGGCGTTCCTTGACTTCTGCTGCATCGCTCTGCTGTGTGCCTTCACCATCACAGGATGTCCTCCTTGTGCCAGCATCTGCTCCAGATTTCTCCTCCTCAGGGGATGCTGGTCATGTCAGATTAGGGGCCGACCCTACCCCACTAGGACCTCATTCTAACTAATTATACCTGCAAGGACTCTGTCTCCAAATCAGGCCACATTCTGAGGTCCTGGGGTTTAGGACGTTGATACAAGAATTTGGGGTGCGGTGGGGTATGATCTGATCCATAGCGGTGGGGTTCCTGAGAAATGCAAATATGAGTGCAACCTGAAAACCTAAACCTAGAGTATCAGCACCGCTGGGGAAAGGAAGGCGAGCCTGCTCTGCTCTCCTGACACGTGCACAGGGAAAGAGATTTCCACCACCATCCCTACCTACACCGTTGAGTGTTGAGGGAAATCTCATCCAGTGTGAAAGGTGGATAGATCATAAAAAGCAATGAAGACTTTCATATGGAAAAGTAAAATTTCGAGTACGAGATAATGTAGGACGGTGAGGATGCATACATAAGGGGCGAGTGAAGATCGCGTCCCGCTCCTGAATGGCAACTTCCCAAGTCCCCCTCACTGTGGGCGCTCACTGGGTGTCGGGCACCGTCTGAGCACTTTGGGCCCTTTATCCACACAGCTCTGCGGGCAGTATCGCTATGCCCATTTCAGAAAGAAAATGATGCCATTAAGACACTTCAAAAACTAAAGTCACCCAGCCAGAGTGGGACAACCGTAATAGCATAATCAGTTTGAAAAAAAAAAAAAAAAAAGGCACGCAGCCAGAAGGCATCGGAGCTGGCAGCCACATCTAGGTGTCTGAGCATGAAATCCAGGTGCCACCCTGCATGGGGTTTAGAGTGGGCAGGTAGGAGTAGCTGACAGGGAGAGAGACGGGGGACAGGTGTGAAAGACATTATTAAAAAAGGGGATCCGGAGGTTTGGGAACTGGCTAGATTTGAGAGGGAAGAAGGAGTTAGCTTTGGCAGGGTTGGCTCTGAGGTTCTGAACTTGTGTGACCGGAGAACGCTGATAACTTTGACAGCAGTGAGGAAGTCCAGAGAGGGAGCAACTGGGGGCAGGCGGGAGGAAGGGTAGGGGTGAGCTCGGTTTCAGACAGGCCCGGCTTGGACCGCATCGTCCCGGGAGGCAGGGCCGGGGAGGCAGACCGCAGCGCCAGCAACCCAGGACTCCACGGGCACCCATGCAGAGGAAAAGTCAAGTGTTGCAACAGACGCGGGAGGAGCTGGACGGAGCGAGAAACATCAGGTTTAAATTTTCCCTGTTTGAATGTTTTAAGCTTTTTCTCACAAGAAGCCACTTCGGTCGTGTTTACTGCTGATGGGTGAGAGGGCGGGGTGTGAACTGTTGGTTCGCCGCTCTCCAGTTCAAGTTTAATCTTTCGAGACTAGTTATCTCCCCACCTTTTTTTTATCTCTCAAGGCAAAACAACTTAAATGACCAAGTATCCAAGAAAAATAAACCTCTATTCCTTATGCATTTCCACTAATGTCTGCCTTATTCACTAAGAATCAGGGAAGCTTAGCAATTTTTTGGTCTTATTTGTGGTTTATTGTGTGACCTGAGGTGCTTAATATCATTCCTGTTCGTCGGTGTACCCGTCGTCAAAGAAATCTTTGACCGTAAAGGGATTCTGTGGGTTTGGGAACACAGGCCAATCCAGGTCTTCAGCGTGAAAGTTTCATGCAATGAATATACCCACCCACATGGGTACATTTTAAATGACTTCAAATTCGTACGTGGAGAAGATAGTATCAGATGATTCCTCACAGCGTAACTTCTATGCTTTACTACATAATGAATCAGGAACTTAAAAATGCTGAGAACCTAGTGATCCCCCCGCACTTACAGCCTCTCCTCTCCTCTCTCCTGCGCTCACAAACACGGTCAGCTGCTACGCGTCCACAGGGTGAAGACTTTCTGCGTGACCTGTCCTTGGTATCCATGCCTCCTCCCCTCTAGGAGCGTGATGGTTAAGACCTGATTCGTCTCATTTGTTCTCCTTCTTCTTTTTGCTTTGGTGGGGACAGTGCGATAATGTGAAATAACCATGCTGAACAAGGTTGTTGCCGACTCTTTGTCGATGGCCACTCCCTAATAGCCCTGACTAGGTAATGGTGGTTCCAGCCTTCGAGCCAAGTGTCTACACACATGAGGGACAGAAGTCCATCCGTCCCAGCTGTCGCATCAAGCAGGGGTCTTAAAGGTGGTCTCCAGACCAGCAGCCTCTCTGTGTGCAACGCTTGGCAAACTTGGTCGAAATGCAAATTCTGGAGACTCCCCCTAGAGCCACTACCTTGGCAACTAAAAGAAAAGGAGGAGTTAAGCCCCACACTTCCGTGTGAAGGCGCCCCGTGGGCAGTCCTGAGGCGCGCTGCAGTGTGAGAACCGCTGCGGTGGAGTAATTGCATCTTCTCAGCATAAAATGAAGTTCCGTTCTGGACAGAACAAAATTAATATTCCCCAAATTTCATCAGAAGGGCCTGGGCTTCCTCACAAGGATGTTTAGTGTTTGTTTTGCTATTTTGTTTTGTTTTGTTCTTTAGAATAAATGATGCTTTTGCCTCTGCAATAAGTTAAATAACTTTGGGCAGATCTCCTGACCTCTCTGGGTCTCATTTTCCTCATCTATAAAATTAGAACTTCAACCTATGTGAGCTCCGTGCTCTGTTCCCCATTTGAATATTTGGCATTCTCACTTTGCGACATCAGACTCTCTCATGGCCAACAGCACTTGTTTCCAGGAGGGCAGACCACAATCAGCACCTTAAGGTGACGTGAACAGGTGCACGTGGCCGTCAAACCCACTTCCTTGCCTCCTCAGGTAGCAGTCTATCGAGCCTATTTTGTACACAAATAAAAACTAAATCGAGTCATAGCAGAAGTGAGTACACTTTCTCTGCCAAAGGCCAAATAATAAATATTTCAGGTTTCGGTGACCATTGGTCTGGTTGCAACTTCTCCATCCTCCCAGGCATGCAAAAACAACCCTAAACCATAGATGAAGGAGCCTGCTTCAAGTTCCAGACACACCTCACTGATAAAAACAATGGCAGGATGGGTTTAGCCCACGGGCCTCAGTTTGCCAGCCTGTGCTTTACCAAGCTTCTCTCTTTCAAAATTAAACGATTTAATCATTTCCTAGTTGACCGCTGAGTCGTTAATCAGGTATTTAATTGCCAATGCACCAGCAATCCATTAGGTGATTGCAGCCCTCAGAAGCAACCAAAAAAAAAAAATACCTAATGTCCCGGTTGAGCTTTGCTGGTGGTTCAGTAAAGAATCCACTGGAGCGGAGTGAGCGTTGGCCAGACCCGGGCTTGGGCCCATGTCTCCACCGTAGACTCCAGGCAAGCAAATGTTCTACTGTCACAGACTTCGAAACAGTCGAGGTTCAGCATTCCTACTGCATCAGAGAGCACACCCAAAGAGACAGTGATCAGCTCTACAGCTGGGGGTCTTGCAGTGACCCTTTAACTGCTGTACAATTGTCATCCAAAGCCTGCCTAGGTATTGATGGTCTGTCTTATCAAAAGTTATTGATAGGATGGTTTTTGTCTAAAAGCTTGCCTGAAAAATAGTAAAGATGCCATTGCATTGCTGTCGCAACACGTCATGACAGGCGAGTCAATTCTGCACACACTGTTGGGGCCCAGCGCTGACTAGTAGGGTAGAGAGCCCGGGCAGAGCAGAGGAAAGATGCAAGACAGTGCTTTGAATCTTAGTTGCATGAACGCATCCCAGGAACACAAGCCATTGGGCTCATTTCATAAATGGAAAAAAAAAAGAAAAGGAAAAACACTAGATAGCTTTCCAAGTACAATAAGAAAACATGTTGGGTAATTTTTGAAATTTCCCACCCTTCGCTCTGGTCCCAAGTGGAAGCATATGCCAGAGCAATAGCCTGAACTTACTCTGAACTCTGAGTGAGATCCACGCTAGCTTCCCTTATACTGTTATCCTTCCAGCATTTTCTGTATTGTCCTTCAGTGCCCGTTGATAATTAGCCTAATTAGCCCTTGCCTGAGTGTCCTCCGGAATGCAGTGCCTCATGGAGAGCCATGTCTTGGGCTGTGGATGTCTCCACCACCTTGATAAACATCTTGTCACTGTGCTGAGTGGAACATGGGCGCCACAGGGACAATGGCCTATTGTTCTGTTTTAGGATGACTTATAGCAAGGCCCTGTGTGGAAAAAGTATTAGTGAAACGAAGAATGAAGACGAAATTGAAAGGACGTGGGCTTAGGTCCATGCATCCTCGCGAGCCAATGAGCACCTGTTGTCCGCCTTCCCCGCTTTTCCCGAGGAGAATGGAGTGGAGTCCGTGACTCCATAGCCTTGAGGACATCTCATCAGGTGACTGTGCCGGACTCTTCAGTTCTGAGAGTCACACCCCAGGGCCAGGCACTCACCAGTGGCTAGGCTCCTGTTTCCATCCTAAGAGCTGCTCCGGCAGACCGCGCCGTATTCTGTTCGGACTCGCCGGGCAAGGGGGTGCTGGCTGCACACTCCATGCACACACCGGCTGCCCCGTGCATGGCTCTCAGCTGTGCATGGGACCGGCTGGCAGCTCAGGGAACTCAGCCTCCCAGGAACAGCTCTCAGTCAGGGGTGGTTGAAGACGAAGGCTGAGTATTCTGGCTTCTTCATTTGTTGGGGGTGGGAAATCTTGGTGTGTCCCACACAGAGTTCCCCAGAGAGGCTGGGCTCCAGGGCTCACAGTAGCAGCTGCTCGGTAACGCACCTCCTTCCCCTCTTTGTCTCCCTCGCTGCTCCTCTGCGGATGCCCTCTGAGATCACTTCCTAAAGAAACGACTTGCTCCCAACTCTTTGTCACAGCGTCTGCTCCTGGGAGAACCCCCATTGGCCCTTGGGAAATCTTTAGATACTGCTACAAGCATTCAGTCCATTGGACGTTCTCCTCTTCTTGATGTTTGACTAGGAAGTAAACTGAGAAGATGGGGATGGGTGGCCCCAAATAGATTCACTCCAGGCTCTCCAATCTCCACTCCTGGAGACGTGGCAAGTTGAGACAGAGGCTTTACTGCCCGGGAATGGTAACACTTATCTGAAAAGAGACGCTGATTTCTAATTTATACAGCCTGGCTGGGTTTGACAAAGCAAAACATTAGGGCCAGGCTGTTAGTCAGAGGTAGTCTGGATCTCCTGCCCTCCACGTATTAAATTCTGTTTTCTGAAGATGACGAGATACAGCTCCCCATGTTAAAATGACTGAGATCCACTCATGGTTATCAAAACCAGGGTTAGGATACTATTCTGAACATATTGAGTTCAAAATATGTGTCAGGGCTGCGTTTGACCCTTCTAATGACCTGGAACTTCAGTGAGGTGATAAGCACCGTTTTACAGATGAGAAAACCGAGGCCAGAGGGGTTGAGTAACTTGCCTACAATCACCACCAGTGGAGCCAGGCTCCTAAACCAGAGTCTCTTCCACTGGGGGCCGCTTCCCTCGCCCACCAGGCTGCTCTGTCCACCCCCCCAGGGCCTCTCCATCAGTGGCTGGCCCACCTGGCAGCGTGACGATGATGGCAGTTTGGTGAGAGCCGTCCTGTAAATGGCAGGGCCGTGACAGAGGGAGACCAACTTGAGACCGGAGCAAAAACACACAGGTGTCACAGCCAGCTCGTTGTGTGAGAGACAAACTTTCCCACTCCTTTAAGTCGGGGGTGTCCAACCTGTGGCCCAGGATGGCTCTGCATGCAGCCCAACACAAAATCATAAATTTACTTAAAACATTATAAGACTTTTTAGCCCTGGCTGGCATACCTCAGTGCATTGAGTGTGGGCTGCGAACCAAAGCATCACAGGTTTGATTCCCAGTCAGGGCACATGCCTGGGTTGCAGGCCACGGCCCCTAGCAACCGCACATTGATGTTTCTCTCTCTCTCTCTCTTTCTCCCTCCCTTCCCTCTCTAAAAATAAATAAATAAAATCTTTAAAAAAAAACATTATAAGACTTTTTGTGACTACATGTCACAGTGCATTGAATGGGTGGCCCAAGAGAACTCTTTTCCTCCCAGTGTGGCCCAGAGACGCCAAAAGGTTGAACACTCCTGCCTTAAGTCTTACCTCTTCTGTGTCAAATGAAGATGTTGGGTTAAATACTTCTAAGGTCCCTACGAAACTGTCCTGCTTATTTTCATAAAAAGTTGGAAAGAAACTTTTTTTTCAAATTCCTACAGTTTTATTAATGTAGCATGATTGTCAGTAACTACAGATTTAGAAACCCATCTGAAATGTCACACTGAGTTAAAGAGACCATTTGTTGGATTGAAAATGCAAGGATGCCCATAGATGAATAAGAAAACTTTAGGCATAAAAGGCAATTTAAATAGGCATTTTGATGGAGAGGGAAATTACCCTGAGTGTTCCTACCCAAAGATAATTCTGCACTTTAATCCTCTCTGTCAAACTGTTCTACATTAATCACCCTGTCCCGCCTGCTTCAATTTTAATCTTATTGGAGAGGAAATGGTTGCAGATCTAGCCAGGGGACTGAAATATTGATGCAAAATTCCAAAGTCTCATCACCAGACATTTATATGGTGGTTTCTATCTCTTTTAACATGTGTCAAAGATTTAAAAAAAAACAACAGCAACAACAAGAAAACTACAGGTGCTAGCACCATGCCATCCCTCGCCCTTCAAAAGAAGGAAAACACTGTTTGTAAAATAGTAGATCTATTGTTCAAATCACGTAACCTTTACATGGAAACTTCTGTTCTTTCATAACGCAGATGTTGGAGGTTGGAATCTGGAAGCTCAAAGGATTCATTCACAGTATAAACAGAACTATGAGGTAGTAGCTTAGGGTGAGTAATTGTGTGGATAAACTCTTTTCACTAAGTGGGACGGGGGAAACTCACATTTGAATTATTGCACAGCATCGTTTTATAGTGCTTTGTTTTATAGTCCCCACCTTGGCCGTCACTGAATGTGGGAGAATCACTAGCTGCAGAACATCAGTATTCCCCGGGCCTCTGGTCATTGCACCTCTGAGGGCATCTTATCCGAATGAAATGTCTTGGGGGACCAAACATTTCAATCTTTTAGAAACAGGTTCCAGTAAGATGAGCAACTTTAAAACTTCAGTTATGAAACAAAGCTCTACAAAGACCAACACTAGTAAATGAACAGTTGATAAAATAATACTGCCATTCTGCCGAAGAAATCGTCTTTCTAGAACCTGCTACAGCCACATTCTGGGCTGATCTTTTGAACCCCCTAACAGCTCCTTGCACCCCCTTGTCTGGGTTCTCACCAGAGATGGCCTCGGTACCTGGCGCGGGCCAGCCCAGCTTCAGGCACGAACCAACCCCCGGGGGCGTGGCCCCGCAGAAAGACGACCCGGCGCAGCTCACTGGTGGATGGATTCCTCCACCCCTTCCCATTTCAGGGTGTTCTCTCCGCAGTCAACCCACCTGTGAAACACCCTGGGGAGTCAACAAAGCACCTGCTGGCAGTTTTCTTCCAGGCCTGATGGGCGTAGGTTGCAGTAAACAATGCACCACGGACGCCTTTAATGAAGAGACAAGGGTGTTTTTCTCTAGGCTGGTTTTAAGCATGAGACTATGGTAATAGTTACCATAAAAAATGTTAGTCATTTTTAGGTTAGGCAATAGTACAGAAACTGGGGAAATCAGGCCAGAGTGAGAGGGTTTGGAGGGAAAGTTGGAGGCCCGAAGGGGTGGGGGCGGGAGTCAGGCCTGAAGAGGAGAGGAATTGGGGGGTTTTAGCAGACACCCCCTTTTCCCATGGACCTGAGAAAGGAGCCACTGCAGATGCCTGCATAAGGTCAAGTACAGTCAAAGCACCAAGGTGGGCAGGAAGGTAGTTTTTCTAGGCTCCCACGCGACTCTTTGTCATGAAGGTGACCATTTTAACGTGAATCACGTAATTGAGTTTTTCAAGGTTCTTGGAGGATGTAAAAGTGGGCGAAATTAGTGGAGCTGAGTTATTTCAGTTTGTATTAATGACCCTTAGTGCATATAGAATATACACATTCCCTGAAAAGATGACCTTCAAAATAAAGTTGTATATCATGAATCTAATTTTATCAAGGAAAACTTATAGGTGCATTTGCATTAAAAAGAAAACAGTCTCTCCAAAGTGTATTAAAATTTGGGACAAGGCAATTTATCAGCTCACTTCAAAGGAGCACAGCACACGTTCCTTGTACTTCTAGGGTTTGTTCAAAGACCCGCCACTGAGAAATGGACACCCCAGCACAGCCGACCTGGGGGGGACACAGGACACAAAGACCAGGGTCTGTATCAGACAAAGACACACGGGGTTCCCCCGGCCAGGCTAGGTGTGAACAACGTCTCATGGCTTGGTCAGGAAACGGACATCCAAGTACAGGACAGAAAGAGAGGCACTGAGAGAGACTGAACATGTCAATACATCTGTTGAGGTCTGTGAAATGTATAGTGTGGTATCATTTTGTGGTCTTCAAGTCCTCCCTCTGGGGAACCTCTCCCTAGGGATAATACAGAGCAGCACCTGGGGATGCCTCACAACGACGCGTCCCCAGAGGGAGAAAGCCAGGTGAGCAGTCTCTATCCCAGAGCTCCGGCCGACAAGGCTGCTTTGGGTCAGGTCGGGTGGGCTGCCCGTCACGCTAGTACCTTGACAAGGGCCGCCCCGCCGACCGGAGCAGCGCTTTTCAACCTTTTCCGTCTCGTGGCACTCACAAACAAGTGGCTAAAGTTCTGCGACACTCCAAACATTTTTGCCAATCTGACCCCCCCAAAAAGGCATAATTTTGATTTATTCACACCAAATGGCTATGGTTCTGTTGGCTAATGTCATTTTTTTTAAATTTGACAATCTAAGAGAAAAGAGGTCAGTGCCCCTGACTAAATAGTCAGGTATTGGTTTTATTTTTTTTATTTTTTATTTTTTCCTTTTCCTTGAACTGATTGGGGTGACCCTGGTGAACCAAATTATACAGGTTTGGGGTGTACGATTCCACAACGCATCATCTGCACACTGTATTCTGTGTTTACCACCCCAAGTCAAGTGGTGCTGCATGTGTTAAAGATTCTTGCAGCACACCAGTATGCATGACACACTGGTTGAAAATTGCTGTACTAGAGTATGAGTCACTTTAAATGTTTTTGCCGTAAATCAGTCTCTGACAAGGGGTTTGAATGGCACAGTATTCGCTCTTGGCGCTTGGGGGAGGCTCCTAGTGATATTCTGTCTCTTCTCCCTTTCCGCTCGTCCGCCCACCTTCTCCCCGCCTCTGTCATTGTTCGCTCTTGGGTGCTTGCCAAAGCATGCACGTCTATCCAGACCCGGAGGGAGCCAAAGTAAATAAAATTCCAGGTGTGACCTTACCTGCATATATTTACCACCCAGAGTCTCAGGGTCAGAGCATATGAAGCTAATGCTTTTTCCAAACCTCCCACAACGAAAACTTGTTTTGTGTTCTTTTAGCATCAGATCACAGAGTTCATGCTGTGCGCACACTCACGGACTTCTTTGGAAACACTACTCACTGGGCGTGTTTACCATCGGAATATTTGTGGTATAATTTTTTTTCAGATGCGTTAGTTAATAGTTTGTTTTCCAGCAGCCCACTGGCGAGCCGTTAAATGAAAGGAGCTTGCTCACTGCAGCTTGATCAACCCCAGGCCATCAGACACACCCATTGTCTTTTTTGATTTCCTGTTGTTTGGACTAATTCTCCTTTCCTTATCCTTGGACAGGCTACCAGGGAGGTGAATTCATTGCTTAGATTTGGCGGTTTTTTAAAAAATCTAATAAAAATCTAAAGACTGAGTAAAGACCCAACCCAGGACCAAACGATGGCAGAGGACGCTTAGTGTTGCCGTCCCACCTGCTTTAGTGTCCTTTCTCCCCGTTCAGGCCCTTCCCACCTGTGACCTCCTGGTCCCCACAGCGTGGAGGAGAATGACTGGGTCAACTCGAATTCCCTGTAAGGGTACTACTGGTGCTTACTGGGGGTCGTTTTGCCCCCTCAGGACTTTGGCGGCTACCGCTGGGGTGGGAGGTGTGTGCTATTGGCCTCTAGTGGGTAGGGACCAGGGAAGGTAATTTTATGACTATATAACTGTAACTATCGCTTAACTTGAAGGAGCTGAAATTACATTTGGCCCTTAGAAGGCAACCGCAAGGCTGATGGGGCCCCTGGTGGAAATGAGTTCGACACCCCTGCTCTAGAATCTCATGACAGAGGGAACAGCCCCCACCACAGTTATGCTACTCAACGGTACTAGTGTGTTGTCTGTTCCTCTTCACAGAGCTTCCCCATCTTCTTAAAGGGACTAGGAGAGAAACATACTTAACCCTATAATCCTGTCACCTGTGGTTTAATTTGTAAATGGGACACAAGACCCATCAGCTTTTAGAGATTCAAGCAAATCCAGAGATTTCTATCACATACTCTCCTACCCATCTACCCCTCACACACACACGTGCACACACACACACGCACACACGCCAGTGCTCCAACCCTAGGCAGCACAGGAACAGGGAGTGGAGCACAACACGGGCACTCAGAACCCTCCTGTTCTCCCTGGGCGCGCCTCCTCCCGACGCAGAAGGGAGCCGCCACCTCCCCTTGCCACGGCTGGCCATTTTCTCCGAAACCGAGGGCTTCTTCCAGACCTTGTGGTCTGCGTTGTAGAGCTGTGTTCCCCATCTCTGTGTCAGTCTATAGACTGTCATATATTTTAAAGGATCTGGGGATCCCTGAAGGTCCCTGAGAACCTTTCAGGGGATCCACGAGGTCAAAGTGAAGTTAATGATGACACAGCAGTAGGCAGAAAGCGGCTTCCCATGGAAGTCCAAGTTCTAACATCAGGCACCTGTGAATGTGTTGCCATCCATGGCAAAGGGCATTAAGACGGTAATGGTCAAAGCTGTCCATCACCTGACCTTAAACTGTCCTGGGCCATCTGAGTGGGTGTGACATAATCCCGAGGGAATGCGAAGCGGGAGGCGGGGAGATGGTGGTGTGAGAGGACTCCGAAGGTGAGGGCAGGGGACGCAGGCATGTCCGTGGCCTCTCACAGCTCCAAAGACAGACGTATTCTACCCAAGCACCTCCAGAAGCCTCCAGAACATGACCCTGCCTTGTTGACATTAGCTCAGTGCGACCCTTTCGGACTCCTGACCTCCAGAATGACAAGATACTACACTTGTGTTATTTTAAGCTCCTAAATTTGTAGTTGTTTTTTACAGGAGCAACAGAAAGCGAATACAAATACGAAGGCATTATTTGGCTTTTCCAGTCTCATTTCCATCTCTCATGAGGACGTTAGAGAATTTCCCAGGGGCTATCTGAACACAGTAATGCAACAGATTAAATGCAGAAAGCAGATGTGAGAATCTAGCTGTCTTCTAGTAAGCTGGCGTTAACAAGTTTTGTAAATATGTAAAACGGTGCCACTCCTTTTACACACTTTTAGAAAACACAGTTATTCCTCATAAACTATGATTTATCTTAACGTGTAATAAGGACAGGCTTACATTTCTAACATAGTGAAATGATAGCCATAACCCACAGAAATGAAAGCTCTTTGGCGTTTACCATTATTTTTAGGAGCACAAAGGGGATGCTGAAACCAAAACACTGAGAGCCACCCTCAACCAGGAACTCCGAGCTCAGCATCTGGTCGCGCCCGTCCATCCCCAGGGCTGAGTCATGTGTAAACGGGACGCAGCGTGGATGAAGTATGAGAGCTGAGTGGGAAGAACCATGACCTTGTGAATAAGACAGTCACGTTGGGAAGAGCAGGCCAGAACGGACACCACATGGATAGTTCTAGAAGGACACGGGTCTCAAAAGATGTTGGGTTTTGTCGGAGTCTAGCAGGACCCCGCAGGAATGGAGGAAGCAAAGAATGCACTTTTGTGCAAGCTTTCCATGTGTATTTGTTATCCTGCACTGCCTTCTCTGCTAGAAAATGAAAAAGAAATTCTAAAGTATAATGCATACACGCACAGACGTACATTAAATGCACTTGGGATGTATAATATCTGCCCGGATTCACCCGTGTTATTTGAAATAAATAGGTGAGAGGTGGGTGGAATGTAAATTAGAGGCCACCTGTCACTCTACAAAACGTCTTCAGACAACGTCCTCTTAGAAGCCAGGGGAGAATCTAAAACCTGAATTCACTCTAAAGCTTGCATCCAAGATAACGCGGCTCTCTCAGGGCGGTGAGAATCTCACCGCGGAACTGCAGGCCAACTGCTCTCATCATGTAGGTGAGCTCTAACCTAAAGCTCGCCTTCGTCCAGTATAATGACCTCCTTTATAAATGTAGCAAATTGAACTTGTAGTTTCGCAAAGAATCTCAAAAGCACAAATAATTCATGTGTGCAGCTCAACTTAGTAATGACTCTGAAGTTCAATGAGGGTAAGGCCCGTGTCGGTCTTTTTATGTGTTTCTTTTCCTGACCACTGTACACGCAGCATCTACAGCCCGCGAAGCATAGAGAAGACGATCTGTATCTGTGGAAGGAAGAATAAGTGAGTGCAAACTTCTCTAATCTGGCCCTCTACAGTTCTTAATTCAGACCAAAGGAATAAAAAAAAAATTAAACCAAAAAGGCGTTACATTGGATAATAGTTCTGAAAAGGAATTAATTCAATCTTTTGGTTTTTTATTTCTTTCCTTTTTATTTTAATGGGATGAGTCTACATGGTAAAAATGATATATTGTAAGACCTTACATAACCAGAAGACCAGAATATATGATTAATGAGACTTTTTCATTGTACTTTTAAAAAGAGAAGGCTTATAGTATTGTGAGTGGAACAGAGACCCAAGTCCCATTAAAAGTCACTTTTTCGCCCTGGCTGGTGTAGCTCAGTGGATTGAGCACGGGCTGCGAACCAAAGCATCACAGGTTCGATTCCCAGTCAGGGTACATGCCTGGGTTACAGGCCATGGCCCCCAGCAACCGCACATTGATGTTTCTCTCTCTCTCCCTTTCTCCCTCCCTTCCCTCTCTAAAAATAAAGAAAGAAAATCTTAAAAAAAAATTCAAAGAAATGTCTGAAAATATTTTTAAAAAGTCACTTTTCATAACAGGGCCACAAACATGGGAGCACAGTGTCTCCCTGAGACAGTGACCACCCCTCTGGGTGTGTACCCAGAAGTTGGCTGGCCGAATTGTGCAGTGGTCCTAATTTTAATCTTTCGAGGAAACTCCATAATGTTTTCCACTGCGGCTGCCCCCATTTCATTCCCAGCCACGTCCTCACCAGCACTTGCTGTCTTGTCCTTTTTCGTAACAGTCGTTCTAATGGGTGTGAGGTGGTATCTCAGGCTGGGTTAGATTTGCATTGTCCTGACAATGAATCATGCTGACCATCTTTTCGTGTACCTGGGTGTCTTCTTCGTATGTCCTCTTTGGAAGAATGTCTGTTCAGGGCTTTTGCCCTTATTACAATTGGATTGTTAGTGTTTTTGCTATTGAGTTGTATGAGTTCTTTTTTTTTTTTTAAGATTTTTATTTATTTATTTTTAGAGAGGGAAGGGAGGGAGGGAGGGGGGAGAGAGGGGGGGAGAGAGAGAGAGAGAGAGAGAGAAACATCAATGTGCGGTTGCTGGGGGTTATGGCCTGCAACCCAGGAATGTACCCTAGCTGAGAATCGAACCTGGGACACTTGTATGAGTTCTTTATATGCTTCAGATATCAATGCCTTATCAGAGAGATGGTTTGCAGTACATATTTGTGTCAAATTATTACATTGCATATCTCAAACTTACATGATGTTATATGTCAGTTATATCTCAATAAAGCTAGAGCAAATTAATTTAACAAATTAGAGGTTGCTTTGGCTACGAGACTTTGGACCCATTCATATGTCTTAAGTCCGTGAAATCTTTAGCTTTCTGCTTCAGTGTCTTTCTCCATAAATGCAGATCGTCATGATGCTGATACACCTGTCAGTCCAGGTCAGCTCAGGAGACCCATGGCCGTGACGAGGGGCCCGCTGTGAAGAACCTGAGCCCTGAAAGGGGGAAAGGGAGTGAGGAGTGCAAACGGCCAGTTGTGAGAATCATCACAGGGATGTAAAGTGCAGCAGGGGAAATGCAGTCAATGATACTGCAGTCACTACGTGTGGTGTCAGAGGGGTACCAGACTTATCGGGTGATCACTTTGTAAAGTATATAAATGCCTAATCACTATGTTGTGCACCTGAGACTAACATAATACTCTATGCAAACTATAACTGAAAAAAAATCTGAGCCTTTTTAAAAATATATATTTTATTGATTATGCTATTACGGTTGTCCCATCACCCCCACTTTATTCCCCTCTGCCCTGGACCCCGCCTCCCAGCTGCATTGTGCCCCCCCCCCCCCGCCACCTTAGTTCATGTCCATGGGTCGTACATATAAGTTCTTTGGCTTCAACATTTCCCATACTATTCTTCCCCTCCCTCTGTCTATTTTCTACCTACCATCTGTGCTTCTTATTCTCTGTACCTTTTCTCCCATTCTCCCCCGCCCCACTGATAACCCTCCATGTGATCTCCATTTCTGTGATTCTGTTCCTGTTCTAGTTGTTTGCTCAGTTTGTTTTTGGGTTTTTTTTAGGTTTGATTGTTGATAGCTGTGAGTTTGTTGTCATTTTACTGTTCATAGTTTTTGATCTTCTTTTCCTTAGATAAGTCCCTTTATCATTTGATATAATAAGGGCTTGGTGGTTTTGAGGCCAGAGGCTGCAACATTACCTGAATCAAGTTCATTGTTTTTTTAAAAAAAACCTAGTGATTCTGTTTCATGAGCTTTTAGGGGAGAAGAGCCAACTAAGGATGAGCACTGAGCCCTTCAGAGAGTCACTGCTGTCACCTTTATGAAAATCTACACGGTGGCCACCTTATTAAAATTCAGTTCCACTAGTCACTTCCCGAGATCATGTCTTTTCTCTGAGTCACTCAGGAGCTATGAAAATGAGCTCCAGAAGTGCAATCCCAACCGAGGTGGAAATGCAGCAGAAGACTAGAGGAGTGAACATGGGAGAGGGGGGAACCAGCAGGACAGAGCTGCCGGCGGTCCACCAGCGAGCGCACAGTAGGATGGCAGGAGCACGCAGCTCCACCAGGCTTCTTTTCTGGGACTGACCGGTACTCACACCAAGGGCTGAGGAGGGAGGGAGGGAGGGACACTATGCATTGGAGCTGGCAGCAGAGATCCCCCGTGGGCCTGCAGGCCGGCCTCTCCTCTGGAGTATCGTATTCCCAGTTTGTAGTTAGGCAAATGGCCATATTGCACAATGACTCTCGTTTTCAGCTTCTTTTCCACCTAGGGCTGGAAATGCAGTCAAATCATTTGAACAAAAAAATCAGTGATGTGAGGGGAAAAAGAACTCTAGGTAAATTGCAAATAGAAGGAAAGCCCCCTTACTATCAGGAATGGTATCTGCAAATGGGAATCCTACAATACACTTTATGCTTAGTGGTAAAAATTTTGACTATTGCACTCTGAGACCAGGAATGAGAAAATAATGCCTGACGTCATCAGTGCCAGTCGGTACTGCACTGGAAGGCCTAGCGAGCCCTGGAAGGCAAAGCTACAAAAAATTTAAAAGCTACACAGCTTGGAAAGAAGGGAACGCAACTGCCATTTTCACAGGTGGTGTGGTTACTTGTCCAGAAAATCCAAAGACTTCTCAGGTAAATTACTGAAGTGAATAATAGCATGGAGTGAGTCCCAGCATAAAAAATTAACATGCAAAACAAACCTCT
Source organism: Phyllostomus discolor (assembly GCF_004126475.2). Taxonomy (NCBI): domain Eukaryota; kingdom Metazoa; phylum Chordata; class Mammalia; order Chiroptera; family Phyllostomidae; genus Phyllostomus; species Phyllostomus discolor. The sequence continues at coordinate 6,849,479 of NC_040905.2, read as the reverse complement.
ATTTTCATGCAACAGAATCAACCAGAAAATGAAACCTTTAAAAAGATCACTTGTAAGTATATCAACAGATGTATAGTGCTTAGAATAAATCTAACAAAAGAAATGCAAGGGAAATGATAAAACCTTATTAAAAATATGAAAATGGAATTATACAGAGAAATATACCTGTTTAGTGAGAGAAAGACTCTATACAACAAGGTATAAATTCTCCCCAAATTGATTTATAAATTCAACACAATCTCAACCCAAATCCCAACTACTTGTATGTGGGTGTATATGTGGTTTCATAAATTTTTTCCAAAAAATGCATGAAAATGCAAGAGGCCAAAACTGTTATTCAAAATAAAAGCAAGGGTGGAAGATTTGTACTACCAGACAGCAAATTACTTACTATGATAATAACCAAGACGATGTTTATTGACAAGATACAGACAAAAAGATTAATGAAGTAGAACAGACAGATACCCAGAGACAGCCACATGCATATATGATTTATAGTGGGCAGGGCACTTCAGAGAAGTGGGAAAAGCCAGAATTTTTTTAAAATACACTTTTAAGAGTAGTTTTAGGCTTACAGAAAAACTGAACAGAAAGTACAGAAGAAAGAGTTCCTGTTCACCCCTCACCCCACCCCGGCTTTCCCTATTATTTATATACATCTTATAATTACAATATGTCAGAACTGATAAGCCATTGTTGATATACTATTATTCATTAAAGTACAGAGTTTCCATGGAGTTCAGTATTTGTATTGTACATTTTAAGGGTTTTGACAAATGCATAATGACATGTGTCCATCATTTCTGTATTATACAAACTAGTTTAATTACTCTAAAAATCCCTTGTGTTCTATCTCTACATCCTTTCCTCTCTCCTGCCTCTCACTGGTCTTTTTAATGAAAGATATTCTATCAAATAAATAGTCACAGGATAATTAGCTATCCATTGGTTTAAATTTTAAAAAATTCAATCCTTACCTCACACCAAATACAAAATCAATCTCAGATGGATTAAAAGCCAAAACTATGAAGTTTTTAGAAAAGAATGTAAGAGAACATCTTCATAATGTTATGGTGTAAAGAGATTTCATAAACAATATACTAAAGCACTATCCATAAAGAAAAACATGATAAATTTGACTATATTAAAATGAATTCTTCTATTCTCCAAATGGTATCACAAAAAGATAAATGATAAAGTGGACAAAGAAAGATGTTTGCAGGCATATGACCAACAAAGAACTACTAATATATGAAGGAGATATAAAGAACTATAAATCTATTCCCAAAAGATAGTAAAGCCATTTATTTTACGATTCAATTACAATTTATTATTCAATATTATTTTATATGCAAACCATAATTTTTAAATGGGCGAAAGACTAGAACAAATATTTCATGAAGGAAGATATCTAAATGGCCAACAAGTATCTTTAAAGGTAACATTATTAGAAGTTGAGAAAATAAAAATAAAACCACAATAAGATAACACATCACAGGTGCCAGAGTTTTGCTAAAGTTCAAAAGTCAGACAAGAGCAAGTGTTGGCAAAGGTGTACAGGAACTGAATGGGCATTTCCCAAAGAAGACATACCAATGTCCAACCGGTACACGAAAAGATGCTCAACGCCCTTATCATCAGGGAAATGCAAATCAAAGTCACAAGGAGCTATCACCCCACACCTGGTAGGATGGCCATTATTAAAAAGTCAAATGATAACGAGTCTTGGCAAGGAGGTGGAGAAAAGGGAATCCTTATATCCAGTTAGTGGGGATGTAAACTAGTATAGTGACTATGGACAACCATGTGAAGGTTCCAAAATATTAAAAATAGAACTGCCACATAAACCAGAAATCCTGCTTCTGAGTATACCAGGGCATCAAAGGAAGGGAAAGCGTCATCTAAGGAGCATCTGTGCTCCCCTGTCCACGTGGCCTCGTTCGCATTAGCCGAGACAGGGCAACAGCCTAACTGTACATCAAGGGACCAGAAAGAGTGATGTATATTATACACATATGGTGTATATGCTATATATAACTGTATAATATATGAGGTTATATAATGCTTTGTGTCTGTATATATGTGCAGTACATTTCCACTGTGAGGAAATGGGAACTAAATGTAATTTGAAACTCTGGATTAAAACGAGCACCAGGAAGAGCGTTATAATGGGACAATAGACAAAATATGAACAAAGTCTATAGGTTAGTTACAAATATTATATCAGTGTTATTGTCCTCTTTGGGTATTTGTACTGTGGTTCAATAAGAATGTCAACATTTGCGGAATACCTGGCAAAGAATGCATAGAATTTTTGCAACTCTTTATAAGCATAAGGTTATTTCAGAATGAAAAGTTAAATTAAAAAATTAAAGAGAAAACACTTTGAATTAAAATGCTAACAATATTCACCTCTAATATGAACTTGACATGAGCAACATTAAATATATTGAAATCATATAGAAAAAATGAAGTACAGAAAGAAATTGAAATAATACGTAATAGCTTCCCAAGTGCTTTTAAGACGAGGCTAAGTGTGGTGAGTCAGAACTGCTGGTCTGCTGCTACCGCCCTGGCTTCATAGAGCGAGTGGGAAGGCATTTCTTTTCTTCTCCTCTCGGGAACCCTTTTGCAGGAATGGTGTGTCTGTTGCTTGAATACTTGGTCTTCCTGCAGGGTAATTGGGACTACAAAGCCTGTGCGAGTTTTCTTTGGGAGGTGTGCATGGTAGTGTAGCTGCTGGACCCGGGGCGGCCATGCTCTCCTGTGACCAGGTTCCATCCACCTGCCCTCTGGAGTGGCCGCCCCAGCTCCCGCCCACCAGCGGCGTGTACCTCGTATACAAGGTATGCGTCTGTAAGAGCTCACGCCCTTACTGATACCTGACAGCAGTGAGCTTTTAAATGTTCGCTGCTCTAATAGAGTGGGATCTCTATGCTTTTGACTTGAACTTCTTAGACTACTAATACCATCAAACGTCTCCTAAAACACCTGTTTTGAGAAGTTTCTCCTCTGTAAATTGCTTTATCCATTTTGGGGGGCATAAGGTGGCCAGCTGTCCTTTTTAATGACTGCTGATCTGGAGATCATAGAATGCATATTCTAGATATTAATTCCAACATCAGTTTTGATATTACATATATATGTTTTCATTCAGAATCGGTGTATGCCTTTCACTGTGTTCCACCATTTGTAACAGAAAAACTTGAACTGAAGTCACCGATCTGTTACTTTATAGTCTGTGCTGTTGATGTTGAAGAAGGCCTTTTGGATTCGAGACCATAAGGATATTCTCCCTCCACTTATGCTACCCACACCCCCAACACCCCATTTCCATCCCGGATGATTCTGCAATAGACCTGGGACATAGCGTGGAATCCATACATATTTTAGTATCCATCTCTAATACAGACTCTAAAAATAAATCTTCAACATCATTAGGAAGCCTGAAAAGTAAGAACAGTGCGTTAGTATAACCAAATGAAGCGGCTTCCCTTTGAGCAGGAGAGACTGGGAAGGCTAGACATGGACAGCAGTTACAACACCAGGCTGAGTGTGGTAATAACCATCCGGCGGAGGAGAGTAGGGCCGAGCCGTGGGGTTTGGTGTCGGGGGGAGGGTTTCCAGCACTCAGGAGCCGCTCACCCAGGGGACAGGATCAACATTTAGGACATCTTACAGCTGGTTTATTTTGGCTTTTCTCGGAAAAGTGGCTCTGAAAGAGTTCACAGGCTACTCCCCTTCTGTGGAACACTTGTGGGGTTTGTGTTCTTTTCCTTTTCCCCAGAAAGCGGGGAGAGCCAGGAGAGGGATTCCACAGGAAGAAGGAAGTTATCCCAACGAGCAGCGGCGTAGTCACGGGGGAGACGTGTCCCGTGGGCTCCACGCGTGGTTTGGAGCACCTCTGGGTGCAGGGACTTCTTAATTAAATATAGTTGCTATTAAGCAGTATATTTGTTTCAGCTGTACAACATAATTATTAACATTTATAGACCGAATGAAGTGACGAGCACACCCAGCCTAGTGACCTCCTGTCACCATACCAGGCACGACAGTATTATTGACTACATCCCCTAGGCTGTGCATTGCATCCCTGACTTATTGAATTTATAACGAGAAATGTGTACCTCTTATTCCCCCTTGCCTTTGCCCCCCGACCCCTGTCCCTCTCTGGTAACCATCAGCTTGTTCTCTATGCCTAGGAGACTGTTTCTCTTTTGTTTTGTTTTCTCATTTGGTTTATTGTTTAGATCCCACACGGAAGTGGAATTGTACAGCACTTGCCTTGGTCTGACTTACTTCACCCCGCTTCATGCCCTCTAGGTCCATCGTGTTGTTGCAAATGGCAAGATTTGATTTTGTGGCTAATGGTTCATCATGTATATTATATATCACTTCTACTTTACCCAGTCACGTACTGATGAGAACTTAGGAGTAGTTTTTATTTGTTTTCAAATACTTGGAGACAGAAGGAGCCATTGCCAGGCATGACAGTGGCCTGGGAAAGCCCGCTGTGCCGCCTGGAGACTTTTCCCTCGATCCCTACCCTTACCTCGAACGCCTTGAGCATCCCTTCCTCTCCCCTCCATCTTGCCCTTAACAACACCCCCTGGACTCCATGCTCTGAAGTGGAAGCAAAGCAGGCATCAGTCTGAAAAGTCCCATTCAATACATGCACATGTGTGCATGCGTGTGCATGTGTGTCTGCTATTTAGGAAGTTCTCGTGGCGCCTGTCTCCCAGTCTCTCCTTGTCCGTGCACAGCAGAGCATGGCCGGTCCTCAGTAAAGCTGCAGTCAGATAACTTCGTGCCTCTGCTCTCGTCTTCCTTCCTGCCTCTTTCTCTCGGTGACTTCCTTCTTCTGTTTTCCCATTTGACATGACTAGTTCTTCCCTGATTTGTTTTGCATCCCCTGCTAAAAGCACAAAGAGGCCCAGTGGTGTTAATTACAGTGAGAGTGTCTGTCGTGCTAATACAATTGTTTCTTTCCATTTAGGGATGGCATGACATTTTGAAGCGCTCGGGAAATTGCACATTGTGCCAAAATGACCCTACGTCTTACGCTGACCCCAGTGAGCTGGAAATGCCCCTGACTGTCCAGTCCCTTAAGGGCGGGGCCGGGGCTTTCCCGTCAAGAGCTTTGAAAAACAACCTCTGACCTAGAAAGCGAACGAAGACCCAGCTAGGCTCAGGCCCTCCCCGGACCCTCACAGCCACGGCGGAGTCTGGAAGGCGGTCTGATCTGCCGCCGTGGGCTGTGCGGTTCAGATGCGTGAACCTCCAAAGAAAGCCCATATCATACCAATCCCTGGCTGCGCTCTGCCTTGCTTCCCCAGCTCTATCTCCAGGGAAGGGACACGTGGAAACAGCATGAGGAGATCCCCTTATCTTGTTCGTTAGCAAAAGCATGTTTGAAGAAAAAGCCTGACATTGATATGATCTCCGATTTTTTAACAGTGTGCTATTTAGCAGGGGCTCCTGCTCTCCCCACTCCTCCATCTGGTCGTTGTTAAAATATTATCATCTGCAGCCCTGGGTGGCATAGCTCAGTGGATTGAGCACGGGCTGTGAACCAAAGTGTCACAGGTTCGATTCCCAGTCAGGGCACATGCCTGGGTTGCAGGCCACGGCCCCCAGCAACCACACATTGATGTTTCTCTCTCTCTCTTTCTTCCTTCCTTCCCTCTCTAAAAATAAATAAAATCTTTTTAAAAAGAAAACTTAAGCAATACAAAATAATAATAATTTAAAAAGTTATTATTAAAATATTATCATCTACAATCTTCATTAGAATTGTACCAACTTCCCCATTAATGTCCTTTTTCTGTTCTGGAATCTAATCCAGGATCCACATCGCATGCAGTGAGCACGTCTCCTTGGTCTCCTCCAACCTCCCAACACCTCTGGGTCCCTTCCTTCCTTCTACTCCAGCCCGATGGTCATTCACCTGTCAGGCAAAGCGGAGTCTCTGCGTTGTCTCCGCCTGGCCGGGGCCATTGGAATCCGCTTCTGGAAGCTACGGGCTAATCCTTGCTCCTCCCACACCTCCCGTTGCCTGACCCGTGAGCTCGGAAATGGAGGGAGTTTAGGGACTTGGCCCAAAGCTTCAAGCTACAAGCACGAGGTCCTTTTGCAGTCTCGTGCTTTATCTTTAAAATTTTCAGGGATTTCATATTTTACTCAGTAAAGTATGCATATTTATTTTAATTCAGAAAGAACGGTTCCCTAAACCCTATCACAAAATTAACAGGCCAGGAACGTGCAGCGTGTTTATTGCACGGCGTGAAGCATTTGTTGTCATTTCTCTGCGTACTTGAGTCTGAGGATCGTATAGCGCCTCTGGACCATTTTGAATGTGGGCAGCTGGATTTCAAAAGCATCCTGGCTCACTGCCTCTTTCGCCACCACCTGACACTGCCCTTACAGGCAAATGCCTCCTGAGTCACAGACACCTGCCTTGCAAACAAACTTTCGGTTCCCAGGATGTCTAAGCTAGGGGCTGTTTGCATTAGGACAACATCCTGGCCAAGGGCTCTTGCACATCATCCCAACAAGTGGCTCTTTTAATTTCTATAACAACCCAACGCTCTTTCAAATTACACGTGTGTTCCTCTAGAAATCAAACTGCCTTAAAGCAGAATGTCAAGTATGAGTATCCAGTTGGGAAAATAGTCTGACCACAGCAAGAAGAAGCTAAAGGAACAAGCAAGACTGAACAGAATTCATGTAAAAGCAGGGCCTCTGCTTCTGCACTTTGCCCTCCAACTTCAGAATTCAATCTGCCTGCTCAGTTTTCTGCGGTTCACATTATGTTATCATCATGTTGCTTGGAGATAGATGGTAGACTCCAGCTCCGAACGCAACTCAGTGGTGAAAAGCTCCCGGGAAGCCAACCTCTGCTTTGAGTCTTTTGTTGTGGGGCCCTTTGCGTCTGTCCTGAGAGTGGTCAAAGGCACGTGCAGGTGAAACGCTGGGCTCTGCCGGTGAGTGCTACAAAGTGCGTGCCCTGGAAATGTTATTCTTCGCAGAAGACAGTTTTGACTGAAGGAGAATGGGAGGAGGTGTTGCATAAAGAACCCTAGAGGAGACTGCAGTGGAGTGTTGAACTTGCCAGCACCGTTGTAGAGTTGGGCCATTGTTGTTACTGGTTCTAACTATAGAAGACCTCTGCTGGGAGAAGAAATCTTTTCTTCCTCTCGGGTGATGTTTCTCTGATTCTGTGGCTTCTCCTCCTTCAGATGCCATGCTTGGAGGAGAGTGACATCATGTACCGTATTTTGCCATGTATAACGCGCATTTATTTGCCCGAAATTTTGAGGGGAAAAATAAGGATGCACATTGTACATGGGTAGAATGATTACATGCCATGAGTAAAATAATGGGTATAATAATCCCATGTATAATGCACATGGAACACGGGTGCACATTATACACGGCAAAACACAGTCTGTAGCAGCCCTGTCCAGAATCCTTGCAGGTGGAGGTAACTGCAGGTGCAAGACACACAGCGCAGGAGGAAACCACCTGTGGTCAGGAGAATTTAAAAGGCGCCCTGTGTCGATTATAGTGCTCACACATCTGACTTCTCTTTCAAGGTGGAATACTCCTCCCTCCTCGCTTAGGGTGTGGGGTCCTGGGATGCCCTGAGGGAGCCCCGAGACTGTGTCATCTCTAAAGGGTCCCGCCCGAGTGCGTGCCTCCTGCCCAAATAGCAGATTAAACTTGATGCCACTGCCTTAGCCTCTGAGAGTTTATCTTTGATAGTAGAGGTCTACAAACTATAGCCCTCCAGGCAACTGTGGCCCGTGGCCTGGTGCATCCTGTTGTTGTTATTCAGCCTGCCCGTTAAGAATATTTTCTAGACTTCTAAATGGTTGGGAAAACCAACAGCAGAAGACTATTTTGTGACTCACGAACATTATTTGAAATTCAAATTTCAGCGTGCATGAAAACAGTTTCACTGGAGCCTGGCCATGCCCATTCATGTACATATTGCTTTTGGCTGCTTGGCGCTCCGGCTGCAGAGCTGAGCAGTTGTAACAGAAACTGTGGTTGGCCCGAAAAGCTTCAAATATTTACTATTTGGCCCTTTATGGAAAAAGTTTGTCAACCCCTGTTCCATACACACTGACATTGGCTTTTTCCCAGTGACGTGCAGCAACGTGGGACACACCAGGGGCGGGGGACACACCAGGGGCACACCGGGGGCTGGGGACAGATGTCCCGAAGGGTGGGGGGGGCACACCAGGAGCAGCCCGAGAGAGCTCCTGAGGGCACACCTGCCAGCAGTGTCGCAGGTGGTCTGCAGCCAACGCTTTTTTTCTTTTTGGCTTTGCTCTGAATGTCGTGCATGTTTTTAATAGAAGGGACTGAGATCCAGTAAAAGTGGGACAAATCAGGACGCAGAAAACAAGAAGGGAATCGCTGGGCCTGCTCCGCAGATGGGCACTTGACTCCCTCACAGGTGCCTGCTCTCTGCCCCACTCTCGTCAGTGCCTCCACGTGACGTGGGAATTCGAGGAGGAGGGGCAAAAAGCAAATGAGAGGATTTTAGATGACAGTGGAGTGCTGGGGTCATGGAGTGGAGGACAAAGAGGATGCTGAAGCAGGAATGGCAGAGAAAAAGGAGATTTGGGAGCAGGGAGAAGGGCCCTGCGGAAAAGAGTTTGGAGCCACGGAAAGCGCCATCCTGAATTCTCGCTACCAATGACCTTCCCCAAGGAGGCCACGGAGCTTCCTCAATGGGCTCGTAGACGGACTGGATTAATGACAAGAAGCAAGGGTGAGGAAGGAGGGCAGGAGGGAGGCATGCCGCCCGACATTAACTTTGCTAACTGTGGAATGTTAACAGGCAGTTTTTAAACTTTTTCTGACATGGGACTCTTAATTCAACTAAAAGCTCGTACATGAGCTTAATACGCAGATGACGCCGAGATACACAAGCTGGCTGAAAGTGGCCTGACCCCCAGCCACACACACCCCTCCCCCTTCACTGGGAGTTTCCGCAGGGTGTAATGCAGGACTCTGTCTGTCTGTCTGTCTGTGTCTCTCCTTCTCTCCATCCTTCCCTCTTCTTCAAGAGAATAGTCACCACTTTCTCACCCAAGGGGAGGTCACTGTGGATCTGACTGCCGGCAGGGGGGAGGACATCCCATGTACTCCCCGTCGAGTCCGCACTGGACCTGCGTCCCCGCCGCACAGCGGTGCGCACTCCGGGTGCCGCGTGGATGAAGTCACGGCTTACCCAGTTTCGAGTTCTGCCGTCACTGCCCCGTGGCACTCAAACACTCCAAGCAAAGAGGGTCGTGATGCCTATGGAGCCGACTCAGGTTTGTTTTCCCGTGGTGCTGGGCAAGACTTGCGGGCCTCAGACACCAAGACGAGGGGGACCATTAATTCCTAATTTTAAAATAACAACATCAGCGGTGGCACAGGGACTACCTAGTCTCGGAGTGAATGGGATTCTTTGTCCCCTCAGTCCCCTCTGGCAGGTGTGGATTTATTAAGGCGTTCGTCACTTGTGTGAAACAGGCCATACACACAATCAAGGGCCGTTTTAGTGGCAAAGTTGCCGAAATGACAACCGGTCTTCCTTTCGAGAGTGCTCCGCCCGCGTTCACTCTGCGCCACGTAGGTGGGATTGTGACAAGACCAGCAGACCTGGAGCTTTCCGCACCCTCCTGGCTGTTGCCCTTTCAGACTGCACAGACCATGCATGCTCGAAAACACACACAGACGTGCCAAGCGCACCCGCCTCTCCCTCCGCCACTTCTGCGGCCACCTTTCCTCGGGGAGCCCGAAATTCCACGGCCTCAGGGCGCACCAGGACCGCTTCCAAACACCCCCAACTGTGGTCATGAGTGTGGGTCTGGGCCTGGCTCATTATCTGGCTTGAGAAGCGCATTACCAACGTCTGTGCTCTGAGAGGACCTCCTGCGACCCTGAAACGTCGCCTTGGAACTGTACAGGGAGGGACAGGCCAAGGAGGCCCTCCACCGTCCAGCCTCCCCTCGCTCCCGGGGCTGAAGGGAGCGTTGTGTTTCCCGTCAGCGCTACCCAAAAGTCAACAGGAAGAAAAATGTTCAACACAAAGTACAAATCCTCTTCTATTTACATGAGGAAGTCTTGCCTAAGGAGCCTATTAACATTTAATGTGAGTTCTTCAGAAAAGAGCCACGTGCCTTCTGGGTAGGCAGATACTGGAGGCAACAGATGTTCCGGCGAACAGGGGACATCGCAGCCTCATGCGGCAATCCGGGCCTGTGTAATTCATCTCGAGTGTGAGCCACGGTCATGTCGCCACAGGAAGCTCCGCTAAACAAATGAGTCAGGATGAGCATTAATGACTTGGGGGGCTCATGACCTCCTAAGAACTGTTCTTTGGGAAGGACAGAAATTAGGGGCAAATGCTATTGTTCTCGCATAGGTTGTTAGAATTGAACAAAAATATAAGACGTGGTGTCAGCATGAAATGACTGTTTTTTTCGGTTCAGAAACTCTATCAAAACCTAAGGTGTACTTTGGACCTACAATAAATCTGACTCACTCCCTCTGGAGGTTGAACAAGTGTCACATGATTGTGCCCCAGATGAATTCCCAGGGTTCCGCTTCCCTGCACGGAACTGCAGAGGGATCCTTCCTGCACACTTAGACTAACAAGCCGAGAGGGTGGTCCTGCATGAATGCTCTCAGAAGGCCAGAGAAATGCAGAAGGATTAAATGCATCGTGATTCTGGAAACACATTGTTGGGGCAGAGAAATTCTGAGAGCCTCCTGAGTCTCGTGTGGTGACAGCTAGTGTGGGGGTGGGGTGGGGGGGAGAGCTGAATTTTGGAGAGGAGGTGGAGGTGGGGGAGGAGAGAAAGCCCTCAGGTACAAAGTGAAGTGAGGGCGGGTTATTACTGCCTGACGGTGGGTTTGAAGTGGTTCCACAGGACAGTCAAAGGACAGGCCAGTGCCAACAGGCGGGAGAGGACGACAGGATGGGTGAACAGGGTAGCCGAAGGGAGGCCCCCCCAGCGGGACCGAGACGATACCCTGGGCTTCACAGCAGGCCCGTGGGCTTCTCAGAGGAAGTGAGCTTGAGCTGGAAGAGGTCTTTATGAGGTTCAATAATCACTAGGTAACCAGCTTCATCATTCACAGGGCAATGGCATTTTTGTAATCCGTGGGAGGACAGCAACCCACTGTAGCAAGGTAGAAAATGCAGAGAAAGGCTGAGCCAAGTGCAAAATGTGACAGATTCAGAGTAACTGCGACACTAGTAGCTGTTTGCTGCTCTTTGGTGTGGTCTCCAACAGCCCAGTGGTAGACAAGTATTTACTGATAGAACCCCACTTGGCCCTCGGACCGAGAGAGGTGCTGGGAGACAGACAAAAGCCCAATGAGCTGAAGGGTTAGTTCAGAACACAGAGCCATTTAATGGACCAAAATGTACATAATAACATATCAGACTGTGTGTTAGTAATACTTGGAAGCTAGGAATACCTATAATGGAGTGTCAGTTAATGTTACCCACAGAAAATTCTAAGAAGCAAATGGGCTGGACTCACCAGGGAGGGGGAGTTTAGGAAGGGTATCTCGGGAGTGGGTGGGAGATGAGAAAGAGCAAACACGTGGTAAACAAATTGTTGTCAGGCCACCCAGGAGCCACAGGGCCCAGTGGGAGTCTGACCAACAGGGTTCGCCTGGTTTCTCCCGGTCGGCCACGCTTACATCATGTTATGGTAGGGAGACAGCTCCCGCCTTTCCTTAAGCAGGTTTGTATGTCTGAGTTCCTTCAGTCATGGGAGGGGGAGCCTCCAAGGTTTTTCTTGAGCCTTTCATTTCTTAAAACTAACCAGCTTAAAATAATCAATATCCCAAAAAGGAACATTTTAGGTGGCAAGCTCTGCTTTCCCTCTCAGCTCAGTGGCCTCCATCAAGAGTGATCACATCATTGTGCAACCAGCGTCACCATCCGTCTTCAGAAATCTTTCCGTCTTGCAAAACCAACGCTGTGTCCTCACTGGACACCGATTCCCCTCTCTCAGCCCCTGGAAAACACCATCCTACTTTCTGTCTCTATGAATTTGACTACACCAAGTATTCATGCAAGTAGAATCATACAGTATTTGCTTTTAGTGACTGGCTTATTTCACTTCGCCTAATGTCCTCAAGGTTCAGCCATGTGATGGTTATGCATCCAAATGCCCCTCCTTCTTAAAACTGAATTATACTTCGTTGTATGTATAGACGACATTCTATTTATCCCTTCACCTGTCGGTGGACACTTGGGTTGCCTCCAGCTTTTGGCTGTTGAGAATAGTTCTGCTAGGATCATGGGTGTGCAAATATCTCTTCAAGAGGTAGAGTGGTTCTGATTTTCATAATGAGGGCTCGGGCAGGGGTGGGAGCGGGGAGAAAACCATGCACTGCCTTGGGATGGAGGAGGCCAAGGGTCTAGCAATGCAGAAGACACTATCCCACAGTGAAGAGTTTTCCTACCGGAAATGCCAATGGTCCCCCATTAGGAAACACGGAGGAAAGAAGAAATGTCGAAAAAAAGGCCATTGTCGTAAGTCAGGTACCAAGCGATGAAGCCCTAAACTTTGAAGGGGGCCTGGAAAAGAGGCGTCAGATACGTAGAAAGACACTTTGTCAAGATGACACTAACTAACTGTGAGTGACAAGTAAGGATGGGCAGTAAGAGCTACTATCTATGTGACTCAGGACAGATCACTGATCCTTGCTAGGCCCCCATTCTTTCTTAGTCATTTGTAAGATTGGGGAGGGAAATTTCTAAAGTTTCTATCAGCTCTCACATTCTATGACCTTTTGGCACAGTGTTTTTGAGCCTACAAAGTGACTGTCACAGCATCAGTGAGGATGTTCAGATGCTTGGCAACCCCTCCGGAAAGGCCAAGGCTTTGCCAAGCATGTGAAGTCAGTCAAGTTTGACTTGATACTTTCTCACTGTTCTCAGGTCAATATTTTCCCACCAAGTACCTCCCTGGGGGTATTCTCATGGGTTCCCAGCTGCCTAACATTCCTGATTTGCTTGGAGGGATTTGCTTTTGCACAGCCATATTCCATACCCACAAATATTTTTCTATCAGTTAGCTACTGCTGTATAACAAACCACCCCAAAACCTAGCGGCTTACATTTTGAACCTTAAAAGAATGACCTGTCATTTCTTCTCATGAGCTGTGGGTGGGCTGGGGAACATTGTTGATCTGGAATGACATAAGCTGATCTCCACCAGGTTCACTCTTAATTCTGGACTCAACTAGCCAACCACGTGGGTTTGGCTGGTCTAGGCCACCCTGGGCTTGTTCTCAGGAGTATGTCAGGGTTTCAGGAAAGCAGAGGCATGCAAAGTTTCCTCAGGGCTGACCTTGGAACAAGTACACTGTCATTTCCATCATATTTTATTACCAAGCAACAAGGTCAGACTCCATCTCTTAATGGGAAGAGCTACAAAGTCACATTGCAAAAGATGTGCTTGGAGAGAGGAGTAGGACACGTGAGCCCTTTTTGCAACCAATCTGCCACCAAACCTAATCTGTCCTCTTGTCCACCCTCTTGGGATGTAGCTGAGTGCCAGGCAGTAACAGCCCACTCATCAAGAATGCGAGGATGCAGATGACTAAGTCTTCAATCTTGGTGTCTGTGGTTAGGATAATGCAGGGGTTAGGGCGAGCCCTCAAGAAATATTGGTTAAAATGATCCTTTCAACTAATTGGCAAAGACATTTTAAAGCTTGTCATGGAAAATGTCTTTCCTACCTTTTCTTCTCTAAGAGTTATGTACATAGTCCTAAACGTTGGGCATGGCCATCAACACAGAACAACCCACGAGGTCCCTGGCCTCATGCCCGACACTGTGGGGGTGGATAGAGTTGGGGGAAGTCCATGTGCGGAAGTCCTTCTGGAGAAGTCCCTGAGGTGCCTGTTCTCAAAAGGACAAACCAGGCATCGGAGCACATCTAAAGTGTGAACAAGGCTTTGGACTCCCCAAAACCTTGACGGCCAACTGATTTATGTTCTGTAACATAATAGCTTGAACTCTGCAAGTAGTAGAAGGACAGTGTCCACAGTTGTCCCTTTCCCTCCCCTACTAGGTTCCCAATCTCTGTCCCACCCATCAGACCCAAATCACTTTCACTGTCACTCATGCTTCTCCCAACACACACACACACACACACACACACACGCACTTCCCCAGCTATCTGTTGACTAAAGTGTGAAAAAATTTTCCTTCTCTATTTAACCAAACTAAGGTTTTTACAAGAAAACTTTAAGGGGGGGAAAGCACTAAGAGAACAAAAATAAAACAAAGAAAAAGATGAATTTCATAGCCTATACTTCTGAGCCCAGTTTAACTCAGTCTACTAAATTTAACGGGTTCAATTGGTCAGCATGGCTTACTTCCCTTCAACAAGTGAGAAGGTTCCAGCACTGAGACATTTGCATGTCAGAAGTGGTCACCCCCACTGGGGACTCTCTCAGTGGGCAGCCAACTCAGTTACCTGCCCCTCCTTTTTCCCTCAGGTGATTTGCCCCAAAACAAAAGAAAACAAAAAACACACCTCTTTGTAACTCCATTTACCACCAAACTTCTTGAAAAACAAAGCTAAACTCAATGCCTTCCCTCCACTTGACCATGGGCCACTCACTCTTTACCCCAGTGCGCGCTGGCGCCGCCCCCAGCATGCCATAAAGCTGTTCCCGGAAGGCCCACGGCCCCCTCCGGATTGCCAAATCCAATTCCCAGTCCTCTGCACTTGTTCTTTGACCCTGTTGACCAATTCTCCACTCTTGAACTTCTTCTCCCTCGGTTTCTACAATGTAACCCTTCCAGTGAAACCACCACAGCAAATCTGTGTTCAAGTTTCAAAACTGACATGAAAGGGCCAATAAATCATATGAGTTTCTATCCCATGCCTCTCCCTACTTCTCTGAACATTCTCTCTGATGGAGAGGCATGGGATAGAAACTCATCTTTTCTTTCTGAAAAAAATATATATGTATCTTTTTTGGTAGTTAGTACACTTCCTTATCTCGTCAATGTATTTATTCTACCTTCATTTGTATCACTTTCCCTCTTCTTCCCCCAAATTTCTTCCACTTCATAGCTCCAGTTGTCAGTCAATGACCAGAAGACTTGTTAACTGACGTCACAAACACCAACTGATGTCTGTATTCCTGGCTCCTGTCCCCCACTGTCTGCCACCTACCGCTGTGTTCTCTGGTGGGCTCTACTCCTGTGACTCCCGTGGCCCGCAGGGGTAGGTGGGAAGGGTGATGTACCGCCCCTTTTGCAGTCAAAGGGTTGTTCACTTTCAAAGATACTCTTGAAGGCACAATTTGAGCAATACTGCCTTGATCTCCTCAATCAGAGGTCATCAGTCCTTCCTGTGAACCACCCTAACCCTGCATGGCTCTCGTCTTTGAAGATCTCCCATACCATGCCCTGCAGATTCACTGCTTTATGCTCCAGAATATGACTAGTCCTAGATTCCAAACTCCCTGAGGACAGAAATCAGTGTTGAACATTTGTTACGTTACTTAGCATAATGCCTTGAGTTAATTCAGTCGCATGCTCACTTATTTTCACCAAGAAATATTTACTGACCACACACGTGTTGTTCTAGACAAAGTGTTGAACATTGAAAGGACAATGACAACCGAGACAGACAGTCCCTACCCTCAAGGGACAAGGTGGGGAAAATAGCCACACGAAAGAAAACAAATAGGATGATTGCAGAGAGTAGCAAGAACTGTGAAGAAAAGAACGAATTGAGATAGAGACAGATGGGGTAGAGTCAATTCTATGTAAGTTCAGGGGGCTTCCTGACATCTACCCTAAGAACTAAATGATAAGGACAAGCAAGCCACAGGGAGATCTTCATTTTTAATGCAGTAGGAGACCTGCTGTTATCTAAATTCCAGTTCTGGCTTCTGTGTGAAGAGGAAGAGGAAGAGACACGGTAGGCTACATAAGAGGTGGTGCAGGAGCCGAGATGAGAAATGATGGTGGTTTGATAAACTGGTGACAGAGTTCAGCGTTAGCACAATAGGACTCGCACTGGATAAGTCAGGGTGTGAGACGGAGGTATCACGTAGTAGTTACTGAAAAAAGTTTATTGATTGGCTGATGGTTTGTGAGTGCAAGTGTTTCTAAGGTAAGTAATCTTCTAAGATCCCACAAATACGGTTTAACAATTCCACCACTAGAACCAAAAAGTGTCAGGCATACATGTATGCTTCCCACCAAGACGAGAAGCGGTGTTTCCATTTCAGCCAAAGCCCAAATGCTACAGCTCCGCTCCCATTCCTTCCCCATATTTCTGGATTTTTTTTTTGGGTAGGGGAAGAATTAAGCATTTTAAAGCAAATTTAAAGAAAATATAGAATGAAATCTGTGGCTATGTACAAGTAGAGGTGCCTGGCTGTCTTTCTGGGAGACCTTTCCATGTCCCTAACCACACAGAGGCGCCAGGCTCCGTAAGGCCATGGTCAGCCCAGCCCGTCAGTCGGAGGCCCCTCACCCGCGCTCAGAAGGGCCCTGCTGTGAGCAGCTCGCAAACACCCCCCCTCCGTGGGTTTCCAGGGCTGGAGGGGTCTGCTCTGCAAGCGAACAGCAGTTATGCCAGTTATCTCAGAGAGCTCCTAGTGGCCCCCAACACGTCTGTTATCACCAGAAAAAAATAAACAAAAATGCTGAGAGGGAAAAATGTTAGTGACTTGAAAAATAAACGTAAATAAGAGATGAATTTGTTGTAGTTTTCAAAGCCCGCAAAGCCTACCAACGTTGTACGTCCAGCCACCTGGGCCTCGCGCCCCCCGTGGCCGGCCGCCTCCCATTTCCCAGATGTGCAAACGTGTCTAAATGTGTATGTGTGTGTTTGGCTAATCGATTTTTTTTTGTAGTTTTTATAGATGATTTCAGACTTAGAGAAAAGTATCAAACTAGCACAGTTTTTATGTGCCATTCCCCCAGTTTCCTCAAATGTGCACATTTTACATAACCGTAGAACAGTTACGAAAACCCCGACACTGACCTTGATACAATTCTATTAACCAATAAACAGAATTCATTCAGATTTTAACAGTTTTTTTTCCGCTAATTGCCCCTCTTCAGGGCAAATGTGTATTAAAAAAAAACACGTAGTCCGGGTCTCAGACTCCCTAACACACATCCCTGGGAGGAGCAGATTTGCCCACCGCAGTTCAGAGTTTACATACAGTTCGTTTGTCTTTAGCCGGACAGTACTCGGTAGGAACACTGTTTCCCGAAGTCACTTCCGCCAGCTCGCTGCCTTCCGCTCCCTACAGTTTGGTTTTCTGGTTGATCTGCTGCATTCTATCCATCAGAAGCAAGTCACGGTTCTAACCCCCTGGGGAGTAAGATCCCCCAGGGCAGAGAGTTTTTCTTATTAATCCTTGAGTGTCATCCAAGTGCTTAGAATAACTCCACCAACTTGACTATGAGGTCACACTTGTGTTCAACTAGTTAATCCACTTAAAAATTGTACTCAGTCTGAAAATAGAGAATCCAGATGGTGGCGCGACAGCACAGACATCCGGTCATTTCAATCCCCCCGACCCCTGACCCACTTTCCTGAACAATCGCCTCACCTCTCCCAGACCTGACTCGGACTCGCCCCTGTGGGAAAAGCCCAGAAGGCTACAGCGGCCCTCCCTGAGCAGATAAAGCCTACTCCAGCCCTTCCTTGAGTATCAATTCCTTCTTAGGTTGCCCCGAGAGGATAGAAGGAGGCAGGTCTTCTGAGAGCTACTCTCTTTGTGTGTGTGTGTGTGTGTGTGTGTGGCTTATTTATTTTCTTGGCCCACATTTGCTTCATTTAAGTGTGGGACACATAAACTAGAACTAATTTTCATAACCATCTAAGCCAGGACCATGATGCCTTTTAACATGCACGCTTTCTAAATTGTACACGAGGATGGATGTGCTTGCCCCTAAACGTATTTGTCTATATCAGTCCTCATGGGAGCACATGTGCAACGTATTTGGAGATGATTTCCAAGTCTCCTGGCATCGGGCCCCTGCCAGGAAAGACAGAACGACCTCCCCGCAGAGAAGGCAGGAGGCTGAACAAGAGCCCGGAGGGCCGGGCGCTGATGCCTGGCCTGGGGGCAGAGCAGGACAGGGAGGAGGGGGAGCTCCCACACTAAACATACTACACCAAATGCACCGGAGCATCCAGTGGCAGCAACCCCCCCCCAGCTCCGGTCCTTTCCATGGACCCCTCGCTCCTCCGGTTTTTAAAGGGTCCACCCAGGACGGTAGTGCTGTGGCCCTGTCCCATCCTGGGGATAAATCACACGCATGATGTGAAAACCTGGATACCTGGTGTAAAAACATACCACCTAGGTTTTCCTACGTGTCACCATTGCATCATGCCTAGACTTCCCACGTGGCCCTCATCTCTGGTGGTCCAACCTTCTTCTCTAACTCACCGAAAACCTCCGCTATTGAATGCAGGATGTTTTCATAAACTGGTCTGATCTTGGTGGGCAGACAGCACTTACTCCTGGTGATTAAACAAGAGCTTTTGAAACGTCGTTATAAAATGTCCCTCAGGGGCGGTCAGTGAGAACATGGGGTGAATAAGCAAAGTTCATGTCAGCAATGAGCCCGGCTTGGGGGAGATCCTCCCCTGGCACGCCTTCCGAGCAGGGCTCCGCGGGAAGGAAGCTCTCTGGGGCTCCTACCCCTGCAGCGCCCCTCCACAGGGAAGGAAGGCCATGTGCTCTTCCGTACCTACACCCGACAGCCCTTCGGCATCTCGGGGCCGCTCCTGGTCTGAGGTTAAAGGTCATGGGCATTGCAGCCCCGAGTCTCCCTCTCCCCACTGGCAAAACTGTCCTCTGCCTCTGCTAGTCCAGGGAATGAGTTCACGTCCATCAGTTTTCCAGCTGGGAAACCCCAGCAGTGAAAGTCTAGTTCAGTGAGCCCAGAACCCAGGGAGACCCATGAAACTTTATGCTCCCTTCTTTGTCGGGGGCCACAGGGGATGGGCAAGGTGTGGGATCCGGCTTTTCCTTCGTGAGGACTATCACCGCATGCCCCCGACCGCACCGTGGGTCCCTAAGATCTTCACTGAATGGCAGGTGCTCGAATCTTTAAAAAGTTCACCTTCTACCCCCTGCAACATGTGATAATATGCAGGTGTCTCCCAAAGCGTCCTGCATATTGTCATCTCTTGCTTGTCTTGCACGATTTGCATGGTGTCGCTGATGCGATGGGTCTGTGTGTGTGCCGGGGGATGCCCAGATCACTTCTGACCCTATTCTGTCAGGGAGCAGGAGGACCAGCAGAGCCCTGAGGCGAAATGGACGTTGCTGTGCATCCCACACCACTGCGAACGCCTTCTGGTCCTCCCTCCCAACACAGCTCGAAAAGAGTGTGCTCTCTGGATGAACAGCTGCACCCCACAAACCCGGGGCACTCGCAGTCTGTTCTGGTGATGGTACACGCGCCGCCACCTGACACTCCAGTGGCACAAAGGCTGCCGTGGTCCTCCCTCACCCTGCAGGCCCACCCACTTTGTGCCGAGGCCGCACTGGCAAGCTGGACAGAACTACGACAGGGACTGCCACCCCTTGTTTCTGCCATTTCACCCAGTGCCCTGCTGTTCTGTAACTGCTCTCCTAGCCCGTGTGGGGAAGAAGTTTCCGAGTTTTCCCCTCGGCCTTCTCCATCACCGTGGCTCCTAACTGCGGAGGCCGAGGACCTGTTGGTACGTGGGAGGGAGGGGGTAACCCAGCATCAAGTATGACAATTGCGATCTTGAATCCGGGGCCTGGAGAAATGACCCCAGTGGGCCCGTGGAAGCTGGGCTTGAATCGGAATTCCAGGATTACTTGGACTTGCGTGGTGTTCTGGGCGTTGATGGTAAGCCGCACAGCACCCTCGCGGCTGCCCTCCGAAGCCTCCAAGGTATGAAATGATATGCCCTTGTAAACAGTTGCTAGATCATTCTAAATTGGCTTGGACAGGGAGGGTAGTGGCATTGGCTGGGAAATTAAACAGCTACCTCCTTAAACATTATCCACCCAGCACGATACGGACACGGACACGCCTGGACTCATCACCCTCGTAAACCTAAAGCCCTAAAGTCGTTTATCTCCTATGGTTTAACATCCAGACATTGAGTTAGTTGCAACCGGATTACCATGTTTACCTGTCATTAGGACAGTTGCTTTGGGATCGAGGACTATAAGCCAATGTCCGTTCAGACTCTTGACATTTCACTCTTGGTTCCTGTTTCATCAGAGCCGTAGTACCAGCTACAGTGGCACCTCCCGGGAAGGGGCGGGCAGTGTGTGTCTGGTAGGAGAGGAGGGGAGCTCCTCTGTAGCTTGTGTCTTCTGTGTCCTTCTGTTCATCTTTGCTCCAACCAGGAAGAAAACTCCAGGCTTCTCCGCTTCATTTTGGTGATGGTGTATGGAAAAGAGACCATGCTCGAAAATTGAGATAACTCAGTCTGGTTTTGCAAGCACATTTGCCAAATTAAAATCTGAGTTGTCTCCCCCTCATGAGGAAAAGAAGAGGAAATTGTGTTTTTAGGTCTCTCTGGGTGCACCCATGCAATGAAGCAGCAGTTTGTTCTGTTTCTGAAGAACATGAACCATCTCTCTTCCCGCTGCCCCAGGGGGGGGGGGTTTAGGAAAAACTGAGCATTTTAGAATTATTTCACTATAGCGTCCATAAGATGCTAAATTTGACTTTTAAAGAAACAACACAAACACGATGGCAGATCCGTCGGGCGAAAGTTTTGGAATGAGTCTGAAGTGGATGATAAAATAGGAAGAACAGATGGGGAGACGAGGTGTAAGAACGGTAGTTTTAGGAACAAAGTCCTGGGCCCCGTGTTTTTTCGGACTCTCAGTGCTTTGGTTCGTTGTGTTGACTTCACTGTTCAGCACTCCTCTTGTAGGTCGGATAATAACGATGGCGGGTGAACAGGATATCCGGTGGCATTCTGTCGCAGCCGAGAATGCCAGCAAGTCCACACGAGCCCTCCTGTCGTACACAACTGGGGGGACAGGCACCCAGAACCGAAGGGAAGGCTGAGGCGGGGGTTGTAGGTTGGTGTCATCGGGCTACCTGGACCACACAATGACACTCTGCCCACACGGTGTCGATGTACCGATACACACATGAAACTGACTACATTTTGTATGAAAATTATGTATTTTCAAGTGCAAGATGAGTTTGACATGCCAGTTCTTCAGAGAGGATGAACAATTCATATCATTCTGCCTATGTGAGATTTTCCATTTGGGTCCTTCCTTGATTTCTGAACCATTTTCAACTGGTATTTCTGGATCCATATGGCCTTTATCTCAGATCGTATAACCTGCTTGTTTTATTGGACTAGAAACTCCAGGATGAGTGCAGGCGAGGAAGTTTACGTCTGAGAGCCCTGCCCCCCAAATACTATGACTCCAATTAGAGTTTATAATAGGGAACAGTAACTTAAATTTTATAAGATACATGCCTTTTTTAAACCTTTAGGTAAATGGATCTGCATTGTCATACAGAGTTTATAGCTACTCACTTATTTTAAATCCCAGTGTCCTGGTCCTGAGATTTGTTCATGACTTTCACCTTGAACATACTCCCCAAAAGGGGCACGAGGGCGGGCATTCATCACGGCTGTAAACAGCAGTTTTCCTTTCTTTTTTCTTTTTTTTTGCCATGCATGCTCTATGTTAAGGCAGTGGGAGGAATCGAAACTTAAGAGCATTTCAAAAGACATGGACACCCGATCCGTGTCTGCAGAGGTTCGCACCCTCCGTTGCATATGGTTTTTTCAGACTATGTTTTGGTGGGAGTTCGCCCAGATTAGCTATAGAGCAAAGGGATGCTAGAGAGGGAAGGAACCCTGGGGAGGGCCTAGGACTCAAGGCCGAGCCAACCTACTTTCTTTCTAAATTCTCCTGGAGAGCGGAAGAGCCTGGCCCAATGTTGCATTAGCGTGTCTAGCAGGGCCTGTGTCTTTGGCGGTGTAGGACGTTTTGGGAGGATGTACCATATGCATGTAAAAGTACAAACGTGGGGTCAGGCCAATCCACATGAAAACCCCTGCTACACGGACAGCTGGCTATGCAACCTGGAGCAAGCTCCTCAACCTCTCTGAAATGCTGTAGAACTTTGTGTCTTAAATTAGAGCTCCACTGGGTGATACTATGCATTATGCAAGATAATCAGTGTCGTAGGTCATTGCACGTAAGAAATAATAAAATAACACAAAATGGATAGATCCACTAGCCGACATTTCCAGTGGGGTTGTAAAGACAGTGAAAATAAGCTGCTCTAAGTAGTTTAACATTAAATTTGAATGGAGATTTGAGTGGGGTTGTGTCAAGAAGTATTTCAGGCTTTCTAAATTATAGTTGTGAAGCTCATTCATTGCATGGGGTATAACACTGAGCCCCCACTTACATACCCAAAGTCCCCATATAAAACCAAGCCTCCTGGCTGGCATAGCTCAGTGGATGGAGTGCAGGCTGTGAACCAAAGTGCTGCAGGTTCGATTCCCAGTCAGGGCACATGCCTGGGTTGCAGGCCATGACCCCCAGCAACCCCACATTGATTTTTCTCTCTCTCTTTCTCCCTCTCTTCCCTCTCTAAAAATAAATAAATAAGATCTTTAAAAAAAAAATGAGCCTCTCTGAGTGAGGTCTGTGTGCATGAGAAAGTGGATGGTTTCACACACCCATCTGTAGGGTAAATGAACACACCGTAGACACACGCAGACGTGACCGAAACACTGAAGGAAACTGGCCCTTTTGATTTATCCTTTTTTTTTTGTTAATTAAACCTGAATCTGGTCATGTTAAAATCAGATTTTGACATTGTCCTCGAATAGGTTATCATTTAAACAGAAACAAATGGAACAAAAATCCTCAATCATACTCTTGTTTCTTCAGACCTTGACGGAGTCAGCTGAGTTCCACACGTAAGAACTCTGAACCTCAGCATCAGACATGTTTTTGCAAACCATAGCCAATAAGATGCCAATCAATGGTTATGGCCAACTGGCATCGAAGTAACTTTGTGCGGCTGATAGGCAAATTGTATGTGGCTTGGAAAGAAAGCCAAGTCCCTGAAGATTCGCTATTCATAGCATTCCAAAGAGCAACAGCTCCACTGTTGAGATGAGAGGCCCCTTACTCAAGGCCTCCTGGCGAACAGATAACCTCAGACACACCCGGACGGCAGTGGCTCTCATGCAGCAAGCTTTTAAGCAGTGCTTAAAGATCTTCAAAAAAAAATTACTGGAAAGTCAAAAGAACTTTTCTCTCTAAGGCAAGTTGGAGTCCACTTAATTAAAATGCGGTCCCATTTCAAGTGGTCTGAGAAGCTGAATCCAGGACAGAATTAAGCGTTGGAAGGATTTCTCGGAGGAAACACTCGAGAGAAGTGTAGGGGAGAGGGAGTGGAACGGGCCTGAGACGGCCACACCGTGACGCAGGCCCAGCACCTGCTCAAGGAGGGAGGTGGGAGGGTGGCCGGCCACGCAGGAAGAGCCTCAGACGGCAATGCAGAGTCCCTCCCTCAGGTCGGAGGGAGGGGGAAGCCCCTGAGCCCAGGCTGCCCTTTAGAAGAGTCCGGTGTCGGGCAGACACGGACCAGCTCTGGGAGCCAGTAGCTGCTTGGGAGGAGCCAGGGTGGCCTTGGTGTAGGCACTCGGGCAGATCCCAAGGTGTAGGCGTGGAGGTTGTCTGCCAACCCGGCTCTTACCCAAGTTCTCTGGAAGGGACAGGCTGAGCCGGGCGTCTCCAGGGCTGCCGCAGCCGTCTTCCTGAAGGAATGCCCACTGCTGTTCTCCAACTGGACTCCTAAGGAGGTAGTGAGAGTCCGTGAAGAATGGTTGACACAAGAATCACATGCCATGTGCTGGATATAGTGTGACACGCAATGAAGTAGAGGCGGTAGGTGTACGTAGGACTTGGTAAAACCTTTGGCCTAGCGTAGCTTAACTCACTGCTTTCGTTGTGGTAGTTCAGACTTCCTTCTTCGCTGTTTTATGGTCCACATTTCTTTCATCCTCTTCGTCTGAGTTTCAGGCAGTTCTAGATTGGAATGGCTTTCCCATCTCATAACGGAGGACATTAGTAAATAATACTACAAAATGTACCAGTACAAAATTCTTATCACGACTCTGCACATTATGTCATCAGCTGATGCCTCTTCTTTATTCCACACAACTCACAGAGGACCTTCTTCCTTCTCTCACAGTCACTGTTACGGGGGATGATGACCTCTTGTTCAAGGGCCCACTCTTTCTGAGCTCTTCCGGTGTTCTGAACACAGCAGGTGGGTTTTAAGCTCCTGGCTTGGGGAGGAAAAGCAGCCTTATGGATTGAGTCTGAGAAGAATCAGACTACACACGGTTACACTTTGCTTCTGTGTAACACGCCGAAGCTCTCACCGCAACAGCCCAGAGGTGTCCCTATCAATTTTATAACCGAGTGTAACCTCTACAGTTATGTCCCCCAGCCTTGTTGACCAGCCCAGCCTCCTGTGTAGCATACACAGAATTTATATTTATAAAAGAATCATCTCAAGGCTTACGGTCTAGATGGTAGCATAGGCTCACCTCCCACAACCACATCAAAATTACAACTGAGTTATAGAACAGCCATTGCTCAGAACCATCAGAAATTGAATTGGATGGAAGTCTGACAACTATGGAGTTAAAAAGAAACCTCATCCATCCAGGCTGGTAGGGGAGGCAAAGGTGTGGAACAGGCAGCTCCCACATGCACGTGTGGTGGGTAAAAATTCAGGAGGGATAGCTCAGGAGTGAGGAGTCCCAGCCCCACACCAGGTCTATGAGCCCAGGTTCCAGCACCAGGAAGATGAGTCCCCGTAACTTCTGGCTACAGAAACCAGCAGGGATTGAGTCGGTGGGAGAAACATCTGGAGTCCCAAGCAGTTCCTCTGGAAGACCACACATGAACTCAGACTTACTCCCTGTGAGCTCCAGCACTGGGGTAGCAGCTTGAGAGGCACCAGTGGCATGTGGAGAGGAACTGAAGTGTCTGGCATCAAGGCGAGAGCCGGGAGGCAGCTTTCTCCCAGAGAGAAAGGCAGGCAAAGGCCATTGTCTCTTTTCTGAACACTCGCCCCACAAAGCCACAGACAGGGCAGGTGGGTGCCAAATCTGAGATTCCATCAACCTGGCTAACACTGTTGACCCTGCCCTGGAGATCCCCTGAGGCTCCCCCTCACCCAGCTTACATCTGTTAACAGTGGCTTTTCCATGTGGATGGCTGGCCTGGACTCAAGCTTCACAACTTCCTAAATCTTTTCAAGCAACAGCTGGCCTCAGTGAGCCCCTAGCCCTCATACTTCTTGCTAAGTGGCCCGGGGCATAGCACTAGCAGCAGCCAGCCTAGATTCACAGCTGGGCTTCACCTGGCCGTCTCAGAGCACAGCACAAGAGCAGATGTCTCAGACTGCTTTGTAGCTCAGGCAGGGTGCACTGGGCAAAACATAGGTGGGGGCTGACCTTGGCCTGAACCACCCAGGAAACCCCAGGGCCTGTGTTCCCAGTGGGCAGCTACAGACCAAGTCAGAGCATCACCACCCTGCCCCTGCACGGATCCTCCACGGAGGGTGGAGGTTGGTGGTCAGTGGTCACAGTCCATCCTTGCAGCTGACTGGCCTGGGTAAATCCCTCCCAGTGACCTGCCAATGGCAACCAAGGCTCAACTACAAGAGGAGGGTGTACTCAGCCCACATGGAGGGTGCACCTCGAGTACACAGCTTGGGTGACAGGGGAGGTTGTGCCACTGAACCCTACAGGACACCTACTACATCAGGCCACACTACCAAGGTAGGAAGTCATAGCAGCTCTACCTGATACACAGACACAAACACAGGGAGGCTGCCAAATGAAAAGACAAAGAAACATGGCCCAAATGAAAGAACAGATCATAACTCCAAAAAAAGAACTGAACAGAATGGAGGTAAGCCATGTATCAGAGGCAGAGTTCAAACCACTGGGTATGAGGGTGCTCACGGAACTTAGTGAGGACCTCAGAGCATAAAAAAGATCCAGTCAGAAGGGAGAGACACACTGATTGAAGTAAAGAACGATTTGTAAAAATGTGGCCGAGTTGCCCGTTTCTCCCCCTCCCCCACTCAGAGGCTGCGGTCTGGTGGTTTAAAGAAAGCCATAGGATGGACGGGGGGCCGGCGGGCGGGGGGGACTACCAGGAGCGGCCGTGGAGCAGGCCAGGGAGTGGACTTGGCCCGGGCCGGCTCTGGCTCCCATCCAAGCCCCGCAGCGACGCAACTGTCCGGCTCCGTGCAGCCGCTTCGCCCCTCCCCGCCAGCCTCCCCGCCGCCGAAGAGCGCACACAGCGTCTTCTCCGCAGGCCTCTGTGGAGGGGAGTTGGCGTCACGTCTGCGCACGTGCTGGAAACGCCGCGTCGTGTTGTTAAGAAAACAGACCGTAAACGATGAGGCAAAATTAATTTTGACCGACTGTCTGGTTTACTGTTTGCCTACAATAGCGGGGACCTACTTAGTTCTCAGATGCATTGATACGAGACATGACTTGCCGTGGGAAGATGTCCCGACCCTACACCTGGTTTAGCAAGGGTCACAGGGGGCCCGGGACCCTTCAGGCCCTTTCTCTCCTCAGTACAGTCGTGCTCTTGCCTACGGTTTTGCCAGCCAGGAACTCTCCACGGTGCATGCCCTTCCCTGCCCCTCCCTGCCCTCCCCTGCCCTTCCCTGCTCTTCCCTGCCCTGCCCTGCCCTCCCCTGGCTTCCCAGGGGACAGTGGGTGTCCCTTCCCTCTGCAAAGGGGCCTGTGTTCTTCCTCTCGCGCTTTCCCGATGCCTTCAGAGAAGTCCGATTAGCAAACGAGATTGACAGTTTATTCACTAACCGAAAATATTCTGTGTGCCTAATTCCTATAAAGGAAACATGCTATAAAACCGTTTCATACTCGCTCAGATTCATTTCTCCTGCGTACCTTTTTTGTTTTGGGCTTTCATATTTGTACCTCTTCGAAAATAAAAAGAAAAAGAGTAGAGGCATAGCACAAAATGATTTGTGGAAACAAAAAGCAGGAAAGGATGGAATGAGTGTGACAGGCAAGACCAGCGGGAGAGAAAGGCTTGATCACGGTCAGTTCGGTAAATTCACCGCCTCCGAGCGGGAGCTGAGTGGCGGACAGAGGCAGGGGTCCCGCCCTGGCCGTCAGCCTCCCGGCTCCCGCCGTGTCCTTATCAGAGCGGCTCCTTAGCGGCTCGCCCTCCTCTGGGTCAGGGCGACCGTGACGGGATCGAACCTGACACCGGGAGCAGAAACTCAGGAAGGGTGTGGATGACCCGGCGCTTCCACCGCGGTAGAGGCCCCCGGGCGGTGCGGGCTCTGGAAACCGCATCACGTACGCAGCCGTGGAAGGACCCGCATGTATTTGGCCCGGAGAGGCGGTCATGCAGTGAGACATGTGAGAGAGCATGTCTCATGAAAAAGAAATGAACATTTCTGATTTGCTCCCAATGTGCTGCACAGCTAGAACCGGGCATAAATAATAGAACAGCAGGCTCGGCCAAAGCACTTTTAACAGAGACGGCGGGCCCAAAGCGGAGCCCACGGCCCAGTCCGGGAGAGGGAGGTGGGGGGCGTGGCTTACTCATCAGTGTCGTCGTCCAGGCAGAAGCTGGATGACTGTCTAGCCCCTAGATTTAAAAAACAAACTTTGGCATTTGGTGAGAGGACAGAGAAAATCATCTCCAAAATTTTTTTTACAGTGTTTTAAATCTTTCCACTTAAAGGACTTAAAGGGGAACCTTCATTCCCAAGTCCTTGTAGAGACGTGTCTTCCTCTGCTCCCTGCCACCGGGTGTCACTTCCCAGGCCCTGAGCTGGCCTGTGGGTGGCCCTGAATCCACCGAAGGGAGTCAAGGCCATCACATTCCTTTCAGCTTTCATGAGCTCTGAATTGAAACACCTGTTTTTAAAATTCATAAAATAAAATAAGTGGTGATCGGAAGCTTTCATTCTGGCTTGGGAACCTCCCCATCCGTCTTGGCTAAGAACTTCCAGACCATGAAGTAGCTTTTTCCCTGTTGCCCTTCAATAGAGGAAAGGAAAGGTAATAATTGCCTCCTAAGTTGTGTCCCCGCTCCCTCGTTCCCTGGCCGTCCCCTCCACGGGTGCCGTGGTGGCCCCGGGGCTGGGGATGGGGCAGGAGGTGGCCCTGGTCGGGGAGCTCCTGCACTGGGTCCACAGAGGTCCCCTGCTGGGTTCCACAGGGCATGCTGCGGGGTCCTGGCGAGGCGGTCGGGGTCCAGCATTCCTACCCCCACAAACTGGGCTCCTGAGCCCTTCCCCTGCTATCGTTTCCTTTAATCAGCTATTCAGGAATTTGCTTATTATTATTCAGGGTCTCTCCCAACTGGAATGCAAGCCCCAGGAGGGCAGGGCTTTGGTGGGCGTGCTGTGTGTTTTCTGATGCATGTGAAGGTCCCAGCGCCGACCATGCTGTGACGTGGGCGCTCTGACATCTGTTGAAGGAAGGAATCTGGTGGGTGGGAATTCAGTGTTCGTTTGAAAAAAAGAAATCCTTTAAGGTAAGGGTGTTTTATTTTTAGAATTCGCCAATAAATCTTGTGTTAGTCTGGTTTTCCAGAAAAACAGGACCAGTAGGATAGACAGATAAATAGATAGATAGATAACATTTTTTTAAGGAATTGGCTAATGCAGTTGTGGCGGTTGGCAAGTCCAAAACCTGCAAGGCAGGCTGGCAGGCTGGCAGGCTGGCGACCTGGGGAAGAGCCGATGCTGCAGTTCAAGTCCAAAGGCAGTCTGCTGGCAGAGTTCTCTCTTCAGAAGATCAGTCCACTTCTATTAAGGCCTGCAACTGATTGGACGAGGCCCACCCACATTGTGGAGGATAATCTACCTTGCTCAGAGTTCTCTGTTTCAATTATTAGTCTCATCTTCAAAATACCCCTAAAGAAATATCTAGAATAATATTCAAACAAATATCTGCATGGTGTGGCCTGGCCAAATTGACACATAATATCAGCCATCACAAATATCAGTCCAGCCACGTGTTTTACAGGGGAAATGACTTCAGACAGCAAACCCTCAGCCTACAGATCAAGCGATCCAGTCATGGTGAGGGAGACGACCAGCCTACACGAAGTCACAGATGGTTCACCCAGGGTCCCAAGGCTCCTGAGCACAAGTCCCGTGTTCAACTACAAATGCCGCAAAAGGAAGCAGCCCCAAAATGCTGTTCCAGGTGGTCATTTGTGTGTGTGTGTGTGTGTGTGTGTGTGTCTTGTTTTTGAGAAAAAGTTTGTCCCTTGAATAAAAGCTCATCCCAGATAACAGTAGGCTTAAGGAATTTATACTGTCTATACTGTGGAATGATATATATGGTTTGGGGAGATACCATTCCTAGATGTCCGCACTTGAATAGGCATCATCTGAATCATGTTATCATGGTCCGTTTTGTCTTTAAAACGCTGTGTGTATTTTCCGCCGCGTTCCGGCGGGGATGTGCAGCCCAGTGGGGAGGGGCGGGCTGTAACGGGGTGAAACGGGCCTACCGAGATGGACTTCTCCGACAAGGTACATGTGAGCAAAGCCCCGGGAAGGAAGGGAGGCTACCTGGGGCGGGGGAGAGGTCTGAGGCAGGGGACGTGCCAGCGGAGAGGCCCCCAGTGCAGAGCGCACGGGCCTGCTTGAGAAAGAGCAAGGAGGCGCTCGCTGCGTGCATTCTGTCCCCCGAGCAGAAGGTGAGACCCAGTGAGGGGGCCGTAATAGGAGACAAGGTGGTGGGGGGCGGAGGTACGCAGGAGCTCACGCAGGGCCTCGCGGGTCAGTTTGAATTCTACTCTGAAGACTTTGGGGCAGAGAAATGCCCCAGTATGTCTGAATTTACAAAAGGATCCCGGGGGTCACTGCGTCTAGACGAGCCCCTGGTTGTCGGCGGCGGCGGTGGGGAGACCAGCGCGTAGAGAGACTGGAGCAGCGACCCAGGGCGGAGAGGCCGGCGGTGCAGGCCAGGTGGGGGCAGAAGTGAGCGGATTCTGGGAGGGCATCGAGGGCCGCGGTCTGGAGCTCTGTGCAGAGGTCCAGGTGTGGGAGACACAGATTCCGGAGGTGCAAATTTTCGGTTTTGTTTTGCAAACATTGAGGGGGCACAGTCCCATTAGCCTGGCACTAACGTGGGCATCTCAGGTGCAGATATTAAGGGTCTCATAACGAATGGGACAAACAAGCATATCAATACACACTGAAGTATTTAACAAAAGTGGGTCTAAAAGCCTGAAAGGATGCAGATGTGGGGGTGATTAATTCATTAATTCCGGCTGTGGGAATGAATGGCCAGGAAGGGCTTTGAAGAGGAACTAAACAATTGGGCTCAAACTTGAAGGTCAAGGACCAAGTAGGATATTCCAGGCCCAGGGGAAGGCCTGAGTATGTACAGTCTCAGGTTTCATGAGGCAAAGGGGCTCCTGTGTGCCTTCACTTGTAACAGATCAGTCAGCTCAGTACCTGATACATTCCCCCCCCCCCCCCCGAGTCTGGAGACTGCCCAGCAACATCTACTGCTACAGACCTACTCACAGTCCATATGAAGTCCGGGGACCATTAATCAGGGACTTCAAAATAAAGACCGCCTTTCATGTATGTTGCCAGTTTCTTCTGGTTCCACACTATTTTATATTGATTAGTGTGTCTTTTCCTATGTCTTCCTGGCATGTGGCCTTTTTTTAAAAAAAAAATAGAGCTTTTTTGCCCTGGCTGGTGTAGCTCAGTGGATTGAGCATGGGCTGCGAACCAGAGTGTCGCAGGTTCAATTCCCAGTCAGGGCACATGCCTGGGTTGCAGGCCATGGCCCCCAGCAACCGCACATTGATGTTTCTCTCTCTCCCTCTTTCTCCCTCCCTTCCCTCTCTAAAAATAAACAAATAAAATCTTTTTAAAAATAGAGCTTTTCTGTTTACTTTTTAATTTTATTTATTTTTAGAGAAAGGGGAAGGGAGGGAGAAAGAGAAGGAGAGAAACATCAATGTTTGGTTGCCTCTCACACGCCCTCTCCTGGGGACCTGGCCTGCAACCCAGGCATGTGCCCTGACTGGGGATCGAACTGGGGACCCTTTGATTCACAGGCCTGTGCTCAATCCACTGAGTCCTACCAGCCAGGGCTGCATGTGACCTTTCTCCCAAGGTCAGGGCGGTAGCCAGAGCACTGTGCTTTCTTGTCCCACACAACGCAGGCCGCCGCTGAACTCAGAGAAGGGGGATTTTAGGTAAGGCCCTGACGTCATCTCAGGGCGTGAACAAAAGAAAGAAAGGGTTTCCTGAATCCACCTGGCACCTCCCAGATGGGGTCAAGATCCTCTGAGCTGCAAGGGTAGGGGTGGGGGTGAACGGCGGGCAGGGAGCAGGGTAAGAAGAGGGGACAGAGAGGGAGCTCAGCGGTGCCGGCGGTGCCAGCGGTGCCAGCGTCTGGAGAGCCAACTTGGAAGGTCACCTCCGACAGCCGCAGAGTCAGCAGGTGGGGACTGCCGCCTCCACCCCTGCTAGTGCTGCCCTTTCACCAGCTTGGCCTGGGCTGACCACCCATCGGTTCTGCCTGCCTGCACTCTGACCTGTATTCAGGTGGGCAACTCCCCCTTTTTAAAAAAAAACCTCCAGACCCCGGTAAGACTCCTACTGCTCTAGCAAAGCAGAGATCTCCAGCCGTGGAGGGGTTCGGGGAGGGTCTAGGGAAAGAAAGTTTTACTGTATTCTGGTGAGGCGGAACACAACCAGTTCAAAATCACCATCCACCTGCCTTCTTCCTTCCTGCAAGGGGCAGGGATGGCACACACACCCCTTCCAGAATCTTTCCTCCTTTCGTTCTGTGTGCCTTTGCCTGGAGAAGCTGGCTTGTTGAGCCACAGCTCAGCCTTGGAAAGGACCCTTAGCAACAGAATTTTCCACTGACCGGATTCCTTTAAAGACAGGCGAGTCGTCTGCGGCATTTGCCGCTCCGAGGTCTTTGCATTGGTCCTGTGTGCCTTCCCAAGTCCGACTCCCCACCCCCTGTGCTACTCTGTATGCCCAGGGAGGGATCTTTTATTCTAGTGCCGAGAAGCTTGATTTAAATGTAAGTTGTTGTTGAAACATTTTTTTTCCTGAATATAAACTTGGCTTTGTGTCTGGGAGCCCTGTAGAAAAAAAAAAGGAACCGAGTAAGCCAGCGACAAACGAGGTTACAACAGGCAGCCAGTAACAAAGTAAATAGCAAAAAGATAGCACGACTGGCTGCTCCTTCAGATCTCAGACGGCCTGCAACTGGACTTTTGTACTCTCTGCTTAGAAAAGCCGCGGGGACAAGGAGTTTGATGCTTTACAAAATGGCATGCTTAACTTTCGGAAGCACGTTCTCAGCCGGCTGTGTCTTCCCTGCCGGGGAATGAGGTGGGCAGGCCTGCATCTGACACACGAACTAGGTCCACGACCAGGCGGTGAAAACGCGTCCCCTAGGTCACGGGCAAGGCCGATCCCCTCGCCGGGGCCGTGTCCGGACTCCCTGCATGCCTCCTGTCCTTGGCAAACTCATCTCCCTGCTCTAAAAAAAAGGGGCCTTCCCACTTTTAGCTAGCTTTTCTCCGTGCGCCAGCGAGCAGGAGCTTGGGGATAGGATGCGGGTGGTGGGAGGCAATGTTTGGTTGGCGAATCACGCTTTCCGAGCTCTCCGGCTGGTTTTTCGTCCCGTTCTTGCGGGGAGCTTACTTTCCTGTAAGCTTTCGTCTGTAAGCTCTTTTAGGTCCTGCCTTCTTTTTGGGACCGGGGGTGGGCGGAGAGGAAGGAAGCGTCCTGCAACTACCAATATTTTCCTCTAGGAGGAGCCGCGCAGCCCGGAGGAGAGTGACACGCACCAACTCCAACTCCGCGCCGGGAAACGCTTCATCGCCGCTCCTCGGCATGCGTGGCCCGGACGGCGCCCGGCGCCCTCGCAGCGAGCCCCGAGCCGGCGGCGCCGAACTCCCGCTTCCCGTCGCTCCCGCAGCCCAGGCCCCAGGGGCGGCGGGCCAGGCCCGGCGTGACCCCTGGTGAACCGCGGCCGCCGTTTCCCACCCCTCCCGTCCCAGCCTCCCTTCCCGTTTCACCCCGCCCCCTCCCTCTCCCCGAGCCTGACAGCCCGGGAGCTGCCAAGCTGGGCGCAGCCATGGGAAGAGGAGGCGGTCTAGGGAGCGGCGGCCGTGGCGGCGGAGGCTGCTGCAGCGGCGGCGGCGGCTGCTGAGCCCGGGCGCGGCGGGGGACCCCGGGCTGCGGCGGCCACGCGGGCCCGAGGCCCCCGCGCCCTCGGCCGCAGCGCAGATGCGAACCCGCGCTCTCAATCC
This sequence comes from Phyllostomus discolor, assembly GCF_004126475.2. Taxonomy (NCBI): domain Eukaryota; kingdom Metazoa; phylum Chordata; class Mammalia; order Chiroptera; family Phyllostomidae; genus Phyllostomus; species Phyllostomus discolor. Next base: position 6,816,083 of record NC_040905.2, on the reverse strand, counting down.
GGAGGCAAGGCTCGAAGGTACTGGAGCGGGTTCCGGTGTCGGGTTCTTATTTTCCCCCTGTGGTGCCAGGGCTCCTGGGAGTGGACCTTGGGACGCCAGGGGTTTACGAAAATGGGGGTCTGTCTTAGGTATTTACACAGATCATGTTTTTCCCCGGGCGACTCGGGGGTTGGCTGTGCCCCCCTCCTCCTCGAGAAGTTTTCTGTTGGTGGGTTGTTGTAACCGGATCCACGCTGTGGTCGTGTGTGTGTGTGTGTGTGTGTGTGTCTGGTAGGGGCAGACGGGAGTTGGGGGCGTCAGGAGAACCATCCTACGTTGACGCCGGCTCCGACTGCTGCTTGCAGTGCCTGGAGGGGCTTCCTCCGAAGACCATTCTGTTGTAAAAGTTTTGCGAGTGTTTCTATTTGACATCCTCAGCTGGGCTCGGGCAGGAACCCTGAAGCTGCCGCTGCTGAGCCGGGAGAGGTCCCGAGCGGCGCGACCCGAGCAGAGGGGAGGTCGCCGGGCTGCGCGCGTCTACACCGCGCGCTCCTCCCCAAAGCGCGCGGCCCTTTTCGGCATCGGTGGCGGCGGCAGCCTCGCACTGACACCAGAGGAGCCGGGGTCAGAAGAGTCAGGGCGACCGGTCCCCAGGAGCTGGGGTGGCTGGAAACAGTGGCGAGCCGAACTCCCCCACTCGTGGTTATGAAATCAGCCAGGCGCCAAGTTTTGACAGAACTGCCCAAGGCGTGAGAGCTGCGATAAGTGGGGCAGCTGCGAGTCTGGGGAAAAGGGCGCCGGCGGCGCTCAGGGGGCGCCCGGGCAGTGTCCCCCACTTGAGGGTGCGTGGGGAAGTCTGTTTGGGCGGGGGAGGGTGTTTTCTGTGTAACCCAAAGGGGGACGCTTGCCGCGGCCAGACTGCGGGTGTCGGTGGCCTGGCGCTGGATTTGTGTACTGAACGGGGGTGTACGTGTGCGGGTGTGTGCGCCTGGGGAGGCGTGTCAGCTCCTGAGCCAGTAGGTGTGCAGGGGGGAGGAGGGGGCCAGAGAGGTGCCGCCCGCCTGTTGGAAACGCCAGGAGACCTTGGAAGGGACAGGGAAAGGTAATGGGAAGCCTGAGGGCTGGGAAGTTGCAGGGATCCCTGAATAGGACTTACCTGAGTTCCACGGACTTGAAAAGGCTAGACCCATTGGCTTTCAGGGACAGAGGGCTGGAGGTGGTTTCCAGAACTCTCAAGTATAGGCAGACAAAGATTCTAGGGTTTTGTGTGTGTGTGTGTGTGTGTGTGTGTGTGTGTACAGAATGCTGGAGACCCCAGCCCAAGCCAGGGCTGCGGATATGAAATTCCCAGGGTGCTGCTGTCCATCATGGAGACTAGAAGGTGTCTGCCGTGTTTACTGGGAGAATCCTGGCGTGCGTGCCTGGGATGCCACTCACCTTTCCTCACAGCTGCTGTGGCTGCTCTGTGTCCTGAGCAACTGGTGTTCTAAGCTAGTTTCCAGCTGGGTCACACTGGATGTCCTTCCCCCCCGGGGTGCCAAGGGATAGACCTTGGAGGGATCTGGTGTGGAGACATTTCCAGAAATTAAAATGCTGCATAGAAACAAAATAAAATGATTTAGCAGACAGGGTTGTTGGTTCCATCTTTTCCGTGATTGGGGATTCTGTTTCCTTTTGAGAAAAGCAAAGCTTAGCTACCCCAGGTTGGATTTCAAGGGGTCTCTCCTGTTATTTATGGTTCCCCTTCAGAGGGACTTGGAGAGCACGCTTTGTAGCAGAAGCATGTCCCATCGCTAGCCTCCTCTTCCACCCTTGTAAACGTGCTGCTCCCCATTGGCCTAAGGAAAGCTGGTGAGTCAACATTCAGCTTTCCTTCTGGGGTAAATATATCAGAGTGAAATTACAGTTTGGGTCTCCTGAATGCCACGGGAAGCCAGCACTTAATGGGCCAAAGTGTGAAACGAGAGTCTATAAATGCAGTGACAAAGTGCCGACATGGGTGCCTTTTTTTTTTTTTTCCCAAACCGAGCATAATTTTGCCTTGCAAATATTTGTCCTAGGCAGAGCTTGGGAGTGCGTTTTTGATTATTGGTTTTTAAACAGCAGGCTCCCTCCCCGTCATAAACCACTTAAAAATGGACACCCGACACCCTCTCTGTGCTGTCTCTGGCGCCTGGGTTAACAGATGTTTATGGTGCTTGGTAACCTATGGGACTGTCGTGTTGAGTGTCTTGTCAGCTGAGGACATAATGTTTAGAGCACAATGCAATAAATGGAGCTCCAGTGTGCGGCCCGCCTCTGCCAAGTGTGTGAAGGGCTCAGTATGGAAACAAATCTTGAGATCCGTCCAACTTGGCGAGCCTGTTTGGCTATCTGCTGGGAAGCGTTGTTAACGTAAAGATGAATCCGAGCGAGACGGAGAATACCGCACGGCAGATTGTTGAGCTTAGAAAAAAGGCGTGGGTTAGATTTTTGAAATCTGCTACCCTGAAGCTAAAGCTCCTCTGTCATTCCACTGGTAAATTGCACAATTATGGAGATGTGGTTTGCTTTTAGAGAACAAATTTTCAAAAAATATGTCAATAATAAAAATAACTTCTATTTCTTAGTGTGTTCCTATGTCGATCCAAACCATCACTTTTTCTTCTAAAAAAAAAACAACCTTATAATCTCAAGACAACTGTAATAGAATAATGATAATTTTTTTTTAAAAAAATGAAACAAGAATACACATCAATAAAATAAAGAACAAAATTAAGTTAGTAAAAAAAAAACCCTATAGTCTCTTTGGTAATGATGTAAATAACGTGAGTGTTAAAATTGTCTAATCACGTTGTGAATCTTGGATTGACAGGAATTGAAATTTGGACAGATAGGAGTCAGCCCCCCACGGATTGTGTAAGCGAGACGAAACAGGATGTCTTTGTTCAAGGGATTTTTTCCAACCTGGAACAGTGTCTATAATGTAAATAACGTGCCCAATAAAATGGCAGACTGGGAGGATGGCCAACTTTGGGGCTGGTCTGTCAGGGACATGACCTCCACGTCAGCACCTCTCCCTGTGAACGGGCCGGCCCACCTTTTCTCGGGTGGAATCAGACGGGAGTCTTCCTCGCTGGCCAGACCCTTCTAGGAGAGATGCACTTTTAGAAAGTTCTGACTTGTACTACACCAACATTTTCTTCCGCCCTTTGGCCTACTGATCGGCCGCTGAAGCCACACACAATGCATCCGATCTCTCTTCCCTTTGGGTACTCCATTTGAGACTAAACATTATGCCCCTTCTTCCTGAGTTCTCTTTGGCCCATTCTTATAGCCTTTTCTCACCCACGTGGCTCCGCCCCTTCTCTACCCTGACCGCTATGGCCTAGATTCATTCCACAGTCTCGTCACCCTCACATGCAGTGTCTCAGGCACAGATGTGAAATCCTTAGTTCTGGACTCACTACATCTATGCAGGCAGCTTAAAATTAATGTGCTTTTTAAGCCATCTCACTACACTGTTTGCTAATTTTAAACCTATAAACAAGATAACAACTCATTCTTTTTGGGTTATTAATCATCCGTAGTCAAAACACGACACGATAATAGTTCCCAAATATTTTTTTGTGTGTGCCTGAACTGTCTATAAATCTATGGAAAGTGTAATGCGGCAAAGGTCCATTGACTTCTGCATGTAATGAAAATAGCTGCTTAATTTCTCTCTCTCGAGGGCTCCCAACCCCCTAACTATCAGATGCGGAATGTTCTGAAGACAAGCAGGTTGAAGCTGCATGTTACAGATGGGTAGAGCCTACCTTACAAGGTATTGTTTCCATGGGCCTCATTGTGTCTGGTTCTGCAAGTGTGAGTCAGGGCCAGCAATCAGGCATGTACTGAAGGCTTGTTCTGTCCAAGTCTCACAGTGCATGCCACCTGGCCCTAAGGGGGGTCAAAGTACATCAGGATGAATGGCTTCCTCAGGTGGCAGGGATTTATGATGTGCATACAGGACAAGACTATTCTTCCTCTGGGGCCAAGTAGCCTGCTGATGGCCCCGGGATGTCCAAAGCAGGCTGCATCACAGCGTCAGTCCCCAAGAGGCCCTGGCCTCCTGTGGTGTATCCAGACCGAAGTGTGGCGAAGGTTCTGATGCTCCTCATTTCGCAAGTCCCGTCCTTTGTGGAGGAAGGAAGCAAAGAGCTAGTATACACACAGGGAGAGGGTGTGGTTCAAAGGCAAGCACTTTGGGGGCCCATTGGACCTCAGTCTGAATCTGAACTTTACCACTAGACATGCAAGTGAGCTCCTCCGAAACTCACTTCTTCCTCTGTGAGAATTGTAATTGTACCGCAGGGCTGCGTACAAACAGCCTGTGTAGCATGTACAGCCTACCGAGTATTAGGACCTACCTGCTGTGACTGATTTCTCTTTTATGTATCTGTCTGGGGCTCCCCAACTAAATTATAAGTCTCCCCTGCCACCAGCTGAGAATCTGCCACGGCTGAGACTCTTCTATGTTCCTGCTAGAAATGTTAATGGTTGGTGATGATGAAGATGTTGTGGGTGTGTTTTGTTTTGTTTTTTTATCCAGCAAGTCTGGGTATGAAAAAAAAGGACTGTTTTTCTTGGCGATGAGAAAAAAACAACCTGTAATATACTTGACTCCTGGGCCTGGCAGAAGCCCGCTCTGTGCACAGACCTTCCGTCAGAACAAGGAGGAGCCAGGGACATTCCTGGGCTCGCGGCGGAAACCGTCCCGGCTGCTCCCTCCTGCGCGCCGGGGGCTGCCTTGCTCATCCCCTTGCACTGCGGTCTCCATCCTTTGCTCCTTGGCTTTATTCCGTTCTAATAGAGCGGCAGGAAATCATCAATGGTAAAGTGCATTTTTTAAAGCCTCACCTGAAGATATGTGTATTGATTTGAGAAAGAGACAGCAAGCCAGACAGACAGACAGACAGAGAAGAGACAGGAATATCAGTCGGTTGCCTCTCCCATGCACCCTGACAAGGGATCAAATCCGCACCCTTTTGGGTGCACGAGATGGTGCTCCAACCAACGGAGCTACCCAGCCAGGGCAATAAAGTGCATTTTTAAGTTCAAAACTTTATTTCATGGCTCCCCACTTCCTATTCACGCCCACCCCCCAAATCACAGCAGGCCCACTGACGAGTACTGGCATGTGCAGTTTGCAAACCGGAGTTCTGTGAAGCGAGGAGCCCCCACACGAGGATGGCATGGTCTTCTCCCGGCTCCTCTGGCGTTGCTTGGCCTCTCTGAGAACACCTGTCTCATTCACGCTTCATTCCGCAATCCACTTTTTACATAGTGCCTTCCTTCCTACACTGCGGGTTGCTCAAGAACAGGAAATAAATATTGTTCATTTGTATATATTTCTCCTCCATTGAATGCTGTAAACTCTGCAGGTGTGGGAAGTGTGTCAGTTGTATTAACGTGGAATGTTAAATACATTGATATCACTTAGTTAACACTACACCCCAATTGAAATATAAGCATCATTTTCTTTCAACCAATTAAGTCAAACAGACAAAACTGCGATGACAACGGTGCTTCCAGATGCCCTTCAGAAAGGATTGCAGCTCATTGCGGTCGGAAGCAAAAGTCTTTCTGGAGCCGTTTTCTCTCGATGTTGTTGCTTTTGCTCGGAGCTGAAGAAGACTGGGCTGCACACCAGACTCTTGCAAGAAGCTGAGGGAGCGGCTCACGGCTTCCTCTCACTGCTCCTTTCGAGCTCCTCAGACAGGCAAGGGAAGCCTTAGATCGGGCACCAACCTCACCCACCAATAACTCATAACTCGGCGGTAATTTGCCAGAAATTACTGAGCTCTGTGTTTTTAATTAGCGTCTACACTTACCTTCAGATAGTCTGTTGCAACCTCAGGAAGTAGTTTCTGCTACAGAGTCCTCCAAACTTCCAGATGTGTTTACGGCTCGGGTGAGGGCTTGCTTCTCGTATCATTGACCAGGCTCTCTCTGCTTTCTTTAGAATGGCAGCAGGACAGTCCCGGGGGACCGTGCTCCTCTGATCGTGAACGGGCGTAGACAGGAGCGAGTCCGTCTCTGGTGGGTGGAGCTTCCCCGTGGAGAGGATGTCCTGGGCGAGACGCTCCCTGGGCGGAGTCAGGCGCGTCCTGCCTGGCCAGGCCCTCGTTTGGCATGAGAACGACAAGAGAGTTTGCAAAACTTGCAGGTGCCTTCTGTGTTGTCTGTGGCGGGCCGCCTGCTTTGCTAGGCATTTGCTGTGGTAACGTCTTGATCGTTGTTTATAAAATGAAACATTTAAAGTAGTAAATAACTTAAAAACTTAAGAGAGGCATCCCTCTCTGTTCCTTTAGAACATATCAGACATATGATCACGTCATAAGTCCAGAGAAAAACTTGCTTAAAAGGTACTTTATCCTAAAGAGCATTGTATCCCTCTTTCTTGCTATCTTTGAGTGGCCGTACCAAAGCAGGCACAGAATGACGATTACCAAACAGTCACACGGCAGGGGGCCCCACTTGAGTGTGATGAGGGCTGGAGCGAGACCTCAGTCGGACTTCGGTCCTGGTTGCCACTGGTCGGTGGAGCAGCCTTGGCCCTCGGTCAGGACCGTGGCGTGTCCTGATCCTAGTTCACCGTATCCACCGCTTTGCTAGAAGCCTTCAAGCTGTGTCACTGTGATCCCTGGAAACCTCAGTCAGACAGAGCGAAGAGAAGACCAGCGTGGCAAAGCCTGTGTGAGTGACAGACTGTGAAAGGAGTTCTGAAGACGGGACCCCTGCAGACGCTTTTCTTTGCACTGGGGGCGGACAAGGATACCAGGATCCCTGGGCAAGGTGCTGATGAGTGAAGCAGGGACCCCATCTGGATACCCAGCAAGTAAGAAGGATAAAGACAGAGGAGCAAGAAGGAGGCGGAGTGACCTCTCCATGTCAGCGGTCCGTGTAGCATCTCGTTTCCCCCAGAGACGTTGGCCAAACCGTGCTTGTCTCGTCATGGAATAGATGTTCAGTTAACATGTATGGGCGACCCTAATGTGGAGTAAAACACAGAGAGGAACTGAAGTGCTGGCAGGAAGTGTGTGCGCGTTGAGGGCAAAGAGAGGTGGGTGCAGTCAGGTAATAGCTGGGACCGAAGCTCAGAAACTCAAACTCGGTATTATTCTCCATAGACTGGTGATAGCACCCAAACGTGGTGGCCATCTTTCCAAGGTGGGTCCCGTTCGGGGTTGGACTCATCTGGAGGTTTTTAATGTTGAAAGCAAGGTGGAGACGTATTTTGAATTTTTTGGTTGGACTCGGTAGGACTTGATATGCCCCTTATCCCAGAGTGTGAACTTTTAATTCTTTTCCTTTTATCCTGTACAGTTTAGTGTTTTTATTTATTCTGGTACACATAGAGTATATAAAAATTAATTATGTCATCTGAAAAGTACTGTGAAAATCACTTGGGGAAAGAGAGTAAATAAGATTTTTTTATCAGCTTATAGGATGTAAGTTTGGCCAAACCAGTGGCATTTTGGGGGATCACTGTGAAAAACCAAAGACAGAACACATGTTTATTGAGCCACTGCTGTGTTCCCGGGAATGTGCTGGACACTCTGGGGATAGAGAAGCACTAGAAGACATGAGCTGCAGCTTTGGGGCTGAGCATTCAAGCTACAAAGGCAGCACTAATAATATACGTGGTGTGATTGGGTAGCAGGTGACAATTGTACGATTCAGTGAAATAGTCCGTCACTGACTCTAAAGGCTATATTTACTTAGGGAGAATGGAGACCTGTTTGGGCCGAAGTATTAGGGGACAGGAGTTATGGGCATAGTGGATCCTGAGCCAGGCCATAACATACGGTCCATGTTTTTGACAGGGCGACGTTTTGTGTGAAAAGGTCGGGAACTAGGCTCCGGGAGGCACGCCTGGAGCTCACCTGGGCAACGCACGCCAGGGCAGCGGGCCGGGTGTGCCAGGCGGCGGCTTGGTTTCCCACAGGAAGCCCTTCTCGTCGCTCACGATGGATGCTGCGTCTCGGGCCTCCCTTGGGCAGGGCTGTTGCCTCGGCCCCCCGCCCCCCGCCAGCAGAGTCCTTGCTGGGGGGCGAGGACTATTGCGGGGTGTCTCTGCATAGTTCTCTTGTACGGACACTCCAGAAATTCACCTTTAAAACTTCCTTCTGTAACAGTATTCCAGCAGGTGTACTGAAGATGCCAGCAGCACGGCGTCCTGTCAAGAGTAGGATCTCCAGTAGATGCCGCAGTGGTGGGGTTGGCCTGGGACTCCGTCTTACACCCCCGCTTCCTGCCGCACGCTGACGCTGACAGTGCGGGCTCGGCACAGCCATGGGGCCTCACAGAATTGGCGGCCATCTGCCAGTGACCGCAGCCCCGCGTACTGACTCTCGGCTGGGGCATTTGGGATACGGTTCTTGCAGGACTGGGAAGGGGGAGGGCTCGTAGTGCATAGAATTGGGCGCTCGATTTCTGTAAGGCCGGGGACAGCGCCGCACAAGGAAGAATTGCGCCTCTCCAAGGGCCAGGGGACCCTGTTGAACACGGAGCCCAACAGCCTCAGTTTATTCACCACGAGGCCATGGGAGCCCCGGAGAAAGGCCGAGACTTCCCTGGGATGGAACCCCAAGTGACAGAGAGAGAGATTGAAAACCCAGTTCCCCTAGCTCTCTTCCCAGGGCTTTCTGTTGGGCTGTGTTCCCACCACCACGACAGGGCCCGGAGCCCTGGAGGGGCATGCCGTGTATCTCTGTCACCATGCCAGCTGCCTGAGGCAAGTGACACCGGGCCAGCCGTCCTTTTCCCTGGGAGCCCAGGGTTTGCCTGTGAGCTGGGGCTGGCCGGTGCCCTCTAGGGGTCAAGCCCTGTGACAGCCTGAAGGCAGGTGGACCTTGTGGAAAGAGCACAGAGAGAGGTTTGGAATCCCACAGGCCCTGCTTGTGTGGCGGGGTCTGAGTCCAGCTCGGACACGCAGCAGCCTGAGGGTCTCAGCAGGTTAATTCAACCCTCTGAGCTCTGCCTGCAACATGGGGGCGGAGACTCTTACCTCACCAGGCGGCCGTGGCTCGAGTGAGTCAAAACCGTGTGTGGCACACGTGGGAGACGGGGAAGGAGGTGACTCCCTGCCGCGCCCCTTTGAGAGGCCCTGGGGGAGGAAACTTAACACCTTCACACCTAGAAGACCCACTCGACACCAACTGCTACTTCTCCCCCTCCTTCTTTCCTAGCAAAGCAAAGTTGCAGCTTTAACGAGTCTCGGGTTGTTTCTTTGGTTTGTGTTATCGGGCCCCCAGGTTAGAGTCCGGCTGCCCGTGTGCACTGGCCCAAAGAAACTCCCGAGCAGGAAGGAAAGAAAAATAGATTAATATTGAATCGGCCCACCCAGAGATGGGGGAGTGTATGTTCTAAAGACACGACACCCCGAGGCCTGTAGGTCACAGGTGCCATCGGGCAAAATCACAAGGCACTGGGTTAGGGGTTCGAGGTTGTGCTGGGAGGGATGGGTCAGAGGTGAAGCAAGGGCAGGAAGTCGTTCCTTCCGGTCTTGAGGACAGTTCTGACCTCTGCTCCAACAGTCCTCCGCCAGGGCTCGTCGGAAAATAGCCGGAGGGTCCAAACAGAACTCAGGTCCAGATGTTATCTTTAGCCTGCGGAGGTCTGGGCCTCGTGACAAGCAGTCAGGTGCGGGCCCCCCTGCTGCCTGGCCGGTTGCTGATTTTTTATATAAATATTAGGGGGAGGGGGGAGGGAGAGTTAGAGGGAGGGAGTGATGGAGGGAGGGGTGATTTCTAGCACTACGATTTAAAGCAAAATTTAGTCAAAGTCATAAGGACCCCCGGTTTCATTTGAACTATTGAAATTTCCCGCTTTCAGAGGAGTGCCGTCCAGAGGTTAGTGTCTCATGACTTCTCTGTCAGGGTGCCTAGACTTGCTATACTTACAACAAAAGTTCAAGGGTCACCAGATGATTATTGGTGACTTAGGACGTTCAGATTAAAAAATCAACCCTGAAAGCCCTTCCTGGATATATGTGTTTGTAAGAGCGACTGCTGTCTGCCCGTGACGGGAGACCCTCGTTAGACAAGGGGGTACTTTGGGCAGGTTAAGGGGCAATCAGGTGTTGGCCCATTGGGGTGGCAGGGGTCACGGTGAAGGCTGTCTCGGTGATGAGCCACTGGTGATGACGTTCTGGAGGACCTGAGAACCCAGAGGAGGTCACACCAACGCTTGCAGGTGTTTGGGTCCCTGTTAGCGTGACCTCCCCCCAAGGAGCTCGTGCTGTCTCAGGGGCCTGTCTTATTTTCTGCACAGCACTTGCCGCCATCTGACATTATCTTGCTTATTCATTTGTTTTCCTGGGTTTTGTCCATCTCCACTGACAAAAACGTCAGCTTCCCGAGAGTAGAGACCTTTTCTACTTTGTGCTCTTTATATCTCATCCAAAATCCTTGGTAGGTTCTGGTCAAATGAACGCGTGCATGCACGCACGTTAGCAGTTGCTGGAAGTTTTTGTTAGCATTCTTCCTGACCTTTATTGCCCTTGCACGCACTAAAAAATGTGTGGCTTTCAAGTGCGGCAGTTCCCAGGGCATTTATAGTTTGGCGAGACTTCCCTGTGGGGTGAAGTGCGGGGCTCTTTGCAGGAACCACGAACAATCCAGGACAGTGGTCGTGAGTCCCCGTCAATGAGCGGGGAACCGACAGACTCCACAGCCTCCTCACTCCATCAGCAAATACAGTCGGGAGGGATGTCTTGGTTTGGGTTTCTCCCAGAAGCGGACCGTGACCCCAGGATTCAGGTAGAAATTGACGGGGGAAAGTGAAACGAGGCAGGGACAGGAGCCGAGAATGGGTGTGTGGTGAAGCACGTCACAACCTGGACAGCTGGAGTTTGTGACCTTCCTGGAGAGACGTCGGGAGCCCAGGCTAAACCCACACCTTAGCCTCCTCTCGCCCCAGGCCGGGCGAGTTTGAATATTTACCCATTAACGTTCCCCAGCCAGTAGCAATTCCTGGGCACTCGCACTGAGCAGGGCAGAGCAGTCTCCGGGTGCTAGAGGGAGCCCCGGACAAAGAGATGCAGGTGCTGGGGTTAGCAGTCGGCGGCGTGAGGCGGCCGGGGTGAGGAGATATGGTTGGAGAAGGGACAGGCAGTGTGCACTGGATAATAATAAGATTTTTTTAAGTAGACTTTTTATTTGGAGCTAACTTTGTATTTACAGAAAAGCTGCAAAGATGCCGGGTCTCTGTACATGCCCTGACCAGCTTTCCTTAATGGCAGGGTCCAGAATCACGGCAGACCTGTGCAAAGGAGGCCCCCAAGAGCAGTGCAGCACTGGTAACTGAGTTCCAGACTGTACTCAGGTTTTCACAGTGTTTCCACGAGTGTCTGTTTTTCTGTTTCAGGATTCAATTCAGAGTATCGCATTGCCTTTCATTTTACGGTTTTTCACAAAGCGGTGCAGACACTTGGGCCCTCTCCTGTGTTCAACGAACTAGTCTTCGTCACTAGAGAGTAAGCTCCGTGAAAACGCAGTCACGCGGGCGCCCGGCATCATGTTGGACGCAGGGTGCATCCACAAAACAAAATGCATCCGTGCAAGCGGCAGTCAAAACAAAACCCTGTTCGGGAGGTGTACGGGTCCCGTGCTGAGCCTCCATTGGGTAGCTCAGATGCACTCATAACGGTGTGATGACTTAAAAGGACCTTGATTTTGAACATGTCCTAAATATCAAACAGGTAGCAGGAGCCCCTAAATCAGACACAACCCGGTCCCTTCAATGTGCCTAGCATCATTTGTGCATGTCACATTGAGTCCTGCTGTGAGTCCCATGGCCTTGAGGACCCTCGACAGATGAAGGGACGAGCCAGGGACATGAACTCACTTGCCCAGGATTCACAGGTGGGAATGGACACAGTGGAGTTTACAACTTGTTTTCAGGCTTTGGAGCTTACACTCCTAATACTATAGTCCATTACTCCCGCTCTCCTCCACTTGCCCAGCGCCCATGCGTGGTGCCGTGGGCTGGACACGCCGTCTTCGCCAGTCTGCATTGTCAGATGGCAACAGACGTGGACATCTGGTGGGTTTCATGGTGACCTGGATGAGGTGTTTGCCTTGAATCTGTGGGCTGTTTACTAAGCCTGCCTACCTTGGGTAACCCTGCCGTCTTCATATCCACAGTCATTGACCACAGAGCTCTTCAGAAAGTCGCCCGTGTGCTAATCATCAAGTTTTGATACAATGCTAATAAGGGCCTTGGAAGCAAGCCTGTTATTGCTACGGAGCAGGACACTGCAGTTGTATAATAATTCATGTATTTTGTTATTTTATAAGGTGTTTGAGTTTGGGTAATTGACCCCATTGCTCAGTTTTTCCATAGTTACCATTTTTTTGTATTTTTTTTAATGTTCCACGAGGGATATGGAATATTTAACGAAATCTTTGACGACTCTTTATGCTTGCAATAGCCCAAAGGACAATTACCCTTGGTTGCCCGGGCACCCGGAGAATGAAATGCAGACTGAGAATTTCTTACAAATCATGTGAGCTCTGACTCCGGGACGGCAAACAGCACAGCCGTCTAGGCTAACCACTGCCGGGATGCCTCCAACCTCTCATTCTGAACCGGGGAAAGAATAGGCTCTCAGGGTGTTTGTTTATTTTTGCTTTGATTACAAGCTGTTGGAAGCCTGGAGTTGGGTATCTAATAATGCCATCTCTGCGAAACATAAATTACTGGCTCGCGATGAGATCCGAGAAGAGACAAAGGGACAGTCATGTGGAAATGGTCTCTCTCTTTTTTTTTTCCTTAGGAGTAAGTTAGGGTCAGCTGAAAGGCATTCCCTTCAGACTCTAACTTCTGGAGCATTGCGCATTTTTAGAAGGAAAACAGCAATTACCTTTCAGAGCTTATGCATGGAACTGTTTACTTAAATGGCTGCATTAGGCTGGCATGGTTTTAAACCATGACCTTTGACGCTTTGCACGTAGGGTGACAGGCGCAACTTGTTACTGCAGACCTACCTGCACACCGTGTACCTGGGGGCCCGGGGATCCAGGGGAGAGGGCCGCGCTGGCTGGGCAGCCTCCCTCCACCCTGCAAAGTGCTCTGCTCTGTCTCCCACGCGGCACGGCCAAGAACCTTTAAGCAAGAAGAGCAGCCACGCTTAACGAAAGGAAGCAAACGAAGGTGTTTAAACCCATCCTATATGTCCTTGTATCCTATAGACTGCCTTTGCACCATCTGTCTTCAGGAAGCCCTCAGATTTCTAGGGGGGAAGGCACTCCGCTTTTCCATCCCAAGTTCAGAGTTACTTTCACAGCTGCTGGACTGTGAACGCCTAGGGGCGAAGACCCTGCGTGACCTGCTCAGTGGGCACTCGGTGAACAGGCCGCCTCGCTAATGACTGGTACTGGAATGATATTAAGGAAGTGCTTATTCAGACTGCGGGCTGTACCGAGTTCTTTTTCACGTCATGTTATTTAACCCCCCACGCAAGTCGCATGACGTACCTAATTGAACTTCTGGTGAGACTGGGACGTGGGGAGGTTACACCGTTCAGACAGGGCCCCTCAGTTGGTGAGCCGCACAGTCCAGATGAAAACACTGACTTTCTAATTCCAAACACAGCCAACTCCCCGAGTCTGACTGCTGCCTGTGTGGTACTTTTCAACATGCGTCCACAAAGCTTTTTGGTGTTCCTTCCTTTAAGAGCGGAGTCCGAGTTTCCTCTCCTTGAGAATGGACTGCATTCAGGGACTCATTTCTGAAGACCAGAGTGACGTGGGAGCGAACATGTGCCGCTTTGGAGGCCGGGACGTTCAAAGGCACTGTGGCTGTGTCCTGGTTGCTCTGTCTTTGGGATCACCCACCTGGGGAAGCCGGCTACCATGCTTCGAGCTGCCCTGTGGAGAGGCCCGGCACCGGTGCGCAAGGGAGGAATCCGTCCGGTAGCCAGTGTGCAGCTGGAGCCAGCGGACCACAGCTGCCACGACGGTGGCCTTGGAGGCAGAGCCTTCAGCCCCGGTCCAACCTCAAAACGACTGTAGCCCTGTCCCAGCGAAAGCTGGTCTGCAAGCTCATGAAAAGCCCTGCGGCAGAAATGCCCAGCTAAGTCTCTTCTGGGCCCCTGCATTTAGACTGTGCGACAGCAAATGTTGGTTGTCTTAACCTGTCAAGTGTGGGGTTGATTCGTTAGGCAGGAGCTGACTTAGGTAGCCTAACACTGCCTTGATCATTTTTTGAAAAATAGTCTTAATTTCAATAAATCTCAAAGTTTTCGTACAGCAAGGAGAACATTTCCAGAAAAAAAAATGCTGCCGAATGTAAGTAATAAGGGATTAATGCCCAATTAATATAATAGATGTAATGGCTTTGCTGGGATTTGCGATTTTGTAAGTCCAAGGACGACTGCTTTAAAAATCCATGATTTAAGAAGAAAGGACGTTAATGATAGCCACGTTGCTGAAGATAGAGCATTTTGAACTTTGAAAAAGTCCTCGTGGGAAAAGACAGCGTGTATTCTGTTTGGTAGGCTGTCACTCACAATCTTCAGTCCTCAGCAGCGTGCTCACACTTTGTGTGGTTTAAAGAAGCATACGAAGCAAAGTTGAATGTTAACCTCTCCCCTAGTGGTTTCCCTCCGCTTTTCAGAGGGCAGGGGAGGGGCCCTGCGAGCTCACAGGTGAAGCTGTTCCTGGGTTCGCGCTGCTCGAGGAGCTGCAAACACTCTGCTTTACGGCCACTTGCAGTTTAATAAGTGACTTGCACTTTGATGAATATCTTGTGAGCTTATGCCCAGAATTTGTGTAAGACTTTGGGCTCTAATACCATAATCTTAATTTAAATGAATTTTGAAAGCTAGAAAGAGATATAGTTCAAGTACAAAGAGAAGACAGGTAGAGGTACTGAGTTGGGGGCACTTTCAGTGCTTATAAAAGATTCCAGATGACTTGCCTTTGTAAAAAAAATATGTGAAAGTGATTTTTTCCTCATGTATTTACAAAGGGATTTAAAGTGAGTTCCGGAATTCATTCATGAAATGGATACAGCCAGTCCTTGTGTGGTATGCAGAATGGATGTAAGGAGAGATGCTGGTTTTCCTGGCCCAGGTTGAAGAACCCAGACCAACAACTTGTAGACCTCCGTGTCAATGTTTTCCTCTCCAGACGGCGTGTAGCCTGCATTCTCAAAACCACTTTCCATATTGAGCTGGTCTTCCTAGTATCTCAAGGTCCTGATTCATGGGTGTGTGCTGCAGGGCAGGATGAAGATGAATATTGAGAGTCTGACTATAAAGATCCACTGTTAGCCTAATTCACTCACTCACTCACTCAGAACTCACTCATTCATTCAGTCTACATTTTGCCCAGCAGAGCAGTGGTCTAGGTGCTATCAAACTATGATAAGCCATGTAGAAATAGCCTCTGCCTTTTGGGAGTTCATGGTCCAGGATGCAGAAAGACATGAACCAACTATAATTAAGGACCGTTTTAAGTCGTAAAGGAATAAGGGGGCCTGATCAAAGTTGGAGTTTGGTGGTTAGGGAAGGCTTTCAAAAAAAGACATTTTGAACCTACAGAAGTAGAAGTGGGAGGGAGCAGGATGAGCACTGTGGGCAGAGGGAGAGGGAGCCGGAAGGCACCCAGTGCTGCTGAGAACCAAGAACAGTCAGTGTGACCAGAGTTCCGAGAGAAAGAAAGAGCACTAACTGAGAAGGGTCCAGAGGAGTAAGCAGGGACTTACACAGTGTTGCAGACCATGTTACAGTCTTTATTCATCACAAGAGCAATAGAAAACCTTGAAACTTTTAAAGCAAGGGAGTGACATTTTAAGCGGGTCGCCTGGCTCTATTATGAAACTGGGTGGAAGAGGGGTGGAAAGAGTAATTCAGGGAGATGGATTATGAGTCTGTTATGGGCCAGAGATATTGGTAGTTTGAACCAAGGTGATGGCGATAAAGGCAGAGATATTAATAGATTTACTACTATGTATGGGCAATAGATTCACCATTTGTTTATGACGTAAAGTTGATTGGGCTCAGTCCTGACTTGGACATGACTGGGTGAGGGGGATACCATGGGCAACTCCAGGTACTGGGCTTGAAGTGAATGTGGAATCCTGGAGGGTGACCAAGAGCAGGCTGGGGAGAAGGTAGTTTAGTTTGGGGACATTTTGAACCGGAGGCCTTTTTAAGAAATCCACACGGAAACACGGTGCAGTCTTGGGTCCTGGCTCAGAGGAGGTATCTGGGGATAAAACGTGGGAAGCCAGTGGCTTACACACAGACCTGAAGCCACAAAGGTGAGTGAGATCACAGATAGTGAACATGCAGTGAGACAAGAAGGACAGGTCTGCGTCATGAGGAACTTCAACATGCAAAAGCCAAGTGGACAAGAAGTTGACAAGTAAGAGTGAAAAATGCGATGGAGTAGATGCAAGGGTGTCATCTCAGAGGCCAAGAAAGGAGAATGATTTAAGATGCTGATGAAAGGCAAAGTTAGAAAGGGACTGTGGATGTCCTTTGGATTACTAAAATGGGTGTCTCAGAGGCCTTTAAGGAGAGCTTATAGGTAACGGAAGACATCTGGCTGTCAAGGGAAGCAGAAGGATGGAGCTCTAACAAGAGGGGGAAATAAAGCTAAGAGAGGGCTTTCTAAAGACGCGAGACTTGAGCACGTTTAAAGGTTGATGGGAAGTGGAGAGCAATGGAGAGAACGGGCAACGGAACTGAAGTTACAACAAAGATGGGTGGTTAATCAAGGGTGGGTAAAGAGTCATGCAGGAGTCCTAAGAAGATGGAAGCAGGTAGGTCACTAGCACAGCTGGAGGGATTGGAGAACAGAGGGGACCCCTACCCCTCCACCCTAGGGAAACTGGAAAAGTTGGCCTTTGTGCTGCCTGTCATCACCAGAACCGATAAGGAGAAACAAGGATTAAATCTTCATGGGCACTTCCTTCAGAAACTGGCAATCTGAGAAGACGGTGGGTTATGGACCTTCAAAACAATCTCAACATCTTATCTCAAGCTGACCTTTTTGGTAAAGAGGAGAAAAAAAGTAGGTAAAGGATTTGGAAGCCAGGGGGAAATGTTAATTAGATAAAAGCTGCAGTCCGGCAATTTTTCTAGCATCCCTTCATGTGCTGACCAGTGATTCTTTTCCTGCATCCTGGTCAAGCAAAAGTTTCCTTCCTGGAGCACAGTGGCTCAGATACCATCTTGATCTCTTGAAATCTTCCTGGGGCACAAAGGTTGAATTGCTACCTGGAGTCCAGGTAGGTCCAGTCATGCATTTCAGTTCCTGGAACAACAGCTTTCTGCTTGCATTAATCACTAAGCCTATTAACTATAACTAAAGCTAAAATTCTTTGACTCTTGAGTTCCCCCATCACTAGTGGGAAAGAAGGAGGGCCATTTGCATATAGATGCCTCAGGTGGGGTGGCTGCAAGTTAAAGGAGCTTCTGTGGGATGGCTTCTATCTGCTTTGGAGAGTAGAGTGAGAGAGAGAAAGGGAATGGCATACGGGAAAAGAAAGGAGGAGATTTCAGATATTTGAGGACAGAGAAAGCATGAATATGAAAGGGAACCTATTAGTAAAGTTTAGTAGGATTATTAGCCATTACTGGAGGTCCAGTTGAGGTTGATGGTCACAAGTTCATACTGGTATCACTGGTAAAGGTGTTAGGAAGCATTTGATCCTTCCTGGAGGTGTTCAGATGTGGAGTTAGCGAGATCACCTAGACCTAAGGTTTTGTTTGATGAAAAGATGCAGCAGCAGGTGAGTTTAGGGTATTGGCGGAGCCACTGAAGTGATAAACCAGGAATCTAAGCTGCTTTAGACATAAAGGCAGAAGACAAAAGTGGAGTTCTGTGTGAAGGTAGTAGTCAGAGTGGTTGACTAAACGTGATTGGAAGAACAGAGGTCTGTGTCCAGAGCAAGGTGCTGCAGCCCAGGTTAATTAAGTCCAAATATCGGGGTGGGGCCCATGGAGCATTTAAAACTCTGCAGGTGATCTCAGTGTTTTTTTAAAAAGGGAAATATGTTGATGTGATTGTCGGTAAGTCCCTGGTGGCAAAAGATACCAGTGGTGTGAAATCAAGACAAAGACAGAGATAGAGAATGCAGTGAGAGAATTGTGCCTTTAGAACACAAAACAAAACACACACACAACTGAACAAAAATGAAGTCATCCATGTCGTTCTTCACAAATGCAAGTCCTAGGCCCGCCCTCCTGCCCATCCTCTCTGCCATGGAAAGTCCGAAGCAAAGAAGTAAAGGTCATTATGGGAAAGATGGCAGAATTCAGGACAAACTTCTTGGGGGGC
The DNA here is from genome assembly GCF_004126475.2 of Phyllostomus discolor. Lineage (NCBI taxonomy): Eukaryota > Metazoa > Chordata > Mammalia > Chiroptera > Phyllostomidae > Phyllostomus > Phyllostomus discolor. The sequence continues at coordinate 6,797,784 of NC_040905.2, read as the reverse complement.
AGATGCTTTGGGATTGGACTGATGAAATGTGAATGAGAACCATGGAGACGTTTTGGAGGCGATTTGTTCACTGCAGTCTCCTTGGAGGGACACCGCTCTAGCTCACTCGGAAGGAATGGCGTCGGCCTGGCTACAGAAGCCTGAGTGTGGGGCTTAGGTCACTATAAGGAGCCTGGATGGCCCTCAGCCCAAATCCTTGGACTTGGTGGCCATGTCGTGGTCTATCATCTTGGAATGGTGTTGAAATTCTATTCGTTGACGTCGCATATGAAATTTTGTTAATATTTAACCTGTGATTCAACGACAGGGATCGTCACTGCCAGGTTTTTCAGTTGAGAAAACTTACCTCCGTTCTCTCCATATTAAGTACAAGGCCATTTGTGTAGCTAACTTCTGGCTAAGTGGAGCGCTTATGAAAAGTGGACTCACAGGCATAACCATTGCCAAAGAAAGCCCAGCAAATCTACATACTCCCAACCCCAGCCCATCGCCCTGGTCTGTCATCCCATAACTTTAATATAAGGGCACATTCTAGAGAAGATGGTCATAATGACACTCAGGTAGATGTGGAGAACGTTGTGAAAGCACTGGCGTGTTTATCAGTGCATTAGTCAGGGTTCTCCAGAGAAACAGAACCTATAGGATATGCATATTTGAGGTCTGTCCAGAAAAAGTCCAGCCATTGTTAATATAATGAGAACAGTTTGCATGACATTGATGTAGCCTGGCAGCCAAGGAGAGTGGATTGGAATGCACATGCATGAATAAGGATGACTTCACTGTACAAGTCAGTGGGGGTGGTAGATGCTATTGAGTGAGCATGTGTACTGTGTGGCTGTCGCATTCAAAATCACTGAGTGAGTAGAGCAACAAATCTGCATCAAATTTTGCATTATGCTTGAACATTCCTCTGCAGAAACTATTCGCGTGATTCAGAAGGCTGCAGCTATGGGCAACTGGTGATTGGCAGCTTCATCACAACAGTGCACCCACTCATGCAGTATGTCTCGTGCAGAGTGTTGGCAAAACATCAAATCACCCAGGTGACTCAGCTCCCCTACAACCCAGACTTGGCACTCTGCAACTTTTGGCTTTTCCCCAGACCAAAATCACCTTTGAAAGGGAAGAAATTTCAGACTGTCCGTGAGATTCAGAAAAATACAATGAGGCAGCTGATGGTGTGACATGTGAGATCCCCAGGTGCCTACTTTGAAGGGGACTGAGGCGTCCTTGGCCTGTGTACCATGTTTCTTGTATCTTGTATCTCCTTCAATAAATGTCTCTGTTTTTCCTATTGCATGGCTGGATACCTTCTGGACAGACCTCATACATATCAGAAAGGGGTTTATTATGGAAGGAGTCAGCTCACACAATTATGGAAGCTCGCAAGTCCGGAATGTGTAGGGCAGGCCTGCAGCCTGTAGACTCGTAGAAGAGCTGGCACTCTGCTTCCAAGCTGCAGGCTGTCTGCCGCCGGTTTCTCTCTCTCTCAGGAGAGGTCATTCCTGTGTTCTGTTTAGACCATCAGCTGATTGGAGGAGACCCACCCACATTACGGAGAACAATCTGCTTTGTTCAAATTCTAGCAGTATAAGTGTTATTCTCATGCAAAAACACTCCCACAGAAAGAGTATATAATGTTTGACCACGCATGCGGGCACTGTGGCACAGTCAAGTTGACACAGAATTAGCCCCCACACGGAGGGGGCTTATAGTATTGTCCCCTCTGGATTCTATAACAATATTAACACTCCATCCAATTTGTCATTCGTGCTGTTTAATAGATGTCAGGTGCTATGTAGAATATAGGCATTATTCTGCATGTTGGTCTTCTTTGGGGATGGTGAGCAATTTTCTGTGTATATTTTTGGCACTCTTTTGTAACACTGAGGAAAGATAGTTCTGTGCACTGTTACAGAAAGCATGCAGACTGCTCAGTATCGGTGATAAGAGACTTCTTGATGATGACTTTGAAGCCGAAGTTCTATGAAGCAAGACTTCACATGCAACTAATAGATTTCTATTTGCCCATAGCTGAAGACATTGATCGGAAGGTTCACCACTGTTTTCGGCCCAGAGACCTGGGCCGGAGCAGAAGCAGCAGCCACAGAGCAGCCCTTATTTATGTGCCCTCATCCTCTCTCACCGTTGCTAAATAATCTGAAACAGTTGTCATCGTATTGGCCTATGGATTGATTTTCAGATTCTGTAGCCTGGTGTTCACAGCCCGGTGGTACTACCCCAACCTACCCACCCACCTGTGTCTCCTGCTGAGCTTGAAACCGAGCTACTCCGTTGCCCTCAAAATACCTCGTTTGTCTTTGCCCGGCAACTTCTGCTCACGTCGTCCCCTCCGCAGTGGCCTTTCTCTCCTATTACTGCATCCTCTGGTTCTGCTCATCCTTTGAGGCTGAGCTCAAAGGCCACAACGTCAGCCTCCTTTCTGACCCTTCCCCTGCCCTGCCCTCCTGTCCCGCTAGAACAGAAGCTGCTCCTTTCCCTTTCCCTGGCCCTTCCTCGGCACGTTCCTTAGACTCATGCTTGGTCCCAGCGGAGTTACTCATGGGCATCATCTCACCGTCTGTGACCTGCCTTCAGGACCCGTGTCTGTCTGCCGTCTCCCCTGTAGCCTCACGAGGGTGCCTTGCAGATCGCGAGCTCTCTGTAAAGTTCTTGTCGAGAAGATTGAAGTAAGGGACCTAATATGTAAATCCTCATTCTGATTTATTAATTTCATCAAAGGGAAAAATCCTTGTTGACTTTTTTTTGTATATCCTCCACAGCACAGCAGTGTTCTGGTGGTGGGCCCATAGTGGCCACTTAGTGATGAGTAATTGATGGATTTATTCTGTATTTCATAAAGCTTTTTGGGTGCTTTCAGACTAAAAGAGGCTTGGTCTGATGACACAAGTTTTAAAAGGCAACCTCATGGCTGATGCATGCCAGGAGGGAAGCGTGGTATTTTTTAAAGTCCAGCAGTAGAAAAACGAATCAATCACAAGTTGGATCCGTTGGTAGGACCGTGCCCCATGTGGTGCTGTCCCCAGGAAATACCCACTCTGAGAGCCCCCACAGCTGGCTTTGTGCACTAGAAGGACAGTCCGAGCGTGTTCTCCTGCTAGGGCCAGGACTTGGTGGTCCACTAAGCATCCTGGCTTTTCCATTTTTTTTTTTTTTATAAATTTGACCTGACTCTGCTTTTCTGTTTTCTCCAATTTCTGCTGGCAAGTTTTTTTGAAAATATTCTCGATGCCTTCTTGTTCTAACCACAGCAAAACAGACTTAAGCAAATATCAGAAGAGACTGCCCCTGTACCTCCTGATCTGAAAACGAACTTCGGTTCCGTCAGCCTTCACTCCCCTGCCATGCGCAGTGCTGAACAGAGAGGGGCGGACTGGTGCCCAGGGGCCTCTAGAGCAAGGATCTCCTCTAGTTCTGTCTGTTGGCTCGTTCTAATGTATCTTGAGATCCCTATGGAGGTACTGATGCAATGGACAGATAGCACTGTGCAAACTTAAGATACACAGCGTGGTGATCTGAGGTGTATGTAGATGACGATGTAAACTGATGACCACATTAAGGTGAGTTAACACATCCATCACCTCCCAGAGTTACCTGTACACGTGGATGCGTGTGTGGTGAGGACGTGCAGGGTCCACTCCACCAGAAAACTTCGAGAATACACGACAGCGCTGTTTACTAGTCTCCATGCCGTGCATTAGGACTTACACCTGTTGACAGATCGCTCCCTGTGGCACCCCTCACAGCCCCTGAGAATGACCAAACTCTGTTTCTGCCAGTTTGACTTTTCTAGAGGTCACGTGCGACCATGCAGTATTTTTCTTTTACAACGGAGACTCATAATGGGGCCGTTGAAGCCAAAGCATGAGTGTGATAACAGCCCCAAACACCACAGGCTCGCCGTGGACAGAAGCCACCATTGTCACGGGAGGCGGAGCTGCCCACGTTGTCTCTGCCCCACGCAGGCAGGCAGGACAGGGGGCGGCAGCCAGACTCGTTACTCCTGGGGGAGTCATGGAAGGCTTCTGAGAACATGTCATTTGGGGTAATTCCCCTTGGAAGTTCTCCAAGAAGCCAGAGGACAAAGAAAAGGGGAGAGGGTGTTCTTAAAAGGGACAACCCAGAAACATGGAGACACAGAAGCTGATGGTGGGTCGGGAAATGAGTGGCTTGGAGTGGCTGGAGCGGAGGGCACTGGAGGGCGGATGAGGGAGATGCATCTGGCACGTAGGCAGGGTCCAGAGACGTGTCAGGGATCCGGGGCTTTTCCTGGGGCTCAGTGCGTAGCTGCACCAGGATTTCTTAGATAGATAAGCGACTTGATCAGATTTGTTATTTTCTTCTTTTAAAACATTTTTATTGCTTTTATTGGGGTGACATTAGTTAATAAGATTATATAGGTTTCAGGTGCACAAGTCCATAATACATCATCTGTACACTGTACTGTGTGTCCGCCACCCGAAGTCTGCTTCCATCACCATTATCCTCCCATTACCCTCTTCTACCTCCCCTCACTACCCTCCCACTCTGGTCATCGCCATACTGTTGTCTGTGTCTACGAGATTTTTTTCTTTTGCTTAATACCTCCACCTTATTTGCTACTTTAGAACAACAGTTCCCTGTGAAGGAGAGAGACGCTTGAGCTGGGTTGCCAGGTAGGGCAGAGGTGTACTTTAAAATAATAAGCCAAGTGAGCCATAATCACTTGATTCCTCTTGCCCAATGGGTAGGGCTTTGCCAACATCTTCACGGGATGAAAGGAAGCCCGGCTTTTATTACCAGATCTTCTGAGATGTAAATATAACCCAGCGCTCGATGCCATCTGCCAGGACAGTCGTCCCCTGCAGTGTGTGAAGGGGGATATTTCAGGTGCCACCAGACCAATGCTGAGGCACTTTTCTGTTCCAGGTGGTCACGAGACCGGACAGCATCTCTGAGGCGTGGCTCGTGGTATCGGCCAAGGTTCGGCCGCAGGGAAATACAAACACACCGAGGCAGTGGTGGTGACGAGGGGGACAGAGGGGCCTGTTCCCCTCCGTGCTGTTGAGGGGGAAGCAAGCCTGATGCTTGATGGGATGGGTCCTTGTGGCCAGTTTGCTGTGCCTTCGCTTACGATCAAAGAAGAGGGCCGAAGGGACTAAGTGACCCTCCCCTTCCTTAGAAAGCTGAGACCTCACAACGTCTTTTCTCTGCATTGGTTCTGGTCACCGCCATTTCTCTGGGATGGATTTTTGAGCTTCCGTGGAACTTTATTCTTGATTTCTCCGGCAGCAGAACTTTGAAGATCCCAAAGCCCTTCTTGAACCAGGTTCTTACGGAGGCGCCACCTCCCCTCACGGGCCCTGCCCCTTCCTGGCGTTCGTGGGCCCGAGTCCCTGTTGCATGGTGCTCCCTGGGTTCAGGGAAAAGGAACTCTGGCATTGAACATGAGCAGTCCTGCCGAGGAAGCACCGGAAACATTCGTGTATTGTAGCCTGAACTCCAAAACAGTTGGCAAAACAGTTGCACTCGTATTAGAGTCGTGTTAACAGCGTGTCGGATGAGCTGTGTTCGTTCTCTCCCGCTAGCCCCAGGCTGCCGCGTCTGCGGACCGCCATTGCGTCATCTGTAGAATGAATAGATGAGGCCAGATGAGTGGTGTGCAACTCGGGCCGCCTGTGAGAGTCACCTGAAAGCTTACCTGGGCCCAGCTAAGTCAGAATTGGCAGTCGCCGTCGGGGGCGGAGGCAGGCTGCACATTTTTAAAGTTCCCAGGTGGCTCTTTTTTTCTCTCTCTTTTCTTTTTATTTATTTACTTATTTACTTGAAACTTACTGGACCAAGTTGGAGGTCCCAGCTGGAAATCTGTAGGCGAGGTCTCCCTGCATGTGGGTATGGAGCTTCATTCTTTTTTCAAATTAGTTGCCAACATTTGAAAAAAAAAATTTTTTTTCAGTTTACCTTGCGAAAATGGAAAGATCGGGCAACAATTGGGCTTTTATTTCGGAGTGGCGCACATTCACCAGAGCAAACCGTGGTTTCCAGCCGGCCTACTTCATTCATTGGTGTTCCCTTCCTGGCTCCTGGGGGCCTTTTTATGTGTAAAACTGGACTAGATCGTCTTAAAAGTCTCAAACTGTTTGAATCGTGCGTTTCCAGCGCCAGAAACTGAGGGCACACAAATGACACCTTTATCTATAAACGAGTTGCTGTAGGAAATCAAAGGGAACTCCATCTTTGAAGATGGAAAATCCCAGGGTCAGGCGGAGGGGAGCGGGGCTGGCTCACAGCAGAACTGCCCCGCCCCCAAAGTGCTGCTGGTACAGGACACCTGCAGGGGGGCTGGGGGGGGAGGGGCGAAGAGGGAGGGGTTGGCAGAGGATTAACTCATTTTCCGGGGATTTTTAATGAAGCTCCCCTCTCCTTTTCCACTCGCTCCTGTTTGGGAGCTGCATCATTAGTTGGGATGTGTGGGGCCTTCCCTAGGGAGCCAGGAGGTCATTATGAGAGATTTGCTCCTTTCTTCCTGTGCTTTGCAGCCGAAGGCTCCTCGGATTCCTGCCCTCCTTCCCCTTCCTTGTGGCTTCTTGCCGTGTCTGCTGAGGGCGGAGGGGGCAAGGACTGCTTGGTGTGGCTAATTGGCAGCTGCCTGGCATGAGGTTTAAGTGGTGTACGTTTGAGTTAATAGGGTTTTCCCTGTTGCAAGTTGAGAAATTTGTGCTTGATAAATGTAGGACCTCTCACCCCCGAGTGAATGCTCCTTTGTGCCATGCTCTATTCAACAATTCCTGTACGCTGTCAAGTTGGCGATGTCTGTTACGTATAATGACAATGAGAAAAGTAAGTTAACGAGCTCTCCCCGTGCCCAGGGCGTTCCAGGTGCTTTACATCAATATCTAATTTATTCTTCATAACCGCCCCATGACTCCGCTGGTGGTGTTATTCCTGTGTTACAGACAGGAACGTGGAGAGCCAAGCAGTCGTTTGATTTTCCGTATTTCAAAGCTGGTAAATGCTGCATTAATATGTACAACTAGACCTCTGTTAGCAGTGTGTGGTGAATTCAAATGCATATTGGTTTCTCCAAAGACAAGCCAGACTGCTACACATTAATGTATTAGACATTATGATTGTTTCCCCAGCTCCTCCAGGACCCTTCATTGGATATGTGGTTACTGTCCTGTGATGTTGTTTACACATAGTGGATTACTGAGTTTCATGGAACTCCCAAACTTTTGGGTTTATGTAAGCTTATTGCCTGTATTTTCCACTTTTTACTTAAAAAAAAAGGCACTGGTAACCCAAGCAAATTGCTTACTAACCCTGTGACCCTCGGCCTCTCTGCCCCAGTTTCCCTGTTGGGAAAATGGAGATTATACTACACACCTAACCCCAGCCCACACGGATGTTTCCAGGTTCAAGTGCGATATCAACGGAAATGTGCTTCGTCCACCCTGGAAGGTGCCCGTGCGCACCCTGGGCCCTGCTGTGGTCGTGGGGATGTGCGGTAGAACGTGAACACCCTTGTGATTAAAGACAGCTGTCCATGGAGAATTTTCCGTTTTACAGGCTAAACCCCACGAAAGGTTTTTAGACGGATCGGGCCAGGAGAACTTTTTGCCTCTGACACCGAGGCTGGAAGTTGACTTCAGTCTTCCACTCGTGTCTGTCCCAGGCTCCCCACGCGTGCTCTGGAGGCAGCTGCCGCCGCGCACTTCCCGGGGCGGATGGGCGAACCTCCCCGGGGAAGTCTTTCTCGTCTCCACGGCTCACGCTGCTCACATGTGGCTCGTCCTCCACAATCAGCGGACACACGAAGTGACCGTCCTCGGGCAACTCAGGCTAACGGGTCGGGAAAAGATGTGTTGGGAGCAGGAGGTGGAGGGGACACGAGAGGTCTTGTCTGCTGAGCCATTGAAAGGATGACTTGGGCCTTTCAGGCGTATTGTCACGCGTGGTTGTGTGCTTGCCGTAACTGTCCTGATTTTATGGCAGAAATAGCTGCCTTAGAAAAAGTAAAAGAGCCCTGGCTGGCGTAGCTCAGTGGATTGAGCTCAGGCTGCAAACTAAAGCATCGAAGGTTCCATTCCCAGTCAGGGCACATGCCTGGGTTGTAGGCCACGGCCCCCAGCAACCGCACATTGATGTTACTCTCTCTTTCTCTCTCCCTTCCCTCTCTAAAAATAAATAAATGAAATCTTAAAAAAAAAAGAAAAAGTAAAAGACTGCAAATAGGGTCCACACTCTTGTTAGGTCCCAGTGCTTGTGTGAGTGTGCACACCTGTGTGTACGCCTATGTATCCCTATGTATGAGTGTGTGTGTGTGTGCTTGCATATAGATATAGACATGCATGAATTTCTACATGCCTGTGGGTGGTTTGTGTGCAGACTTACGGAAACTGATGCTGTGTGTAATTACTGCCACGGCTTCAGCAATGACAGCAGTTACAAAAAGCCCAGGAAATATAATTGTCCCCGGTGAATACTTTTGCTGCCCAAGAAACTTCTTTGTTTTTCATATTGTGGGGTAAAATAAACATGTGTTTTAAAACAACTTGCTCAGAAGTTCTCTGGTTGGCATATGCAAAACCAAATATTTGTTAATTCTTAATCTTATGAAGTGAGTGAAGGGTAAAAGCTCTGAGCTCTGTAATCTCTCCTACTTTACTTAAAGACTTGTAATAAAGTCATGTAGAGGGTTTTATTTTTAAAATTAGTATGTATTGGGGGGTTATGTTAGTTTCAGGATAATTGTAAGCCTTTTAAGGGTTACTTATTAATACAAGTGTTAACCATGACTTGTTCAAAATCAGTTAATGCCAATTTCTGCTTTAAAGAGAGGGCTTTTACTTCCAACCTCCCTGGTTAAGCTCCCACTTGAAAGAAAACTATGCCAAACTGGAGAAGCTATGTAAATCATATCACGCAATACCTGCTTCCTGGCACTAATAAATTAGCCTTTGACTATGTCCAGCGTAATCATGAATTATGTACTTGTTTATGCTGCAGTCTCCAAGGCTAAATGCCGCTGTTTGGTACCCTGTGTTCCAGAGGTTTTTATTAAACTTTGCTGCCTGGTGTGAAATGCTGGACGGGGGAGTCTGCAATATAATCATGACAAATTTCACTCAGCTTCATTTAGAAAGAGTCGATAAGCCAGGGAAAGGAGAAATGGAAGGACTAATGAGCATGACACAGGCGCAGTGAGATGAATGGGCTCCTTCTCTGTTGGCTGGCCGGGCTCGGGGCCTGATAAATAAGTCCCATTATCTTAGCACACCAGGAAGGCTCCGGCGTTCTGGAGTTCAACCCACTGCCCCTTCTGCCGTGAGAGGGACGGCACGAAAAGTGGACGGATGGGGGGCCTCAGGCCTGGGCAAACCCCGCCCTTACCATTTTCTCCCCACACAAAATGTTTGTGTGGGGAGAAATGTTCTGTGTGGACGGAATGTTTCTGTCCCCCTCCGATTCGTACGCTGGAGCGCTGAGCCCAGATGTGACTGTATTTGGGGATAGGGCTTGGGAGGTGAAAAAGAGTGAGCAAGGGTGTAAGTACGGGGCCCTAATCCAAAAGGGCTGGCGTATTTATTTATGTATTTATTTAAAGCCTCGCCTGAAGATGATTGATTTTAGACAGAGAGGAAGGGAGAAGAGAGAGCCAGCGAGAGACAGACAGACAGACATCGATGTGAGAAAGGAACAGCAGCTGGCAGCTTCCTGCACGTGCCCCGACGTGGGGTCAGTCCCCCCCGACCTAGGCTGTGGTGTCTTGTTACGGCAGCCGAGCACACTAGTATGCTGCATAAGCAGGTCACTTAAGTTTACTAGACAGGTAAGTCAATTCCTTAAAATTTCAAATCCTGATGTCGCCATTTACTCTAGCCGCATAAGCACATTATTTCTCCCTCAACCTGCAGGTTTTAAGTGAAACTGCGTGTACTCGGGCATCACGGTGCTGAGCCATCAGAGTGGGCACTGCAAGTTAGCTCTGTTTCCAGGAAGTTCGGAATGGCTCTTAATTATGCAAATAGTTTGCTCTGGGAGTGCTTATTCCTCCCTGCAAAGGCGTCACCAGTCACCAGCGGCGGGAACAGCCCTGTAACTGATGCAATAATTCTGCATGTTAAACTTAGATTTTTATCTGCGGGATATTAAATCCACAAACACCATTGATCAGCCTAAAAGCAATAAAAAAAGTATTCCCTATATAGTTAATAGCTGGTAGGTTAATAGGGAATCTGGAAGAAACCAAATGTTTCATAATGAAGCTATATTAATGCTACTCATTTGAGTGCCTGTCAGTAAGGAAATAATTAGCTTTCATTATTAATCAATGAAAACCAACTGGCATAATTAGGCTCTGGTGTGTTTTCTTTAAATGGCCTTCTGGTACCTTATTCGGCATCATTTGAGTGACAACCCAGCCTCCACCGCGGATCCGCAGGCTCACTGAGGGGGGCGCAGCTGTGTCTTGTAAATAGGGTCAGGGGTAGGGGACAGACTGCACCCGGCTGGCAGGCTGGCCAGCGGGCTGAGTTTCACCCTCTCCCCTACCCTGCCTGTTGACCGCATTGGGCCAGAGTGACCTTTTCCTAAACTCAGACCTGGGTATTTCATTCCCCGTCTGCACGGAACTCTTCAGTGGTTCCCCAGTGCTCTGAGCATGAGTCTTTTCCGTTTTCCTCACAGAGCTTCAGGGCCTGGCACCTGTCCACCTCTCCCTCCGGCTTTGGTCGCAACCAGCGGCCACGCTCATCACCTCTCAGGCGGTGAGACTGTGCGCCCCTTACCTAACGCCCATCCGTTCGACGGTCGTTTTCTTTAGGGAGGTTTGCCCTCAGCACCCTTGACTGGCTGTGTGTTTATCTACATAGTTTTTACAAATTGATTTCAGAGAGCGAGAAGAAGGGGCAGGAGAGAGAGAGAGGGAGAGAGAGAGAATCAATTCGTTCTACAAACATGACTTCCTTGGTTACCTCTTGCATGTGTCCTGACCGGGGATCAGACTTGCAGCCTTGGCAAATATTGGGATGATGCTCTAACCAGTCAAGCTATGAAGCCAGGGCTATACAATTTTTTGATGTTATCTTCTTCCCAGTAGTTGATCAGGACCACGAGGGTGTATGTCTTTGTGTTAACTCTCCCTCCGGCACTGAGCTCAGAGGAAAGAAAAGGCACAAGGATTTATCGAGGGCACGATAAGGCATGGGCATCTGCCCTTAGGGAAGCGAGTGGGTGCTGGCAGGACAGACTGAGGGACTGAGTTGAGAAGAGTAGAAACGCCCAGGGAATGAGTGTTACCTTCAAGATCGTCCCCAGGTCGGTTACCTACGAGGGGACAGAAATAATCCCTCCCGTGCACGGGTCTCCTCTTCCCATCAGGGGCACAGTGCCCAGGGACCATGAGCCACTTCCTCCGAAGTAGATTCTGATGGAACTGCTCAGGGCTGCTCTTTGGAAGCAGGGTCTTAAAAAAAGTGAGTGTCAATCCATGTTTGCATTTCCTCCCCAACTACAGACACTGACCTGAACGACGGAACTGGCAATGGCCCTGGACAGAGCTTACTTGAATTGCTGGGTTTCTCTTGTCAGTGTGTTTCTGTCGTGAGAATGGTGTTCATGTTTGTTTGTTTTTTAACACAGGCTGGGAGGCAGAAAGGTGCTTTGTTTTACAGGATCATGCTGATGATGAGGTCCCTTCTTATTCAAATGACTCATTTGTTATTTACATTCAGTTGAAGAGTACTTCTTCAGGGTTTTTTGTGTGTTTTACTTTTGCATCCAAAAACATGGATGGTGGTGGAGGGGGGAGAACTTTAGATTTTAATAATTAACTCAGATATAGATTGAAACTTTGTCAAAATATGTTGATTAATTATGTCCCCCCACAGGAGGTCTATTTTCAAATAGGTAATGAGATTACCCAAATGTTGGCTTTGTGGAAGGCGACAGCCACTTCCCACCATTGAAAGCAGGTTTTTTTCCCTTGTCTCTGCCTCATCATGGTTATGAGACGGAGCACTGTGTTTTAGATATTTGACGACAACATGTGTGTGTGCGTGTGTGTGTGTGTCTGTTCTCAAACACACACACACATGCACACAGACCCTCAAATCTGGAAATGAAAGAAGGTGGGAATGTCACCAGTGCCTGGCATCAGCTTATGTTGAGGCCATATAGCGGTGCCTTAAAATGCATTACTGAAATGGAAAACTAGAATGTGTTTTAAAAAAAAGGTAATACTTGAAATAATATCTGAATTGGAAATTGGCATACTTTCTAACTGAAACTGTAGAAAAACGGAGAAATGGCCAGAAAATAATTAATGATACCTTAGTTTCAATACTACACTGATAAATATTTTAAGACTATGTTATGAAAACCAAGGGGGAGATTTAGAATTTTAAAGCTTATACTGTAATTCCTGAGAGATTGTAATATTTATTTAACCTTTTCTTTATTTCATTTAAATAAAATTACTGCCATTTCGGTGAGCATTTCTGTAATGATGTTTCATTTACTTTTCCATTAAAAATTACTAAGATAAATAAGGAGTCCTGGTGAATGAGATATAATTTAATAAACATGTATTTCTTGGTAGAAAACTAATCAAGCCCTGCTACCAGTCTATATGTAACCAGGAGCACAGGAGACAACCTGAACGACTTAGCCAATGCTGCGACTTCAGGGGAAATGTTTTTATGCCTATTGCCCATATTTTTAATACTCGCATTGGAAATAAAATTATATTCCAAGATTATGAGGATGGTGGAATTTCATAATTGGATATTTGAGTCCTAAATTGATTAACAGCATATCAGCATAGAAATAGATTTTGTGTTAAATCTGAGGATGATTTTTTTTAAAAAGCTAAAATCTTAGAGTAGATGACAATAGGAAATTGAAATTTTTTCTTGGAAATTTTCCAAGTGGCGTAGTCATCTTTCTGGAAATATAGTGAAGAGGAAAGGTGGGTGGCCGGACCACAAACCTCTTCAGAGACCTTGCAACCTGTAGCTGTAATTCATGTATTTTATCATCATAGAAATTTGAAAATAGAGAATACTTTTAAAATAATTTAGTGCTGCCCTGTTCACTTGAACCGAGGAAAAAAATTGCCCATAGCCACATACTGTCAGTCCGCCAGGGCTAGTGCTGCAATTCGGGTGCTCCGACGTGCCATGCGGTTTGCCTGATTGTCTCCCGGCGGCCCTCAGCGGTCCCCAGCAGTCTGCATGTGTGTTCACTGAGCACTTACTATGTGCGGGCTCTGCTCTGGAAGTCAAGGACATGATGGCGAATGGGAGCTCCCATTCTGACTCAAAAATGAGCTTTCTCTCTTCTCATTCCAGTGGAAACTGCCCGTTTGCCTCACCTGCAGCGCTGCGTTGTAAGTTTGTTTATTTTTAGAGAATGAGAGGGGGCCGGTCCTCAGGAACCCCCACGTGAAAAGCTCAGGCGCTGTGGGAAGGGCGTCTGCAAATGGCTGCTCAAGGCCGAATGTGGTGGGCGGGCGGTGTCTTCGTCCATTCGGGCTGCTGTTACAGCTCCACAGGCTGGGTGGCTTGCCCACGACAGAAATGTCTCCAAGTTCTGTGTGCTAGGAAGTCCAAGGTCAAGGCACTGGCAATACTCTTCCTGGTTCATAGATAGCTGTCTCCTCTCTTTGTCCTTGGGGGGCTCAAGGGGTGCGGAGCTCTGTGGAGTCTCCTTTATGGGGGTGTTCATGGGTCCTACTCCTGAGGGCCCCACGCTCCTGACCTAACTACCTCCTGAGGCCACGGGTCCCAGTACCGTCGTAGTGGGGCGTTAGGTCTCAGCACAGGAGTGTGCGGGGGACACAGATATTGCTGACAGCAGGTGAATCACACACATTGGGATTTTCAGGGTGAGCTTTTGAGGTGGGAGAGAAGGTATAATTATTTCCAATTTACAGGGAAGGACATTGAGGCTTCAGCCTGTTCATTTCCAGTATATTCTGCTTTGACAGAGGGAGGGATGGACGCAGGGACGGACAGAGAGACTTACAATGGTGGGGACGGGCCTGCTTTCTCCTTGACCTTGCTCCTGCTCACCTCCGTCTCAGCAAGACCTGTGGGAGGCCTCAGGAGTCCTCCCCCTCTGGCCAGGATTCAGAACCTAGTTCCCTGAACCTAGAACGTCCCCTCTGGCCTCTTCCCAGAACCCAATTCCCTGACGACGGAACAGCCGGTCTGGCAGACGGACCTGTGTGCAGAGAGGGGAGCAGGCTCCCGAGACCCAGAGACCCAGGATGCTGCCAGATGCGGCTCCCTTGACAGCTGCCCCACCGGCACGACTGGGAAGGGAGCCGCGGGTCCCAGCACAGAAGCCCAGGCCGTGCGAGCTCTCAAGTTTGGACTTTACCTGAGCTGTCGTTCATTTGCTCGCTGTTTACCGATTTTTAGTGGCAGGGTTTCTTTCTGGAAAGTTCCCGGGGACACTTACTCAATGGGGGTAAATATTCATTTTGGCTTTCAGGAAAACACGTGAAGAGCTGGCCTGTCTCAACCCAACAGTCTCACCGCCTACATGGGGTGGGGAAGAATATACATGTGTGTACATACATGTAGTGAGTGCATCATTCGTTAGCTTGTGATTTCATACTGCATTCTCTTCTCTTCATCTACTATAGCAGAAGAATATTTCAATTCCCAAACGGTCAAGAATCCAGGCTCATATTTGTATTCCAACAGCTTTCCTCTGGAACCCTGGGGATGATTGCATCCACCTATAACATTGGTTCTGTTGCTGCTCCAGTGCCTCCCGTGAAAGAAATGGAACTTTCCGTCATTCAGGAGCCCAGGGGTGACTTCCTAATGATTAGAGCCAATCACCAGAAACTCCTTCCAGACAAAAAGCCCTCCAGAGAGAAATCCTGAGCTTAGAGACGCGTTTGCCACAGACCCCAGGGCTGGACGGAAAGCTCCCACCCGCTGTGGGAGGCAGGCTCCCTGGGAAGCAGACCCACCATCCCCCTGCGGGGCTGGCTCTGTGCAGGGCATGCGCTTCCTGCTCCAGCCGAAGTGTCACTAAACTCGGCGGGAATCAAAATTCGGAGTAAAAATACCATGCAGTAGAGCTGCTTCTGTGACCACTTTGCCTCTCAACTTGCTTTTTTTTCTTTCCCGACCACCCCCCTTTCTTTTTTTTTCAGTCACAGTTGACATTCAGTATTATTCTGTATTCGTTTCAGAGGTACAGCACAGTGGCTAGAAAGTCATGTACTTTACAGAGTATCCCCCGCCCGGTGCTTCCCGTGCCCACCTGGCCCCGCACGTGGTCACCATGATATGACTGACTGCATCCCCGTGACTGCTCTGTGACAGCCAATGAGCACTTCTGAATCCCTGCGCCCTTTTCGCCCAGCCCCCCAACACTCCTCCCCTCTGATAGCGGTCAGCCACCCCGCATTCTTGAATCGTTTGTTTTGGCTTTCACGGGCTGGCTCTCATTATTTTTTGAAAAATTCATTGCACCAAACCCTTTGGGAATGTGTGTGTGAGAGGAAGCCTGGAGCAAGGTGGCTGTCCTGAGAATTTTCTCATTTGCGCGAGTAGAGGTCAGTCACTGTTTGTGGTATTTATGGTAAACGGCCGGCAAATCTCCGAGTACCTTTCTGTTCCTCCCTGCCACCGGGGCCGGCGCTGAGCTGGGGAGGGAGTCGTGGGCACCTTGATGTTTTTCCTGGGAAATGCGTTTTTCCTTTTCCATCAGCCTCCTGGTGCCTGGGAGCATTTTTTGATTTGCTGTTGGTCTGGCCACAGGCCAGCTGGCTCGCATGGTCCTTAACGCTTTGGGTAAATACTTCTAACAGTTGTGACTGGAAGGTATCCAGGTTGGTTCAAGCATTTGTATCCACTCCATGTCCCAGGCGCTGTATCTGGAGTGATCTTTCCTTTGGTGAGTAAGTTTACAACAAGATGACTCAGAAGAAGCTGCTGTCGGAGGAAGTAATGGAAAATCAAGCAGTTTTTGATAAGCGAGGAGGTTTACTTATCATGGAAGGAGTGTGATCAATGATTAGCCAGAACATCAGAGTCACGAATAAAAACGGGGCACATGGTGAGTGTGACTGGGAATCCAGACTCCTTCCGGCATTTGACAACTCGAACATGGGGCCCCCTCACCCCGTCTTTAGGGTCTCCTTTGCGCAGGGATATTCTTTGAGTGGCACAAGTTTATGTATTCGTTGAGAAACATACATCAGGTTACATAACGTAAAAATCATGAATTCTTCCAGACAATGCCAACTGACAATGAGTTACTGGTGACAAACTGCTGACTGAAGAGAAAACCCACTTGAACCTGCCTTCTCCTTTTCCGCTGCTACTTCACGTGATTATACAGGCTTTTCCTAAAGGCCCCTTGCGTGGGAGAGATACAGCCAACAAAAATGTGGGAGGAATTGGAGGCTAACGAGGTTTGGGCAATCACAGCGTGCCCTCTACAGCCCGGTGGGCTGTCGTGGAGATCCTGCCAGGTCGGTGTGTTCTGCCCGTGCACCATCGCTCTGCACACACACACACTTGTTCTTGCACGCAGTTTGCAGATGAGGAGTCTGCAGGGGGCCTGGGCCTGGCGGATAAAGGCTCCTGGCAGCTCCATCTCTGAGTGTAAGATTCTGTGAGATCTTAAAGGTGTATTTCATGGGGACATCTAACAGCAAAGCAAAATGAAACAAAAAAACCCTCTGTTTCTTGGCAGCATCCAAATGGAATGTTTTATTGATGGCAAAATAGAGATTGTTGAGGAAAGGGGTGATCATTCATGGTATCAGCTATTTCCCAAAGGATACCTAGTTAACACGTTGGGGTTGCGAATCAAATCTAAAGGTGATGCCCATGTAATGGGGCCAGGTGACATAGCAAGAGCCTGGAAATATATTATTTATATATTATGTATAGTACATATATAATATATAATGTATATTTATAATATATACAAAGTAACCATCTCCAACAGGGATGTATATTTATAATACATATCTTTATAACTTATGAATACATTATAAACTACATATATAAAATAACCATCTCCAACAGGGAGACGGTTTCCCTGTTGAAGTTTTCATGCTGCAGACATCCTTAAAAAGCCCAGAAAAGTCATCTTTGTAGGCCCGTGACTCCTTCCATGGCAACGCAGAGTTCAGCGAAGTGCTCTTCTTTGGACTCACCTTCCAAGGCCCCTGTGCACGGCATACAGTTCATGAAGCAGAGACATGCTTCCTTCCGTGCTTCGGGGAGGACCCCGGGTGTCCACGTTAGGATGGTCTTGTCTTCGGGAAGCTTTGCAGAAGTCATAAAAAAAAAATGACTGATCAGAGATAAACATTTTCCAGAAGGGGGAGGTAATGGTAAGTGATTGATCGGGCTGAGGCTTAGTCCTGGGATCCTGAAATCTGATCGAAACGAAGACACATGCGTTGCCCTTCCTTCCGGGGGTGGAGGGCCGGCTGCCCCTTTGGGTGGACTGCAGCTGCGGCGCGGCCCTGGTGGAGCCCGAAGCCCGGAGCTGCTTTGCAACCCCGCAGCAGGCGCTGTTTCCTGCTGGCTCATGTGCTCCGGGCCCGCGCCCGCCGGAGACAGGGCGGCGAGGGTGCTCAGCTGGGCGGGGCGCTCTGTGCCAGAGACTCGCTGCGTGAATCTTCCTAGGAGATTAAAAACTCCGCCCACTCCTAAAAGGTTAATCAGAGGTTCATTGTGAGTGTGTTCTTCTTTCCCAAGATGGAACCAGTCTAAATTCTGGCCTCTGAGCGGCAGCAGTATTTTGCAAAGAGGCCAGTCGGCCCTCCCGCCAAGCGGCCCCAGAATCCCTTGCAGCAGGAGTATGGGGAAGGGGAGGGTCGGACTATTCTCTGAAAATCGGCACTCCGCCTCTTTTACTTTAAAACCAGCCAGGAGGCATTCTGACAGAGGCTTTACCCACGTTCGATATTTATGAGCTGTTGAAACTGAAAAAAGTGACCGAGCACTGGGTTGGTTGATGAAATTATAGCATCAAGGTTGCCCATTATTTCCCGGCTGTTGGAAATTGCTGGAAAAAGTAGTCCCGGAGCTGGACGAGCCCGGGCCCCTCCCTTAGCACAGCCTGGCTGCTGCCAATCCACCTGGGCTCATTCCGGGGCCTCCCTCCCTGCCTTGGTGGTCTTCCATCGGTTGGCTCTTCCCTCGCTCTCCCTGGTCTGTCTCGATAGCCTTTCCTATGTCGAGCCTTTCTAGTTCCCCTTATTTGTAGTGAATTGTCCACTCCTCACTGTTCTCTAAGCCTTTGTTTATATCCATTCCCCCATCATAGCCTTCATCGCAGTGTGCTTTGTGCTCCGTTATTTCCGTACTGACGTACCACCTTTTCCCCTCTCTTGTGGTTTGAATACGTGAATTCTGGGTTCAATTTTACAGGTGAGGAAATGAGCTCTGAACAAGGTTAATCGCTAGGCCAGGGCCACACATTTAGAGTAGTTCTGGGTTTCACTCTGAATCTGCTGACTTTGTCCCAGTGTATTTTCTCTCCTGGTCTAATGCAGAAAAACCTTTTATTCTTTGTTTGTTTGTTTAGTTTGCTTTACTCTATACATGCACATGCACACATAGATACATACATAGATACACATGAATATATATGTGTTGTGTGTGTGTGAGTAATTTAGGAATGTATACAGATTCCTGATTTATATCCAAGCTGTCTGTCCGGGGTCATAGTCAGTTACACGAAAATCAGAATGCAGTTTGACACGGTCTCATTATTACTATGCGTGGAAGTCACACCCAGAAGACAGCTCCCAAGAAGAGTTTTAACTCGGAGAAGTATGCCGACTTGCTTCCCACAGGCCGGGTGCAGTGGGCTGGTCTTCTCATGAACTCCTCACCTCCATCCCGCATTCCTGTCGCAGCTGTTCTGTCCCAGCCCCAGACGTCCCGGCCCCACCCCTGCTCTCAGCAGAGGGTCCGGTTCACTGCTTTCTCTGAGATGAAGGAGGTCAGTCGTTCCCAACCCGTAATATGTGCAAACATCACACGGAGGGCTTGTTGTAACAGTTACCTGGGCCTCGTCCCCGGGGATTCTGAGTCAGTAGGTGGGGGTGGGGCGGGTGACTTCGCTTTTCTCACAGGCTCCTGGGTGGTGCCAGTGTGGCTGGCCAGAGGACGACGCTTGGGGGACCAAGGATGGAGGCCGGGCTGGGGGGCCGGTGTCTTCCCCAGGGCGGAGCCTCTCTGGGGTTTGGTCCTTCCTCTCTTTCTGGGGGCAGAATTTAGAGAAGGGGGGGTCTCTTCTCAAAACAAACCCTTTCACCACCATTTTTTTAAATTACAGTTGACATTCAGTATTATTTTATTAGTTTCAGGTGTGCAGCATGGCGATGAGATAATTATAAACTTTACAGAGTGTTCCCCTGATATTTACCCTACCCATCTGGCCCCTCCTATGCTGTAGCTACACCCCTGTGGCTGTTTTGTAACTGCCCATCTGTGCTTCTCAATCCCTTCACCTTTTTCACCCAGCCCCCCCCCGAACCCCTCCCCTCTGGCAACCGTCAGTCTGTTCCCTGTGTCTGCGAGTCTGTTCTGTTTGCTGCACCCAGATTGTAATGCCTCCTTGTTTTGACTCTTGCCGGACCCTGCTCCGGCCGTGAGCCCCTCTGTCCCTGTGCATCCTTTTACACACCGTTCCATTGCCTCTATTTCTCTCCTACTTTTCTGACAGAGCTGCTCAGATGTCCTCGCTCTGGTGTTCTGTTGAAGACGCATAGCTTCCTCCTGATGATCAAGTGGTTCCTGTAACAATACATGACAATGTCAGATTCCACTCAGTTGGCCAGGACCTGAGCCCTTGTAACTTGGGAATTGGCTTGCAGACAGGAGAATTAAGAAGCCAAGTTTAATGTTTTGTTTTGTTTTTTTTTTTGTGGAGGTGGATGGAAGAGGCTAATGACATCACCCAAGAGAGTGAACTTGCACATTTCCTTTATTGCGATATGGGACGGTTGCTCTAGGCATTGAAATCATGCACTTGGTTTACGGACCCGAATTTGCTGGCCTCTGAGGCATTTCAGTGTTGACATGCCAGGCGGAGGCCCCCAGCCGCGAATTAAGCAGTTGGAGATGGAATGAGTGAGGCTCCATCCACAGCTGGTCCTCCCATAGCACCATTCTGTTATGGCATTGATGGAAACAGCTGATGCCCCGAGGGGTCCTCCGTCTGTGGAGTTTGCACATTCTCCCAGTATCTACGTGCATTTTCTCCGGTGCCTCTGGTATCCTTCCGCGTCCCAAAGACGTGCACGCGAGGCGACCCGGCGTGTCTGATCACCCTGGTCTGAGTGGGTGTGGGTGTGGCTGTGGGTGGCCCTGTGATGGAAGGGAGTCCTGTCCTGGGTGGGTCCTGCCTGGCACCCTGAGCTTCCAGGACCGGCTCTGGCCACCCACGACCCTGGACTGGAATCAACAGGTTAGAAAATAATGGCCCTTCTTGTTTTTATTTATCTTTCTTAAATGTATGTATAGTTCACATTTATTTTAGTGACCTTGGAGTATCATGCTAAGCAGCATTGAGTCAGACAGAAAAAGTTAAGAACCATGTGACTTCCCTCACTTGGGGGGAAATATAAAACTGAAAGCAACAAATGGACAGACAAGACAAACAAACAGAAACTCGTGGACACAGACACCAGTGTGGCAGTGACCTGCGGGAAGGTGGGGCGGGGGGAGGGAGTAAAGGGAAAAGGGGTCAAACATATGGTGCTGGGCCCTGGCTGGCGTAGCTCAGTGGATTGAGCGCGGTCTGTGAACCAAAGCATCGCAGGTTCGAATCCCAGTCAGGGTACATGCCTGGGTTGCAGGCCACGGCCCCCAGCAACCGCACATTGATGTTTCTCTCTCTCTCTCTCTCTCTTTCTCCCTCCCTTCCCTCTCTAAAAATAAATAAATAAATAAAATCTTTGAAAAAAAAAACACATATGGTGCTGGAAGGAGATGTGACCCCGGGTGGTGGGCACACAGTACAACGTACAGATGACGTGTCATAGAATTGCACGCTTGAAACCCATATGGTCTTACTAACCAATGTCACTCCAATACAGTTATTAATGAATACTCCACTGAGAAATTTTAAAGAAGAGGCATTGTGGGTCTCAGAAGTTGGGTGCTGTTTTTGTGACCAGAGATAGGCTGTAGGACCTTAACTCTTGCTTGTATCAGTTGGTCCGTGATCACGTTGGTGTCCCCACTGGCCGTGTGGCTTGAAGGCTCGGTGTCCCAGAACCGCCTTGGACACTAAGCGAGGACGTGCTCCGAGCCATTTCACAGGCACTGCTTTGCGTGCTGATTGCTTTCCCTGCTGCAGGACTTTGCTGAGTAAGGAGGCTTGTCTGCTCTCCTGCGGGCCACTCCCACCTTCATTTGCATTCACGTCCCTGCACTAATCTTCATTGCTCACCATGAGTCATAATCTTACCGAAACATGCTCGTGGGACTCTTTCCCACCTGCGTTCTTACTGTCAACGCTTTTCCTAGCTCAACACTGGTATTCTGTGGAACACGTAGGCATCGGAAAAACCATGAAGGGAAAGTGTGTGTTGTGACCCCTTATTCACATTTCATCTCTCTGTTTAAATTTAACTTCTTCCTAACTTGGTAGAATTTTTGGGGTATTGGTTTTCTGAGCTCTTCGGAGCACGTGTTATTTTTGAAGACCCACCGCATACGTCTCTCTGTGTGCGGTAGACATTCTCTGGCGCGCCTGGTTCGTCTTCCCTCCTGATGTCCATCTCTGGAGGACAGGACTGCACGTGGCTCCCGCGGGGCTTTCCCGTGGGGCCGAGCACACGCGCACCTCAACCGAAGTGCTTGGCTTCTCCGCACACGGGGTAGTGCTCACCGTGTGCAAAACGTTGGCTTGCATTGTTTGAGTCCTCATGGTAACTCTGGAAAGTAGGTTATATTGTTAACCCCAAGGTTCAGACACTTGCCCAAGTTCATCCGGTTACTACTACATGGCAGAGCCTAAGTCTGTGCGACGCCTGTCCCCATGTTTAACTGCACCACACACCTCTCCGGGGCATCGGAGTTCTACCTTCTCCCGGCCCCTCCCACTCCTCGCCATCTGTCCTCACTCTCCTCATGCTGTCCCCTCTGTCCCTTACTTCTTGCCCAGCCCATTACCACCTGTCTGCCCCACCTTCTCTGCCTTCCCGTTCTGTCTCAACTTTGTCCTCTTCCAGTCCTTTCCTGCCTTCCCTGTGACCCCTCCCAGATCATTTTCCTGGCCCTCTTTTTATTTATTTTTTAACCTCTCCCCTTTCTCTTTTAAAAACAGCAATCAGTCCTGGAAATGGACCCTCTGGCTCTTTTGGCAATGCTTGATCATAACCATATAAGATGGTAGTTGGTGAGGTGAGGACAGAGGTAGAATATGGGATTGAAGTAAACAAGAAGAACCATGTTCCTTTTTCTGTTAGAAACATAAATAGTGAGCAAGTAGAATGTCTCAATGTCCGTGGTTTGTAAGGAGCTAAAGAAAGAACAACTGAAGAGCACGCACGTGCACACGCACATGCCACGCATATGCACACGCACACCTGCTTCATGCACTGATTGCCATTTTACTGAGCAGCGTGTTTTTGGCAGTGCAGCAATGACAACGCATTGGAGTCGTCGTCATCCAGGAGCATAGAGAGGCCCATCGTTTTGTCTCCTCTCGTTGGCCCCGCTGTGTAGGGAGTTGCTGTGGAGATGATCGTGCATGGGCATGAATTATCCCTGGAGTCTCGTTTGGACGTCTGGGCTTAGGCATTTGGCTTCTCTCTCCAAATGCAGAAGTTATGGCCATTCGTCATTGTAAATAAGACTTTTAAAAGAAGGCAAAGCTATAAAATAAACATTTGAGAGCGGTGTTGGATATGCCCAGCTGAATAAATTACCCTGCTAATTAGCTTTGAACTCCAAACCTCATTGAAATACCCTCCCTTTCTTCTCTCTATAAAGAAAAGAAGACAAGGGGAAAAAAAACTCTAACAATTATAGTAGAGTCTAGGCAAAAATATAGCAAGAATATTTTGATAAAAGATACTTCCGTATAGAACGTACAAAAATCGGGCAAGTTCTTGCAGCTGCTCAGTGTCGCTTGGAAGAAGAAGGATGGAATGAACAGACTTTGTAAGCTTGTGGGAGGGTGTGGGTAAGTTTTGATTACTGAGGCATTCACAGAGATCCAGCATTTACCCGTTAAACACGGGAATGGCTCACAAGGTCCCCTGTGGCTTCTGCCTTTTCCTTCCAGCAGGGTGAGGCTGTGCTGCCCAGGACCATGGTTGACTCAGTAAGGCATTCTCACATGAACTATATTATGAATACTGCATACCATTGCATAGAAGGATTTCATTAATTTCTCAAAGTTGCACAAACCATGTTGTAACCCTGGCCTAGAAATCTGAGCTACCTTGGCACAGCTGTGTTGTACGGCTGGCCGCACCTAATATATTTGCCTGTGTGACAGCTGGGGTGGCCTTCCTGGGCCTATGCCACTTTGCTGGGCCCAGGGCTGCGAATGCAAAATGAAAGCCCAGCTGGACCTGGTCAGGGGACCCGTGCTGCACACATTAGCTGTCCCCACAAGCAGTGTCCCAGCTTTGACCTGCCCCAGGGGCCTGCTCGGTCTTTCTGGGCTGACGTCCCTGGGACAGATTTTTTTCTTTTTAAGAAAATAATCTTGCACGTTTCCTTTTTCAAAAAAAGATAAATAAATAAAACGAACGCTACCTCCCATTCCCTACCAAAAACAACATGGTGGTATCCATTGTACCACATCTTGTAATTGCACAGATTCAAAAATCATGACCCCAAACTTAGCTCCTAAAACATGGCCCTGGGCTGCAAAACTCACCTCTGTCATCACCCGTGTGACATGCAGGCCAGGTCGATGTTAGAAGGAAATTTTTTTTTTGTATTTTAACTCATCAGAAAACCCAACAATTGGAGAGAAAACAAAGGTGTTCATTTTGAAGTAAGCCTCACACTTAAAGAGAAACCCGTAACTCTTACTTGGAATTAAAAAATGGAAGTTCCATTTTGGACACAGCAAGCATCAGGGCCAGCTGTGGTCACAACATTTCTGACCGCCGTGGAGGATTAACTCCAGCCCAGCGGGTCCCCGGGCTGAGCAGGAACGGCTGTGGAAGTGGATGCGGTACGTGTGCTCCACCATGGAGAGACCGGGCAGGAGCCCCCTGCCGAACCCGGTGTGCCTGCCGCCAACGCTGGGCTGTCACGCCCATGGATCACTCACTTTGTGGATTATCTGCAGGAACTTGAACCCCCCCAGACTTGCTTTCTTCCGTCTCCTGGTCCTCTTCTGGGGTGGTGCACTCACCACATGCAGTCTCGTTGGAGTGGAACGTTGCTGTGAATATTCATCAGGGGCTTCTAGAGACCAGGCAGAGGCACCAAGGGGCCTGGTTTTACAGCGCTTACTCTCTCTGCAGGAGCAGGGGCAGTGGGCGTGGAGAAGCAGACATGGGGTTCCCTATCAGGTGGGGCCTGCATTCAAACCCTAGTGCCATTAAAGTGTGGCGTTGGACGTATCATTTACATTTTCCGAAGCTTGGTTTCCTTTTCTATAAAATATGGGTCTTAGTGCTACATTACAGAGTCCTTTTGAGAATTAGAGATGTTTATACAATCCCTAGATCACTGCGTGATCGCTGTATTTCCAGAATGGATATGCCTCTTTGTATATGTTCTACAAGACGGACTAGGGGAAGTGCCATTGGAACAGTGCAGCCCCAGAAGTCCCCAGGCCTTCAGGACACGGGAGGCTGGATAAAGAGTCCTGCCACCCGAGGGCTGGGCTCCAGCGAAGGCCGGGCCTGTGGGCGTGACTTCACTAAGCAGGCGCAGGGAGAAGGCATTCTGGCAGCAGGTGAGGGCCACGCCAAGGCATGAAGACAGGTGTGCACATGGCATTTTCAAGGCCAAAGATTAGGAAGTTTTCGATACAATTTGGAGACCTCGAGCAGCAGGCCCGCTAGGAATCCGTGGACAAGCGACTACTACCCAGACCGAGAGAACAATCGCAGGCCTCTTCCCTCCCCTCGTGCCTACGTCCCCTTCGGGCCGTCCTGCCTTTTCCTGGCACTGCGTTTCTGTAAGAGATTTTGGAAAGACACCGCTGCAAGCAGGGTCACACTCATGTCCGCACTCGACAGCCTCTGCGAAACTCTTGGAACTGCTGGGTGCAAGGATACGGCCAAAGGCCGACTGGCGTTGTGAGGCCAGCGGGTCCATGCAGTGGATAACGGTGCGGGGAAACGAGGGGCTGACATTGAGGAAGAGCAGGATTAGGGTAGAGAAAAGTAAAACGTGGTCAAGTAGGGAGAGGGACCGCTTGTCATTCAGGTTAAAGCCATATAGAAATTGTATTGATTACTGGAGCGGTGTATCTGGCGCGTGAATTGACTGTGGTCTGTGTGCGGTGTTGGTCGGTGGATAGGAGCCTGCAGAATCGGGTTTTCCACTGCAGGCGGGAGTGGCAGAGCGAACCCGGGGAGGGTGCGCTGTGGGTGGGGCTGCAGGTCCACTGGACCTACAGTTACATTTGCATGGAGAGGAAAGAGTGGTTTAGAATGATGCTGAGGAAGTGTTAGTGACTTACCAATGGTAAATCATGCACTAACCCTTGCAAACGTTGGTTAGAATTTTCTTTTTGCGGCTGACTTGGAAAAACAACCCTCGGTGTCTCCAAGGATTTGCAGTGGGTTAAGTGTTATTTCCAGGGAGCGTATTTTGGTATCACCGCTGAAAGGTACTTCTAAGAGAAAGCTTTATGAACCGGGTTACCTAAAACGATACTTTATGTGCACTTGAATTCAAGATAAGGGAATCACACATTCTGTTGCCTGGATAAAGGTTTTGAGAGTTAAAGGGGAATATGGCAAACACTGGGCAAAAAGTGACTCAAAAACACAGATAAGCCTGCAAGTAGTTAAAGGGTGGAGGCATCAGAGTATGGAAGAAATAGTTTGGATCACCACAAATAAAGTAATGGAATGTGTGCTGGGAACTCAGGAAAACGTCGTATTGCTGCGTAGAAATTCCATTATTTGCTCCATTTAAGATGAAATGGTGTTTTCCAAGGGTAGGCGCCCTGTCTTCCCAGGAGCGCGGGGGCCCTTGCAGAGGTTCCGTGGGCAGCAAGCGGGTGGTGCTGCCAAGCGCGTCCGTGCAGGTGGGAGGCAGAGGTCTCCCTGCACTAAATGAAAGCAACTGCTTAGGATAAAGCCAGCCTCCCTTTGGAATGGAGAAGGAATTTGGCATATCATATTACCAGGAAAAAATGTTCTTTTAATAGTCGATTTAAAATTTGGGGGTTATCAAGTATGTTTTTTGAAAACTACTGCCTAAATATTTAAACGTTTGCAAGTTCCGATTTTAAAAAGTAATAGAAACCCATTTCAACTGAGGGTTCTGTGCCTTAAAATTAGTTTTTTTTGCAGTGACATGGATACATAAGATGTAGTTTCAGAACGGTGTCTTTGGCCGTCTAGGAGGAGGACTGTGGTGTCCAATAATGAATGAGTACGTGGCGGGTCTCACACATGTTGAGAAGGATCATACAGTATCTATTTGTAATTAATGAGATCCATATACCGTGATGGCAGAGGAGAAAGTAAACTTGTAGGGTCTGGTGATGCTCGTAAATTTAGAGCAAAAGAAATGTCTCTGAAAGTTCCACGTGCATACACGTGTCCAATTACCAGTGTTTTATGCCCACGTGACACGTGCATTCGTCTTGAACTATTTCTTCCCGCCTTCGTTTGCCGAGACAGACCGGATGGCACCAGGAAAACACTGCGGAGGTGGACATCCCGTCCTTGCCCTGCCCGCACCGCGGCAAACCCTCCGCCAGGGCAGGTCTGAGCTGCCTGCGGGGCAGCTGACGTGGTTTTACGCAGTCAGCTCAGGGAAGCCCTTCGAGAGGCCGACACTGAGCCCGCGGAGCAGAAAGCGAGTCTTCCAGTTTCCCGGGACCGTTCCTCACTGCCGCAGGCACTAGGTGCCCCTGGGCGCCCAGTAGACGCTGGAGAGAATGCAAGTCCCACAGGACAGCGCATCCTGTGTCGACTGACCACGGCCCACCTCCCCGGAGACCCTGTAGCTGGGCCCTTTTTGGAACTCAAGACAGGATCCCCGGAATGAAAGGGCGTGGCATCGCCACAATTGCATCTTCGGGCTCTCTGGCCCGTGTGCCCCTTCTCTTCCCGTTGGCCTTGTTGGCAGGCACGCCCTGGCTGATCGGATGTGGCGGGAGGGTCATTTTCAGGGGGAAGGAAGAGGCCAACGTACGTTCTCGCTTTTTCCATATCCTATGTGCTGGGTCCTAGGAGCTCAGCAAGTGGTGGGACCCTTTTCAAACTCCTCATATCCAGAAACTGACTCTCATTGTTAAAGACTTGGGGGCGGGGGGAAACCACCCCCTGTTTTCTTCTGTCTAAAACGCCTCCAGCACCATCAAGCACGGATGGATACATGTGAAAGTGAAAGCATCCGGCATATGCACCCTCCCTGTAACCAAGCCCAGCTGTTCCAGCCCCTCACTCAGGACCCTGTCTTCTGCAAGTTTGCTGGGAGGCAGTCACGGACTTCCTTGACGTGCCTTCAGGCACCGCTCAGCATGAATGGGCGGGCGAGAGAGAGCGCTCACTGCTGTAAACGCAGTTGGTGTGTGGCGAGCAGATCCTTAGACATGTTCATGATATCCTGGCCCGGAACTTAAGGGTCTAGTGAGCCAAGAGTTGCCTCGAAAGGATGGGCTTTTATTTCTGCTCATTGTCCTTTACAGATGAGTGGACTGCACGGAAGGTATTCATTCACCGGTACTGCAAAAATTCGCTAGTTCTCTCTGGGGAGGTGCTGAGCCATCAGAGCCAAACAGCTAAGCGGCTGGAGTCAAGTTTCCAAGTTGAGTGTCCCTCTTAAGTGATGAAAACGCCCGCCTCTTGGTGTTTCTGTTTTTTAACATCCCCTATCTCCCTCAGGCCATATGTCAGCCTCTACATTCTATTGTGTCAATTCCCTTTTGGGGGACTGAAGTGACGTAGCTTCCAATTCCCTTTTCTAGGGGATTGCATTCCATTGTAAGCTGACGGATATAACTCGAGGTACGTGTTGCTTTTATAGAGAAGCAAGAATGGGAAGGGGAAATCATAGCTAGGAGACACGTGTGCCCGTGCCACATTCAGGTCACTGCATCTAGCTAATACATACTTCTAGAATGTTCCAGACACCTGCGTGCACTGGGAGGTGTGCACACAGAAAAAGGATACAGCAGTGAACTCAGAGCATACCACTCTAAGAGTGGTATGGTGTGGCTGAAGAGTGAATATGCATTTTCTTCCCTACCTCCTGCAAGATGTATGAATTATTTATTAGCTAATTTTTCCACCCAGATTCTAATCACCTCACCTGTTGCTTGCCAGCCTGGTGGATAATTAATATCACTGCTCTGTTTATTTACGTGCGTTACTCATCCTGCGTTAACGAAAACACAACCCCCCCGTCACCACCTCTCATTTTTCTCCCGGGCAGCCTTTCGTCGCTGCCCTTCCACTGTGAGGTTAGGAAAACAGCGGACTGGCCTCAGACCAGCCCGGCGCAGACCCGTGGGATGATGGGTTCCCTGGGGTGGGGTAGGGTGCTGTTTGTGCAGATGGCTGCAGCTTGTGCGCACATGTCCCCGTTTCAAGAAGAAACACTGGGAGCGGAGGGAGCCCGAGAGCCTTGGCTTGCAGCGGTCGGGTGGTGGTGGAGCTGCGGAACCTGACAGGCACGGAGCTCTGTGCGTCTTCATTATGCCGGAGAGCGCGCTGAGTGATTTATCTCCTGCGCCAGGTTAGGTTGGGAACCATCATCTCAAGCCTCCCCGGAGATCAAGTCCATCCTGGCTGTGCTGGCCTTCACAGTCCACGGTGGCTCAGCGGGCCATGTCACCAGTAATTCTACCAATTATGTCAAGTAGAGCTCCCCCTTTGAGAGTGTCCCTTTTGTGTGTGTGTGTGTGTGAGAGAGAGAGAGAGAAAGAGAGAGCGTGCTCTCTGTCTCTCTGGCAGGCTGTGGCTTAGCCCTCGGTGAAGAGCTGTTGCAGAGGGAGATGGTGCCAGGACGCTCCTATGAGTCATCTCCTCTCTTGTCACGACCGGTTGAGGCCGCCCTTCGGAGACCTCCCTGCTCTGTGCAGACGTACTTTGCATCAGAAGGGGAGGCCCGGGAGAGCCACAATAATGAGGAGTTCTGAGCAGAGAGAATTCCTTCCTCCTGATTAGTGAATAATTCCTACAGTTTAAGCGTAAGGGTATTGCCAACCAGTTCCGTATACCAGGCTCCTTCCTTGTTTCCAATGGCTTGTTCTCTTTCTTTGAAGGTCGTTTAGCAAACTGGACCCACCGTTTTCTTAAAATCTTGCTGAAGACCTGACAGCGTGCAGGAAGTTGAAGGCTGGGTGGTTTGGATGCATGTCTATGGAGATGCAGATCTGAGCTGTGCTTGACCTTGGGACAGACGCAGTGTGGGAGTCTAGTTCTGGAAGCTGGGGCAGTATGATCTGGCCCATGAAGTTTGTAAGTCCCAGGTACACCTTGTCTAGTTCCGATGACAGTTGTGGAAAGACAGCTCGCCTTCAGGACCATCGGCACCCAAGGACGCTTGGACACCCGGAGTGAGCAGTGTCCTGGTAGAAAACGCATCTCTTCTCTCACCTGCTGTTTGTGTCCCGTCGTTTTCACCCATAATTTATCCCCGCGGTTGGAACGTTGATCCCAGAGTAGAGCACGTTCCCTTGCACATTCCGTTTTCCTCTCCGTGGCTTCTTCCTAACTTCGCTAATTTCATCTTCTTTGTTCTGCCAAAGACCCAGGGCTCCATGGCTCAGTGGTAACGTTTCAAAGAAACTTTTACTAGACTGGTACTGCGTAACCTATTGCGTCCAGTGTTCTGGCTGGCTTTCAAGAGCGTACATCTTTAGTGTTGTCTTTGGGATTATGGGTCTTTCTAGAATTTTCATTCACATCCCTCAGTTTACAGGTACGACAGTCGAGGTACAGAGTGGTTAAGGGACCATCTAAAGCTGCTCAGCAGATCGGTTGTGGGGCTGTGACGGAAACCCCGGGCTCTTGAGACCGTGCTGTGGACCTGACACCTCGTGGCCTCACAAAACATTCTCTCATGTGTGTAGAGGCTCTCTGTTTCCCTCCACGAAGGGACTTCCTTTGCGTCCTCTAGTCCTGAGACCTGTGGGTGCAATTTTCTTCCTCCTCTTACTTTCTGCCCTGAGCTTGTCAGAACCTGAGGAGGTTCTGGCCAGGGGGTGAAAGAGGGTTCGCTTCATTGCTCTGAGAGTCCTTCAGTGCTACTGAAGAAACACATTCCCCAGGGAGTTTAGCTCCGGGTTAGCCTGGCGTCTCCCAGGTGTGGCTTTCAGGAACTGGAGCGCCTCCGTTGCAGACTTGCATTCTCATCTAAACTCTTCCCTTGCACTTTAAAATCTTTGCTCAAAGAGGATGCGCAGACAAAACACCGATAAACCCAGAGCATCCTCCTTGCCTGAAGGCTTGTTCCTGAACCCTGATGTGCCTCTCCTTCGCGCTTTTATAAAACTCCTATCATATAAAATGTTCAATATATACGAAAGTAAGCAGAACAGGATAATGAATCTTCAAGTACCTGTCACCCGATGTCAGTAGTGTCCACTCGTCGCCAGTGTGGTGTCATCGCTGACCCATCCAGTTCATCCCTCCTGTGTTATTTGGAAGCGAATCCCAGGCATCGTTTCATTTTACTCATTAGTATTTCAGTGTAAATCTCTAAAAAAATAAGCCTATAAGAGGCATAGTTATAATACTATTATTATATGAAAACATAATTCTTTAACTCATTGAATGTTCAGACAGTATTCAAATTACAGCTGTCACATCAGTGTCAGAGCTTTCATGGTTTGTTTGTTTGATCCTGGCTCTAATGCCCACACATGAAAGTGGCTGTAAGCCTTTTGAGTCTCTTAATCTGCAGGTTCAAAATCAATCGCTGTCTCTTTGTCATCTATTCATTGAGAAAACTGAGTCGTTTCTCCTGGAGAGTTGGCTGCAGCCTGGATTCAGCTGACTGCTTGCCCATAGTATCCTTTCGCATGTTTTCCTGTCCTCTTTATTTCTTACACATGGACAGTCGCATCTGCAAGTCGCATTAAATCCTTTTCTCGGGAAAATGAACACACGTGTACCGAGGCACACGGGAGGGTGGGGCGGAGTCCTGGGTGTGAGGTGCCCGGTCAGGGCCAGCTTTGCAGACGTGGGGGAGGGGGACCGTGTGAGCTGCAGACAATGTGGACGCTGGGAGCACAGGCTCGGGGGCCACCCCGTCTGGCCTCCCCTTCCCGTTCTGTCGCTTCTGAGCTCTGTCACCTGGGAAAGTTACCTGACCTCTCTGTGCGGCAGTTGTCTCATCTGTTAATGGGGCATAATATGTTCGATGGGACACATGTCTCATCAGCTCAACATGATGACGGGACCCACTTCACCTGCTGAGGATCAAAGGGGTCAATACACATGTATATGATGTGCTTAGAACACTGGCGTGATGTGAGCCCTTCGAAAGTGCTGGCCGTTACTTCTGAAAGGAGAGTTGCGGGGGAGCTCGGGGTAAGGAGACGAGTCGAAACCACGGTCCGTTCATGGGAGCCGCCAACCTCGCCCCAGAGCCGCCCACGCAGCAACCCTCCTGGCAGACCTGGGCCCGGCGGCCCTCGCCCGCTCTGAGTTTCTCTGTTGCTTCTCTCTTTATTGTTTCCATCTCTCTCCATGCGTCGCCCCCTGTAAGTTATTTTCATCATGTGAACGAACACTTTGCATGTGAATGAGGAAGAAAGCCAAGCACGGCCACCCGTGCCAGGTGGTGCTGGGGCCGGAGCGAGGGGACCCCGGTGTCTGGAGGACACCTGGTGGGACCGTGTGTCCTGTGAGTGCCCCAAGCTCCTGTCTGTCTCTCGTTCTGCCTCCGTGCTTAAAGGGTCAAAGGCTGAAACTCTCACGGTGTTTCCCATCCATTCCTCCTAGTTACCTTGACCTTCATGTGGAGCCCCATGCCCTAGTCTGCAGTTGACTTTACTCACTGCCTCGCTTATCACCACCTGCAGGAGTCTCTGAACATGTGAGCGCAGTTTCTAACGTCGTAGGAATGCATGCTGCTCCCGTTTCGTGATTTTTCTCTGTGGGTTTCATGGCGAGCCCTCTGGGTTGTCTCATGGCAGTGACTATTGCTGAGAGAGTCTTATTTGTTACTGAGTGTTTCCTGGTTGCCTCCTCTGATCCCAGTGGCCTTTGCGGCAGAGAGACCCTGAGTCGTGTCTAGAGACCCCCTGTTTTGCACATACAATGTAACTGGAAGGCCACCGTGCCCCTGCTTCAGGCTGCTTTTTCTCAAGGTGTGTGTGCCTGGAAACTGGGGGAAGGGTTGGCGGTCTGCAGGCGCTGCGGCTGTACGAGGGTCCCTCTCCCTCTCCAGGCTTTTCCACTGCCCCATCGTTTCCCAGGAGGAGAAACATCGTCAGCTGCATGGGGATTGGAGAGTCTCCTTGATGTTTGCTCCGTTGAAGATGTTCTCGGGTTCCCCACTGAGCAAAGCTACACGTTCTGCTTCTGCCTGACAGGGCCCAGTCTGCCACTTACTTATCTTGGCCTCCTGCTGCTCGGCCTGAAGGGAATCTCTTTCAGTCGCCTGGGGCGAAAAATGCCACCAGAATTTTTAAAGCATGCCATGCCTGCCTCTTTAGTCAGAAACACTGACCTCTTTTGCCTTAGACTGTCAGGTTAAAAAATGATAAGAATGAACACCATAGCCCTCTGGTGTGAAAGAATCAAAAGGACACCCATTTTTTTGGTCAGACTGGCAAAACATATCAGTTTTGGTGTGCCTCGGGGTTTCGGTGATCAGTGCGTGCGTGCACGCCGCGGAAGAGGTTGAACACCGATGGCCTAAGACGGCCTAAGGCCTTGTTTGCTCATAGCGTCTGCGTATGTTGACGGACCCCAAGTCAAAAAACACTTTGAACAGGGGCCTGCCGAGACTGGTGGCTCGTAGCAAGTAAGCCTGGCTTGTTGTCTCCTGAAGTCTGGAGATCAGGAGGGAGAAAGGGATGATTTATTTGTCGATTTGGAAGCTGATGTTTATCCACGGTTCCGAGGTAATTAAGCAGATATTCTCTCACTGAAGTCCCCATAAAAACGCTGCGAAGGGGATAACATCACACTTCAGGAAACTGAGACCCAGAAAAATTAAGTGAATTGCCGAGTTCCCACGTTGTGAGCGTTGTAGCCTCTGTGTGAGCAAGTGCCCTGAGCTTCAGGCTTTCCCTTCACGCCCTTTCCGTGGGGCCCTCTTTCTCACCCCCCCGGGACAGCTGCGGGGGCCCGGCACCGGGTGTCCAGGCCAGAAGTAGAGGAAGGGTCAAGGGGAAAAGGTAAGCAGTTAAGCCAGCCAAGTTTGTTGTCTTTCTTAAATGTCCTACTCCGTGACTTTGACTGTCGTCTCATTAGTCAGCACCACAGGGCCCCCCCTGTCTGCAAGGGACGCTGGAGGGTGTGGACTTTCTGCTGGTTCCTTCCTTGTCAGGCAGGCACACGGCCACGCCCCTGAACGTGGCCTGCAGGAGCAGGGCCGGGCTGGGCCGTTAGTACACATGCAGACAGCTCCCAATCCCCTTTCCACCAGGTCCTGCTGATGCGTAGAAGGATCGACATTCTCTGGTCTAAGCTCTGCTGGATCTCGCCTTCTCTCACTTCGAATGAGCTCGATAGAGCAGCAGTCAGTAGCCCTCTCCAGTGTCCTGGTACAGGGAGAGAGATCACACAGCGACAGGGACTGCCTTCTGGCCCCTGTGGCGAAACAGGCCCCCGCCAGGGCGGAGTGGCCGCAGCCACTGTGCTCCGGCCAGTGCAGGGGAGGGTGAGGACGGTTGCGCCCACCCGTGGCTGAGCTGAGCCGAGCCGTGCATCGCCGGCAGGTGTCTGGCAGATCGCGTCAGCTTGGCAGGGACAGACGGGGCACCTGGGGAGCCCTGGCTGGCAGGCAGCGTCTGACACCTGCCAGGTGACTCCTGTTGAGTCAGCAGTCACTTTCATCTCCAGTTCCCGTTCCCTGTGGCTCTTTGTGGGTTGCCCACGGGCTCCGGGCCTCTGGGAAGCCGTGAGGGCAGCTGCGGGGTAAGGAGTTTTCACCTCCGTAAGGGAGTTCTCCAAGCGCCTGAGCTGTCGGGGGCCTGAGTCCTTGCCCCATACCCGGCTCCCCACAACAAAGCTGTGTGTGGCTGTTTTTATTTTTTTTTTCTTTCTGCCGGGTATAGAGCTGCAAGAGAACAGTCTGTCCTAAAAAACAAGAGTCTCAGCTTGCAAAGGAAAACAGCGTCTACCACGTCGGGTCACCTGAGAGAATCCGTCCACTCGGGAGGGCTGGACTTGCTTTCTGTTGCTGAGAGAAGGGGCTGAGACTCAGCTGAGGGTCCTCACAACTGGACCCTGTTTGGGGAGGAGGAGGAAGGGGACTTTAAAACAAAAAGCCAGGCGTGTAATAAGAGTCCAGAGGCCACAAACTCAGAAAGCCTGTAGCGTCTTGGCAGATAACGTTAAGGTGTGCGTGCAAGAAGCCAGCTCCACACAGGCCGGCGGGCGTCCCTCCTAGAGAAAGTGCAGCTCAGAGGAACGCTGGTTCCACCTGCCCCTCCCCCCCGCCCCTCCCCTCTCTGGACCTGGGCGTCTCCATCTTGGTGCTACTGCCTATTTTATTTTACTTTATTTTATTATCCTCACCTGAGGACATACCCTCACTGTTTTGAGAGAGAGAGGAAGGGGGCAAGGAGAGAGAGAGCGCATGCTCAAGAGAGAGAGGAACATCAGTGTAAGAGAGAAACATTAATTGGCTGTGTCTTGTAGGCTCCCCAGCCAGGGATGCATGCGCCCTGACCAAGAATCAAACCCACGACCTTTAGGTTACGGGGTGATGCTCCAACCCACGGAGCCACACCAGCCAGGGCGGACCGTTCTTTATGGTGAGGACAGCCCTTTATATTGAAGGGTGTGTAGCAGCACCCCTGCCATCTACCCACTAAGATACCTGTAACACACCTCCCCCAACGAGCAACAACCAAAAGTTCACCCTGACATGGCCCAATGCCACCTAGGGGAGAAAGATCTTCTTGGTGCAAACCGTGTAGCACACAAACAAAAGCAGCCAGATTTGTAAACACAACTGCTGGGGTTCGGGGGCGGGCAGTGGTGACCAAAAAACGGCCCTAAGGATGGAAACCTTTTGAAGAAAAGCTACACTCACTGACAGAGCTAGGAGAAGGACCCTGGAGTCACGACGCTTGGCACGCAGGTGACTTTGCTGAGTTCAGAGCAGCTCCGTGACCCCTCGTGTTAACTGCTGTCCGACTAACCAGCCTAGGAGGGTAGGCTGTCACCCAGATCATGCATAGCACCCGCCAGTGTCTGTCCTCACTTCCGGGCGGGACTGCTGCTCGCCCGTGGGCCCTTGGCATAAAAATGCAGCAGGCAGGAGCCAGAGGCTCATAAAATATAGAGAGGGGCCTCAGAGCTCTGCAGTCCGCTCCTCGGCTTCGGTAGGACCAGACACTGCGGTCCAGAGACCCTAGTCTGTAGCAGCACAGCTTCTGAGGATGAACCTCAGCGGTGCAACACCGGCCTGACATTGTCAGCAGCAGAAGCACGGGCGTGTACGAGTAAGCTGTTACAATTATACTCACGGCAGTTTTCAAGATTTTAGGGATGTTTAAAAAAATATGTAGTGTTCCTGTGTTCCCCACGTGGTCAGTTCCTGATCTAAGGAAGGGGAAGGCGGGGAGGGGGGATGGTCAGACTCAGGTGGTGTTGGAGTGGAAGATGAGAACATCACAGGGAGGGAGGCA
Source organism: Phyllostomus discolor (assembly GCF_004126475.2). NCBI lineage: Eukaryota > Metazoa > Chordata > Mammalia > Chiroptera > Phyllostomidae > Phyllostomus > Phyllostomus discolor. The sequence goes on along the minus strand of NC_040905.2, from coordinate 6,761,802 downwards.
CGGCGTGTCCTGGCATGCACACGGTTTGATTACAGGGTGCGCTCGCGCTGCCCGGCGCGCTGTGCCTCGGGCTCTGTCTAGCTCCGGTCTGCGATTCCCAGGGTCTCCGCAACAGAACTCCAGGGTCAGAGGTGGACTCGGTCCCTCCACGTTCCCAAGTCTTTCCCTGGGCCCAGGCTTCTGAGCTGTCAGAGGCAAGTTTCCTGTAAGGCTTATTGAAAGGCTCCAGGAGGTGCCTTTGACCTTGTTTTGGACTTAGAGAATGACCTCATTCTGAAATAGGCACAGCGTCAAACGATGGAATGTTCTAGTAAAGTAAGCACGCGATTCGTTTATAGCTTGGGGGTGGGGCGCAGAGGTGCAGTGCACTGTGGATTTTGAGGGAAGCAGGGGAGCACACTGTCACCTTTCGGCAGTGATGTGGAGGGAAGAGCCCCCGTGAAGGCTGGTAGTGCAGCTCACGAATATTTACTGAGAGTCTTCCTGAGCCGGTCCCTGTGGTCAGGGGTAGAGATTCACCGAAGAACAGCAACACAGAGCCCTTTCTGACATGCAGTGGAAGGAGACGGCCGGTGGACACGTGTGATGTGCCACACAGAGGTAGGTGCCCTGGGGACACGCCAGCCAGGGGAAGGGGCCGAGGAGTTGGTATTTCACGTGGGACAGTCAGGGAATGCCTCTGTGACAAGGTGATGTTTGGTCAGACAACTGGAGGAAATAAAGCAGAGAGCTCGTGGATGTCTGTGGCTCTCGAGACACCAGAGACCAACAGGATAAATGATCCAACAGGAAATGTAGGCGCAGACCAGCAGGCCTGTCTGTGCTTCGGGGGCTGGGGGGAGGGAGAAGGGGGGGACTCTGAGAAGCATTCAGGATAGACGGAGTGCATACGCTGAATGTGCACACAGTTCAGTTGGGTAGACCATGAGGTGGGTGATGCGCTTACGTACCCCTCACACGGTTGTGAATCCCAGGCCCGTGGCTCTGCGAAGCCTCACTCAGGGTCCTTTGTCTTCAGCTGAGCTGGGAGGAACACGGGACTGTCTTTTGGAGTTAGCCCGCGAAGCTTAGACTCACTCAGAAAGCAGAAGCTTGTCTACGTTGGGTGATGCTACTCATCTATTTTAGGAAGCACTACAACCGGATTGTGGCTGAGTGTGGGCCCTGGTCCAGCTCCCCAGATGCGGCGCCCAAGTGTTAATGGGGAGACAGCCTGCTGGGCCGGGCAGGAGGGAAGAAGGAGGTGCATTTCAAGGAAGAAACAGGCAGAGATCGCCCGGTGCTTGCCTTTGCATCCCTCACCTGGCCCTCCTGCCGCAGTCTTCAGTGCGAGCACTCTGTCCCCCTGCAGGGCCAGATGTCTTCTCCCGGCTGGCCGGGGCGAGGATGGGAGGGTTTCCTCACAGCTCCTTCACCAGAGACTCTTGGGAAACTCTTGCCTTATATTCTGGGGCTCTGATTATCTCCAGGGGGTGCTTCACGCTCTTTAAAAGTGAGAAGACCTGGCTGGCGTAGCTCAGTGGGTTGAGTGCGGGCTGTGAACCAAAGTGTCATAGGTTCGATTCCCAGTCAGGGCACATGCCTGGGTTGCAGGCCATGACCCCCAGCAACCACACATTGATGTTTCTCTGTCTCTCTTTCTCCCTCCCTTCCCTCCCTAGAAATAAATAAATAAAATCTTAAAAATAAATAAATAAAATCTTAAAAATAAATAAGTAAATAAAATCTTTTTTAAAAAAGTGAGAAGAAAAGCATCAGCCAGTGCTGCCCCTTTCAGCTGAGCATTGCTTCGGGTTTCTGGACGCCCAATGTTCAGCAGGGTCCGTGTAGCGGTTGGAAGCGGTGTCCCTGTTCTCAAGGGCAGTCAGACTCCGGCTGCACGCCGGGCAGCCTGGCCCTGCGTGGGGCTGCCGGAGCGCGCGTGTTGGGAGTTGTCTGTTAAGGAGAGCAGGACGGGCAGGGGAGCAGCGGGAGACGAGGCTAGCACTCTGCTTCTGCAAGCTGGGGGGGATGGCCCTTCAAGCCCAGTTCTTGCAGTGGGTGATGAACCGAGGGTGATGAAAGAGGCGAGGACCCACTTCCTGAGAAGGGGTGGTGTCCAGGCACGAGTCATTATTACCTGGGCAATTTTGTGCACGGTCCGTTGTTTCGAGTGCTTCAGCATTTATGGCTTTTTGCTTTTACAAGTCACTTTTTTTAATGCTGTCGTACACTCAGCAAACACTGTTTGGACTCAGTTCTGTGCCGTGCGTGTTCAAAAGAACTAGGTAACGCTGTCCTTACCCTTGTGGAATGAATGGTTTTGTTAAAAAGAGAAGCCTTCCAGCAGGGAAACCATCGGAGAAGGAGCAAGTGGGAGGCCACGGAGGAGGCATCAATTCCGTGGGAAGAATCTGGGCTTTGGAGCCGGGCAGACCTGGGTTTGAGTCAAAGCTCTCACCGGGACCAAGAGTGCGCCTCTGTGAGGTTCAGTGACCCTGTGTGGGCCTCAGTTTCCTCTTCTGTAAAACAGGACAATAGTATTGAGTACACCGTCATATCAGATTGTTGTGATGACTCAGCATTACACATAAAGCCCTTGCGGCCGTGCCTGGCCCAAAGATGCACTTATATCATTATTGTCATTATTATTATTAATCAGACAAGTAGATCTGGGTTCTAATCTTGATTTTGCTATTAATTAGAGCACCTTGATAAGTCCCTTTATCTTGCCATCTGTGTAGGTTATCTCTAAATTAGCAAAGAGAACAATGTCTCTACCACATATTTTACCTTCAAACTTCCCTGGTATTTTGAACTGAAATCTATTTGAGCAAAAAAAAACCTTAATGGATGCTCCTCCTCGTTAATGCTAATGTTAATGCTGACATGTCCCACCGTCGTTCATGAGGGCTGCCCTGGAGCCGCGCGCCAGGATGGGCCCCATGGTCCCTGTTCTTCATCTCACGCGACCCATGCAGGAGGGGGGTGGGTGGGTAGCCTTGTCCTGGTTCCCAGATTATGTTTTATCTGGTTTCACAGGTCTGACATCAAGGTGCGTGAGGTCATTCATAAGTACATTTCACGTTATAACGTTTTCCTTCTTTCTTTCCCAAGAGCCCTTCCCAAGGGAAGTGGGGCATCCCCTAACCGGTGGTATCTGTGAACCAAAGCAAAGGAGCATGTTCTCCTGTGTTGTGGATGATGGACCTGACGCTTAGAGATGGCAGTGTACGCGCCGAAGGTGGACGGAGTCACTCGGGCAAAGCCAGAATTCGAACTGGTATTTGCCTCGTTTTGTGATCTCTGGCATACTTCTTAGGAGCAAAGGTTGAAAGAGTTGCTAGCATGGAGTCCTTGGTTCGTTTTCCAAAGCAAAGTAGTATTTCTGGTCCCTTTTACTAGGCTGAACTGTGGCTTACCTGTTCATTCTCAACAGGAATACATTTTTTTTGCCTCCTGGTAGGACTTTTATAGACTGTGTACCTTGTGCAATGTGGTGTTGACGTCTGTTTGATGTGACGTTGGTCAGTCTGCAAGGTTATTTTCCTTAAGATAAGAACCTGCTGGACTCATAGATTTCCTCTAGAAATTTCACTCTGACCTTATTTTACCTGGATAATGGCAGCAGGCTTTTTTTTCCCTAGACTTTTCAGGATCTTGGGTCCTTACAAGGAAATGAGAGTGTCGTCTTAATGGCTGATTATTAAGCAAATTCATGGAAAATTTAGAGCAGTATTCTTTGACCTCAGTCTTTATAGCCCGGCTAATCTTGGGTAAATACAAGGTTGTATTACTAATCTTTTGACATTTGGCACAGTTTAGTCATCAGAGAGGCGAGTTGTTACTGTTGAAAACGTTTTGAAGTATATTGAAATGCTTCTCATTTCCTCTGTTGCATTCTCTGAAGAGAGAATCTCAGGGCCTTTTGTGTAGGCTAGGAGAACCTCCCAAACAAGCTAATAATTGGCTGATTTGTTGTCTAGGGTATCAGATCAGTTGTCACCACAATACTTACAGTTTCAAGGTCACAAGGGAATAGAAAAAGATGTCAGCAGCCTTTTGAGAGTTTATTGAATGACAGGTGGCGGCTGGCCTTTGTTAAGTGTCCTTAGATTCAGGAAGTGAAAGTTTTACTGACCAAAAAAAAAAAAAAGCAATCTGTAGACCTGGCTCCCTGTTAAGTCATTCTGAAGTTCAAAGTAAAGGAGTCTCTTTTAACAAGAGACTTTTAAACTTTTAACAAGACATGGTGTTAGCATATTCACCTGGAATAAATGAATGAATGAATGAAAATGTTGCCTATGTTTGGGATTTGCCTTTTTACTCTTACAGCTTCCGCACCACAGAGCGATTGAAAAATTACACACGGTGGAATTTGAAACGGTGTCAGTCAGGGTCCTGGCAAGAAACAGAGTCTAACTTAGAAGGTTCGAGAGACCCTAGGGAAGAGGAGATGCACAGAGGGTGGGTGGGGTCACCAGCAAGGCATGGTGGGGCACTGGGACCCTGGATGCCAGGGAGGCTGTTACCACCCTGGACCTGGAGCAGCAGTGGAAGGAAGGACCGGGTGTTTCTCTAGTTCTGGGACAGCAGGAGCTGCCAGAAGGGGCCACGGGAATGGAGGGGAAGTCATCCCTGGCCTCTCTTTCAACTTGCTAATCTCTCCCGCTCAAACCCAGCAGGCAGTCAGCCAGAAAGGGAGCCCGCCGTTCGGCCCGTAGCAGTCAAGGAGGGAAGCGTAGGAGGAAGAAGGCCCTGGACTGGCTCTCCCAGGGGGAGGAGGGCCAAACAGAATAACTCGCCCAGATGGGGAATGCGATTTTAGAACCACAAAAGAATGGTATATTCCAGCTTCCAACCACAAGCTGCCAAAGAAGAACAGTATATTCAAGGAATCCACGGCCCTGACCTCATCTGATCTTGGGTTAGCATCCACTCTCGGAAACTTTCTTTCAAGTCCGCTGGTGACGCCCGCCAGCAGCCAGCACGGAAGGTCGGCTCAGCCTGTGCCGTCACGCAGGCGCGTGTGTGGTGATGGGACCGAGAGGGTCGGTCCTTCAGTTCACCCGTGGGGGCGGGCCCCAAGGGGGGACATAGACAGAAAAGTCACTGAGAATGACTCCTGGAAGCCCATCACTGGGGACGGGGTAAGAGTAGTGAGGAAGCCCGAGCCGGCTCGTGCACGGAAGGTCTCGCAGACCATGGCAGGTCCCAGGGGATGCCCCGTCCCATAACCGGCCAGCCTCCACGGCCCCCGGGAGCCCTCGGCTGAGAGCAGGGCTGCTGAACTCGTCATTGCACACAGTGAGCCTCGAAGGGTGATTGCTCTCCGTGTTAATGGGACTGTTACACAACTTTCTCACCTCTCAACAGGAAGTCTGTGTTTGATGTGACCATGGCTTTGCCCACTAGAAAGGGGGAAAGGACATTTATAAAGAAGGGGAGAAAGACACCACTTTGTGGTGAAACGTGTGTCTGCGGGTTCTCGTTTGCTGTATGACAGTTGCTCAGAACCAGTGCTAGTCCACTGACCGTTCTCAGCCGACGAGAAATAGACATCTTTGTCACACGCCGTGTTCCACGGTTCGTGTCTTAGCCCCGTCAGGCTGCCATCACAAAATACCCCTGACGGCGTGACCTATGAACAGCAGAAATGTGTTGCTGACAGTTCTGGCCGCAGGAGGTTTGAGGTCATGGTTGGGTGAGAGCCCTTTTCTGGGTGGCAGGCTTCTCCTTGAGTCCTCACATGCGTGGAAGGGGCCAGGGAGCTCTGTGGAGTCACTTTTCCCAGGGCACCAATCCCTTTTCTGAGGGCCCCAGCCACGTGACCTAATCGCCTCCCAAAGTTCCCGCCTACTGATACCCTCACGTCCAGGTGTAAGAATTTCAGCTTGTGAATGTGCAGGGGACACAGCATTCTAGCCACAGTGGTTCATTATCATAATCTTTTGTACTTCTCTTGCATCATCCTACTTTAATCTGGCAAAATCCCAACCCAGATTAAATCCAGCTCTCCGCCTACACCTGAGAGCGAAATGATGCTGGAACTCACGCACACCATGCTGGCCAGTTTCACTGTAACTTCACAGCCACCACCTCACGGAGCCCTCGGCAGTGCCTGGCTGTGCCTCACTCCCCCCTCCCCCGTCCGTTCTCTTTCCCACTCCCCTAAATAACCGTTGCACGCCTTGTCCCCTCTCCTCGAGCCCTAATGCTTATCCCACATCCTACCTCTGTGCAGATCATTTTTCTTCCAGCTTGATTGCCTCCCCCACCAAAACCCCAAAGTAATCGAAAAGAACCCAGAGACAGGAAGAGAATCTGCCAGCTCCCACTGCCTCATCCGCTCATCTCGGAGTCAGCGGCCCTACACTCTGCCCCTCCTGTTGACGAGGAGCCTCTGAGTCACGCCTCTCCCCTCGACACTCGCTTTCCCTCTTGCCTTTCATCGGGGTGTCCCCCAGCAACGTTCCTCCTTCCCTCTTGCAGTATCTATTTTCTTCCCCCCCTGGATCCTTCCGGTCATCACAGAAACATGCCGCGAGGTCCCAATGTTATAAAAAAATGCACATACAAATGTCGATCCTATGCCTTTCTTTAGCCGCATTTCTGAATCCCTTCTTTCAGCACAGCCCCTTGGGACAGTTGCCTGTACTCCACTGATTATGGGCGGACGGCAGTGGGAAAGTGGGCTTGGTTGCCGGGACCATTCTGGTTGCTAAATTCGTGGCCAGTCCTCACTCTTCACCTTCCTCGGCCTGTTCAGTCGCCCCTCCCCCCTTCTGTATGTGCTCTCTGGGACACCTGTCTTCCCTGACTTTTCTCCCTCCTCACAGGTCTTCCTTGTAAGTTGTCTTTGCTGTTTGCGTTCATCATCCCAACCTCTGACTGTTAGAATGACCCAGGAGCAGGGCCTCAGGCTGCTTTTTCCTCTATCCCTCTGCCACCCAGAGCAGCTCCTACTCCCACGCCAGGAGTCAAGCTGACGTGCTAAGCATTAAAAATTCAGTCCACGGGCTCTGTAGATTCAGCCTGTGCTCTAGCTGCTAGCAGGTTGCTAGAAAAACAATTATTTGGTAGGAATTTAAACATATTGACTCTCTTGGCTTTAAATAATATTTCATACACTGAAAACTTACAAATTCATCTCCCCTGAGCTCTAGACACGTCTCATCAGCGACCTAGTTGAAATCTCCACTTGATATTCTGTAGGCCTCAAAAGTGAGCTTCCCATAAATGAATTGCTCATCCTTAACTGGATCATCCTTCAGTCACCCCCGTGTCAGCTGGTGACACCTCCGTCCTTTAGTTGCTTCTCATAAAAGATATTGGCATCGTCTTGACTCCTTTCTTTCTGTCCTTTCCCAAAGCCAATTCATGAGCAAATCCTAACCATTTCACACCATTCCACACCATTTCCACAGTTACGGTCCCGGCCCAAGCCCCGCCCTCTCTCTCTCACCGGGATTGGTGGAAAGGCCCCAGCTCCTCTGTCTCCTCTGCACTTGTCCCCCCCTCTCCACCCACCAGTTCATTTTCAGCGCATTGTATCACCCATCCTATGCCCGGGGCCCCCCAGTTCTTCCCCATTGCCTTGTGGCCTGGAAGGCCCTTCGTGACGGGGCTCCCTGTAACCCTGGATTCCCCTTGGCCAGATGTTGCTGCTGTAACCCTATCCATGCATCCTGCGAATCTTTGTGTTCTGCAAAACTAACTCTGCAAAAAGAGGGCTTATGAGAAGCCTAGGGCTGGAGCAGACCTCCCCCGTCTCCTACAGCTTTGAAACAGCACTACCACCCACAGCAACGACGGGCCCGCCGGGGGAGCCTGAGAAGCAGGAGCATTTTCTGGGGAGACAGCTCTGGTGCAGGCACTCCTTCTCAGTTCCCTTCCACAGGGCTGGAATGGCTCCAGCCTGCGCGGCGGGCAGCCCACCTGCACACGCTGCCTCCTTTCCCGCTGGGGTTGGAGTTCTGCTCCTGCTATTCTGGCTCCTTTTGCCTCAGAAAAATCTTGTTTCCATGTTATACCAACATCATCCTACTATTTACCAATAGCCCATGAGCTAATGCGTGTTATTAGAAACACATGTTGTAACAGAACAGGCTGTCCTCGCTTACTGTCATCTTGGCTGTCTCCCAGACGTGCCAGGCAAGCGCCTACCTGGAGCCTGTTGCCCTTGCCCTTGTCCCCGGCCAGCGAGCTCTACCTGCAGGAATCCTCCTGGGTGTCCTCCTCTCTCTCAAACCTCTATTGAACTTTTCCTGGCAGAGCGTCCCCACCCCCCAGCCCAGACGGTCTCTCCTGCACACCCTTGTGTTTGCTTCTCCAGAGCGCTTATCGTCATCTGGGACATATTAATATTGCTCACTCACGGCCTGACCCACATCCCTGAGCGCAGTAGTAGCTCTGCGAAGGCGAGGCCTGGGGTGGTTTTGTTTCCTTCGCCACCTTCATCTTTCTCCACTGTATCCTGCGTGCCTGGAACGTGGTCCCGCACGGGCAAGGCATCTCGTAAATGTTTGTCGAATGAACGAATGAGTGGCATCCAGCTTCTTCAGGATGCATCTGAGTCTCCTCCTGACCTGCCTGGAAGAGCCCATCATCTGCCTTCCTGTCTCTTCTGATTGGTTTATGCGCTGGGACGTGGCAGGGGTGGGGTTTTCTATACCCGGATACCTATGTTATTTGGTCTGCATCAGACTTGCACGCTGTTTCTTCCTGGGCTTGTTCAAACTTTCACCACGTTGCTATTTTAGTCCTTTGTTATCAGGGGTGTCCTGGGACGAAACTGGTGATGCAGACTGTGCGTGGCTTTTCCCGCCCCCACCGACATGCGCGCTCAGCGCTCCCGTCCTAGGAACCCAGGCCCTCCTGCCACCAGTGAAAACTTCAGTCCACAGGCCTTTCAGGTTTGGCCTGCTCTCTGGCTGCTAGGAGGCTGCGGGAGAATACAGTTTTTATGGGAACTTGAATACACCGCCTTTACACCCACTGCCGGTCCCTGTAGACGGTCAGAACGCCAGGTCGCGCCGGCACTCCCGGGTGGTGGCCGTGTTCACTTTGTGCTGATGGGACAGGACGTGGTGACGGTCACTCTGTGGTTCTGGGCAAGGCTTCCCAAGGGTGGTGGTGAGAGCAGTCTCAGGGAGGGGTTAGTGTAATAAGTACAGATGTTCTCAAGGCAGACACTGGTCGGGGACACAGAAATGGGCAGGTCCCTGGTGGGTTTGTTACTGGGACCCCAGGGTTTGAGTCAGTCTGCCCGACCCGATGGAATGCAACAGCAGGAGTTTGCAATACAGGAAGAAACATCGTTTGATTGAGTTGGCTGAGCCAGAGGTGCGGAGCCCAGTGGCATGTGGGTTACAGATAAGGGCAAAATCCCAAGACGCTGGGTCAGGAGGTTCAGGGTTGTGCTGGGAGCGGATTGGGCAGAGGTGAGGTAGAGGTGATGAATCATCTCTCCAGATGTTGAGGACAGTTCTGAGGTCTGCTCTGGCGCCCACCTGTCCGGTCTCCTGGGAAAGTCGCCAGGGGGTCATTCCACCTGAGGATTCGGGAGCTGAAACGTAGCGTAGGTCAAGATGTTACCTTTAGCCTATAGAGGTGCTGACCTTGTGGCCATGTGTCAGACCAGGCTATCGTCTTCTGCTTCCCTGGGGGTTGCTGATTATGGGTGGGGGGAGGCTAGGTCTCCGAGGGATACGTGTGTGTGTGTGTGTGTGTGTGGAGAGAGAGAGAGACACACACACACACACACACACACACACAGAGAAATGACTTCTGGCACTAGGATTTAAAGCTAAATTTAATCAAAGTCATAAGGACCCTTGGTTTCAGGTTCCAGGACCAGCATGGTGAATCATTTTTGCATGGAGGCAGCCGGAGTAGGGGTGGGGGAGGCGGAGGAGAGAGGTGAGCTCATGTGCCATAAAGAGCTTGGACCTGATCCAGCCAGGGAGCTCTCCCAGTTCCAAGAGCTGTGGCTGGACTAGTCCTCCCACTCCTCACCTTCCCCAGCCAGTCCCGGGCTTCCTGACACCGCCAGCTTTAAGCTTCTTCGGCTTGTGCCTGGTTCTTGGATGAGGGCCTGGCGTGTATAGAAAGGCCTGTTTGCTTCATGAGTGTATATGTGTATGCATTTGTGTATATATCTGTATACTGGTAGACATTTGTGTGCATGTGTATATATGAATGATCTGTCAATATTTTTTTCTGCATTTTCTCTACAGCAAACTTATTCTATATCTAGATCCTTGACTAGCAGGTGCCCATGGGAAACTAGCTTTATGGCACTAGGAGACCCTCCACCTTGTTTGACTTGACCTGGAAGCTCTGACATTTCCTCTTCCAGGGGGCTTAGGTTCCTTCTACCGTCTCGGACTCACCTCTCAATTTGGGGTGGTATCGGCCCAGAACATTTCTGATCACCCTGAAAAGTTCATCCTTGGCTGTCCTGAACTTACAGCGGTGGGAGATATTTTTTTTAAGTAATCAGAGCAATAAGATTGAGTTGAGCCTTAGTCGAGGCTTGTGATGAAACCAGTAGCCCTCATGAGCCACGTCTCTGCTCGGCCGTTGGCAGGCTGCGTGCCGCTAACAAGTTCCCCCACGTTTCTGCGCCCAGGAGACTAATGTAGCCAAATTCAATAATCAGGTGATGACTAGAGACCTGACCCTTGAACCCCCCCACATGTGTACCTCTCTGGTGAGCTCTCAGCTGGGCAGGGGCAGATGTTTGGGCGAAAAATGCCCCCTCAGCCTCTGAAACAATCGTGCATCCCAGGACTGGCGGGAGGAGGGCTCAGCTTCTTGCGTGGTGTTCAGATGACTTTGCAGGTTGTCCGGCCGATGGCCCTCTCCCCGCCTGCCTCGTGGAGGCCAGCTATCTTTGGCCACTTCACAGCTCATTAGCAGTCCGGGGGAGAGGAAGCAGAGGAGATGAAGCTTAAATATGTCACACTGGTTATTTCTTAGCAGCTCTTGATAAAAGGCTTAGCAGGATGAGGCCAAAACTCAATTAAAGAGGTTTGGGGGATTATCTGTGACTTTAGCTCATGTGTTAACCTCCCTCCTTTCCCCTCCTCCCTTTTGCCAGCGATCAAGCATGAGTTGGCTGAAAACATGAATGAGGCCAATATAAAAATGTTTCACTATCCTGTAGATCCTTGAAAAAAATGACTTTATTACTTGCAGGAAAATCAAAATAAAATAAAACCTACTTTGCTCAGAATCGGGTTTTTTCCCCCAGTCAACATTGGCAAGCCCTCGAAATGGTCTTGAAGACAAGTGGCTAATTATAGTGAAAGATATACTGAAGTCGGTGGGTGCATCTCACGTGGGTTTTGGATTCTGCTCACAGGAGGTCGGCTGCTCACAAGTGGCTCTGGGTTCGGGTCGCCGACCAGGTTCGTCCTGCAAGGGCGCCTCTTTGCATCAGCAGACCCAGAAGCCCCACCCTGAAAAGGTAAATCCACACCTTGCCTCTTGGTGGGATCGCCAGTCTTGCTTTTCTCATAACCAGGCCTCTTATCCCTCCTGGCCAGAATTCATGAACCTCAGAAAGCAAGTTTTACCTGGGTTTACGCCAACTGCCGGCTCTGTGTGATGATGGCCACAGGTCCAAGATGAAACAAACAATTCAGAGATACAGACCTACTGTGAGACCAACATAATGGGAGGAGCCGGCAGAAGGAAGTGCAGGGATTGAGAAATACCGGTGGAAGCCTGGGGCACAGCCTAACTGAGAAAGGGCACTTCGGCCCTGAACCAGGCTGGGGTCTCTAGGGAGCAAACGCTTAGGCTGACCCTGGAGCTCTGCACGGGGAGGACGCTGGCGAAGGGGCCTAGTTGTTACCGAGTGAGAGGGCTAACGGAAAGAAACGATTGTGGGAGCCCCTGGAGGTCACACGATCCATTCGATAAAGGAGTTCCGTTTGATAAAGGGGCTGTGTAAGGTTTCCTTTGTTTAGTCTCCAACACCTGAAGGAAAGCCGGGCCTGTAAGGACCAGTGAGACATTCCGTTTCACTGGGAGTTTTTGACATCTCAGAGCGGGAAGAACCATAGGGACGGGTGGTGGGGATGGCTAACTCTTAAACAGTCAGTCTCATGAAAAGGTGGCCAGGAGAGGGCAGTCGCCTTTTATCAAGAGCACAGGGTCATGCAGCATGATGTCGGCTGAACCCAGTGGCCGTACTTGACACAGGTAGGCGCTTACTGTATGTTTGCTGACTCCGTGGTGGCCACTGCTGCTCCTTGTTCGCACCCCAGTTCCACAGAACCCTTGACAGGGGTCCCTTCTGGCCCCTTCCCAAAACCCACAGATGCTTCCGAAGGAAAATCGTGGCCAGTCCCGAAAGCAGCTCTGCCTTCCTCGTGAGAACAGTTCTCTTTCGCGTGTCGTTTACTTTGGCAGAGGCGAGCGTCTCTTTCACGCAGACGGCCACTGTTGGCAATGCTGTTGTCGTGTTTGTCCCCTCCGCCTTCCGGTGCGCTCTCTCCCTGTCGTTAAGTGCTGTCAGCGGAACCTGCGACATAAGCTGCTGCCTTTTCCTTTGTTCATGGGTTCGGTGTTGGTGTGTTTTATGTCTGCCAAGTCACATCGACCCGTGTGCACCGGGAGACGGAGTGACAGGGTGGGGGGGACGCAGGTGGAGGGCTAACGGTGACCTTGTGCATCTGCAGTCGGGCCTAAGTAAGATCCCGGTTGCATTCTGTTGGAGTTCGTCTGCGACCTGCTGGAGCTCGGGCCCGAGTGAACACTGGGTGGGTGTAAAAGCAGTGAGCCAAGGAGGTTGCGCTTCTCTCAGCTGTAGCTGTTTACTTAGCTGGGGCAAGTTTAGTGGGTGGTCCATCTTCGCAACCAGGAAGAACTGAGTTGGTAGAGGAAGGCAATAGCCGTCCTTCCATTTCTTCGGTTTTATCACAGCTTATAAATTCATCACGTGTGTTGATCTTTTAGGAGCTAATACTTTTGCTTTCTGTCCATCAAGTTGTTCAGTTTAAATCGAGGAACTATGCCCACCAAAAGCTCTTCCTGACCCATGAAATGAATGATAATAAGTGTTAATAGAAACAAAGAGTTACCCTGGCTGGTGTGACTTGGTGGATTGCCAGTCTGTGAACCAAAGGGTCATGGGTTTGATTCCCAGTCAGGGCACATGACTGGGTTGTGGGCCAGGTCCCCAGTAGGGGGAACACGAGAGGCAACCACACATTGATGTTTCTCTCCCTCTCTTTCTTCTTCTCATCCCCTCTCTCTAAAAATAAATAAATAAAATCTTTAAAAAAAGGAAAGAAAAGAAACAGACTTTATTTTACTTCTTTTTGAAGTAGGTCCAGAGAATAACTGTGACATTATAGGGTAGATTATTGTTGTCATTTACTTTTTGTTTATTCATAACCTCTAATTCATATTTGTTCCTTACTTTTGTCAATGTGCTCCCGCCTGAGAGAGGCAAGAAGCCTGGAGTTGGTGCAGTCAAGCTACAAAACCTTAGTAAATTGCCCCATTAATGACCACCTTTAAAGCATTTTGGTATATGAGAGTTCATTAGATTTCACACAAGCATGGCAAAGATTAAGATGAATTTCTTGTACTATATCACAGCTCTTCTTCTACTCAATGCCTAAAAAGCAGTTCATCTGTATCGTAAACACTTAGGCCAAAACCGCTTAAAGAGGCGGTGCGGTACAGTGGGTGAGGACCCCGGCTGGAGTCAGAGGGGCCGACTGGGGTCCTGGTTCTGCTGCTCCCCAGCTGCCTGACCTGGGCCTTCCGGGTCCCCTTCCGTAGCAGGCGATGATTGCAGAGTTCCTTCTTCACAGGCTTGCGGAAAGAGGTCATACATTTTGAAGAGCTAGAACCGTGTCTCGCCCTGTAGGAAAAGTAGGGGAGAAACAGTGAGGGGAGAGGAGACGGGGCAGTCTGGGGGTGGGGGAGGTGAGAGAAAGGAAGAAGGAAAGTGGAGGAATCTCAGATACAAAGTGGCTACGCTTCAGCTTTCCCCACGAAGAGAGCCGTAGGTGTGCCACTGTAGTTGTGAAAATCCCTAGCGCTCCGCAGCGAAAGACTGGCGCTCCTATTGCAGCAGAGCTGCAGGTCTGTGGGACTTCCGTCGTGGCCAAGCTCCTGGTGTGCCCTGTGGTCAGATTGATCCCTGTTGGCACAAAGGAGTTTCTGGACAGGTGCTTGGGGCAAACTTTGAGACCTGGGTGTTTGCACTTGATTGCCACGATGTGTAATTATTTACCAGGGCTGCCTAAGGGTGTTGGTTTAGCTTTGCTGGCAGAGGAAGGATTGCGTTTACTATCTGAAGGCATCTTTTGCAGGCGGTCTGCCCTGGCTTTGGTGAGAGTGCCCAGTTTGGCATGTAGCGACCAGACCAAACCTACTGGTTAACTCATTAGACGTTTATTATTTAGAGATTCGTCTCTCAAAGCAAAAAGAGAACATTCTATCCTGCCTTAGCCCTTTCCTCTAGGAATGGCAATAGCTTCGGGCTTAATATCAGTGGTCTAATTGGAGGGCTGAGAAAATAAGCTTTGGATAGATAGTAATAGCTTAAGAATTTTCCTTAGATGGGGCTTTCCTTTCTAAAACCTGAACGGAGCTTTATCAAAATAGTAACTCAAATTTGAAATGAGACTGAACATCTGGGCTAGAAGCTCCAGTTGGGTAGGGATGCATTGTGTTGTTGATAACTGTTGCCTCTGGGCCATGAGTATGTGGCTCATAGTAGGCTCTCAACCACTGAATTAATGAGTGCAATGTTTAGATTAGCATAGCTGTGTATTGGAATACTAAGGCAAAGGGGACTAGAATGCATATTAAACCGAAACACGAGTCCTCGTGTTTGACATGCCATCATTTTTCTTTATGGTCAGGACCTATCTCGGACGGTTCAGTGAAAGAAAATGGTGGTGTGAAGGAACACAAAGTGAAGTGCTTTATATCCATCCTGTGTTTCAACTTCTATAGTGAGTTTTAAATAAAAATGTCCCAAATCCTATTGGATTGGAACTGCCACATGTCTCCTAGCAGCACTGTCCACTCAGCCTTGAAGCGAAGGCGGGGCGCTGCCGCTCCGCATAGACACGTGTTCCCGGATTTAAGTGGCACGGCTTCTGGGCATCTCCGTGTGCGCCCAAGCGCCTGTTTTCCCTCGACGCTGTGCCCTGCTGCCATTGCGGAATCTGAGGACCAGAGCGGGTCTTGCTCCCTTCCTGCTATTCTTCTGGCTGTTTTAGAATATTCTGATTCTGCCCTGGCTGGCGTAGCTCAGTGGATTGAGCGCGGGCTGCAAACCAAAGTATCGCAGGTTCGATTCCCAGTCAGGGTACATGCCTGGGTTGCAGGCCACAGCCCCCAGCAACCGCACATTGATGTTTCTCTCGCTCTCTCTTTCTCCCTCCCTTCCCTCTCTAAAAAATAAATAAATAAAATCGTTTTTTTTTTTTAAAGAATATGCTGATTCCCTTCACACAGCCAACTGGCTTAGTCCCCTCAGCATTCTGGTCTAATCGCATTAGATTGTTCTCCGTCAGCCAGAGGTTTAGACATTTCCCTAGAATGGGCCTCTTGATATCACGCTACTAATAATGACTACATTATTATACATTAATATATTGATCACTTTATTAATAGTAATAATAATACGTGTATGGGTGTGCACATACATATGCAGAGAGATGAACTAATTGGTCGCTATTATACTGATAGTGACATTTCTTATCAAACAAGTTTTGTGCGGGTGTGTGTGTTATAAATGGTACCGTCTTGTGGAGACGTGGGGAAACCATACCCTCAGAAAACAGCCTCCTTTTCTCCTGTTGGTGTGGAAGCCATACGCGTGCAAAAGGAACCAAGGGGCATGTGTTCTGCCGCCAGGGCTCCCGGAGAAATAACACCAGAGGAAGAAGCTCCAAGAGCAGTGAGATCTTAGGGCACGCTCTCCTGGCAGACTCCCCGGCTTCCTCAGCTCCCCCGGGGGCCTCCGAGGGGCACACTGGGCATGAGCGAAGCGCAGCGCCCAGCTCCTTGGCTGCATGCCAGCTGGCCTTCGGATCGCCGTCCCGCCTTCCCAGTGCGAGCGGGACATGGCGGGGCCAGCCCTGACACTTCCTGCGGTGGGACACTCGTCCCCGACGGATGGTTCCTGGTGGAGGGCGTCAGGGGTCGGGGGCGCAGGGGGAATCTTGGCATCGACAGGGAGCCAAGCTGCCATCTGATCTGCCCGCTGGAGAACAGTGAGAAAGGAGGAGGCTTTGGGACGCTGCAACATAAACACAAATGGAAAAGGAAAGCTGAAGGATCCACTTGGAGTCCGAAAAAAGTGTTAAAACTCTCCACCGGTCGGTCATGTGACTTATTCTTGGCATCCCAGGGGCCAGAGGCTCTTGTGGTCTAATCTGGAAAGAGTCACTCGCGCTCTGTGTCACCTTGGCAAATTGGTTGATCTCCTTCGGGCTGTGCTGCTCGGCCCAGCTGCTGGATGATGGGATGAAAGCGAGGCCTCCCTGAAACCAGATGCTGCCTCTCGGAAAAGCTCTCAGTAATAAATAATATCACATATACTTTGTTCCTGGCAGCGAGTCCTGAACTGTTATAACCCGCTGTTTTCACTTGCTGCTAAATTTCTGGAAATTTCTCCTCTGGGCTTGAATTTTTCCATGCTTGTCCTCAGCCCAAAGCTTTTTGGAAAGTTGAACCAAAGTTGCACTTAGCTGTTTTCCCTGAATAATGGAAGACTCAGGGCCATGCATGGTAATTCGGTTCATTAAATAAAGTTTAATTTTTCCTGGTAGACCCCAGAGAAACAGCTGAGCTGTTACATCGGGAGTGTGTAGTGAAAAAAAAAATCGTGGTATGGGCTGAAGAATGCCTGCAGGAGACAGTTTGAGGTTGCTGAGTGTATCCTTCTGTCTTTAAAGAAGACCTCACACAATCGGGACCCATGGAGACAGCTCTAGCCCGGCTTCAGAGACGGCCAGAGAGGACGCGTCCACACGCTCTCTCAGCGAGCCGTACCTGGTTTCCAGGAGGCAGCCTCGTCTACCATCCATTGCCATGTTTCCCGATCACATGTTCCCCGTTTACAGTCCTGCTTCCTGAAAAGGCCTCATGGCTACGTGCTGGCATTGACCTCGTCTCCATGGGGAATCGAGTGGACCATGTCTTTCAGGCGCCCTTCAAAAAGGCCTTCCGGTGTCCTCAAACTGAACCCTGTATTTCCTCGCAGCACTGATCATTCCACGCACGTGCGAGGACTTCAGGCTGCTTCCCCAGCAGACCGACAGCGCCCTGAGGGCAGCACGCATGTCTGTTTTCCTCTCCGTTGTCTCTGTGGCACTGAGCCGATGCCGAGCACACAGTAGGAACTCGTCACTGAATGAATTAAAGGACCCTGAGTACAATGTTGTTGCTGGAATTTATTCGAAGATCTGTCCACTCGGACGTGCCTGCCTGCATCAGCAAGCCTCGCTGAACGTCACTTCATGCCGTGCGTCACTGGGAATCTTCCCTGTGGCAGATCGCATGGAAGTTCTTAGGGATTTGTTACTTACACACAGACACAAAACAATTACATGATTCGGATACCATTGCTCTACCGAAAAATGGGAATATTGGGCTAATAAAGCCAAAGCCAGTCAAGGGAAGTTTATCGTTTATTGGGCATTTATTATGTGCCTGGCTCTGTGTTAGGGACTGAAAGGGAAACAAGTGTTAAGACACTCTCTGCCAGGCAGTCGCTTACAGGTTGACAGTGGCAAGAAAGCAAACCCTGAAATACCTGTTATTCAAGGCGGAATGTACTAGATAGTGGGAGTTAACAGCAGGGGAGATGTCGCTGTACCACGAGATACCCTGTCATCTTGTGCAGATCCGAGGAATCAGGAAAGGCTTAGTGGCGTTCTCTTTACGGGCAGAGACCCCCCACAGATAGGCGGTGAGGGGCAGTTCCTCCCGTAGGCGCAGCTGCCCCCCTTCACCCTACTGGCCATAGGCCCTCTCTCTCTCCCTCTCTCTCTCTGTCTTTCTCTCTGTGTGTCTTCAACAGAAGAAACTGGTCCAATCCATCAGCACTGGGACACAAACCAGCATGAAGGTCAGGCTCTTGACCTCCAGGTGGTGAGAGGGTCATTACTGTGTACCTAAGACCCCAAGACCTCTTCATGCTCATTCGGGCATGGGTGTGTTGTTGTGCCTGCAGGTCTTTGTTTCACCCCAAGTTTGAAGCACGTGTGGTAGTGACACAAGTGTGTGTGACACAGGTGGTTGAATTGAAGACACGCAGCTCGCTGAGCTCCAGCCACACTGATGGTCCTTCCGTTCCTCGCCCACTGCGCTCCCGTCGCCCTGTCTGGAGCACTTCACCCTCGGATGCTGGCAGAACTGGGTCCACTTGTCGTTCAGGTCTCAGGTCAACTGCCAGGTCTTTGGGGCCTGGCCACAGGACAGACCCCCTCGGGCCCGCCAAGGCCACCACCTTCACCCTCCGTCAGAGCCCCTTGTGCCTTCTTTACCGCAGTCACTCCATGGGACAGTTTCTTGTCGCCCCTCTGTTTACCTTTCGGAGTCGATTTCCTCCCGCTACAATGTCAGGTCCGTGAAGTAAGAGCTCTTTACCAGTCTCCTATATCATGGGAATCCATGCCGGGGAGAGTGCATGGCATACAACAGGCGCTCAGACATGCGTACTGAGCGGCTAATCGAGGGTGGGCTCGGGCTGAGGCAAGCAGCGAGGAGTCCCATTCCGCTTGTTGCCTGAAGACGGCATCTGGCCAGCACAGCAGCTGTGGGGGAGGTTGTGGTGCAGCCAGGCCCGGGCCCTGGCTCAGCTGTAACCTGCTCTCTCCTGGCGCAGCAGGGGGCGCCTGGGGCGGTCATGCCGGTGCCCGCGTTTGCAGAGGAGAACGTGGTGTCTGCCACTGGGGCTCCCCCTTGTCTGCACTGGGACGCCCCCGTTGCTGAGGCCAGCCCCTCTCAAGATTCAGTCCGCACTTCTTCCTCTCTGCCCGTCAGGCCTGTGACAGACACACTGGCCTCTGGGTGTCCCTTAGAATGCTGCTTTAGGTTCACAAAGCTATTTGTGCTGTCCATCTCTGAAACTTGTCCAACACACTCAGACTTCACAGCGTCTCCCGCTAATGATTTTCATCGGCCAAAGAGCTCGTCTAGCGAGGAAGGAGATGGCTGGAGACGGTTGGCACATTTCCCTCACGTTGCTTAGGTGGCTTTCACTTTAATTTATTATTGCTTTTTTTTTTTTTGCTTTACTAGAAAAACTTTTTCATTAAAGAAGAGAAAGAAATGGACTTCTCTTTTTAGAAGAGAAAATGTTACTTGGGTTGAGAGTTCTAGTTATATAAACTAGCCTTCTCTAGTTTATATAACTAGAGCCTTCCGCTCAGTTCTGAGCTGAATAAAAATAATTGAGCAAATAGAAAATTTGGGGACATAGTTTGGGGTGAAAAGGTGTGGGCATATTCATGGGTTCTCTCAGCTATTTAAAAATAATTTTGAAACATTTATTTGCATTGTCCAAATTAAAAATTTTGGCAAAAAAGGAAGGTTATAGTCATGTTTTATTTTTCTTTCAGATTGACTTTTTGGGTGTTATGAATTCACAAGCAGGATTTTTTTTGAAGGGGGAACATGGATAAGACCTTTGGCCAAAATAAACACTCAATTGTTTCATAGCTTTGTATTGCCCTGAGGAAAACATCCCTACCACTATTTTCTTAAGGGGACACAGATTACCAGATTTGCAAGAAAAGGCCGGTGGTTGGTTGAGCTACTTTGTAAGGAAAAGTGTGGTGCGTGTTGGTTGCCAAATTTCTGTCAATACAAGAAAAAACATTTGTACGTCAAAAATTTTTTTTCTCATCCATTATGTAAGAAATGTATGCATGTTAGTACTTACCAGAAGAAATAGCAGAGACTCTCCATTTTCAGCAATCTGTTGAAATACCTTGATCAAAGACATTTTCCATTTGAAGCTTAAAAGTGTCTGTAAATGCAGTGGGGGGGGCGGGCAGGGAGTGGGAGGGGCAGCAGAGAGCAACCGGGAAAAAATGTGGGACAACGGTAATGGAATGACAATGAAAAAAAGATATATTCTATTTTAGTAGATTGATCTTTCCATTGTTTTACAACCTTTTTCACTCTGGCAGCAACATGAGCTATGGCGGGCAACATAAAACTGCTAAGTAGAAGAACATTTTCCTCTAATCTTAGAGTGACAGGTCGAAAGCCCCCACCCCTGCTCCCAGATGGTCCTGAAGAGGAGTGTGTCATCACCCCTGTTCTCCGCTGCCAGCGGGGGCTGGGCAGGTCCTCTCGCTCCCAAGGCTATTTCTCCTCCAGTAAGAAAGAGTATCAAAACCCAAAGATCATGTACCTTGTGGTGAGGTGGTTGGCTTTGCTTCCATTCGGCGAAGGCTCGTTTACCGGAGGAGAAAAAGAACATTTTATGAGGAGCTATAATTTTCCGGGCATTATGCAAAATACTAGAGGAGGCAAAGATGAGGTCTTGCTTCCGAAGCCTTAGATCCCTTTCCCCTCGGGCACTGGAGAAGGAGAAGCCCCAGTGGAAAAGCCCTGGATGGTTTTTCAGTATACTTGGTTCCCCACACCATGTGATCACATTTCTCAGGCACACTGTCCAGTATCGAATAGTGCCAGTTGAACACTAGGTAGGTCTATTAAGCCTCTGTTGTCCTAAAGGAATCTGTAGTTTGGAAAAGAGAAGACCACTCGTACCTCATGGTCGTAGACGGGCTGTGATAGACTGAGGATGAGGGGGACAAGGAAAGCACAGTGGACCCTGGCTGGCATAGCTCAGTGGATTGAGCGCGGGCTACGAACCAAAGCATCACAGGTTCAATTCCCAGTCAGGGAACATGCCTGGGTTACAGGCCACGGCCCCCTGATGTTTCTCTCTCTCTTTCTCCCTCTTTTTCCTCTCTAAAAATAAAATAAAATAAAAATAAAATCTTTAAAAAAATAAATGTTCTTCTGAAAAAAAAAAAGCACAGTGGGGCTTCAGAGCATGAAAAATCCCCCCCCCCCCCGACTCGGGGACGGAGGACTGTCTGAAGGAAGAGCCCGTGGGGTGGACCTGGGCTGTTTGGCGGGTCTTACAAGATGGAAAGAGCTCAAGTGTGCAGAGAAGGAAAAACAGGAGGTACTCCAGGCGGTAATGAGCGTACCAAGTAGTCTCAATGGGGGCCTGCCCATGTAGCGGATTGAGTGAAGTTGAGTGCAGGAAGGAATGCAGCTTGAAAGTAGACCAGAATCAGTTTGGATGGGACCTTGATCACCTGCTGGGGACTCAGGGCCCTAAGCAATGGGAAGTCATTAAAGCGTAACATACAGGACAATGTCATGGTCAGGACGGGACTTTTTCAATTCCTGGCAGCAAAGTCCATGAGGGGCTGGAGACAGAAGAGTATGAAAACAGGAGGCCAGTGAGGACCGTATGGCAACAGTCGCTAAAATGAACAGAGAGATGGATCCAGTCTCAGATATGATTACCACACACCCTCTTCGCGGGTTAGTGTCTTCCAAAGGCCCAGGGACGGTTAGAACCCAAAGGAAGTGGAACAATTTAATGGGGTTTCATTGTGATGGGATTTAGTCTGGAAGGTTCAACTGTGGGATTAGGAGGAAAATCTAATGATGTCACAGATCACAGTCAGCTGATAAATACTATGAGACATATATTCAAATATATTTCTCCATGTGTGTTAACATTGTGCCACCCCACTGTTCTCTGTGGCATTAAACCTTGCAGGGCTGGGTGGCTTGACCCGTAGTCAGGGCAGCCGGGGCCACTGTTCTGGAAGGACACAGACATCCGTGTCCTGAAGGTGAACGTGTCCAGCCAATTTTCAGTGTGACAGCCTGCATGACGGCGGATGTTCCTTGCTGTGTGTGACTGAAGTTCATTCTCAATTCTCAGGGACACAGCCTATCTCTTGGGCAGGTCACTTAGTCACTGCTCAGTTGAGGTGTCAGTAGGTTTCACCTCTATAATAGCAATTTCCTACTTGACTAAGGCGGGCTCATGAAGTATATTCACTTTTGTTATCCCTTCTATTCTGAGGATATGAGATCTATGGCTTTCTCTAGATATTTTTTCCATGAATTCGTGTGGAGTTAATTATGTATATGGTATAAAATATGGATTATTTTTTCATAGGAAAAACTAGTCCCAACCCCATTCACTGAATAGCTCCATTCTTTCTCCACTATTTGTGCGATGCATTCTCTGTTGTATACTAAAATCCCCTATCTGCTTTATACTTTTCTAAGCTTTTTTTCTTTTGATCTCAGTTTTCCTGTGCTTACAATGTACTATGCTATCTGTGTAAATAGTATGCTTTTATCATAAGCATTTTTATCTCGTACTGCATAATAGTGAGAATGCTTCAAAAGTTTCACTTTCAGTGTGCAGTTAGGTATAGGTTTTTGAGTGACGTATTTTGTCAGATGAAGAAAACTATTCTATTTGTAGTTAAGAGTTTATCATAAATAAGTGTTAAATCATAAGCAGTGGTCTTCTGCATGTTAGAATAACCATTTGATTGTCCCTGTAAAAGTATTAATGCAGGGGATTATGTTGATCTTTCTGTTGTTGAGCTATCCTTGCACTCCCTCCTGGTCTAAGTCTTAGTCGAATTGGGATGTTTTATTGTATTGTCTTTTGGGTTTTGTTTTTGGAAAGTCTTAAAACATATTTTGGTAGATTGGCTTTTTATAACTATTGATTTAAATAATTACTTTTCAGAAATGTCTCCTTGAAAAGCTAAACATGTAAAGGCTTTCTTTCTATTTTGTTTCAAACATAGTAATTACCTGGGAATAAAGATTTTCCGTTTTCTGCCTATTGAGAATGAAACCATCCACTTTAGGAACATAAGCCTACACCATGTCCTTTCCTTATTTCTGAACTATGTGAAGCCTGCCACTTTTCCGAGAATTATGACCAGGATTGGCTTCTCTCTTTCTTCTTAGGCTCTGTGATTGGGTAGGACACCTTTAGCTCTCCGTGGTGTGGCTCCTCCCACCCCGCTGTTTCTTAAGGCAGCGGAAGCCTGTAACACATTAATCAACAGAAAATGTGGTCCGTATTGACTTTACAAAGCAATATTTAGTTGAATTAGTCATCATGTTTTACTTTTCTTTTTTCTCAGTATTTATTTATTCACCTAATAAATCCTTGCTGCATTCCTTCTATTGACCTGCCATGGTTATAGGTGCTGGGAAATACAACAGGGAACAGAATCGATAAAAGTCCCTGACCTCATATAGTTGACATTCTAATGAGAGGAGAGAAAGGAAGAAAAAAACAGTAAACAAATAAATATATACCAAATAAAGATAAGTGTGATGGCAAAAAAAATAAGAGTTTTTATTGACCTAGGATGTCAGGAACGAGCTCATAGATGATGTGATATTTGAATGGATACTTCGAGGAAGCCTGGGAGAAGAGAATCCCGGGCAGAGGAAACAGCACAGGCTGGATAGGGTCTTCAAGAGACATCAGAGAGCATAGTGTTGTTGGGACAGAATGGGCAAGAAGAGTGATCATAAATGGAGACAGACAGTGGGGGAGGGTGGGCGTGTGAGGGTCAAGGGAAACCCAGTGAGACTTACAGACCCCTGCAGGCATGTCGGCGTTAACTCTGCGTGAGACGGACCCTGTCAGAAGGTGTTGAACAAAGAATTAGCATGTTCTTGTTTTAGTGAGATCAAGGTCATGATGGGCCCCTTACATATTTGGGGGTAAAGGGTTTAAGAGCAGAAGCATACAGGCCAATCGGAAAACGATTATAATTCAGATAAGAAATACTGGTGACGGACGAGGGAGATAAAGATGCAGACGGTGAGAAGTGACCACATTCTGGGTGTAATTGGAAGGCATGTCTGAGTGGATGGTGGTGGACTGGCTAGGGGTGTGGGTGAAACGCTCAGGGATCTGGAAGGAGGAAGGTGACGGTGACTGAAACGGCCAAGACTGCAGAAGGAGCAGAAGGGTTGAATCAAAAGTTTAGTTACAGATTTATACGTTTGAGATGTCTATCAAACACAGAAGAAAAAGATTGGTTAATCGGATTTGTGACCCTGTAGTTTAACAAGAGGTTTGAATTGAAGTCATATATTTGGAGAAAATAGTCACGTAGATAACACTAATGTCAGAATACCGAAGGAGGCTGCCTAGGGAATCCGCGTACACAGAAAAAAGAAGAGCGGGGGGTAAGTCCTGGGGTGGTTCCATTATTGCATGGTTGGGCAAATGAAGGGCACATCGTGATGCAGACCAAGATGAAGTGCCAGTGGGGTGGACGAATTGATGGAGAGTGGTGTTTCAAAGAGTGATCCGCTGTGTCCTATGTTATTAGTAAGGCAAATGTGAGATGATTAAGAAGTAACCACTAGATTTAACAGTATGGAAGTCTTTTGTGACGAGGAAAAAAGCTGTTTTATTGGCGTGGTGGCAGTTAAGGCCTGACTTAAATGGGTTGAAGATGATGAAAAAGAGGGTTTGGAGATAAGAGTACAATGCAGTTCCTTTGGGAATTTTTATTTTAAAGCAGAGCAGAGAAATTGTTCAATAGCTACAAGGATAATAGTAACTGGAATAGTAGGAAGGTGGGAAGAGAACTTTTTTTTTAAAGAAACAAGAATTCCAGAATGTATTTAAGATGATTCTTGTCTTTTTGCAAAATAGCTTCTTCCATCATTTCTTAAATTAGAATCTTTAGGCAGTAAACTCCCAGTTTTTACATGCCCCCTAGAACACACAGAAGACTTAGTGATAGTTTAGTTAAGTATCAAATTTGAGTGTATCAAAAATGAAAACATGATTATTTCTCTAACACTTCAAAGGTTTTCATTTGTTTTCTGGCATCTGTTGTTGCTGAGGAAAATCTTTCTGCTAGTCTATGTGTGTTCCTTCGTAGGCAATCTGCCTCTTTAAAGTATATTTAAAGGGTTTTTTTTATCCTGATGCCCTATTTTAGTTTTACTTTTTATTTATACTACTTAGGGATTACTATGAGCTTCTATCCTGAAGGCTTGTTCCACTCTTTAATTTAGCAAAGTTATCAATAATAACCTTTTACAAAACAGACTTTTTTAATTTACTTAAATTCTTTCCTCCTGGAACTCTCACCATAAATGTATTGGAGCTCCTCAGTCTACCCTCTGTGGCTCATAATTGCTCTTTCCCAATTTCCAGGGCTACCGTCTTAGTTAAATAAAAATAAGCCTCCCATTGCAGGATTTGGCACAGAGGAGGCAGCTCAAAGTTTAAACTTGCAGCGCCACGCTGGCCAGCGCTTCTGGCATCGGCTACTTTTTGAAGTTATATTTAAGGCTAATATACCTTACCAGGCAGCTGCTCCCAAAATAAAGTGAAGGATAAAAGCTTAACAGTAGTCTGATAGCAGCCTGGCAAAGTCAAGCAGATGAAAGTGTTCTCTTTCGTTTTCTCTTTCTACCAAACCTTCATCTAGAGAGAAGGTTCTCTAGAGAATAATAAGGAATAAGGATAAGGAATTAATGTTTTAATATTAATATTCCTTAATGATAAGAAATATAATTAATATTCCTTAATATTAATTATAATTAATACTAATAATATAATTAATATTCCTTATAATAAGGAATAAAAATAAGGAGTTAATATTCTCTGGAGAATAATAAGGATGCTTTCTTTAAAAAGGTGAGGGTGAAAAAGCAGAGAGAAATGGAGAGGCTCCAACAAGCCAAGGAACCAAACAAAAGTAAAAGGAGATGCACAGAGAATCCTACTAAATGTTTCAAAGAATTAACCTCACGATTCTCAAATAAATGTAAATTAAAGCAGTGGAAGATCATTTTTGCTCTTTCAATTAGCAATGATGAAAGGAAAAGAAAAATTTTGCTGGCAGTTGTACAGTAACATTGAAGTTCTGTGCTGGTCCCATCTGAGTCTACATTAGGACAGTTTGAAAGCAGTTGAGTAATCAAAAAATATTGCAAATTTCTGCCCCTTTCATGTTCAGCACCATCACTTCTGGGAATCAACCATTAGGCAATAAATGGAAAGGCAGGCCACATCCCTTTACTCCCCAGAGATGTTTATTATGCCATTATTTATAATATTGAAAAACTAGAAGTAGTCTATGTCAATGACCTACAAACTTTTTTGAGTTGTATCCACAGTGAGAAAATATTGGGTCTACGTAGTGAGCCCATCAACATACACATGCACTAAAAATTTCATGTAAAGAAACTGTCTATTCTATTCCATTCCATTCACCTTAACTCTTCTGGTTGCTATAGAGAAATGCCATAGACTGAGTGGCTTATAAACAACACAAATTTATTTCTCACAATTCTGGAAGCTGGGAAGCCCAAGATCAAGGTGTTGGCAGATTCCATGTTTAGTGAGGACTCACTTTCTAGTTCAAGATACCTGACCTTTTCCCCCCCACTGTGTCCTAACATGATGGAGTGACAGAGGCAGCTCTCTGGGATAACTTTTACGAGGACACTAATACCACTCATCACAATCACCTCCCAAAGGCCTTACTGCCAAATACCATCACATTGAGGATTAGGTTTCTTTTTTAAAATTATCAGTTATTTATTGTGCTATTACAGTTGTCCCAATTTTTCTCCCTTTGTCCTCCTCCACACCTTACCCCCCACTACCTCAGGCAATCCCCCTTCCATTGTTCATGTATATAAGTTCTTCGGCTATACCATTTCCTATACTCTATTTTACATTCCCATGTCTGTTCTGTAACTACCTATTTATACTTCTTTTTTTTAAAGATTTTATTTATTTATTGTTAGAGAGGGAAGGGAGGGAGAAAGAGAGAGAGAGAGAAACGTCAATGTGCAGTTGCTGGGGGCTATGGCCTGCAACCCAGGCATGTGCCCTGACTGGGAATCAAACCTGCAATGCTTTTGGTTCGCAGCCCGTGCTTAATCCATTGAGCTATACCAGCCAGGGCCCTATTTGTACTTCTTAATACCCTCATCTCTTCGCCCATTCCCCTATATTCCCCTGTACCCCCTCCCATCAGGCATCCATCAAAATGCTCTCCATATTCATGATTCTGTCTCTGTTCTTTTTGCACACTTAGTTTATATTTTAGATTCAATTGTCAACAGGTATGTATTTATTGCCATTTTATTGTTCATACTTTTGGTCTTATTTTCTTAAATTAGTCCCTTTAACATTTCATATAATAATGATTTGGTGATAATGTACTCCTTTAGTTTTTTTTTTCTTGTCTGGGAAGCTCTTTATCTGCCTTAGGTTCTAAATGATAGCTTGACTGAGTAGAGCAATCTTGGCTATGGGTCCCTGCTTTTCATGACTTTGAATATTTCTCGCAAGTTTCTTGTAGCCTGCAAAGTTTCTTTTGAGAAATCAGCTGACAGTCTTATGGTGACTCCCATGTAGGTAACTAACTGCTTTTCTCTTGTTGCTTTTAAGATTTTCTCTTTATCTATAACCTTTACCATTTTTATTATGTGTCTTGGAGTGGGCCTCTTTGCATCCATCTTGTTTGGGACTCTCTGCACTTCCTGGACTTGCATGTCTATTTCCTTTGCCAAATTAGAGAAGTTTTCTTTTATTATTTTTTTCAAATAGATTTCCAATTGTTCTTTCTCTTTTCCTATTGGCACCCCTATGATGCAAATGTTGGACCTCTTCAAATTGTCCCAGAGGCTGCTTATACTCTCCTTTTTTTTTTTAATTCTTATTTCCTCTTGTTCTGATTGGTCTTTTTGCTTCCTTATGTTCCAAAGCATTGATTTGATTCGTGGCTTCATCACTCTACTGTTGGCTTTATTCACTCCCTGTAAGTTGTCCTTTATTTTAATTACTGCATCCTTCCTTTCTGACTGGATCTTTTTTATGCTGTTGGTCCTCACTAAGTTCCTTGAGCATCCTTCGAACCATGCAGAGTATTTTGAACTCTGCATCTAATAGATTGCTTATCTCCGTTTTGTTTAGTTATTTTTCTGGAGTCATGACCTGTTCTTTCATTTTGTCCATGGTTCTTTGTCTCCTCATTTTGGCAGCCTCTCTGTGTTTGTTTCTATGTATTAGGGAGAACTGCTATGATTTCCTGTCTTGGTAGCATGGCCTAATATAGTAGGTGTCCTGTAGGGTTCAGTTGAGCAGCCTCCCCTATCTCCCAAGTTGGGTACTCGATGTGTGCCCTTCATGTGGGCTGAGTACACCCTCCTCTTGTAGTTGAGCCTTGGTTGCCATTGGCAGGTCACTGGGAGGGATTTACCCAGGTCAGTCAGCTGCAAGGATGAACTGTGTGTGACCACTGACCACCAACCTTCACCCTCTCTGGAGGTTCAGCTGTGCAGGGGCAGGGTGGTGGGTGCTCTGATGTGGTCTGTAGCTGCCCACTGGGAGCACAGGCCCTGGAATTTCCTGGGTGGTGCATGCCAAGGTCAGCCCCCACCTATGTTTTGCCTAGGGCCACTCTACAGGAACTATAAAGCAATCTGAGATAGCTGCTATTGTGCTGGGCTTGGAGATTCTCAAGGGAAGCCAAGCTGTGAATCTAGGCTGGCTGCTGCTAGTGCAGTGCCTGGGGCCACTTAGCAAGAAGTAGGAGGGCTGAGGGCTCACTGAGGCCAGCTGTTGCTTGTTTGAAAGGATTTCGGAAGTTGTGAAGCTTGAGCCACGACCAGCCATTCACATGGAAAAGCCACTGTTAACAGATGGATCTCCAGGGCAGGGTAAACACTGTTATCCAGGTTGACGGAGTCTCAGAAATGGCACCCACCTGCTGGGTCTGTGGCTAGGCCTGTGGCTGGGCCCACCTTTCTGTCTGGGAGAAATCTGTCCACCAGCTCTTGTCTTGATGCCAACCATTTCCAGTTCCTCCCTGTATGCTACTGGTGCCTTTCAAGCTGCTACCCCAGTGCTAGAGCTCAGAGGGAGTGAGTCTGAGTTCGTGTGTGGCCTTTCAGAGGAACTGCTTGGGACTCCAGATGTTTCTTCCACTGACTCAATCCCTGCTGATTTTTGCAGCCAGATGTTATAGGCACTTAATCTTCCTGGTGCTGGTAACCAGGGTTGGGGGCCTGGTGTGGAACTGGACTGCCTCACTCCCAAGATATCCCTCCCAAATTTTTATGCACCACATGGATAAGCAGAAGTTGGGGGTCAGGTGTCAACATAGGAATGGGCATAACCAATCAGACTACAGCACTCCTCCATTTATTTAAACAAGCTTGAGAAGCACTGAACTGAATGGTCAGTGATAGGAAAGTGATGGAGTATTAATCAATGTAGACATTAAATTTTAAGTTCACAGTTTTTAGTTTTGGTTGGTTGGGGGTGGGCATGATGCTTCTTTAGCCAGCAAGGAAAAGATTGTTTTTATGGAAATGCCATATCGTGGGGATTTACTGCAATGATCCCAGATCTGTGTCGCTGCATCCAGCCCTTCTCATGTGTCTCTGAGCACGTCACGGTCCTTCATGAATTCTTTTATGATGCGCCCACACCCCTTCTCCTCTCACTTGCAACTTCTCCAAGCTGATAGGACCTGCCTGAGTCACCCAACTTTTAATTTTAAGTATTTTCTATTGGTCAGGTGCTGGCATCAGGACTTTAATCCCAATCAGTTAATATTAGCTGAGCCTGGTTGATTTCATTTGAATCAACAAAGAATTGCTAAAGGCTGCATTTCCTAGGAAAAGTGGCAATCTGATTGGCAGGTGCTTAAGACCGTTAACATTCAATAGAAAAAGAAAAATCAAAAACCAACTGAAAAAGAAACAGCATTTCTATGGGGTCTGCTCTCAACTTTCTTTAGAAACTTTACTAGAGAGTCACATAAAAGGAACCCAGAAGTTATCTTCCATTATTTTAATATTAACCAAATTTCTAAATAAGCAAGTATCGTGCATTTATAATCAGAAGAATAATCAGAGTTGGCTGTGGGGAAAACAGTCATTTGCAGACCGGCATCTTGTACTCCTTTTCAGTTAGTGTATCTTCTTGGTATAAATACGAACTTTCTAGGAATACCATTCTATTTGAAGCAGAAGGCCCCACGTTTGTCCCACTAACACCATTTCAGAATACATTGCTCGGTATGCAGTTTGATTTGCAGGGTCT
Organism: Phyllostomus discolor; assembly: GCF_004126475.2. Classification (NCBI taxonomy): domain Eukaryota; kingdom Metazoa; phylum Chordata; class Mammalia; order Chiroptera; family Phyllostomidae; genus Phyllostomus; species Phyllostomus discolor. Next base: position 6,731,654 of record NC_040905.2, on the reverse strand, counting down.
GGGTACAAAACCTGGATAGAAGTAACCCAGGAATAGGCCAGGTCCTTTTCCTGAAGGTCTTTCACTTCTGTGCAGTTTTTGTGTAACCATTTGCATTACCTGTTTTTATTATTTGATAAGTCCCCTAGTAACTTGAGGTTTGGAAATAAGGTGAGGCAGAGTGTCATCAGTTTTCTAATTAGACCAAAATAATATTTCCATCTGACTAGCGTGGTGATTTCTGTGGGACCTAATAATTCCCCAAATAAAACTGTTCACAAGTATTAAAGTTCCATTACACAAAAATGACTCATAACTCTAATAGAAAAGAAGGGGTATCTCTTAAGTTTCATAAAATAACCTTATCAGAATGTCATGCATTTTTCTTTATAGGTATTGAAAATAAAATTTTAGCTTCTACTCTTACATACATTTTGTGTGATTATTCTTTCCCATTACTCTGTTAAGTTGAGCCTGAAAAAGGTCTCTTCTTTCAAGGATAAGCTAGAGAGGCCTGGGCTGGCTGGCCACAAAACCACTGGCTAGTTGGTCCTTTGCCTGTGTTTAAATCCTCCTTATCTGGGATCCTACTTCATAGTGAGGTCTAGAAGTGTTCACAGCGGTGGGTAGTACTTATCCATGTGGTTGGGGGACCATCCCATCAACAGGCCTTCAGGTGTATGACTGAGGCATGTGACCACAGTTAGTTGCAAAGTTGGCTGTGAAATGTATCTTTCTCGTTGGATTCTAGTACTAATTGAAAGAGGGGAGAGCAAGTATGGGGGGACAAGTAAATGTTACATCACAGTATGGGTTGTGGTATTAATCCTATGGACAATGAAAATCATGTCAGTATTTTACTAAGAGGGCTGTCACAATCATAAATGTGTTTCAAAATACAATTTTTTGTGAAAAAAAAATGGACTGAAGGGAGCCCGAGAGGGTGTTGGCAGCCCGTTCCTGAAGGTCAAGGAAGAGGCGGCAGCTAGGGCTTGGGCGATGCCTGGAGAGGAGAAGGGGAACGGAGTGAATTCCAAAGACACTACGGAGGTGACACTGACAGTGGAGAACCGGGCAGAGGAGCAGAGAAAGTGGCCAGGTGACTCCCAGGTTCTGGCTTGGGTTGCAGACACCGGAGAAAGACCAGGTTTAGGGAGGAGGCGTTGAGGACCCCTGCACCTAACCTTGGGAACGGGCTCTAGAGGTATCTACCTGTCAGGCGGCTGTTTCTACGCAGCCGACATGCGACTCCAAATAAATGAAGCACCCACTCACCATCCGGTGAGAGCCCTGTGTGTAGTCATCGTTAACCAGTCTGTTCCAATGAAGGCTCCCCTGTGAGCGTGTCTTGTATCGAAGGGCTTTGTTGTGTGACCTGTCACAGAAGGGCTTATCACCTACCACGGGGGAAAGCCAGCCAGGCAGAGGGACTCTAAACCAGCAAAGGCCCTGCTGATCGTGTCTGTCGTTCTAAGTCACAAACAGTCTCCCTGTGTTGATGGTATGGACGGGACTGTTGGTCACACAGGATGTTAGTCACACGGATTTGCGTGAGCAGCAGCTCCACCCCCATTCAGTGACCCGCATCGTCCGGGTGATTCTGACCGGGCAAGGAGCTGCAGGAAGACGACAAAGCCTTAGAGCTAGAAAGCAGGTATTTAGTTTCTTATGTTGTTTGTACACGTAATTCTTTTAGTGCTTTGTGTTTTGCACCTTTTAGTTGATGTGCAATTTTTTTAAGATGTACTTCCCTTTGCGCCCCGATGGTCATAGCAGCACAATTTACAATAGCTAGGTGCTGGAAGCAACCTAGATGCCCATCAGTCAATGAGTGGATCAAAAAACTGTGGTACATTTACACAATGGAATTCTATGCAGCAGAAAGAGAGAAGGAGCTCCTGCCCTTTGTGACAGCATAGATGGAGCTGGAGAGCATTATGCTAAGCGAAACAAGCCAGGCGGTGAAAGACAAATACCATATGATCTCACCTTTAACAGGAACCTAAACAACAAAACAAAGAAACAAGCAAAATATAACCAAAGACACTGAAATAGAGGACAGACTGACAGTGACCACAGGGGAGAGAAGACGGAATTTCAGGGGACAATGGGAAGGGTTTACAGGAACAAATTTAAAGGACATATGGACAAAAACTAGGGGGAGGGTGGTAATGGGAGGGAAGTGGGGAGGGTTGGGTGGGTGGGCTGGAATGGGAGTAAAAGGGAGAAAACTGTACTTGAACATTGATTAAAATAAAATTAAAAAAGAAAGATGTACTTCCCTCTATTACAAGGTAGTTGAAAAGAAACAAAAACCACTTTGTCTAAGTGTCGAGTCTTCCTGCGCAATTGACCGAAATATCCTGTAATTAAGGTTGGTGGTGCTAAGGATTTCCTAGTCAACTATTTTGCACCTCCAATAGGGACTGTGGTTAAACATTTACAGCTAAGTACATCAGGGTTTCCAGTGGGCACCGCTGTGGGGAGTCCATTCACTGATCCCTCATCTGACAAAGGAAGTGCTGCCGTCTGGCCACGTGGGTGCGTCCGTGAGATGCCAGTGAACGCGAGGAGCGGAGGGACGCCCCGCCCTCGGGGAGCTCATTCTTTCGCTCCTCAGTGAAGCAATGAAATTAGACTTGAATAAACTTATCACTGGCTTCAACCCATCCAACTTGTTGTCGTCATATTGCAACGCTTGGCCATCTTCTCCGCCGACCTGGCTGGGAATGGATCGCTTCAGTTGGCAGAGGCCAAAGAAGCACCGGGCAAAGGTCGGGGGTTCATTTTGTGAGGCAGTGGGCTGTGTGTTTTCATCCGCCCTTCTGGGACGGGGTGCATGTGGGTGTGTGTGTGGACAGAGAGAGAGAGAGATCGGGGCGAGGGGAGGGGAGAGGGAAGGGGGGAGGGAGAGAGAATATAGCTGACTTGGGGAGAATTGTGCCCAGGTTTATATATGAAGGCAGCAAGACGGAGAAGCTGGAGATTAAGACATGCGCAGTGGTGACCAAGAAATTCTCGACGTATGCCACCTCCAAGCCCACCCTGTCTGCCAGGTTTTAACCAAATTAGAGTAGTGTGGCCTGCTTGCTCCGTGACTGAATGAAAAAAGGAAGCTTCGAGAGCTGTGTTTATACAGCCCAGGGGAACCCAAACGGAAAGCCAGGCTCTGTTTCAGGAATATCTGCCGGACTGTGGGTCAGTATGCCTTCTTGTTCCTTTTCATTCACAGGCTGATGGTCAGGTCTCTCCTTTGTCCCTCACCTTTGCATCTTGAGGTGTAAGTCTCCAGCAGGGCTTACACCATGGTTGTCCTCCGCCTCCCATCCCACTCCTCCCTCTCGGGCTTGACTTCTCCGTGTTCCCTTTCTCTCTGCTTCTCTGTTCTCCCTCCTGCCCCCAGCGGCACTTCTGCTCGTCCCGGTGTTCATGAAACAGTCTCATTAGGCAGAGCCCCCGATGGCCTTCCTTGTCTGATCTGAGGTACACTTTGCGCTTCCAGAGTCTGTTCTCTGAGCGAAGGGCCCACATTCGGAGCGTGCAGGGGGCTGGTACGTGGGGAGACATTCAACTGGGGTGATGATCTGCGCCCAGGAAACCCTTCGGGGAGTTCACTTGGGTCCGTGTCTCCCACGTCAGCAGGCAGCTTCTATTTTAGGAGACTTTTGTAAAGAGGCAGCGACAACACGATTGCACGTTTGTTTTGCATTTCGCCGAAGCCCTGAGCATGGTCAGCACTTTGGAGAAAAGCAAAATAAGACGGTCTCTTTGTGCTGGACCTCTCCGCTGGGTTTCTCTGAGGCTTTGGGTCCCTTACTGCAGGTGTGATTGCAGCTGGCCTGTCACACCGGCGGGATGGGAAACCGCCTACTTTATCTCTTCCGAAAGCGCTCAGATAAACTACCCACAGAAGGACATGCTCCCATCTCCCCAAAACACCTGTTTCAACCAGCCTCAGGGGTCTCTGTTCCTTCAATGATTTATGTGGGACTCCCCCTCACCCAGTTTCTCCTAAAGACCCAGAAACAGTAGCTGGGTGTCATTGCAGATGCTCTTGCGGTGGGGGAACATCTAGCTCCTGTGGCCTGTGGCCTGTCGGTGCCTGTACCCACCAACGCCTCCCCCGCAGAAATCCCACACAGAGGGCCCACACCCGTGCCCTCGTCCAGTCCTGCGAGGCATTTCGGCGGCGGGGGGGATGGTAGATGGAGGGGGTGTGTCTTACCCCCAGAACTTTACAGACGGCACCGCGGGTACCGGGAACCCGTGTATTCCACAGACACGTTCATCATCTCGTGACTTCAGTGCTGGGGCACATTTGATAGGCAGGTGAGGGAAAATCCGGGTGACAGCACAGACGAGGGAATGATTAAGTTTGCAGGGAGTGTGGAGGGCTTCATGGAGGTGGCGATGTCCCAGCATCACTTTGAAGAGGACAGAGATCTGTGTTGGGTCCGGCAGGGCCTTGAAAGTGAAGGGAGGGAGAACGAACAGAGGCTGTTTCAAGCCTCAGGATGAGAAGAGGCAGAACGGGCCTCTCATTCTGAGATTGGGGAAGAAGGGGCTACATTCCAGAGAATTCCGAGGGAGGATCACCCCCTCATGGTGACTGAAGTCACACGGAAGAGGGGATGGAGTAACCAAGGTAACTGAACAACCCTAATCTCATTGAACGAAACAGGAAATCTGGGATGACGCTGTCTGTTCATTAGGCAGAGATTGGGGGCAGATAGGAGACACTGAGCTCCGTGAGCACAGGAGTCATCTGAGATGCGTGGGGGCGCGCAGGTGTATCCTTTCTCTGTGTCTAAGGCGCCTGCCCTCTGGTGCTTAGCGTTTGCTTGGTGCTCTATGTAAACCACCAGCCGGGGCTTTCCCAGTAGCTTTTCTTCCTCATTTGGAAGTAAAGTTTTAACTGGTAACTTGATCACAAGTGGTTAAAAGTGAAGGCTTCATTTGAATCATTTTTCAGTTTGATGGGAAGATGAATGTTGATTACTACTGTCCTGTGAGATGTGAAATAACTGATTTCACTCAAACAGCAACAAAAATGCATTCAAGCGTCTCTTCCTTTGGCTTGGTACGTACGTGGTCTCCATGAATCAACAGTGATTCAGGGCTGAGCTCAGCCTGCTCACGCCAGCCCTCGCCCACCAGCCGACGGATTTAGGAGAAACACGGCCAGGCCATTGAATGACAGTGGTCACGCCATAGGGTGGTAGACATAAGGCTCCAGGGAATTGAATGTTTTATTCGGAAGCACTGAAAACAAGCTCTCCTGAGCCAAGACGTTAGATTTACAAGGACAAAAATAGCCTGTCCTTTCCCTTTCCACGCCACTTTTTCTTCCCCCATAAATATGTGCTCCTTGTTCTTATCTTCCCCCACCCTGGTCAGTCAGAGATTTTAACCGTGGTTTTGATTTCCCTTCCCATTGACACATCATCTGATTTTTAATTTCCTGGTTAGACCTGAGGGGTAAGAGGAAAAGCAAGGCCAACAAACTGACTTAGCCAGGCTCGCTCTTGCTCTCTCACTTTCCCTGGGGTCAACTCATGCCCAGATTTAGGTGTTCAAAAAAATAATAAAATACATTAAATGACCCAGAGGTGATCAGACTCCAGGGGCCCGATTTACACTAGCCACATTCGAGGGATGGGCCGACACACCAGGATGGCAATACATTGGTCCATTCTCCGTGTCCTCCACAGGCAGTTTCATCTCCCGGGTTACTGTGTTAGTTTCCCGGAAAGAGAGCAAACCCTGGAAGGAAGATGAGAACCAGAAGGTCCTTTGGCAGTTGCAGATTTAGGATGGAGGGGCGCGGATGGCTTCGGGAGGGGGTGTCAGTGAGCTCGGAAAGGTGACTTTACCCGTGTCCGCGTTGGGGCCCTCTTCTCAGCCAGCCAGAGGGAGCTGGAGGAGACAAAAACTATTCGTTATTTACGTGCTATCTAATTCTTTTCAGCGTTCTTCATCCATCATTAACTGATTGGATGAGATGGTTCCTAAAGGCCCTTCTGCCTCCAAATTTCAACGCTCTGCTAAAAAGCCCCTCTCTTACAGACGTGTTTTGGTAATGACTAGATAATTACCTCCTTCTATTTTATTTTGTATTGGTTTCAGGCATGCAACTTAATGGTTAGACAATCATATACTTTACATAATTATTTTGTTGATTGATGTTTAGGAATTCAGCCTTGGACTCCGTAATGGACTTGTAGAAACTGTATTAGTTTTCTATCACTTCCGTATCTAATTATCATACCTTGAGTGGTTTATAACAATAGCCCTTTATTATCTCACGGCTCTGTAGGTGAGAAGTCAGCCCAGTGAGACTGGACTGGATTCTCAGTTTAGAGACCATGACGGACTGGGCTCTGGGGGCGAATTTGCTCTCAGGCTCACGGGGCTTGTTGACAAAGCTCAGTTCCTGGAGGTGGTGGGACGGTCTTCCCCATTCCTCGCTGGCTGGCCACGTGCTAAGAGCCACTTTTTCACCTAGAGGCCGCCTGCCTGTGTCTCCCGTTTCCTCTGTGGTCCCCTAGAACACCAAGAGGTCCAGTCCCACTCAGATTTCTAATCTCTCGGAATGCCTGCCTGCTTCTGCAGGCTGTTGAGATTATATTGACTCACTCGGATAATCCAGGATAATCCGCCTGTTCTACAATTAGTTGATTAGTAACCTTAATTGTATCTGCACCGTCCCTTCAGAGCGGTACCTAGATTAGTAATCATTGCTAATTATCATTAAATCTTCAGTGATCATATCTGGGACAGCTGATTCCATCTATTTACTTGTATTCTTTTTATTTTGTCACTTCCAAGGACAATCATTTCTTATCCTAACTCCATAGTTAGTACTTCAGCCTCTTGGCATAGCAGGTTCTCTATTGCAAAAAGTACATGGTTGAGTGGGGGGGATGGAGATTTCTTTCCTCTCCCTCCACTCAGCCGAGGAAGGTTCCTTGAGCGTGTCTGGTTTGCGCTAGATGGGTAATTCTCAATTCCAGCTGCACTTTAGAATCATATAACGAAAACTTTAAAAGATCGATACTCAGGCGCACCCCAGAGATTCTGACTCATCCCTAGTAACGCCAAGGCATGGCGCCTCGGGTCCCCAGGTGGCCGTGATTTGCAGCCAGGGCTGAGAACAATCGACGAGCTCCAGACGCTCTATTTCAGACATCAGGAGGCTGAGGGTGAGGAACGATTTTTTGCTTCAAGTCCCGTAACTAGGAACAGATCTGGTGTTCTGTGCCAGCGCAGTGCCAAGGACAAAAGGTCTGTCGGTGCATCAGTGCTCAGGAATTATACTCCAGTGGATGTTGGACAGGTCTGGAACTCCCTGCTTCTTGCTTCGGTAGCAAGACTGTCTTTTTCAGGCTCCAAGGTACGACCAGACCCAGCTAAAGAGCTGCTCAAAGGTCTTCGCAGCAGCACAGGCTGCTCGTAAGCAGTAAGACGCACCGATACGTTCCACATCACCTGGGGGCTGACCACATGGGCATCCATGCCTCTCAGTGTCCCAGAGCCACATGGTCTGATACCACGGCCACGGCCCTGCCTGTGGCTGTTGCGCACTGGCGATGTGGCGAGTGCCAATTGCAGGTTGCTGTGAGTGTGAAATACACAACAGATTCAAAGATTCCACATGGCAAAAATATTGAAATATCTCATTAATACTTTTCATAGTTATGACATGATGAAATGGTAGTATTTTGGATATATCGGATTAAGTAAGATACACCATTAACATTAAGTTTAGCTATTTCTTTACTGTTAATGGGTTACTAGGAAGTGAAAACCGCATACGTGCCCGGCACTGGTGGCTCTGTTCCATTGCTGTGACCCAGCACTGCTCTGGAGCGAGTTTTCCATGAACGCTGGCATCAGCGCGGTGGGAGCTCAAGCTGCAGTGCCTCGCCTGATCTTCAGGGGCGAGGCGGTGGTTGTGAAGTCCCCAGAGATAAGACAGCGATCTTGTGATCTGCGCTGGGTTTGCCCTCTGTCTGTCCGGGAGCCAGCCAGTCTGGCCAAATGGATTTCTTTCTATTTATACGTTTAGGCTTCAAGGCGGTGGAGGATGCCCCTGTGTGAGGGAAGGAGCACAGCCTTCACTCTTACATGTCCCTGAAAGCAGTGCAGGCGCTCCGGGAGGCCCTGAGGCCCAGAGGTGAATAGTGGACCCTTTGAGCGGCACTGCCCCTGAAGAATGCCGTTAGCTCAGCCTCTACGGACTGTCGCTGCCCTTGACGTTCCCAAACACCGGAGATACTGTGGGGTCTGCCTCGTCCATACTTCAAATCCAAACTGGACTTTCTCGTTTTCTGTCATTTTTCGGGTCCCATTGGTACCCTGCCCAGGTGTTTATTTGGCCCGATTTAGCACCTAAGAAGAAACATGGGGAGGGACAGGCAGGCCTCAAGCACGGGTCGAACGCTCACCCAGAAATGTTCTGTCCGGGGGATCCGCCTACCCTCTCAACCTGTCCCTGCACGTGCCTGTTCTGGGTCAAAGGTGAGGGAGATGGGCACCGTGGTCGCTCAGCCGCTGCGCAGCTGTGGGCGGGGGGGACATCTGCTCTGGTCCAGACCCAAGGCTGGTCGGTGGGGATGCAGTAGTAGGACACAGCTACTGCCCGCCGTGTGCCCCCAGCTCAGAGGACGAGCTGGGCGGCATCCGGACACGCGTCCTCAGTGAGTGGCAGTTTTCACGGCATCGCACAGTGTGGGGGTTAGCTTAGCCCTGGGTCATGGAAGGGTGTGGAGGCAAGGGGACTGAGCCCACGGAGGGTCGGTCTCTGCCGGAGTCACTGGCACGGGCACCGGGCTGCTGGCACCCCCTGCAGTAAAGCTTTTCCAGGAGGTCGGGCCCCTCGCACTTGGTTTCCCAATTCGTTGACTTTAAAAGAACAAACTTTACGGTTTTGGACTTGAGAAAAAGAAAGAAGAGTGTCTCCCGGGGTTGGCTCTGTAGGGTATCCGGGTGCGCCGGCGGGCTGTGAGCTACCATGCCAGGCATCATCAGACTGTAATCTCTCGGGGCAGGGCTGGTATTCGAACATGTGGTTCTATGAACTGTCTTCGACAGCTTCTCTATTTCCTATTCGATTAGGTTTAGCCAAGCCCATTCCCTTCTGAGATTTGAAAGAAACTCCCAACATCTTCAACCCTGGTGAAAGCATGCTCTTCGTGTTACAGATCCACCACAGTCATAAAAATTAGATTTAAAAAAGGGATCTTGTGGAAAAAGAGAGAAAGCAGAAATTCAGTAAGAGGTTTGCTTTTTCAAAGTCTGTTTTGGAAAAAAAACGACCTGGTAGGTGCAATGGTGTGCAGTGAGACAGAAACAGGAGCATGCTGTTCAAACGAGCACCTGTGTAATTGGTTCCCCCTTCCTCTTCCCCTTCCCTGTCCACGGGAGAGTCACCCATGCGCTGTGAATCACTGGATGCCCCGCGTGAGTCGGGCTGGGTGAGTCTGCTGACCGTCCATAGGAACAGTTGCTATGGCAAACTGCCAGTGTCGCAGTGCTATGGGGTCCTACTGAACTCGGACAGAATGGCCCGTGCGCTGAGAAAGGCTCGCTCCCCACGGACTGCCCACGCGTGCCGAGATAGGGGCAGCCCCGAGCATTCAGTGCTGAGACGCCCCTCCTCCTTTCACTCCCCCAGGAAGGGAGACGCAGAGACCCAGGCTCCTGTAACCCGGCAGCCGTCTCTGCCCTCACAGGGAGGGAACATCACCGGGGAAGGCATCAAGCCAAATCGCTCATCGTGGAAATTCATCCGCCCAGCTTTCAGCTCCAGAAATCCAGGGTTCACAAACAGATGATCTGGACCCAGTAACAGCAGCATAGACTTTTCTTACAGGAGCTGCTGACATGGTGACTGGGGGCGAAGTCAGCCTCTAGAGTATGTCCCACACAACTGGGCCTCCGTGCCCAAGGTGTGCAGTGGCCACTGTGCCCGAGCACAACTGGCGGGCATTCCCGCCGAGTCCCAGGCAATGCGCACATTCCACTACGAGGAGCCCCCCTTTTCCCTGGACCCCCATGCCATGTAGCGCTTTATTGAAGAAGGGCGTCTCACGTGTTGTGGCTGCCCAGGGACACATTTGCTGATGGCTTTACCACCTCCGTAGGCTTCCATTTCACATTATAGAAATGAGGACCCACTCTCAATCCATATCTCCACTCCGTGGAAATATTGTGAAACATAGTCTAATTACCACCAGTATGAGAAAGAGTCAACATAGCTGCTAGCGTTTATTGGCTGCAGGCAGGGAGCATGCCAAGTGCTTTGAAGAACTCATCCCCTTCTGATTTCTTTATGAAAAAGGTAATACAATTATTACCCCCATATTAAAGATGAGTACACTGAGGTCTGGTGAAGGCGGGATTTGAACCTAGCTCGCTCTGACGCCAGAATACATGCTCTGAGCCCCTAAGCTTACCCTGTTGGTAAGTGGAGATCAAGGATAGCATCCGAGGGAGAGGCTGGTGTTCATGTCCAAAGACCCGGGAACGTATCCGTGAGTGATTATTAACTAAATATGACCAGCTGACAGGGGCACAGACGGCATCACATGAAACCAGTCGTCCATGGTTCACTCAGAAGCACCGTCTGTCACATCTTGCATCAGTGTCAGCAGATTGCTCCATCCTGTACCTGTTACCTACCTGGAACCGGGACAGCATCTCTCAGGTGCCTGCTGACGGTGCGCTGGTCCAGGGGGTCCTGGCCTGGGAGCCCACATCCAGTGCCTTCAGGGAGTCTGGTGACTCAGTTAGTCTGGGTTCGTGACTCGATGTGGGGTGTTTACACCACAGGAAGTGGCAAGTGCTTTGTTCATGGCCCTTTATTCCAGAGAAACAATTATTAGATATTTATCAGTACACCACTGTCTGTGACTCAAAGGAGAGGTACAGCGTGCATTGTCACACTTCTGAAGGTAAGCAGAGGCTCACTGGGCACCCTAAGGAAAGCCTTCTACAAGTCTGACCCTACCTAACTCCTCAGTGACCCTTCAGTCCCCACCACGTTTGGAAGGCCCTCTTCAAACATAACCATCATGATTTCATTAGACATATAAAGTTTACTATGTTTATTGTTATTGTACAGAAGGAACTATATTGACTGTAACAGTTTAATATTTATGAATGCAACTACAAACATACCAACCATGAAATGTATCTATCAATGTTGTAAAATAGAAATGTAAAATATAATGCAAGCCATATATATAATTTAACATGTTCTCCTGATCACATTCAAAAAATGAAACTCAGAGGATATTGATCTTTAATAATGTTTCCTGAAACCCAATAAACCAAAATATGATTGTGACATATAGTCGATAGGGACATTACTGAAACACTGTGCATCCTTTTTTGTACCCAGCCTTCAAAATCCGTGTATATTTTACATGTGCGGCACAGAGCAGTTCAGTTCCGAATTTTCATGGGAAACAACCTGTTTTCAGATTTCATAACATCTGCAGAAGGAGCGGATTCGTGTATCCAACCTGTTCCAAATATACTTCATGAAATACTTAATGAAAATATTTAACTCATTAAAATGGAATGAAATCTAGCTTATTTGATTCCTCGGTGGCACTGGCCACCTCTCAAGCGCTCCGTAGCCACAGGCAGCAGTAACTGAGTTGGCCGGCTTAGGTCCACGCCACGTGTACTGTGCTTGTTAGAAAGGATGCCCACCATGCACTGCTCTAAAGACCTTGTTGCCCCTCCGCCCATACACACTTAAGTGAAATGCCTTCTCATCCTGTCTTCCCCACTGGGTGCCGAGGAGAGAGAAATCTCAGCAAAAGTAGTTGTATCAGTAACGTCTGTGAACTTTTCCTCCCTCCCCGAGGGGAAGGAAATAAGTCCACCCAATGCATTGAGGGTCAGTTTTCAAATGACCACCCCATCAACAGTGGGCCATGACCTCCACGTGCAAACGGTTCGAGCTAAACGTTCGAGCTGTCGGTAATTAGAATGGGTTCTTTCACGGACCGTTTGGATTAGCCTTACCCTTTTTATCTACTGCTGAGTATTTAGAAAAGCTTCACCAGAAAGTCAACGAGACTCGGTTTTGCAACATTTCATTAGTAATCCACACCGGCATCAGAAAGTACACGTGTATGAGGTCACCTACCTGGAGTCTTGGTTTTGCAACATAACAATTCTGCCTCTGTGGTCGTTTTTTTATCAGCTGGTTTTCAGTATCAGAAGAGCTAGAGCAATAGAACAAAAATTGGGGGGAACATCATTTCTGACCGACTCAGCTACCGTTCGGTATTTTGCCTTAATAGGACTCCAAGCAACTAAGTCTATCATTTTATTCCTCCTGCATATTCATATGCTAGCATCATACTTGTGGAGAAGCTTTTGACCGCTTTTATTCTAAAGACTGGGTACAAGTCAGAGGGTGGAGGTAGTTTAGCATGGTGGTTCGTCTTATCTGTGCCAAATTATAAACCAGATATGAGCGCCTTCTTCCCTGTGCGCTTTTTCATGCTACTTTTTGGGGCTACTTTTAATGCAGGTGATGGGGGGTGCTGCATGACATAGTCTGATCTTCACATTAACTTCATCTGGTCCTCATCGTCTCTGCATCGGTATCTCTGAAATCCAGTACTGACATCCTTTCAGTCTTTGGTCTCCTACCATCAGCCTTCCACCAGACATGGCCGACATGCCCACCAGTATCACAGTCACCAGCTGTCCCGGTCACGGGACCTTCTCCTCCTTCTCAACGACTCAGATCCCAAATTCCCGATTCCCGTCGACAGCACCAGCTTTCATTCCTGCATGTACTCCATGCCCTGTCATTTGGGACAGACAGAGCTCTCGACCATCTTCTGTAACATCCAGTCATCCCCAGATCTTGTCGGCATTTCTCGGTGACACTAAGTGAAGAAGGCACGGTGGGCAGATTTGTGCTGGGAAAACTCACTTTTGCACTTGACTTACCTACACCGAAGCTTGAAGTGACTTTCTGATTCACAGGAGTTGCAATCTGATTTTATTCCCCTGAATTCATCATTCCGCACCTTATTCTCTGGCTGACCAGCCCTCGCAGCCTGCTACCCCGAACTAGTCAGAACGCAGAGCCACCCCCAGCCCTTGCACGGTCTGAGGTTTACCCATAACAAAGGTGCACCCGTGCCCTCTTCCTTCCTCGTACCCATCACAGCCTTGCTTGTCATTTGGTTCTCATTTGAAGCCTGTGCCTTCAGTGGCTGACCTTTCCCGACTCTGACTTTCCATGAGTTGTAGGTGTGCTTCCCTTCCCCGTCACGTGGGCCTTTCTTGCCCAGTCCCTGAAGTCAGGAACCCTGATTTTCATTGCCCTTGCATTCGCTGCTGTGCCTTGCATGATGCTAACAGGCCCTCGTAGCTCAACAAATACTTGCTAATTGTAAATTAAAGAGAATTGGGCCAATCGTTTTCTCTGCCCAGAGTTGGTTATAACAAGTTGGAATAATATTATATTTAATCTCTGTTTCTTCCCATGTGTTTATGGACTGTTTTATAGCCAAGAAATGAAAGTCGGTATATCATCGGCCTCACTCACGTGGAGGCCTCCTGGGCCGGGCAGTCTGCAGATTGAAGGCTCTGGCCAGCCGGATGGCGCCGCTTGCAGCTGGCTCTCCCTCGCGGGAGAGGGGAGCAGGCGAGGCGCCTGGGCCCTGGGGCGGGTGTTTCATTAACGCAGGAGCAGAGCTTGTCCGCCGCCTGCAAGGGCACAGTGGGCCGTGAGGTTACAGCCAGGGAATGTGTAAATGTCGTTAGAAACTGAGACAGGGCTTTTCCCTAGAAAAATGCTGCACACTTAAAAAACCCACTCGACTAAGGTACAATTTTGTGTCATCCTCTGGCCAGTGCCCGCCTCTACTTCAATGGTGGTACTGCGGGGCGGGGCGGGGGGACCATGGGACTCCTCCTGCTCACAGTTGCCACATCACGGGTAGATTACATTCAAGGGCAGAACTCCGTGTGCTGAGCTCTGTCCTCTCCCAGGGATGCTCTGTCTCACTCAGAACCTAAGACAGAAGGACCCTCTCTCTCATCAGGAAGCTGCCACGCAGCGCTCTGCCAAGCGGAAGGGGACAGCTTACAATGCAATCGATGCAATCGAACCGCATGCCCAGGGCTCTGGGTTATGGGGGGCTCTCCAGGGGGCGCACGGGGGAAGGGCAGCGAGCTGCTTTTGGAGCCGCCGCCCCCTGAGCCAGCAAGAGTGCAGGTGGAGAGCACTCGTCTCTCCCGGAGCACCCAGCCCTTACTGACACGGCCACGTCTCCCGCTCCTCTTCTCTGCTCCCCGCCTCGGTGGGGCGGTGGCATGGGCTCCCCCTGTGCAATGCGGTCAGAGGCAGTGAGCTGTGCTGCCTTCTGTTTGGGACAGTGACCGTTTTACAGACTCTTTCTTTTGTTTTATGTATTTACTTTTTTTGCTGTAGGAGTGCTCAGGCAGATTCCTGTTTAATTTTGCCTGGGGGAGTCCCGGTCTGTGCTCTGTGGGCCAGAATGTTGTCTCTGGAGATCTGTTTGGTCCACAGGGGATTTGGGATAATCAGTTTGTTGCTGGTTCTAAGTTCGTGTGCTGGACATGTCAAAGGACGAGTTTCAAAATGTCAGGCTTTGACGTAAGGAAGGGTTTATTGATGGAGGCAGCGCCAGCTTGAGAAGATGGGGGACCTTTTAGCTCCCACAAATGCATCTGAAGAGAGCCCAGAATTCAGGCATCTTTTATGTCGAGGGAAGGGGGGAGGGGCGGGGCAAGAGGTGTGTGTGACCTGGGCCTGACAGGGAGGCGAGGAAGAGTGTGGAATCTCTGAAGCTGTTTGTTCCCCTGCTCCTTGCCCCACCAGCTGACCTGCTCTGGCCCTGAGGCTTCTGCAGATCTTTGCCAAAAGCTCAAACCTCAAGCAGAATTCCTGTGATAACTAGCATACCTAGGGCAGGAGCTATTCACCTGGAGGCTGCGGGAGAAATGCAGGCGAGAATTACGTTAGAGCCGTAGGGCGAGCATTTCACTCTGCTACAGGTTGCCTCTCTGGGGGAAGCGAAGTTCATGTGCAGGCCGCAGCTTGGGGCAAGCGTCAGCTACTATCCGCCTGAAGCAAAGTTCACATGTGTCTGTCATGTGCCGTGTCCTTGGGAGAGGGGGCTTCCAAACCAGCGAAGCAACCCTTCTGAGACACGCAAGCTTCTTTACGTGCCCGGTCAGCTAGGAAGCAGGCGCACAGCCTGGCCGCAGGGAATCTCTGTCGCTACGGATGGCCAGAGAGCGTGCGCCCGGACGGCTCGGTACCCACCACCAAGTGTGAGAAGCACAGTTGGTGAAATGAACTCTTACAGCGTCCCGCTCCTCAAGGCTTTTCCTATTTAAAAAAAAAAAACATAAAAAATAAAATTTACAAGGAAATGTCCAGTTACAAATAGGATGGTGTCTTCAGCCCATAATGTATTTGTGTTTAGCCTTTGCGTGTACTCCTGGCACAGCCCTCCGCCTCCTCGCCTGGGAGCAGAGGACCTAGGGAGACAGGCTCAGTGGTCCCCACGGGCCAAGCGGATGGGGAGGGTGCGAGGCCGGTAGGCGGAGCCTCCCAGGGTAGGGATGTACAGCGTGGGTGTCATAAACCTCACAGCTGGTGCAGTGTGTCCACCTCTATGATTCCCTCGGTCTATCAGGGGCTCCCAGGGTGCGGGGGCGTGGGGGCAGGTGTGAGGGAGATCAGACACAGGAGGGGAGTCCGTTTATGTAGAGAGGTGGTTGCTTAGAATTTTTTAAGAACAGAGTATTACATGGAACAAAAAAGTGACGGGTGCCCTGACCAGGTGTGGCTCAGTGGGTAGGGTGTCGTCCCACGAAGCGAAAGGCCACCAGTTTGATCCCCGGTCAGGGCGCATGCCTGGGTGGCGGGCTGCTCCCTGGTCCGGGTGCGTGCGAGAGGCAACCAACCGGTTGATGTTTCTCTCCCTCTCTTTCTCCCTCCCTTCCCCTGTCTCTGAAAATAAATAAATAAAACCTTTTAAAACATGGGTTATTCACCATCTAGAAATGAAAATATAGAACCTGACACATTCTATACCTATTCAGAATGTCACAGCCATTCCTGGGGACCACCCCATTCCATTACCCAGGAAAACACACATTCCCGTTTATCACTTCAGCTTGATGTGTCGTGAAGGGTCATGAGAAGGGCTATTTCATCATTGTCAAAAATGCACAATAACAAAAACGAGGCCGAGGGAGGCTCACTGGGCCCCCCCCCCGTGTGCTGATCAGTGCACCCCAGTGACTCGTGGGTGTACTTTGATGGCAATACTGGCATCAGGTAGTTGTCAAGTGCAACAACAGCTCTCCAGAGAGTCCACGGAGTTCATTTTGAATCGGCCCAGACTCGCCCCTTCAGAGATCTTGGAAGTGGACACCAGGTTCATTTAGTCCAAAGCAGCGTACTTCCCCCAGGCGAAGGTGAATGCCGGCCGAGGCATGCTGATCCTCTGAGGCCCGCTCGTCAAACTGAAGGGCTGGGGGTGTGGCCACACTTGGGATTCCAAGCAGCTAGAGGCACGGACTGACCCTGCGTGAGCCTGAGGTGTTCACATTCCTCCTCAAACCGCCCAGAAACCCAGGAGGAGAGCAGGCATCCTAAGGAGGCCACTTGCTTCTCACCTTCTGCCCTCCAGCTGCACCCCCGTGGACGGCTTATTCGCTCGGTATTTGGGGGTTAACTGAGGTCTTTTGTTCGCTGGGACACACGCTGGGGGACTTTTACTATTACAGTAGGTTGTTTTATTTGTCCTTTTATGGCCTGTCCAGCTCAGGGCCCATGCTTGGAGTTACAGCTGACAAGTTTCTCTTTCCAGTTCCAATGAGAGCAAACCACACTGGCCCCGTTATTGGGGCAGTGCGTGGGGGCCATTTGTTGTGGGGTGGTTCTGTGGCTGTGGGCCAGGGCGTGAGTGTCTCTACCGGCCATGTTATTTCCTGAGGCCAGCACCCATGGGAGTAAAATCTATTACCACCTGCTGTTGGCTCTTGTGAAAAGTATGACCATAGGAGACTCGGGGGCATTGAAAGACAGACTGGGATTTTTTTTCTAGAACTGAGAGAGAGGCATGTCTGCTCCCTGACAACTTAAACACGGAGCATTTAAATGGCATTTAATGATAATGGTCTGCTTTCGCCTGGCCTCATCTTGTGCTCTTCTGTGTGATTGCAGGTCCTCCAGGCATGGGTCTCTGGAAGCTGCTGTTGACCTTGGCAGTGGCGGGCTCAAGCAATGCTTTTCCTGGGAGTGAAGGTGAGTGCTGCTCTCTGGTCCCACCCGCCGTGTTTTGAAAGAGCCCTGAACTTTCTCTGTGAGATCTGTTTATTGGGGTTGATTTCATCAAAATATGTAAGTTTGAAGTAGCAGCAAATAGGAAACTGATCTCTCCCATCATAAACTCGGAGTACTTTTATGATGATGTGTTACAGGGAACACAGTGGCCAGCTTTGGCATCTGGTGTTTTCACGCCAAAAATAAACACTGCGCATCACGCTGAGGGCGTTGATGTGAAGGCGAGCTGGGCCTCTGGGTCCTCAGGCTCCGGGAAATATATAGAAATTACCCCGAAGGGTTATTAACCTACTGATCACTAGCTCATCTCTGCCAGCGGATATCACAGCCCGTCGGCAGAGCTCAGAATGAAGGGCTCTTAATCATATTCTCTGACAGTGGGAACTGCATGTTTCAAATAAATTTCACATCTTCTTTTCTGGGCGATTACCCTTGGGCGAAGTTTGAAGGAAGAGACCCTTGCAATAGTGAATAATGGCTTCAGAAGCCCTGAGCTTCCTTGGCCGTCTCGGCAGTTCTTCCTTCCTCGTCTCTCCCCTCTTCCTAGTGGAAAAGTCTCAATCTGGTCCAACTCATGTCTGTCTGAGAGCAGAAATAGCCAGAACGAGGAAGGGTCCTGAGAGGAAGTGGGAAGACAGGTTTTCCTGTCCAGAGAGAGAAAGCCGTGTTCAGGGAGGGGTTGGGGGGGGGGGGTCTTTGTAAAAGATTGTCTTGAGTCCTCGACGTTTTTCCTGGCTTCCACAGAGGAGAGAACGACCTTCTCCTCCTGGGCTGGGACTCCATGTTCCGCTGTTGCTTTAAGAACAGCTGCCCCCCCCCCCGCCCCGCCCTGCCTCAGCTGGTGTTGGGAAGGGCAGCTTCAGGGCAGAAGTGGTGCTTCAGGTGTCCTCCCTGAACTGGGAGCCCAAAATAAGCTTGTGGTAGTGAGCTGCTGAGGGTGACTAGGGTAACTGGGAAAACAAGAAAGGTAAAACATGTTATTTTATCTCCTAAAGCCATTTGGAAATATTTACAGGAAAGAAGTCATAGTTTGAAATATTTTCGGGTCTCTCTGGGGTGACAGTGTCGACACGGTGCAAGTCAAACACGCAGAGAATCGCAGGCTCCGCTCGCTTCGGCAGCTCCCCCCGCCCCCAAGGCTGGTTTTAGCCCCTGGCCCTGAGCCAGAGGGTGGCAGCTGCGGTCCTCTGCCGTTCCAGAACCGCGGTGGCTGCCTCTCGCCTTCGCTCGCTAAGGTGACTTTCACGCAACTGGGCAAGGCTCAAGAATTTTAAAAATCTGGGAGACAGAAAGTATGGCAAAGGGAATCTCTCAAGAGGTACCTTAAAAAAAAAAAGGTAACCCCCGCTGAAAGACTGGAGCTCAAGTTACAAGTTAGACCTAGGGCACCGGAGACCCCCAGGCGTCTGTGTCAGCTGCTTTGCTGCTTTGACCTTTTAGCTTTGACGTAAACCTTCGGCTTTAGAAGGAAAGTGGACAGAACATCATGAGCTCTGCCTTCGAGATTGCCTTTTGTTCTGCTTACTGATCACTTTTGTTGATTTGCTGTGCTTCTTTGTTCGGGAGGAACAGAGTGTAAGGAAATGCAATGGTTGATGGTAAACACAAACCAGGCTGCGTACAGTCCTTGCACCTGGTACGTGAGTTAGCAGAGGAGCACAGCGCTTCCTCCTCCTTTTTTTTTTTTTGCCCCCCCCCCCTCAGTGGGCTGACCGGAATTCCTTTGGGATATGTGGCCACTCCAGGATTCCACCCTAAAGTGGCCTGGGATTGTTACAGATGGCGCCTGATGTGTCCGAGAGAAGGTGTAGCTAGACGACCATGTTCCAACATGACCATGCCGTCCTGGCCATTTCTCTGATGGCCTTAGCCAGGGGGATCACCTGGCAACACAGGGATTCGATGTCAGAGCGCATCCGTGGGCCGTGCCAGGTTCGGATGGTAGCCACATCGTTTTACTTTTATTTTCTCTCCCCTCGTATAAGGCAGACTACAAATACAGGTGAGGGTGTTTTTAAAAAAGAAGACACTACCGTGTTTCACCAACCACTCATTTGAATTCCGCGTGGTCGTTAAAAGATGCGGGCCCGCTGAGTCAGGGATTTGGGAAACGTCACCTGAAGAGTCACCCAGGAGCTGGGAGAAGGCGACAGATCGCAGTGCCTGGGGAAGGTTGGCACTGGAACTGTTTAGCAGGGATTTTCTTGTCTGGGCAGATGAGCAATTAGAAATATATTGGCCCTGAGAGGCGTTTTTATGAAGTCTAATTGCCCTATGGGAAATTTAATGAGGGCCCAACATTGCACAGTGCCACCATTGTGTTAGCTGAGGTGTTGCAATAGGTTCTCTCACGCTGTCTTTCATCCTGAGTATCCGTCTCTACGTCTGCTCCTCAAGGCGGGTCTCGGGGAGAATTTCTTATTCCGGAGTCGGGCGTGACCAGCAGGACCTCGCTCCCAGGGGGCTTCCTAGGGCAGGACTGTCCCGCGGCTGCATCCGAGCTGCTGCTTCTGGGAGATGCATGTAAGGAGAGCTCTGTGTAAAGATCTGACGGGCATAAATAGCCTTCCAAGGAGCGCCTCTTGTAAAGGAGCTCTTACCCTTCTATTCCAGTCAGCCCACCACTGAGCATGCTCTGTGACCTCAGCAGCCCGAGGTGGGAGCCGGCCTGCCCCGCCAACGTCTGGCAGTCTGGTTGGGATGCGATAAACTTCTAGAACTTAGTGAGAGACTGCAGAGCTTTCAGGTCTAGACTGTGTGACAAATACTGATGGTCAAGATGCTCTGAAAAGGAGTAAATCGAGGTGGACTGGGCTAGCTAACTCAACAAATTCAGGATACAGATGTCTTTTTTCAGAGCTTTCTCCTTGCAAAGATCGAACTTGGGGCTCTGGAGGATGCAGTGGCTGTCCCCTAAGGGAACTTACCACGGGTTCAGAGGTCACGATAGACGCAAAGGGTGACGGCAGGAGGCAGGGCCTGTTAACTACGGAAATAGCAGCCCGAACTGCACTCCATACTGTGAAGAGAGGAGGGTCACTTTGGGCCGTAGTGAGTCAGAGAGAATTCACGGAAGCTGGAATGCTGGGTTAGGACCCTGAAGTCTGCGGAGAGCAGGGGCGACCCTGGGAGTAGTAGTGGCTGTGACAAAGGAATGAGGTGACCACGTGCACCGGCACCAACTGGAGGTGGCAGGAGCAGTTAATGCAGGCACTGGGTTTCCACTGGGGTCGGGGCGCCGTGTGGGGGGGTGCCTGGTTCCGTTCCCCACCCTGGGCGTCCAGCAGGCAGTGTTTGAGCACCTGCGTTGTGGACGGCATCGGACTAATTTGGCCAGAGTGTGTGGCACGTGAGCGCTGTATGTGTAACTGTTCCCTTTGGCAGTGAACTTAGGTCAGTGGATTTGAGCTGTAGAAGGACTGCCGGTGGTTAAAGCTTCGTGGGGAAGGCAAGACCTCCTGAGCCTTGACGCACGGCTGGCACGGGGAGAGGAAGAGATGCGAGAGGAGGTGCACGCCAGAGCCTGCAAACCCTAGTTCTTCTGGAAGTTGTAGGCCAGGCAGAAGAGCTGTGTTCACCCGTGTACGTCAGCTTGCGATGGAACACCGTGTGTGTGTGTGTAGTGTTTATATATACAGCACGTGTAATGTCTGTTATTATATACTCTATGCACGTGTGTGTGCTTGTACACACATTACATGAATATTATATTAACTACACTATCTATATATATTAGATGTGGCTTGCAAACAAAGCACATAATTAGTGTCTTCCCACTCTAAAGATTTAAAAGTTCTGTATTCTTCTATACCCCTTAAGACAAGCAACTTATACTAGGAGTGAGAGGCTGTATCTCGAAGGAACCAGGATCCCCAAAGCAGTGTTCTCTGCATATCTTAGAGCATTTTCCATAAATCTGTGCAAACCAGCACAGCACTTCTATAAAAGAAAAGACGCCAGTGTTCCCACTGCTAACAGACCGGAAGTCATGGCTCAGGAGAAGGAACATTTGTTTTTCTAAGTACTCCCTACCCCATGACGGTCGGAGCTCCGTGGAGCCCCGAGAGGCTGCCGATACACAGAGGGTGTATTTCAAGCCGGTATCGGTTGTCGTGGGTAAGCAGTGAGGAGTGTGCGGTGCGGGCTCACTGTTCTCGCGAAGGGAAAACCACCCGCGGCTTCCCGTCCACACTGGCAGTGGCGACAGAAGCCACAGAGCTTTAGATGCTGCTGTCTTTACTGTCACCACGAGGCCGGAAGAAATCTTATACAGCCTCTTCTGGTGCCGTGGCCCGAGTCCGAGTCCATCGGCAGCCCTGCGTCGCCCGGTCCTGCTGGTGTCACACACGGCTTTGCCGCTGGAGTTCCGCAGGCCACAGCCGGTCAGGTCCTGGAGCTTCGGGTCTTGTCGGTCCAGGTGGCGCCAGTGGGGGACAGGAGTGTGGACCCTCGGAGGTAATGTCTCAGACGTCCTTCTTTCAGCAGGGTTTGCCCGAGCACGGTCATGGATTCAAGGCGGAGTTTTAAGTTCACGTTTTGCCTTTAAGAAGCTCATGGTCGGCCCTGGCTGGCGTAGCTCAGTGGATTGAGCTCGGGCTGCAAACCAAAGTGTCGCAAGTTTGATTCCCAGTCAGGGCACATGCCTGGGTTGCAGGCCACGGCCCCCAGCAACCCCACATTGATGTTTCTCTCTCTCTCTCCCTCTCTTTCTCCCTCCCTTCCCTCTCTAGAAATAAATAAATAAAATCTTTAAAAAAAAAAAGAAGCTCATGGTCTGGGGGAGAGAAGATGGACAAGGAAACATAATTTGATTCTGGTCTCCTGAGGTTATGGGGGAGTTCTAAGCAGGGTACGAATACCGTTTGATGTTCACTTTGGAACTCGTACTGGTAACGGGATAAAAGCGAACCTGAGGGAGATGAGTGTGGGGGAAGAGGACAGCAATAGGTCAGGGGAGAGATGACGTAAGTGTGAGCGCGGTGGTGAAAACCAGATGGATCGCAGGCAGATGCTGAGATGAGCCCCCCGGGGCCGGGAGGCCAATCACGTGCGTGGTTTTGACTTCAGGAACCGTCGGAGCTTTCTGACCCCATCCGCTGCTCCGTGCCCCCACGGTTTTAGTGATGTTTTCAACATCAGCGATGACTCACTTCTGAGACAGCGAAGTCCTGGAACACAGCTCAGCTAGTGAGCAGAGAGGTGGTCCTTGCACGTAACAGCTCTGTGGGGGAGGGGACGTACGGAGAGCGAAGGCAGCAGAGAACCTAAGCCACCCTTACTTTATACCACGTCCCAGCGCGCCTGCCAGTGCCTAGCCCGAGTCCCACCACCGCCCACTCACGTCTGCAGCGTGGCGGCGGCACGGCTTGGGCTGCCGTGCACTGAGGGGCCGCCGCCCAGGCACGGGCCTGTGTGGTCTCCTCTGCCTCTCGTCTCTGGACGTTTATGAAGTGTGTCCCTGAGACATTGCCATGTGCCCCCAGATATTTTCCTCATCGCTGGGGTATGTGTTTACCTCATCGAATGCAGTAAACTGTATGCAGGACGAGTTGAGAGAGGCACAGAGCGCTGTACTGGGAGCATCTGGGAGGCCGGCGGGGCCTGCGCAGTTGCCTGGTGACTCACCCCACGAAGCAGCGGGCAGCGTGAGCAGACAGGTGTGTGCCTCGCTCGCCGGCAGTGCAAGGACTGGGACCTCTCGAGAATAGCACAGGCTCTGAGTGGTCGATGCGCACATGCCAACGATCGGCTGCATTTGAATCTTCCGCCTGAGATCCCCGCTGTTACGGGACAAGAGTCGGTCCTGGGGTGCAAGTGGCCGCCCCTCTTTGGGTCGGTGACCTAAACTGGGGCTTCGTTCACGGGGCAGATGGGAATGAGTTTGACATTTGACGTGCGGTGCTGGCCACAGCTCTGGTTCACAGGCACACCTGGTTTCTTGCACCTGGCTTAACGCTAACCCAGCCTCAACTGTGCAGAAGTCCACGCCAGCGTGGACCGTGCCAGCCAGCGGCTGCCTGAGGTTGTCTTCCACAGCCGGGGGCCCAGGGCCCCCCAGCCCCCACAGCACATTTCCCGAGGCGAACCCTCGAGGGAAGACCCTGGGGCTGGTGACTGTCTCCTCGCTGTGAAGTGAGGTCAGAGGGTTATTGTCCCAGACGTGGTTTGTTCGGTTAAGCTTCAACCTTAATCTGTATGTGATCAAGGACGTTAGTCATTCAGAGCCATCAACAGAGGTGTGTTTTGACACCCAGCCCCTGCTCTGGTGACTGCCGGCTTACCCCGGTTCTGTGCACCGTGCACTTGTCCTCGGGCACCTCCCCGCAGCCACCGCCCCAAGGCCCACCCTCATCTTTCACCTGGCAGTCTGGCTGTTTCAGCGACACTCACATGGCTGCTTAAGGAACACCCTCCACGGTGTCAGCCCCACACCCGGGGCAAAGCTTCCCCGCCATGTGTACGTGGAAGCATCACGCTGGCTGGTGGGTCACGTGAGCGTGCCTCGCCACCCAGTGCCACTGATGGGACTGCACAGGGGTCCGTGGAGCCCTGGCTGGTGCTCACGACACAGCCCAGGAGGCCCGGGGCCCAGGGCCTGGAGCTCTTCTTCCGCCTCAGCTACAAATCAGAGTTTTGTATTTCCCAAATCTGTTCAAAAGGAATCTGTGATATTTCATCTGATACATCCATCAGGAAGCTCGGTTTCTGTTTCTATAACAACTGGCCTTAAGCCTTAACCTTAATTAATTAGTTACAGTGTCCACATCATCTCTCCAGGGCAGGCTTCCCGGGTGCAGAGCGAGATGGGCCACATCCCCACCCCAGAACAAATGTCTCAGGATGTTGTTATAAAAGCTCTCACCAGCCAGCGCAGGCTGGATGCAGGGGAGAGGTAGGAGGAGGGGGCGCAAGAGGAAGGGAGGTGACATTTCTTGTGTGTCCTTCTTCTAAATGAAATGGTCCTGACATCTGTGTTTCAAGTTGTGTGGCGAAGTCTGGATTGAGCTTGAAATACATACAGTTTTGTTTTGGTCAAGTGATTGGTGAGATGAGCCCTGCAGAGCCCGTGTCATAAATTGTTCTGGATTCAAACGTCACTGGACCTTCAAGTCCGTGAGGATGGATGTCTTCTGCATGCCCGCTTCCCTGTCCGCTAGCATCCTAGCACCTAGAGTAGGTCTCTGCCGGTTTGCTGAGTGAGTGAGTGGATCAGCACCTGAATCCGGACCTGGAACTTTCCCCATCATACCCCACCATGGTCACTCACACTGTCTATCGCTAGCGCTAACCCGAGCCGGCTCGGATTAGGATCCCCTTCCATCAGGAGGGGCTAGAAATAGCTGTGCACTGCAGAGCCCAGGGCCAGTGACCTCCAGGGAGCCCCAGGCATCCCGATGCCCACCCTAAGCCTTGATTTCAGGGCTTTCCCTGATGAAGGAATGATTCCATTTTTTTTTACTACATATTTTGGACTCCACCAGGGTCAGAGCTCTGCCCTACTGACCAATGCCCAGGAGCCTGAGGCCTGTCCTTTTTCCAAGTGACTGGATTCCGTACCCCGTGTACCAGCCACTGGCCACCACCCTGCACTGGACAAGTCATCCAGCACCGGCCGCCTGGCAACACCTTTATCTGCACTCTGCCCACCTGCTTGCATCTCCTCAAATATTGACAGACAGAGCGAGGTATAATGAGGCCTGCGGATGCCCAATCCAAGTTTTCTCTGCCCCTTTGGACATTGAACTTGAGCTTGTGAAAGACGCTGATTAGGAATCATATGAATAGTTGGATCGATTTCCCCAGCCCCATTCCTTGCACATCAGGTCTTGCCAATTTTCCAACGAGAGCCCAATTTGAAGTATGAAACTCTTAAAATGAGAGGCCCAAGTTGTATTGATAGAATCCTTAATTTCCTAATATCTGAATGTGAAAAGACTGGCATTTGGTGTGCCCTCTCAGCTCTTAGTAAAACATTGCAAATCTGTGTAAGGAGAAATGATAATGAGTAGAATATTTGGCTTCCAGATAGCCATCTGCTTGCTATGTGTACATATTAATAGGTTCACATTAGTGGAGACTGAATTGGTGATATTTAGCCTTGACATCCCCAAAAATGGGAGGTCTTTTTTTTTAAGGAAAGGAGCATGTTGTGGCTGCCTACCCCTTAGGACCCATTCTCCTCTGCCCAGCCATTGACCCTGCTGCTTCCTTGGTTGGAGCACGAGGCATCATGCTTTTCTGAGTACCAGCCACTGAACGGGTGTGTGGTGACGACAGTCTGGCAACAGGGAATTGAGGGACGTCGTCCTACCCTCGTGTCAGGGCACCATTGGGCCAGATCAGCTTTTGAGGAGTAGAATTCAGAGAGGCACCAATGTGCCTGCTCAGACACCCGTGGCGAGGTGTGCAAGCTTTTGTGCCACTGTGCACGACTTCCCTTGTGAGAGTGCCAGGACCAGACTCCCTAGGTGTTTGCTCTGAACCTCATAAGCACGCTTGACTAGTTCTCTGTACCCTTCGCGGCTGTCTCTAGGCCTGCCTTCCTGGAGAGCTCTCATCGTGGAATAGGGGGCTCTAATGCACGCCTGGATGTCTCCTTGCTGTGGCCGTACATCAGAGTCACATGAATAGAGCAGTTGTGAGTGTGAAAGGCACACAGCATCCCTGCTCCACAGCGTGACTCGGTTGTTGTGTGTTCACTGGGTGGGTGCTAAATATCTGTATTCTCGGGCCTAGGAAACTTACTTTAAGGAGAAAATATAAGAATATTAAAGGCAAAAATAAGAGAATATTAAGCACTTTCCTTAACAGAACTTTTACCTAACGTGAAACTCTACCCTGTCGAATTTAGGGGTGGGGTGAGTTCTCTAACATGTTGGTTGGGAGTGGGTCAGCTAACGCCTTACAGCGGACGGTGGAGGGGAAAAGGGAACGAGGAGACCGGCCGCCACTGAGCCCACGCGGCACTCGGGAACTTCCGTGTAGGTTGCTGATTGCTTTCTGCAGTTAGTGGCCACGAGTTCAGTTGCATCGGCATTTGAAGTGGTTGCGCACGATTGTCCCTGCTGCTGCCGTGACCCCTCCGTGGCTGTCACTTCCTTGGAGCAGCAGCAGCAGCAGCTTAGACGGTCAGAGGGCACAGTGCGTCCACAGACGTGCCCCCTGGGAGGGGAGGGGAGGCTGGCCAGGTGGCCTCGCCTGGTCCTCAGAGGACCCCCAGGGATGCACAGGGAGGAGGACCCGTGACAGTCACATTGGATCGTTTCTTTCTCCTCTGCCACGGGCAGAAAAAGCAGCTGAGCTGAGGGATTTCAGAGCATCGGCATTGCCAGAATTGTGTTTGAGTCCCAGCTCTGCCATTTTTTTCCCCAAGATGAGTTCCTCAGACGCCGGATGCTGAGACAAGGATTCAAGTGAAAGTAAATCATTAGAAAATGTTCCAGAGAAAAACTGGTAGAGGAGTAGGGAAATGAGACAGGTTGAGAAACCAAGTAAGGGTGTGATAGCAAGTCACGTCCCCCTGTGGGCCGGGGTGGGGTCGGGGGACAGTGGGGTAAACGTCTGCCCCACGGCCTTTGGAAGCAGTGGCTCACGTTGTCCAGGTCAGGGCTAACCCCAGGAGGGTGTACCGTGGTTTGCCATGTATAACGTGTGCCCACGTTTTGTGTGCATTATACATGGACACAATGATTACATGCCATGGGCATAATAATGGGTATAATAATCCCATGGATAATTTTTCCCTCAAAAAAATGTTTCCCTTAAAAATTCAGGCAAAAAAGTGCTCATTATACACAACAAAATATGAGTAAATTCCTAGACACTGTCCATCCATTGTCCAAGTGCAGATCAGGTTGGCCACGGGCAGCCAACAGAGGCGTGGAGCTGGGGGTCGGAGTGAAAGCGCATGGGCTCCCCATGTGCGGGAACGTTAAGGGTCGACGCCAGCAAAGCATGGACAGTGTGGGCTGCTCTGGCCTTGGCCATTGCTTACACCCTCTGGCCTGTTTTCTCATCTGTTCGATGGGAGGAAAAGAACTGTTTAAAGCCATTAGGGAAGTACCACAGGTGATCCCCCTGTGGAGATTCCACAGGAAAGGCACCTGCGTTTTCAGGAACTGCTAACTTCTGCTGGCTCCACGTTGAGTTACGACACACGTGTAGAATTCGATTTATAACAATATATGGCCCTGGCTGGCGTAGCTCAGTGGATTGAGTGCGGGCTGTGAACCAAAATGTCGCAGGTTCGATTCCCAGTCAGGCCACATACCTGGATTGCAGGCCATAACCCCCAGCAACCACGCATTGATGTTTCTTTCTCTCTCTCTATCTCCCTCCCTTCCCTCTCTAAAAAATAAATAAATAAAATCTTTAAAAATATATATGTCTAAAAGAAGCAGTTCAGTTGCATAAGAAAGTTATGGAAGGTAGAGCTAATTTAAATAATGCCTCTAGAAAACTGTCTAGAAGAGGATTCTAGTGTTTCAGATGTTTTCAGCAGTAGAACTAAGACATAACGGCATGTCTTAGAGAGACTATAATATTAGCAGTTTTAACAGTGAGTGTGCAGCCGATAAGGTTGATGCAACCTTAGTGATCTAGTTCTTGTATTTCTAATACTAATACACTTAAATCTGATGGATACAGCGGGTGGGTCTGGAGTGAGCTGAGGGATGTTGGGAGCGATACCTGGTGGGTCCGTTCAGGGATCGTTCACTGAGCATTTGCTGGGTGACAGACGGGACACCACGAGGAAAGAGGCACAGCCCCCACCTGGTCACCAGGTGCACTGGGGATGAGCAGAGACGGAACGGACGCCAATTTATAGCCATC
The DNA here is from genome assembly GCF_004126475.2 of Phyllostomus discolor. NCBI lineage: Eukaryota > Metazoa > Chordata > Mammalia > Chiroptera > Phyllostomidae > Phyllostomus > Phyllostomus discolor. Next base: position 6,703,477 of record NC_040905.2, on the reverse strand, counting down.
ATCATAGAAGCATTTTCATTGATCCAGTTTTAATTACTTTATACTTAATCCCTCGGTTAATCCCCACAGCAATGCTGAGAGGAAAGTTCCATTATTAGCCTGTTTTAGGTAAGGACACAAAGAATAATTATGTAACTAGTTTACGTAACAGGGAAGGCAAAAGTTCAGGTCCGGCCCCGGCGGTCTGACCCCAGAGGGTGCCCTCGTCCGCCTCCGGGTCCCGGGATTCCCGGGGAGCGGACTGATTACAGTGCTCGCCAGTGTGGGCGTTTCAGCCCATGTGGGAAGGTGCATTCGTTTCACTTGACCACGTTCTACACAACCTAGCTAAAGAACCGCAGTTGTGTTATATGAAAAAGACAGGCGGTGATCCTACGAACCTCTGTAAATCCTCTAAGATTCGATTTTAAGATTCAGATGCTCTAAGTTTAATGGAACACTTAGACTGTCCATTTGGACCTTATTATTTCATTGTGTGTGTGTGTGTGTGTGTGTTATATTTGTGTATGTGTATATATGATACATAAAATTATGAGTATATGTTGTTTATTTATGGGTAGGTATGTATGGGATATACAAAACTTATGAGGTGCGGGTAATTTCCTCAGAGCAAGTGGATGTCTCTTCCTCAGGCTAAATCAGTAGCCAAGGCTCGTGGGGACAGGGGCCACACCCGCACCTTTGCAAAAACAGCTTCGTGAACAGAGCCGCCTGGGCCTCTGAACACCACCCCGTGGCACCATCAGCCCATTGTCTGCAAGGCTTTTCTGCATCACCCTGGGTTCCTCATGACGGCAGGAGCTGTCAAAGGAAAGCCGTCTCCCCTCCCTGCTGGCACGTCTGGAGAGCTGTGCCCCACGCATACTCACTGGTGTGCTGCATACTCTGGCCTGCCTCCAGGTCTGTGCCTCCTTCCCCAGAGCTTTTCCCATCCTCGCATGATTAGCATTCCCGGCTTTGTGCGTAGGACTTGGGTTAGGCCTGATGTTGTTCTTATACCACTTTTTTTCTGATAGGATTTGTCCATATAAATCAGTGCACATGAAACCACGCTTACAAAAACAGAAGTCTTCCCATTCACTGAAATTTCTTTGTTGTGTTGCTCTTGTAGGAGAAAGGCAAAGTGTCAGAAGAGAAAATTGTATCAAGGACTTATTTAAAAACAAATGGGGATGTCCCCTTTGCCATGTGAGATCGCATCTAATGGTGCAATGGGAAAAAACACTGATCAGCTCACTACTCTGGGTTATGAATCCAATTCTGTCCATAATCAGCCCCCGTGGTTATGGGCAAAAGCTCTTAATTTCTCTAAACTCAGTTGCACACCTATCAATAAAACTTTACAGAAAGGTAAGCCCAATGTGTCCCTTTCAACTCCCAAAATATTTTTCTATTATTTCTTAGATGTGGACATGGTACACTGCGAGAGATTCCTTCACAGCAAGCCCTGGTGATCGATGTTTTTCTCTTGGGCTTCCTTTATTTTTTAGTCATTTACTAGAGTGAAGATGAGAAAGGCAGGCCAACCCAACCTGCAGACGGCGTGAAACCAGGGGTGGGGACTGTGCTCAGTCAGTGACAGTCGTGGGATTCAGAAACCCTGGACAGCCTACAGTAATCCAAACCACCGAAGGCCAAAGCCACCGAGACAAAATTTGATATAAAGGGATCAATATAAAGTCCTATGGGTAGGTTTTTTAAAAATAAAGTTCACAAAGGAAGGAAGAGGAAGTCCAGGCTTACAGCGAGTCCTCTAAGAGACCTATCATTAAATTTGTTGCAAATACACTGTAGCGGAACTGGGACAATGCCACTGCCAAAGTCAACTCGCTCAGGCTGCCTTCACAGAAGGGGCACCTGGAGCAAGGGGAGCACCGGCCCTCGGGCTCTGCACTGGCCTGGCCTAGCCGGGGTGCTCTGGGGAGCGGCCGCCGTCCAGGTTTAAGAGGGTGGGCACGCCGTGCAGTACACAGATCATGTATCACAGGAATGTGTGCTTGAAATCGGTGTAATGTTATTAACCGATGTCACCCCAATACATTTAGTAAGAAAAAACGGTTAAAAGGAAAGAATACTTTAAAAAGATATTGCTAAGCCAGAACAAAACACCCTTGAAAGCATGTGAGGAACTGGGGATGTTTGATCTGGGTGGGGGAAGGGGCAATGGCCATGCGTCCTGTGGAAGACGGCTTTCACCCATGATTCCAAGGTAGCATGGTAACCTGGTACAATGCACCAGACAGGTGGACTGGGAACCAGGCATATTCATGCCTGCCTTTCAGTTCCGTCAGTTTCTGTGCCTTGCTCAGAGAGCCACGCATGAGAATTAAGTAGGATAGCATGTTAAGTCCCTGGCAGACTTACTGGGAACAGTTAGTTTTCAGTAAAGGCTCATCTCCGCCTTTCTCTTCATGAGGAGAAAAACAAGGGCAGTTAAGTGGGTGTTCAAGAAGGTACTTGGTGCCCATTGCAATGACCCCAAAGTGGAACGGAGAGGCAGGGAGACGGCAGGCGCAGGTGGGAGCGCTGGGCCGACTGGTCGAGCCCCACGCCGGTGTCCTGCCCCCCGCTTGCCCACACACGGCCGCATAGAATAATGGTTTTGATGTTCTACGGGAGGCTTCTGGGTGTGACTTCATGTGAATAAATAATTCACTAAATATGAAAAAGGCAGAAACTCAGTGGCTACGGTGATCCCTGCGGATCTGCTCTTCCCCTGTTCTGTGGACATGCGCATGGTGACAAGCGACAGTCCGGCAGCACGTCATTTACCACCGGAGCCCGAGTTATCAAAGACCCCAATGTGTCACTCCGCCGCACCTCCTAAGTGAGGGAGTCACTTTGTCAGTTATGAAGAGATGCTCAGGTGTGGCCAACGAGAGATGTCTGGCTACCTCCCCGCCTTCTCCACATCCCTGCAAAAGGTGGAATTAACTTGCCCGGATTTTGACTCTGGGGTTCCCTTTAAACAGCTGCTACTTAAATTTCCTTAGTCCTCACTAGCTCTCGGAGTCAGAGCTTTCCTCATCAGAAACAGCGGGCCTTGCAAACGTTGTGAAATATCTCAGACGGTGAATTCCTTCTTCTCCTGCTGCACGGAAGCACCCAGGTGCTAGCGGCACCCGGGTGCCTTTGGTAAAGGAACAAACGTGCATCCTGGGTTGGCAGCCAGTGATCACGCCCTGGACCTGCCACTCCCAGAGCTTTGGGTTCATGTGTTTGCATAGTTTTCTTTTTTAAGAAAGATCACTGAATACAAGAAGTACTTTTATATAGTACACGGAGGAATGTCCTACATCCTAGATGTAATCAGAACAATGTTGTTGGACAGGAACTCAGAGAAAAGGGTTACAGGAGATTTCAGAGCCTGAGGGCCTAGAGGAGAACTTCTCAGCCTTGGCACTACTGACGTTTTAGGCCAGGTACTTGTGTGAGTGTTGGGGGGCAGGTCCTCCTGTGCATTGTAACGTGGTGAGCAGCGTCCATGACCTGTGCCCCCTCGGTGGGACCAGGAGCTCCCAGCCCCCTCAGTGGTAACAATCAGAAGGTCTCTCTAGGTGTTGCTAGCTGTTCCCGTGGGCGAGGGAACAGGGATGGGCAGATGGCCCCAGTTGAGAACCACTGGTCTGAACCCCAGGATTGCACCTTGGCATGACGGGGCCCAAGGTGGTTGTGGGAGTCAAATTAGATAGTGCATGTCATAGTGCCTTTAAAAGTAAGACAAATATTTATCCAGCTAGTTACAGCACACCCCTTATCTTTTCTTTGTTCATTTGTTCATCTGAGGCTTTGAGCCAGGTGCTAGAGACCCATAAATAAATAAACCTTGAGCGATTTCAAGGTTTGCCAGGTACACTAAAAGGGTAGAAGGAAAAGAGAGAGCATGTGAGACACCCCATAATAAGCTTATGTATATAACTTGCCCAAAATGTGTGGTGGGAACCCCAGAAAGGAAAGGGCCACCTTTGAACCAGCCCTAGAATACCAGCTGGACTGTGGGGCTGACTGTCTGCAGCAATTACCAGCTGACTAATTGCACCTAATTCCTTTTCACCCCATACCATGTATCCTGGCGGTCTTGCCAGAAGCATTAAAGGTACCCGCTGACAGCGGTATTCAGCACAGATTAAGGTATTATCATTTTTTTTTTAGGGCTGTGAAATCTGAATGAGCAGCTGAAGAACTGAAGCTGTCATAGGCATCTGTCATTTTCCCCTGTCCTTGTTCACTTCTGCTCTAGCGGTCGCAAACACTCAAACAAAAAATAGCAAGTGAAGATAAAAACTCCAAGCCAGATGTCCTTAAACAGAGTCACCGCTTTCAGAGACATGGGGTAACACCAGGTCAAAGCAGGGGCTCAGTCCTGAAGATACTCTTCAAGTGGACCTTGGTCGGTTCATTTCAGGTCTGTTGATTCAAAAAGAAACATCCTTAGCACCGTGGACACTTGTTAGAGACTCTAAATCTTACATTGGACATCTAGATAGAAGAAATTCTGCCTAAGTACTCACCTGCTGGTACCAAGGGGTGGGACATCGTGAAAGGAATACAATGGCCAAGCTTCCCTCTCACACAGGTGTCCGACCTTTTGGTGTCTCTGGGCCACACTGGAAGAGGAAGAGCTGTCCCGGGCCACACATTAAATACACAGACACTAATGACAACTGATGAGCAAAAAAAAGGCTTCAGGTAAATGTCAGGCGTTGTGTTGGGCTGCATGCACAGCCATCCTGGGCTGCACGCGGCGCCGTGGCTGGCGGGTTGCACACCCCTGTGGGTGCTGTCCGTGCAATGATCATTAGCAAGGAGACCCAGTATGAAGGCTGGGGTGCCCGATGGAGCTGTGTGTACATTAAAGGCTGCAGCGTGTCCCCCTCTGAAGCTCCCCCGTGACTTAACCGAGTCCCAGGGGTTGAGTAGAGCAAGAGCGGTTAGCTTTAGTGCGCGCCGCACTAAGGGTTCTGAGTCCCGTGTGTTTGGGAAGCGCCCCCTCGGAGGGGGAGCCTGTCACTCACACTTGTTTACGAGGAACGCAGCCACTGAAACATCAGCTAACGCGTCCCGGTGAAGGCACAGTCACATCTGAGTGGCTCCACCGGACGCCTCCTGTCCCTTCCCTTGGACGGCTTCCAGACCTGGAGGCTGCCGGGCTGACCCGGGAGACACACAGGAGCGTGGGTTAAAGACGCGTGGGAGCGTGCAGGAGCTGCAAAGCCAGCTCTTGAAGTGAATGTGATTGGTGTGCGATGAAACCCCCTCCGTCTAAGACCTGCCTTTTGCCCCCAGAGACGCTGATCTCCACGCTTAAAGTTCCGTCAACATGGAACACTCCGCGTACCGAACAGTCACTCACACGCCTTCGCCGTAATCACGCCGCGCTGTTTTTCCCAGGGTTGCAGGCGAAGCAAACGGATGAGCCGCAGACAGGACCTTGTGGCGCGCTCAGAATCCTTGTGAACACTTCCCCAGCACTTTTTCGTCTCAATTTGATTACGTTTGTGAGAAACAAATGTACCAATAGGGGCATCAGCACCTGCCAAAGCCCCGATTGGGCAGCTAGCTCATTGTGAAAAACCTGGTCTGTACCAGGATTTATACATCAGAAACTCAGTAAGTTCACGTCTTATCTCCAGGTTGAGCTGATTGTCTTCAGCCTCCCGCACTTGAAAAAAAAATATATATATGCTTCTCATAAAGTTACCAGGAGTCAATTCATTCAACAAAATGTTTTTGAACACCTACTATGTGCCAGGCATTATTCTGGGTGCTCTGCATGTCTCCGTGACCGAGAAAGACAAAAACTCCAGCTGTCGCGAAGCTTTCCTTAGCAGGATGTGCGTGGGGGTGGGGGGATGGTGAGGCAGATAATAGGCTGTACAACAATAATTAAATGATCTAGCGTCTTAGTAGGTGGGAAGGGCCATATAGGGAAAACTAGTCCATCTATTCCTCATTGGAACGGACCCAGAAGTTGACTTTGAACATTTTACATGAACCCTCTCTAAGTTTGACATGTTGGAAACCAACTCAAAATAATTTGACACTTCACGTGTCCTTGTGGTCCATCTGGAGGCTGCAGCACGGACTCTCTCTGGTGACTGATGCGGAACCCCGGGCCCGAAGGGTGACCAGGAGGAGTAGGGTCCTGGCTGCTGGAATGTACTTGAAAATCTGTTGTGAAATCCTGTGAAGTTGAGCAAGTCTTCAGGCGCATGACGAGTTGGCATCCTCGTGGCAGAGCGGGCAGTGGCAGGAACACTTTGATGTATGAGTGAGGTTGAGACAAGAGCCTTATGAAATCACTCTGCTCTCTTACATGGCAAGCCAGCCACTGAAGTGTGCCCCCCGATGTACATGCCCTCGAGCGAGGGCACCACTGACCGCTGACCATGTCCTTGTGCTTCCAGGAGCACCAGAGGTACGGCCAGGGGTGCGTCCGCTGGCCTTGCCATCCCGGCTTTCTCCTAGTCCTGTCTCCACTCCTGTTCTGCATGTAACCTGGACTTGGCCATCATGGATAGTCCCACTAAATCGCTTGATGAAAACAGTGTTTGTAAATCCGGGTTAAGAACAGAACTGAAGGGGCACCACAGGTTGTGATGGAACGGAATAAACTAACAACGCCGTGGCTTCTCAACTCACGCCCCTGAGGCGGCCTCGCTGCAACTTGGGTTCCCCGACTGTAAAGGGGGCTTTGAATCTTCCTACCGACAAACTGGTGCGAGGGCGGAAAGCGGGTGTGTCTGTAATAACCCTGAACACTGTCCGTTGCAATTCACACTCTGGCAGCCTCGGTTACTTCTGCCCACTCTTTCTCTAAGGACAGGTGGGGAGAGGGTTGGACAAATTAGCCATCATTTCGAAGGCTGCTTTTGGAAGGGACCTCAGACATGTAGTGAGACCAACCTTGGCTGTTTCTCAGAATAAGCTGGGAGTTTTTTATGAAAAATACAGATTCCTAAGCTCCAAACCTAGAGATTCTGATGCCTCCAGCCTGCAGCGAGGCCCTGGAGCTTGCTTGCTTGCATGCTTTGCATGCGTGGTTGTTGATTTCAGGAAAACTCCAAACATGAATCTGAAGATCAGCTCGAGTAGAAAACCTTGCTCCAACTTCCTCCTCACGCCGACTGCTTCTTTTCATCCCTGGCTTCTCTTAGAAGTGGAAAACCATTAACTACTCAGGCTCTCATCCTCTCTACTCAGTGAACTTGTCCCCTCCACCCCCATCACTTGGCACCCCACCTTGACAGCTGCTGTTGCCAAGCATCCACATTAATCTTCTTTGACATCCTCGCCTTTCCACCTGCTGCCCTCTAGTGGAGGTGCTGACAAGCAGCAGACTCTATAAATGGCAGCCTCAAGGGTTGGCCAGTCCCAGCTGGAGAGCTCGCTGGGTCAACGCAGGTCCCCACAGAGATGTCCACAGACCGCAGCTGTGAGAGAAATCATTAACCTCAAGCTGTCTGAACACTGTTTGCACACAGCTTACATTTAGAGCAGAGCTTTATAGGACCTTGGCATCTACTTATGGTTTCTATCCAGGTTTCAGAGATTTACCTGGAAAGGAATAGCCGTGGGATAGTTTTGCTTCTTTGTCCTTCGTGTCTTTCGCCATTGTTTGCCCGAATACCACCTCATGCAAAAAAGGAGGTGGATCTTCTCTACCTCTCCCTGTCTTGGGGTTTTTCAAATCTTGGCCCCCCAAATGAAAGGGTATGTTTATTTAGTCCTTGCAGTTTCAAAGCTTTCAGTTCCAAGGGAAAGGGACTGACGTGAACTCATGTTGACAACGTCAGGGGCACTTGGGCGAGGGGTTCGCCTGGCACCCCTCCGAGAGCCGGTGAGGGGCCTGTTGCTTGCCCTGGAGAAGGCTGAGTGTGAGAGGGTGGTGGCATGTCACCTGGAGAGGCACAGAATCAGAACCAGCGCCCAGGCTGGCGGATGGACAGCCCCGAGGAGCTCCTGCCCCATGTGGCTCCACCCCACACAGTGATCGTGCAGTCTTCCACATAGTAGTAAGAAATACTAGCGCTCGTGGTAAAGTCTCATGGTACTATTTTCATAGGAAAATTATTCAACGGTTCTTTCCATGGATGTTTAATAATCATTGCCTCCCTGCACCCTCCCCGGTTCCTCGTTTTAATACTCGTGCATCCAAAATTGGTGAGCACAGGAACTTGGCAGGTGGGTGGGTTTGGGTAGGAGGGGTGGGCAGCAAAAGCCACAAAACTGGTGCAAAGTTGAGAATAGATATAACAAGGTAGACCCTATCTACTCCTGCAAGCTGGGGTGAAACGGAATCGTTATTGCTATTAACCAGAAGAGCAGAGGCCCCAGGCCCAGCACCATGAAAAGGATACACTCATGCAGGCATGGCAAGCACGGGGGTGGGGTGGGGCTGGACACACACACACACACACACACACGCAGTTTAATGCTCTGCATCCAACCTGGGTTTACCCTTTTTATGTTGGTAGTTGTTCACTCTTCTCTTCTCTTCTTGACTGTTAACATCTTGGTAAGCGATTTTTTTCATTAATATTTTTTCTTAAGGAACATAAACAACATAAAATTTCATTTGACTGATTTCTCTCTTCTTATTACCCTATGTTACTACCATTAGAATACTGTCATACAACCCAATTAATTCCTTAACTGGAATGTGTGTGTGAATGTGTGCACGTGCACAGCACACACATTCACGACTCGCCCCGAACTGCTTTTCATCTTCTTGTAATGAGAGACGACACAGCTGTAAGTAGGTAGGAGAATTTGCTTTGAGCCTCCGCCCCACCCCGTCCTCTACGGAGATCTGGATCTCCATTCTCTGCCCTCCCGCCTTGTCTGACTTTGTTAACCTCGGCCAGTATGAAAACTTCAGTGAGACTCAGTTTCCCCTAGAAAATCAGGTAAAACCTTATTATACAGGTGCCCGACGGGAGCAGGCTTGTCTCAAGCGCGCCTCAGGGTCTTCTCGCTCTGTGAACGGTGCCTTCCGTGGTGTGGCTGGTGACGCCTCTGGAAGTGAACGGAGATGATACTCATTAACCCTAACCAGCCATCGGTGGTATCAGGATGCTGCAGCTTGATGAATGGGACTTCGCTTTCCCGTCTGGTGGGTGCTCAGCTGAGAGGACCCCTCTGGCTGGGTTTCTCCCGTGTGATTTTTCCGGTTCGTAGATAGCCTAAAAACAAACAGTACAGGAACATAGTTAAAGAGATCCCAGAGTAAGCCTTGCCAAAACACATAGGCTTGTGTAAATAGTGGCATGTCACTTTTCGTTTCATTCTATTTTGGTGCGTGTTCGAATTCCCTGAGGTTGGGCACCTCCTCTGTCGGTGGAAAGCGGGGCTCCGGGTGGGGAGTCGTTCTCGTAACCCTGTCCCAGAAGGTCCCCTCCGGCTCCCTGCGCTTCCTTCCCGCAGCTGGCCCCGTGCGCTCACAGGTCTAAGCAGCAGAGCCACACACCACCCCTGCCTCCTTCTGCTGCGTGCTTACTTAGTCTGCTACTGTTCTCATGGCTTAGTTGTTTAAAGTCCAACTTTTTTTAAAAAAAAAGAACTTGATCCCCAAAGTTTGCCCCCCCCGAAGGTTCCAGGATCCTGAGGAATAATCCTCTATTTTGTGATGACGAGATAAACGGGCAGGTGTCACCCCTGCAGCAAGCTTGAAAATAGACACGGGAGCCCGCGTGGCCGAGGGAGGGATGCCGGCCGAGGCAGCAGGGCTCTGACAGGCAGGCGGCCGTCGGCAGGGAGGCAGGGAGGCTGGTGAAGCCAGGAGCAGTGCAGCAAGCTGGCTGCGTGTGACCCCTGCCTCTACCACCCACAGATCGTGTGACCTTGGGGAAGCCACCTCACCTCTCTCTGCCTCAGTTTCCTCATATGTGAAAGGGGGACAATACAGGTTATCGTGAACATTAAATAAGTTCATACCCGTAAAGAAGTCTCGAATCCATCTGACACAGAAATGCTCCATAAATGTAAGCTGCCTTGTTATGCAAGAAAAGAAAGAGCCCTGACTGGTGTGACTCAGTGGGTTGGGTGTCAACCCACAGACCTAAAGGTCACTGGTTCGATTCCCTGGCAGGCACATGCTTAGGTTGTGGGTTTGGTCCCCAGTCAGGGCACATAGGAGAGGCAGCCAATAGATGTTACTCTCACACATGGATGTTTCTCCCTCTCTCTTTCTCCCTTCTGTCTCCTCTCTCTAAAAATAAATAAAATCTTTTTTAAAAAAAAGGAAAGAAAGAGAACTCGGACTCATAGGGTTTGGTGGGTTGAGAAAATGTCCTCCTTCCTTCCGCCTCCTCTGCCTTCTCTGCCCACACAATACTCAGCCCCAGCCCACCCCGCGGCCCCTTTCTCTTCCTCCCAGCTTAGGAATTCTCAGCAAACGGTTACAGACAAGAAGACCCGTGCACTTCGGAGGGTGCCGAGCTGTTTGTGCTCTTTTCAGCTGCGGCGACTGCACCCAGCAGTCCGGGGCTTCAGGACAACACGAAGCTTTTTTTTTTTTTCCTTAAGAAATGGCTTTAACGTTTGAATAACTGGAGGGATCTCTTTGTACGGGCAGATGGGAGGGGGCTCCAGGACCAAAGAGGACAGGTGGGCCAGGGAGCTAGCGGGTGAACATGGAGGGTGTCATCGTCCCATCGGGAATCTGAGAAGCTCACCCGTCTTACTTCTCCAGCCTTTGGGTTTAGCTGCTGGGCTCTCCACGGTGACACTCACAGCGTGGGTGGGAGTCACGGTCCAGAAACAGTCGCCCTCAGGCCCTCGGGGCCTCTGGTGCGTCTTCCCAGACTCCCTGCTCCGCACTCTCCTCAGTGAGGCCCCGGTGACCTCAAAGGGCCTTTCCTGCCAGGCCAGAAAGTGCCCCTGAGCCCGAGGACCGGGACCGCGGCCAGATCTGAGCGAAGGTGCGAAACGGACGACTAAAAAAAGCCCCAACACGTGGCCCTGGGCACGGCAGATGCCCGTGGTTATAAATAACACGGGAATGGGGGAGAGGGTCACAGGAATAACTCGGTGCCCAGTACTTGAGGTCAGTCTCACCGTTTCTAATAACCGAGCCCAAGAGTGACAGGCAGCTTCCAAACATGGGCTCCCCGGAGCAAATCAGCTCCACCTGAGCTCGTTTGTTTCCTCACCGCGATGTCTGCAAGTTTGGCAGAAAGCATTTTTAGACAGGATTTCTTTTATTTGGAATGCGTTGAGAAAGTTGTACAATTCCCAAACAAGCGAAGGAAAACAAAACAAAAGCAAGAAACGAAGTCCATAAAAGGACCGTGCCGTTCCGAGGGGCTCCAAGGCCGGGAGGCTACAGGAAGGGGAGTGTTTGCTGAAGTGGTTTCCTTCCCCTCCAATGAAGCCCACCATTATGGGGGGGGGGGGGTGGATGGACCTAAACCAGCACAAGTACGGACAAAAGGAAACCAGCAACTTGGGAAAGTGTTCTTTCTCTTCCCCGCCTTTCTGTTTTGGGATTTGTTTTTCCTTGTATCAAAACCAAAAGGGATTTGAATTCTGGTCCAGAGCTCCCAGGACCAGGGGTCAGGGAGAGCCAGGGGGAGGCTGGGATCTGCGATGCTATCGTCCGGCCGCGGCCCCTCCTCTTTCCTCCCCGGGAGGCTTGAGCAAACACAACTGCCGGCCTTCCCGTTTCGGAGCGAAAGTTTTGCTCCTTCTTTTTCACGTGGGGCTGTGAGCTTCAGGGGATATCTTTGCCTTTGTTCCTTTAAAGGAACGGAGACTTGCTTGTTCTTTTCACGAGCCCCTTCCCTGGCATAGGGAGAAGGCGACTAGCTAACGAACAAGACGAGAAGCTCGGACAGCTGGGACCCCCTGCCTCTTCTCCAGGAGCCAGACCGTATGTCCTGTCCTCCCCCCCACGTCCATCTCCTCTGTGCTCTGTGGGCACCTGTGAGCCCCTCGCTGTGCCTTCCCATCTTCCCGGACGAGGGACCCATTGACTCGGGGGCCAGTCTCCTGAGGAGGGAATGAACTTGGCTTCTGTCCTTGCCAGAACCCTCGTCTCTGCTGCGCTAGCAGAAGAAGATGTCCAGTGTGAGTGTGTGCATCATTGAAAGTTGTGATCCTTGGCGTCTGCTTTGACTCTCATTCTCAAAACCAAAATGGTGCCTCCAGTGAGATGCAGCTTCTGGGGGTGTCGGGGAAGCGTCCGGAATGGCCCAGGCTTTGCCGGCCGGAGCTCGGCAGGGGTGCGTGGTGACATGGAGCACCCTGTACGTTTGCAGGAGAATTGCAAATTTGAACTTGGGACTTGACTTGTTCTCCAGATTCATTGGAGACTTTTAGCTGATTTTAGTCCATCAATTGCATCAAATGTGATCTTTTAGGTTGGACATGCTGCTCTCCCTGGGAAATCATACCCCAGGCTGTTCAGGATGCTTGCATTAACTCCTTGGGTCACCTGTTTACCCATCAGCGAGTTCACATAGGTTTAGACAGCATACCGGGAGAGACCGCATCACCTGCCTCCCTGCCCCTGAGAAACATCCCAGGGGCCACACTGCCCTCAACCACAGTCAAGGTCGCTGCTCCCTGACGGAGGTGGAATGCACTTCCTGTAACGATTCCTTCTCAGCGAGCCCGTGCTGGCTTCCGGTGGCCTGCTGTTCCCCCCCCCGACCCCCCACCCAGTACTCACACACAACCGAACAGTCCGCTCTAGAGTGTGACTGGGGACTGAGTTTAAAGGTGTCCGGGTTTTGAACCTGTTCAGACATCGGCGTACCTCCTATTTCTGCCCTCCAAACATGCTCAGAAATACCCTGTGGTGTATCGCTCCCTTTGTGCGTTCTGGAGTACAGTTCATTCCACTGTGAACATTGGAACTCGTCGTTAGCTGTGAGAGTGTGCCCGTCGTCTCACTGGCTTTAGCCCTTGGTGTTATTAACACATTTATGCTACACCCTCCGGACTCCACAGTAGTGCCCTTGACTGAGGAGAAGGCAGCTCAGTAAAGGTTCCCCTTTGCTCTTCCTTCTCAGAGCTGGATCGGCTTTTCTTGGTGCTTTTGTAGGATTTTAGATTTTTGTGGGATGAGAGACATGTATTTGTTCATAGCTTTACCTTGTAAGTGTAAACTTCTGAACTATTGATTATTGCACCATTGTTTTTTAGAAAAATAATGTATAGAGTCTGTGGTGTGTGGTGCATGGCGCACGTCTGTACGTGCGGTATGGGTATGTGTACTTGTGTATATTTTTTCAGGATTAACTTGGCCTCTGTCTTTCAGTCCATCCTGAATGTCTCAAGGTCACTACATGTGAGAGTGCAGCTACCCATGCATGAGGTGGAGATGATTCCTTTGAGTGAACGCATTGTTCTTGTAGTAAATAACAGGACTCAAAATGACACTGTAAACATAGCAGATGATGAGCTTTGCTGCCGTTCCTCGGCAGGACCAGGTGAACCCCGAGCCACCCAGCGCAGGTGGAGGGGACGGCAGTGAGACACGCAGAGCAGCGAGGGCCAGCTGGAGGCGGAAACACTGGGGAGCAGCTCCGGGGCCCCGGGAGTCAGCGGGACAGCATTAGAAGTCGGGGAGGAGACGGGCAACATGGGCCGATTGCTCTGTGCATTCGATCATAAATGCCTATTGGGGGATATGCCGCGTGCCTGGCGTTGTCCTGGGGTCACTGAGAGAGGGAGGGAAACACAAAAGGAAGTGAGACTCAATGGGGCGCGACCTCCCTCCACCCTCCGTCCCAGCGGGGCCAGTCCGTAGGTGGGTCTGCCGTTCTGCCCCGAACATACAACCAAACACTCGGTCGAAGGAATACGCGGCGGACAGCTTGTACTGTGACACATCATGTGTGAAATGATACCGGCATCCCGGGAGCGTCTATGTGCAGCCGTGTAAAGAGGGTTGAGGTGAAAGTCGGGAAGGAGAGAGCAGTGTTTCTGTGGGGAGAGTTGCGAGACAGGGTTTTCCACCCAGTGACGGGGAACGGCGTGTTTCCCCCCTTCCTTTGCTTGCTGACTTCCGGTGACTTTAGCAGGGGACAACGCAGGGGACTGCGCTGGCAGCATGGTAGGAGTGAGATCAGGACAAAGCGAACCGGGGGCCATCTGAGGGGGTCAAGAGCTCCTGTGCCCAAAAAGCAAAGGCAGATGGTCAGCTCTTGCCACATGTTTGGGCTGCAAACCAAGTCAGAATGTTACCACGGCTTTCATGACAACCAGGTATTCTTGGGTGTTTGCTGGTTAACCTCCGCTGTGGGAAAGGGGACAGGAAACCAGACCTAAAAAGAACTACCTTTGATGTGAAGAAGGGGTGTCGCTCATACCGGTGATGCATGCTTACGGACATTCTCACGGGGGACCTCGAACGGACTCGCAGGATCAGCAGCACGGTGCGTGTGCCTGGCCCTGATGAAGCCGGTCCCCAGGGTACAGCTGGTGTGAGGTGACTCCCTGCCTCCTGTGCAGGATTCTTCCGCAGGGACTCTGGTTCATGTCCCTGATGTCGGCCGAGCAACCTGGTTTTCAGCTCAGCGCAGTTGCATCGGAGTGGAAGCGCACTCCCTGCTGGCCACCCACCTCTCGGCCCCTGCTGGCAGCTCCGGGCAGTGCCCACACTGGGCCAAGGCAACGAGAAGCGCTGGGGTGCGGCCACCGTCCGCCGGAGCCACCAGCCCAGTGCAGTGGTGTTGGCAGGCGAGGGGACAGCCGCAACGCCGTCAGGATGGTCCGTGGGAGCTGTGCAGGCTGCTGACAGCACTTGGAAGGCCCAGGAAGCGGGGTCGCGGTGGTGGCAGGCACTGGGTTCACGGAGTCAACTTCTGGCCCCATCGGAGGCAAACGGCCTTCTGGCGGATCTTGAGCTGACGTGGGATCTTTCCCAGACGTGTTTTCTCGTTCGGAACCCGTGTGCAGGCCCTTCGGTTTTTAAACCCTTCACTTTGACTCCAAGTCAGATGTCCCGACTGCTGGAGTGGGGAGGAGGTAAGGACTGAGACCTGGGCTGTCCGGGTCTCTCCGGGTCCGCCCTCTCCCCACGGTGGGACGTCCCATCGGGAGCTGCGGCCCTAACCCTGGGTGAGCTGTCTAGGAGGCACTGAGAGCTGGCGAGCTCCCACGGCCCTCTGCCGTCCCTAGCCGGGCCTGCCCTCCCAGAACACCTTTAGACCGTGGCCTTTCTTTTCCACCGGAAACCCGGGCCCCGAACCAGTGGCCCACGGGAAGAATCAGATGAAGTCACTTATGCTGAGCTACAACCAGCCGAGTGCTGCTCTGGGCTAATCCTGTGACTCTCTCAGGGTGTGTTCCTTGTAGTAGGGAACCGTGACGTGCCCCAATGAATGGGTGTCTAACGGTGCAGCCCCTGTTCTGTGTCAGCCGGGATGGATGTCTTAGGGGGGCCATGGGAGTCTTCCCCCCACCCCTCAGGTCATTCTCTGGGGGAATTCCTAATGCAAAGCCACAGATTGTTTTTAAGCTGTAGCATTCAGTCATTTCGTCTCCGGAAACATATATCCTCACATCTTTGCCAACATTCATTGAAATCAGTGAAAATAAAAAAGGAGCCTTTTTTAGCTGCCATTTTATTTCAGGCGGTTAGACCAGGTCTCCGATGAACTGTGGATACCTCCTGACCTTCTTGCCTAAAGGTTTCCAAAACTTAGGAAAATGTCTGTTACCCGGAACTAGGGAGTGACAGCAGGTGGACAAACTGGCACGGAGCCTCGGTCTGGCTGACTCCAGGAGGCCAGCGGCTCCCCACGGCCATTGGACAGTCGGGAGGGAGCGAGTCCGAGAGCCTCCACCAAGGCCACGCCATTTCCAGGTCGGAGAGCTGGTCTCTGCCCTCCCAGTCCCGCCCTAAGGGTGCGGTCGAGAAGCGGTGAATGGTGGGCTCGTCGTTCTGATGAAAATGCTAGTTCATTGTGCAAGCATCGTTGATTGTTACATAGCAATAGATGCTATAAAAAACATGCTTAGAGATCAGTGTTGGACTTGAATTTTCAGCCGGGTGATGATGCCTCATCACCATTTTCTTAGGCGCGCCTCCCCGTGTCCCGCGCCCCATCTCGTAAGTCTGCTCAGCACCTAGCACAGTGCCTGGTGTCAAGTAGGTGATTCATAAGTCCCTGCTTAAGGAGCCGATGTAGTTTTGGTTTTGTTTGATTTTGCTTTCTACGTTTTTCTTAAGAGGCAGGGGGTCAAGCCAAGGGAACCCTGTCTCTTAGAAACTCTTGCATATAAATATCGATGTCAAAGTAGCTGTGCTCGCCCAGACAAATGAGCGCATTCAAGTGACTTGGTGAACGCGATCTGTCAGCACAGGTCTCCGCAGAGGCGTCTGCAGAGCCCCGCCCACCCTGAGGGCGCTGAGCAGGGGGCCGCTGAAGGAGCACGAGGTGCTGTGACTTCAGTCTCCTTGCCTCTTCGCGTCCTAGGCGTTACATTGGCAGGGCGACCTCCTGAGGAGGCCGTGGGAGCCGGGGCCCCCTGAAGGTATCCCTGAAGGCAGTGGGCTGGAACGCAGCGCCTGGGCCCGGGACGTAAAGTGGGGCGCCCACAGGTCGTCCATATTGTCCGCCTGCAGGGGGGATCCCCTTAGCTGGAAATAGATGGTTTCAGGTGCTTGATCCAAACCCCACTTCCTCTTTTGAGTGGGCTCGTAATCGTCCTGGAGGCTCTGAAATGGCGGCTGACCTGCCCACTTGGGAAGCCAGCTGCTGGTTGCTTAAGCAGAGCTTGGAAGTCATTAATCGAGCCTGGCTTCCCTCCTCCCAGCTATGACCCAGCACTGTCCCTGAATGGTCCTTCGAACTTTAAAAGAAGCCCCTGGCAGTCCCCAAACCACCTGTTTCTGTTGGGAAGCCCTGCCATCAGAATTTCCCTGTGTGTCTAAACTCACTGGCTGTTTGCGAACAGTAAGCCTGCGTGCACTGCAGAATTTTGTCATCATTTTGATGACTCCTTCTATCTGTGTTTTAGCACACACAAGCCTTCCTGTCTTCTCCACCAGCAGTTTCCAAACTTCCCTAATATGATTCCCATTCGGCACCAGCTCCCACAGCCCTCCCATCGCCCTGTGGTGCCTGTATTTACCAAACTCCCAACAGTCAGCGGAGGTGCCGTGGGTTCTGGATCCATGGGGCTCCCCTGTCTGAGCTCCCGCTCTCTCCCACGCAGGCGGCTGCAGCCCTGAGTCAGGGAATCAGTCTCGGATTAAATAACCCCAAACCTTCCATCATGTGCTGTAGCCCTGATATGCTTTCCTCCTCTTCCTGAAACTGTGAAGACTGCTGGGCATATATTATGATAATAATGTTCAGATAGAGCCGACTCTTTTCCCTGGCAATGCCACCTGTCGGCTCTCTGTGGGGCAGTCACTTCAGTGGCAGTAGGTCCCCGAGCACACGACACGCCCTGGACCCTGGGACACAGTTCTCCGACCTCACTTAGCAAGTGGCCCACATCACAGGAGAGCAGTCCCAGACTTCTGAGTCACAGGGACCCTCCATACAGCCTTCCAGCTTTAACCACAGACACCAAAGAGCTTCTGTCCACAGGGCCTACACTGATTATTTATTTACTGCATTAGAAATTAAAACTGAGACACGTGTAAAACGCTGCCATGAGAGTGATAATATCACACGTCATGCGGCTCCTGGAAAACTCCACAGCGCACTCGTGAAAAAAGACAAGCAACAGCTTAGCGTTATTATCATAATAGCTTTGACTTCTGGACCCAGCCACATAGAATATGTTTGTGACACACTCCCTCATAGCTATAAGCTCACCATTTAAGGCCCCAAACAAATACTGATAATTGATGTTAAATTCTGGCTTAACGGTGCTCCTTGCAATAATCCTAAAAGTATAGATTATGAGAAGCCAGACCATCTTCGTTAGCCACTTGGTGGTGTCTCCTCTCGTAGCGCCCACCCTGGAGTCTTGCTCCCGCTGATTTTCATTTCCCGAGCAGCAGCCCTGGGGCATGCTCAGCCGTAATAATTGTAGCGTTGATGGAGAGCACACCGTTCCCTCCGATAACGGTCTGCGGGAGGCGTGCCGCACGCCGCAGTGAGCACTGCTTCTGCACCTGCTGTGATTCCGTCTCAGGGCCACTGTCCGCCTTGTACCCATCCTTTCTGGTCTGCTTGGGCCGCAGGAAGGCAGGGGCTGAAAACCCAACTTACATTTTTATTTACTCTTCAGGCTCCTCTGGCATTATTTCTACCTGAACATTTTCCTGGAGTGACCTTATTATTCCTTGGATCCTGTTTTCCCTGTGCTCTGATTCATTTTTTTTAATCTGTTCCACTGTGAATATTTCTTAATAGCGTTTATTGTCTGTTTACTCTTCAATGGCAATGAATGAATACATGGGGAAGGCAGGAAGGAAGGAAGGAAGGCAGGAAGGGAGGGAGGGAGGAAGGAGGGAACGGGATCCCATTCAGAGGGCTTGTCGCCGTGGCCAGGGCAGCACGGCCCCGGGAGGGTTAGGGAGCTGGCTACGGTGTCCTGGATGGAATGGATCCTAAGTGGAGCTTAGGCGGGGAGGAAGTGGGCTGCTGGAGACGGGTGTTCTGCGCGAGGGGTTGGCTGTAACCAAGGGGCAGCTGCAGCACAAGTGACGGGCGTCCTGGAGCAGCAAGGACATCGGCCTGACTCCCGTGCCGGAGCCGGAGCCGACTGTCTTGTTGTGTCCTTATTTGATTGAAGAGGCGGCTGAGGGCAGGCGCTTTGGAGAAGTGGAGTGACTGACGGTTTCCCAGCGAGGAAGGATTCCCGCCCCAGTTTCTAACGTAAACGAGAAGGCAGAGAACGAAAGGCTGAGGGGTCAATCAGGAGACAATTGTGAGGGGATGTACGGGGGACATGGGAAGGCACACCTGAGGGATGGAAGGAGCAGGGGAGAGTTTGAGAAATCGATGCATTGCAGCCAGCTTTTGTGGCTGGTTCGAGCTGCATTTAAATCGCTGTGGATCGACTTTCCACCAGGTCCACTTTACTGATTACTGTATACGGAGCCTGCCACAGCGTGTAGCACATAGTAGGGGCTTCACAAATGTTGTGTTAAATGAATCACATGGGTCCCTGTCTCCAAGGACAATGAAGGCAGACAGCCAGGTGAATAAACACAGCAGTGCAGTAGGTACAGGTGACTTCGAGAGGGTCTTCTGAACAAGGACAAGGGCAGCAGCCATGGGGGACCCGCGGACACAGCTGCCGACGTGGGTGCACAGGTCCCGCTTCGCCTGCCGACCTCCTGGGCAGCACCCAAAGGGTCTCACAGGGTCAGGGCCCTTGGACTGTGGGGTTTCTGGGTCACCTGACTACAGAAGCACCAGCTCCTCCCCAGTGTGGGCGGGAGCCAGGATACAATAGAAGTGCGTGTCGGCACTTCGGCTGCAGCCTCATGCTGCCAGCTTCGTGTGTGTGGTTGCGGGTGGCTCCCGCCTCTCTCCTGGCAGGACCCAGCATCAGACGGCCAGGCCTTCGGGTTGAGCAGAACTGATCGCCTGAAACGTCGGGTTAGGACTCTGACATGGAGCTTTGCAGGCAGCCTGTTCCTTTTCTTAGAGGCCAGCCGGTGTGGAGATCGGTCTAGTGACCTGCTCCCCTGCAACCTGCAAGGGCTGTCAGGCTGGCCAGTGACATCACCACAGGGGACAATGGAGGGTGGTTAGCCATGGCTGGGTGGCCGCTCAGGGTGCAGGGCGTGTCCACTCAAGGTGGGTTGGCAGGGGCTGCTTGTGGCGGGATGCTGCTAAGTGTTTCCCCACTGCTGGGGTGCTGGGGGCCCAGGGGCGAGGGGAAGCCCTGCTATGTAGTATTTGCTGATATCTGTGGTATAAATACCCCTACCAGGGTGCGTTGCAAGCCAGCAGCAGGACTGGGAGCTGAGCGGCACAGTAACCCACCATTATATAAGATTGCCACCATGCAGGTACAACTGACCTACAGCACCTCAGGATCATAGATAATAATTAAATATAGCAAAATAATTATGAACAGATGGGTTATAAGTATTCATCACACTTATTCTTAATAGAATTTGTCTCTTTTTTAAAGATTTTATTTATTTATTTTTAGAGAAGGAAGGGAGGGAGAAAGAGAGAGAGAAAAACATCAATGTGTGGTTGCTAGGGGCCAGAGCATGTGCCCTGACTGAGAATCGAACCTCCGACACTTTGGTTCCCAGCCCGTGTTAGAATTTGTTTCTTTTAAGTTGATACTTCATTTTCAGTAGTGACCGTGTTCAATGACCAGCTCAAAAATTCCTGAAAAGTTGACAATCTGCTCACTGCCACGAGCTGGTAAGAGCTGACTCCAGCATATCTCTGGGTCAGAACAACCTGGAAGGAAGTACTTTGTCCTGCCAAGCAAGGTGCCAACCCTGTGCTCTGCTGAGGGTAACTGGGGCCTGCGATGTTGTTCCCAAGTCTCCCGGTGGCCAGGGAGACTGTCGTTTGGAGGCAAGAGCGCGCTCTCCTGAATGGCTGACTTAGCTTCAGGTCCTGGTGTCCCCAGGTGACGGTTCCCTTCATTTGCAGGTGTGGACGGTGCAATGCTGTGAGGTTTGCCGGTGGGGGTGCGGGGGGGAGAGGCCCTAAGGGCCACGGAGTGATGTTGTTAGGAGACAGTGAGAAGATTACCAGCTGCCCCTCTGCCATGCGCAGTACTAAGTGGGAAACCCAGGGTGACACTCACTGAGGACTCCAGCAAAGAATTCGAGACAGCCGGGTAACATTTTTCTTGAAGGGATTCAAGGGTAAGGTAGGCAGTGTGCAGCAATGAAGGAGAAATCATGACAGCTCTGCAATGTGTCAAGGAAAGGAGAGGAAGGAAAGATGTCCGTGAACTGGGTCTTCAGGGGTGACTAGAGAAGACAGATCATGGAAGGGGGAGGGGAGAGGTGGGTGAATGGGGATTGCTGGCAGAGGAAGCGAGGTAGACCGAGGCAGGAATGTGAAGGGGCGGAGAGAGGCTCACTGTTGTCCAGGTGCGTTCTTGCGTTCCTGGGTGGTCGACTCCTGTGGTCTAACTGTGTGTGTGCCCCCCGAATTTGTACGCTCCCATCCCCTAGAGCAACAGTATTAAGAGGTGGGCCCCCAGGAGGCAACACGGTCATGAAAATGGATAGAGCCTTGTGCGTGGGGTCAGTGCCCTTATAAAAGAGGCCCATGGAGCCCAGAGGCAAGTGGAGGTCCCAGGGGAAGAGGACTTTCGGGGCCAGGTTGTCAGGGGCATTTCAATGCCCCGATAAGGAGTTTTGAAGTTTTTTCCCTTTGGGCAATAGAAAGACCTTAAAGTATGTGGGGCACTAAAAGAATCTGTTTTGTGTATTTGAAAGAATTCCAAAAACACCCTTGGGCACCACCCCATTGCCTGGGGATTACAGATAAAATTCCCCACTCAGCTCACAGCCTGCTGGGGACCCAATTTCCACCCTGAGCGCCTTCAGGGCTGGGCCCCACCTTGTTCTTTTTTTATTTTATTTTATTTAAATTGTCGTTGCAGTACAATTTTCTATCTTTTACTCCCATCCCAGCCCAGCCACCCAACCCTCCCTTCCTCCCTCCCATTTCCACCCGCCCCTAGTTTTTGTCCATGTGTCCTTTATACTCGTTCCTGCAAACCCTTCCCCTTTTCCCTTGAAATTCCCCTGAAATTCCCTCTTCTCTCACCTCTGAACTCTGTCAGTCTGTTCTTTACTTCAGTGTCTTTGGTTTTATATATATATATATATATATATATATATATATATATATTTGGCTTGTTTCTTTGTTTTGTTGTTTAGGTTCCTGTCAAAACTGGTTCTTAAAGGCAATGTTTGCTCACTGCCGTGACAATAGTCCTCATGGTTAAATTTATCCTACTCCTCTCCAAAGGTGAATTAGAAAAGCAATACACCTTTAGTGAAGAGAATAATCTTTCATCACTTAAGCAACTGTCCACTGCCCTTCCGTTCTAAAGATGATTCAATGCCCATAAATGGCTAGAAGCCCCCGGAACTGTTTGTGCTCGTACCACGAATTCAGCAGATCCACCCTCTGCCTGTAGTTCTAGAATTTTCTTTGTCCCCTTCCTTTTAAGAAACATTTCTGTAAATCTGGATGGAGAATGGAAAAATACACAGAGCCAAAGTCTCTTAAACCTTTTTAAAAATAAGGAGCAATGACTTGAGAGCATCGTAAAAGTAAAAAGGAGAAAATAGATACATCAGTGAGTGCGCAGGCGTGAATGTGAAATATGAAAAGTGTCTGTAGGCAGGAGCTGCTAAGAGAACTGCACTTCATGTAAAATTAAACTGGCACGATTTTAAAGGTTTGGGTTATTATTCAGTTTTGCAATTTGAAAAAAAAAACATGTGAAGGTGAGTTATTAAAGCTCTCCATCTAACCACCGCCGGGGGGTAGTGGGCGGAGCTTTGTCCCGTCTCGTACCTCACGGGAAGAAGTGACTGTCCGAGGTGGGTTAGCTTACACTCCTCAACCCCAGCCCGGGCTCCAGATTTGGTGCGTGAGCTGCAGGTGTTACTGCATTTCCGCAGGCGTCAGGTCAGGCAGGAGTGAGGAGCATCAGCCAGCTACCAAACACCTTACAGGACCTGGCCTCCTAGGGCCATGTGGACCAGAGACATCTCAGATGGCAGAGAGATCTTAAATCTCACCAACTGATGTCCGTGGGCCCTATCTAGCTCATGACATTGTTTTGTTCCCAGGCAGCATTTTTATAAAGTCCAGTTGGTTGGTATTATTTAAAAATTTGAAGGACTAAACAAACAAAACAAATTGTATTTCTGGTGTGTTGTTTTGTTTGTTTGTTTGTTTGTTTTGACTAACTGCACAAGCCTGGGCCTGCATCTTTAAGACGATTGGCTGGAACGGAGCAGCCACGGCCTTTTTCGCCGAGGCGGATGGCCCCCACTTTTCCGCCGCTCCCTTGCAGGCTGCCTCAGGCAGTACTGACACCCACATGGCTTTAATGGGCTGTCACATTTACAAGCTTGAATAACTGCTACCACAAGGGCAGATAGCAGCCAGAAGGGAGCAGGCCAGAGCGCCGGGACGGGGTTGTGGACGGAACATGACTCCGCCTGCCTGCGCGTTGCCCTTTCGGTGAATGGATCACGGAAGGGTCCGAAGCGTCCCAGGGAAGGGGCCAAGGTGGCCGTTTGGGGGTTGGAGCCTTTGTCTGCCCAAAGTTGTTTACCAACTGGCTTGGAAGTGTTTGCAGGATATTGCAAACCTGGGTCACAGGTGGGGCTGTCCAGGAGGCTGACTGTGGGATGCAGGTGAGCTTATAGGATGTGTATGAAGGGCCCTCCTTAATCCGTCAGCATCTGTGGAAGACACAGAACGGAAGCAAGGGTCAGCCAAGAGGGGGGTCCCGCTGCAAAAGAGGCCCAGTGACAGCCTGAGCTGGGGCCCTGTGGGGAGCTCTGGGGCTGGGATGGCCCGGCATGACAGTCCCCCAGGGGGCCCAGATGACCAGGCCATTCGTCCCAACAGGGATCATTCGCTGAATGTGGGAAAGGTCAGACCCTGGGGCCTAACGAGGTCGAAGGGGCTGAGAACAGTAGGCTGTTGGCCTAGAGCACCTTCCGCTCTAGAGCAACAAGGCCCTCCCAGAAGAGGGTCTGGGCGGCAAACCACAGCGACCACCGCGACCAGCAGCTGTATAACACGGGGTGTGAGCCTGGCCTGCAGGGGCCCAGCCTGCAGCTTCCCCAAGGCTGCGCCTGCACTGTGTGCACTGGTCCAGAATCCAGCAAGTTCAGGGCCTGAGGAGACCAGAAGGAGGCCCTGAGGCTCTTGGCCCCATTTGCTGGCTTGCCGTCCAGTCACTGCAGACCCTGTTCCGTCTTCTCGTACATGGTATGAGGCCGTCATACTGTCCTCGCTGTGTCCAGGAATCTGCATCCACTCCCGTTCTCTTACTGGGGCCTCGGGAAAGCATGCTTTCTGAGAAGGGCCAGAAACCTTCTTCCTCTCAGTGTCCTCCTCCCTTTCTTCTCCCCCAGACCTGTAACTCTGCCGTGTTACCACTCAGTGGACAGTCAGGTGTCTGCACCGGGGCTGTGTAAGTGCAGGGACAAAGGACATGTGGGTACTATTTCGTTGTTACCTATTCGTGAGGACTGTTGTCCCAGGCACCTGAAAAATATCCCTTCATTGCGAAAAGGATTCAGGAGCCTTGACCCAGTAGTAGATATTTTTTCTAAATGTTTCCAAAGCAATTGTCCCAAATAAGAAATTATAGCCCCAAACACATCATAGTTTGTTCTTTTCCCAAATCTCATTGAAGCATAAACACAACATGGAATTCTCCTGCGGTTTCCCGGCCCTCTCTCATCCTGACAGAATTAAGATGTCATTAATTTCTAAAACTGTAATCTGATTTATTATAACTTTGTACTATATTACAGATATATAAAGTAATTGGCCTTAAATGTCAACTACTAAGGAAGCTGCTACTATTTTAGTCGCTCAGGGTTCTTATCTTTCCTATCTTTCATTCAGCTTTTTATTCATCTCATAAACATTTAGTGAAAACTTCTTGTGTGTCAAGGGTTGTTTTTAACAGGATTTATAGCTCCAAAACCTTCTGGTTTTGGTTTGAAAGTTTGAGAACTATAAAAGGAAAGACGGAAAGTAATAAACAGTATAAAAATAGTCTGGCATTTATTAACTATTACCCAATTTCTTAAGCACACCACCTAGGTGGTCCATATGTTATCCTTACTATGAGGAAGCTTACAGTCTAACCAGGAGAAAAGAGCTGATGCCTATAAAACAAAATCAAAATAACAAGGCACCGTAATCAGTTGCTAAATGTCGCGGCAGGGTGTGATGGTGGTAGAATTCAGAAAACGGAAAGGGGATGGTGCACAGGAGCTGGTCAGAGATTGCAGGGCAGAAGGGCTGGGACTCAGAGAGACCAGAGTTACGATAATAGAGGCACAGAGTGTGCACGGAGGTGGGAATGGCAGAGGTTTGTTGTAGGCGGGATCTTACTACGAACTTTCCCCTAAGAACTCCGAGGGTTGAAAACATCCAATGCCTCAGCCTACTTTCAAGATCCTCTGGCAGAGTGGAAGAGGCAAACGTTTTCCCTGTGTTACAACTAAGATTATGTGACGTTCTCAGTTACAACTGGGGCTGATGCTGACTCCCGACTGGTCACACAGAAGAGTATGTCGCGTTAGTTAGCAGGGCGGGGTCAGAGGATGGAAGTCTCCGAGTTGTCTGGTGTGTGGGCACGGACAAATTGTTTACTCCCTGCGAGCCCTGCTTCTCTTCTGCAGGAATGGAATGAGAGCCTTATCTGTCTTACTGGGTTACTGTGGCTACGAAATTATATTGATAAATATGAAGATCCTTTGTAAACGATCAAATGGTACACATTTTTTGTTAGTATTTTTGTTACCTTCTCCACTAAACCACGGCTTTCGCTCATGGATTTAGATTTCTTTTCACTAAAAAGTTAAGTGTATTCAGCAATGTTTTTATATTAGTAGTAGCAATCATCACGCTGCCATGAAATTTATTAAGGCTCAACTTGCATTTTTTAATTAAATAGCATAGAACAGAAGAGTAGGACATTTATTGCACCCTTGAGTATGGGAGATTGTGTCATGCACAGTAATTGTAAGTATTTAGTGACACACAGGGACATAAGCAAAGCACATGTGGGTCGGATGTAAAATAGATTTGTTTTTGTGGGTTGTCATCAAAGAAGATCAAAAAGCACTGCTTGGTAGTACACACTGTAAGTACAAAGCATTCAGGCCTCGTTTTTTCCAACCCTCAAGTTAAACCAACCAAGAAGATAAATTTCCGAGCTAGGCCGTGCTATGTAAAGAACGTAGACTGTGAAGAAATGGGGCACGGTGCTACATACTCTACATTTTTTCCTTAGGTCTGTTGCCGACACTCAAATTCTCTCTTCCCGTCTACTAACCAGTGTAGAAAGTAACGTGTTTTTTCCACTAAAATCTCCGTGGCCAAACCCTCACCGTACCCTCCTTTTTTCCGGCAGATTCTAGGTTGCTTATCTTGGAGAACTCTGTCAGTATTGTGGGATCGAGAAACAAAACTCGATGTGTGTAGAAAACCATTTCATCACTGTAGGTCCAGGGAGGAAAGGGGGCAGCACACGGAAAGTGTTGAGCTGGAGAGCATGCAACAATGCCTCAGTTTACAGAGGGGTCCACAGGGTGAAAGCAACCGGCCAAGGAGGGTGAAGGACCAGAGAGAGCTAACAGTCCCTGAGAGCCTTGGCTGCCCCTGTGCCAGAAAGGGCAAGGGGCAGAGACAGCGTTCCAGACCCTGGGCGGGGTTCCAGATCCGTGTTTGGGTTCCAGATCTCCAATGGGGCTCTAGATCCCAGTCAGGGCTCTGGGCAGTGGGAGAGAGGCCACGTGACCGCAGCCATCCTGGGGCATCACGGCCTCTGCCAGAAACAGAGAGAGGCTGAGGAAGGGCCTTGAAATTATTTTTGATGCGAGTAACCAAACACCCCATTAACGGTGACTGAAGCCACGTGGCCATTTACTGCTCCCTTAAATTTAGAAGTAAGGGGTCTCAGGCGCGGTGAGGCAGCTTAAGGATGTCATCAGGATCTCCGGCCTTTCCTGGAGTTCTGCTCCATCCCCTAGTGTGTCAGCTCTCTGGCTTCATGCTTGTCACTGCGTGATGGCCAGATGGCGGCTAGAACTCCAGCCTTCCTTCCCATGCACATTCACGGCATGAAGATAAAGAGTGAGTGGTGTCGGCAAGCCCTTCCCTTGCAGCTATGCCTCCTGTTAAGGCATCTCAAGGTTTCCCAGAAGTCCTCGGCCAGCCTCCATTAAGTCTCTCCGGTCAGAACTCTCCCCTGCCACCTCCTGTCGCAAAGGGTGTTGGAAGGGTGAGCATCTCACAAAGGAGAATGGTTCTGACTTCAGCTGATCCTGATCTCACCATGGGTGGGGCGCCTGGGTTCCTGGCTGATGGGTAAGCCGCCACCCAACGGTGTCCACCCATGGGAACTTCTCCGAAAAGCCCGAGGTGAAGAACAACGTGTCCCACTGGCTTCGCAGACACAGCAGGGTGTAGATGACAGGTCCAGAGGAGGGAATAAATCAGTAAGGCGGGGGGTGGGAGGGCACAGCAATCCCAGGTTCATTTCCACTCCTCTGGGAGCAGTCCTTTGCTTTCTCAAGGTTCACCTTTCTCAGGTACAGTACGAAATCTCAGCCCGCTTTTGCAGAGCCCAAACCACCCTTCAGCACCCACACTCCCTGTCGTTTGGCGCAGAGCTGGAGAAGGGGGAGTCTCGGTGCAGCCGGTGACTAGGGAGAACCCTGGGGGAGGAACGGACCTGGTGGCTGTCACTGAACTGCAAACGCGGCTGCAAAGGGGAAATCAGGGGGCCCGAGAGGCGCTGGACAGCGAGGCTCCCAGGAAGCCCTGGCATGGCCGGAGGCAGAATTTTACGTGTGTGATGGGAGTTACTCTCCTTTTAGTCATGTGAGAAATCTCTAGAGGAAGGAGACCAGACAGGAACCAAAGAGTATATAAAGGACACGCGAGGGTGGCGTGTGCAAGGGGAAAAGGAAAGATAAGAGAGGGACTTCTAGATGCTGAGACAGTTGTGCTCTTCCGGCCGCGTGGGGTCCTGCCTGGCAAGCTCTCCACCGGCTGCCAGTTCAGCCTGAGCCTGAGCCCCTCTAAGCCTGGGACCCTCTCTTTACGTCCAAGCGTGCCGGCCTCCTGGCTCAGCGGGCGGCGCACTTCCGTCTCAGCAGAAGAGACAAAGCCAAGGGCCCGTGCGCCAGCGTCGTGGAGCCCTGGGGTCTCTCCGGCAGCTCGCTCATGGCTCTCCGGTGGGGAGCACTGGTTCTTCTCAAGCCGCTGTGACCCTGCGATGTGCAGGGTCCGGCTGCCGGGCAGCCTGGGTGTTCCAAGACACAGACCTGCTGAGAGAGTTGCTGGGAGATTAGATGTGCAAGACCTTTATTAGAGGGAACGCTGGGGAGGGGAGAATGGGGGAGGGAGCAGAGGAGACTGGGAGAGCTGTCAGATGACAATGCAGGTCTGACCCCAGTGCAGAGGAAAAGAACCCAGAGGGAGGGAGGAAAAAAGGGAGGGAGAAAAGGAACAGGTGTTTTTTGTTTTGTTTTTTAGATTTTATTTATTTATTTTTAGAGAGGGAAGGGAGGAAGAAAGAGAGAGAGAGAAACATCAATGTGCGGTTGCTGGGGTCATGGCCTGCAACTCAGGCATGTGCCCTGACTGGGAATCGAACCTGCAACACTTTGGTTCACAGCCTGCGCTCAATCCACTGAGCCACGCCAGCCAGGGCCGGAACAGGTAGTTTTAATGTACCCGTACCAGGTGCGTCCAGACACAGCCTCACCTTACGAATGGGTAAACTTCTGACCTAAGACTAGCGCAACCAATGCAGGTATCGAGTTTTAGTATGTGTTACATGTTTAAAATCCTGTTCGCTATCTTTTCAGAAATAAAAAATACAATAAGGAGGAGCATGCTGTATTTCGGATAGGCTGACATTTCAGAGCTTCGTTTCAAAGTTTAATTGGAGGACCATTTTTATTTCATATGGGCCTTTTTCCCCTGGACGAGAAATATGTTCATGATGTCATTTTCTTTATCTAGCAGAAACTCCAGTTATGTAATAAATATATAGGCAGATTTTTCACTAAGGCAAGAGCTGCACTTTGCTCATTGTAGTACCTTGAAACTCCATTTTGGGAATGTTCCTCATCCTAAATGCAGTGTCATTGTATCTAGTTTACTACCTCAAACATGGCTCATAGTAGAAAACTTGAAGAGATACACGCCAGCCAGCCTCCATCCAGACAGAGGGGCCGTGCACATCCTTGTAAAAGAGCAGAAACGATGGCTCCTTCCCCAGCCTCTGTACTGGCGCGTGTCACTAGGTCACTCCCACGCCCGAGTGCTGAGGGCATCATCCACTGGGGACCAGAAATACAGAAATCAGGGCCAGTAGCTTATCTGCCCAAGAGATAGTAGGCTGACTGAACATCATGCAATTTAGGTTTTAAAGTACTTAATTTCCAAAAAGAAAGTCTGGAACACATACCTACAGAATTAGCTCTTCCGCCTCGAAGTCCCATTACAAGAAAGCTTTGGAGCAAAGGCATCAATATGGCCCTCCCATAATGTTACGACCTACAGAAGGTCCACGAAGTGGGCATTTCACTTTGGGAATATGAGCCGCGTCACCGACTTGACCTGAAGCTACAGGCATCGTGTTGCCCGTAAATGTTCTGCCAGTAAGCCTGTTGTTGGGAGAGCCATTTATTTCACTTCGTTGTAACATGAACAACGTTCACATCGGTTTTTACTCACACGGAACATTAGGATTGGAAGACGTACCACTGTGCTTTGATTCCTTTACAAGACACAGCCCCATAGATAAAGCTCAAACTCTTTTCCGGCATTTTGATCTTTAGACATGTTTAAAAAGAAATCCCTTGGATAGAGGCCAAGCATGTAGAGCACAACGGCTTTAACCTTGGCGCGGCAGCAGGTGGTGGTTCCGTCAGCAGTATGAACTGATGGGAATGGGGGTGGGGGGTGGGGGGCCAGGCCAAAGATTGAATCTGCCCGCTGCTGCATTCCAGGCCTCTGAACCAGGACCTCTCTGAGGTCGTGTGATTCTCTCTCAAATACTTTTCTGGTGTTGACTTGCTGGGTGGTGGTGCATTTGTTTACTTTTTTAGATTTTTAATAGTGTTATGAATCTTTGGGCTGTTTAAAGTAATGTCAGCCCAAGCCGTTTGACGGACTGAAGCTTCAGGAAGCTGTTTCCCCTTCCTGGGTTAAGTTAGCCCTCAGACCGAGACCTGCACCTTCCTGGGCAGACCTCCGTCCGACTCCGCGGTCCTGGGCCTCGCAAACATCACTGTCTGTACGGGCCCCTGGCCCCAAACTCTCGGTCACCCGGCACGCGAGGCAGCCCCCCAAGGGCCCCCCGGGATCTGTGTGAGGTGGGACCGAGACCTGCTGCAGATCCAGCCTCACCTGCTCAGAAATGCAGGGAATCATTTCCAAGTTGCTCTTGCAACTGAGAAATTATTTCCTTTTCTAGTTATTTCTAGTTATGGAGCTGTTTCAAAGTCAAAATCAGTGCAGGATGCTATCTGTGACCATGACCCCTTGCGTTCCTCTTCCTCTCTCACTCCCACCTCGCCATCCTCCAGGGTCCACTTCAAGTTCCGCGTCACCCTCAGAGGTTTGCCAGGCTGCTGCTGCGGCGTCCAGCAGCCATGCCGCTGACCTAGTTAGTGCAGCTCATCAGAGATCATGCTGGGGAGGCTGTCTAGCGATGCTTTGTCCACCCTGACGCATCATCGCGGCTGCGGCTTCTCTGGGCGTGGGCTCCTACCTGACTGCTCCAGTCCGGCTGTCATCTGCTTAGTCAGGGGATTTACCTTGAACTTTTACTTCTCACAGCCTTTGCCTCTCACATTGCTTAATCCGTGTTGGATAACTAATTAGACTCGTAATTGCTACTTAACAAACATTTCACCAAGTGTATCTTGGTAACGATCTGTCCCGGGCGTCGGTATGGAAAGCTATGTAATTGGTAGGCATCATTTCCAAACCGAGAAATACTGCTTGTGAATTTATTTCAGGTATTGGAGTTTAACATAATCCTGAAGACATGAAGTTGCCTTAAAAACAGCTGCTTGAAATTGGGAACGAAATGAAAATGAATGAACGAGTGAGGGAATGGTGTACCTAAATGCCACAGAAAGTGGAAGTGACTTTTTAAAAAGGTTAACCTAATCTGCTTTTCTTCTCTAGTTAATCGTCACAGGGGGTGGGGGGGTGGAGAAGAACTGGGTGTTTGTAATGGACACATAGTCTGGATTCTTGGTTTAGTACAGTTTAGGGACCCACCTTAGGAAACGGAGATAGCTGGTTGGAAAATAAGTTGGCATTGCAAAGTGGAAATGGTTCGGCCAAGTGCAAATTTTACAGGCCAAACAGAGTTTCTGCAAGTCTAATGACTCTTGAAAACTCCTTGTACCCTGGCTCAGAGGACATCCTTTTGCATGTGTGTTGTACACAGTCAGTAAGCTGCGTTTGGGACCCGGGCCAAAGGCTGGCCTTTCATTTCTCAAATTACAGCTTCATGGTCCCGGCTCAGACGTCCCTCCATACACAATTTAGACATTAGAGCGTAAACATAGAACGAGCGTGTAACTGTGCCTGGTTCGCTCCAGAAAAAAAAAATGTGAGCTTTCTTTCCATTGGACGTCCCTTAATTACCTCATCCCAGATGTGACACGGTTCTCATCAGAGTGTCGCAGAAGAGAAAGAAGCCCCTTTTAAAAGCTTAATTTTCATGACTCACTCGGAAGGTATTTTTCAGGGCCCATAAGAAATGCAAGGATGATGCCTGATGTTGGAGAAGTGGGAAAGAAAAAAGTGGGAGAAAACCACCCAGGCAAGTGTGCTTCTCAAACTGAACGGCGCATGGGAATTACCTGCGGAACTTGGTAGAGGCAGGTGCTAATTCTGAAGGGCTGGGTGGGGCCTGAGAGCCTGCATTTCTGAAGCCGCAGACCACACCACTTTGAGCCGCGAGCTCTACAGGACGTACTGTGTCTTTGCCAGGAACCCACATTACTCCTCTACTCCAGGTTGCAATTCTAAGGAGATCACGACCAAAAAAAAATGCTGTCTTTCAATACTTCTGAGTCATGTAGTAAGCATGGAAGGTGAACACAAGCCACTCAGCATATCCAATGTGGGCTGGAGCGTTTATTGTTGCATGAATTTGAGTTTTGTTCCAACCCCCATTCCAGAAGGCAGCCACGTACTCTCATTCTCTTGGCTCCAGGGGGTTTGCAGATCTGGAGCTAAACTTCTCTTCCTAAGGATGCTTGTTTACAAATATTGGGGAGGGAGGTGAACATCTTTGGAGTTCA
The DNA here is from genome assembly GCF_004126475.2 of Phyllostomus discolor. NCBI lineage: Eukaryota > Metazoa > Chordata > Mammalia > Chiroptera > Phyllostomidae > Phyllostomus > Phyllostomus discolor. The sequence continues at coordinate 6,671,514 of NC_040905.2, read as the reverse complement.
GAAAAGTTGAGACTAAAGGAAAAGAAACTGAAAGACAATGGGTATTTATTTTGGGGGGTGGGGAGGTGGTATTTATCTCTGTGTAAGATCTCCAAAGACGGCCCTCAACCCAGGAGCAGGAAATAGAGCTATTTCCTACAGAAAGACCTGAAACCGAATACCCCACCAGCTTGGTTAGAGTTGGGGAGGCCCAACATCAGACTCCACTCAGTTTTAAAGAAGTACAGCACTGTGGCATTCTCCTCACCGATGGATGGCTTTGCAGAAAGTGCACACCTGGCTCACATGAGATCGACATCTGCAGAGCTTACAAGAACATGCTCTTAAATTTTCTTTTAAAAACTCCACCGCAAAGCGAGAGAAATGCTAAAGGGAAAATAAGGATGTTTTTGTGCTCACACACACACTGATGTGCAGCTGTTCACTGAGAAATGAGTGGAGGAGGCATAAGTGAGCCACCCTGCAAGCCTGAGCCTTGAACTGTTAGTGATGCGCACTCAGGAAGTATACAACGCTGTCACTCCTGACATGTGCTCAGGGCACTACATTGCATTGTCCCCAGAAACCGTGACTGAGATCCGTAGGTGGATACTGAAGTGTCTAAGATTTTGGTTATCTTCCAAATTCATTTCATACTTTTTTCATCATCATAATCTCATGTCTTCGCTCCCCGAAGATACTGGATTACTTTTTTCAAAAGCCACCAGACAGACATTATCTTGGGCACTCGAACGAGATCGATACTGTTGAGACGGTGCCATAGAACATTCGGCTACGCAGCAGGGCATCTGAGTGTTGCTTCCTCGGCGCCTCGAGTAATGCCAGTCCTACAGCAGGCGTAGTGAGCTACCGGTTACCCCTTACCAATCTAATGAATAAGTAGACACAGTTCTTTATTCTGCTGTCCTAAGTGCCTCGTGAGTTCTTGGTGTTAATAAAGACAGCCTGAAATATTATCATTTCAATCAAATATTGTATTTTGTTTTTCATTTCTAAACTTTTTGCCAGAGGATTTTTGATCAGTGATTCCTGCAAAGAGGAAGCAAGTAAATGCTACCGAGGGGCCAGACTCCCCTCTCCCATCAGAGCAGCCCTGTTTTAAAGTGTACAGATTTTTCTACTAAGTGAAAGTGTCTGGAATCTTCTAGAACTTTCCACCATGGGATTCAAGGAGCACCAGCTGCAGAGGGAAGGAGAATGTGACCTTGCCCCCTCTGCAGCTGAGGTGGGGAACATTTAGTAGAAGTGTTTAATCTTTTATTTTTATCTCTCAACAAGTGAAAAGTGTTGAAAGCAAACATTTTGGGTTCACTTTGGCACCCTTCTGGGTGTGCAGTTTCAGCTGATGCGAATTTCCAGTCACTTCTGTGCTTCGTCGCTCAATGGTCCCGAGGGGGAGGGTCCCGCCCGAGGGAGGAACGCGAGCGGCGTGGTGCTGTGGAGACTTGGCGGGACACGTGGAGAAGGAGACTTTCACACGGAAGTCGGGTCACGCGGGGAAAGCCTTGTTCTGTCAAGGTCTTCTGAGCAAGCAGGAGCAGCAGAGAAATATGGATGTGATCTCGGCATTGTCAGAGGCCCCTCCTGGGCCACCACAGGAGCCCCTTGGATGTGCCGCCAGTCCCTTGGGCCACAGCTGAAGAGTCCCGAGTCCTGCAGCACCCTCTGGTCCTGCCACGCTCTGTCCCAGGAGTCTCAGTAGCTCCCACAGCCCGAAGATTCAAGTCTGTGCTCCGAGGCCTTCTGGCCCCACATTACATGTCCGACCTTTCTCCCCTCCCCCGCCAGACACCCCCCATCCCGGCCAGGCCTGCCCCTGGCAACGCTCCTGCGAGCCAATCTTGCCCCTCTGCCATTGCCCTGCGGCTGGTTATTTCCTCCCACGCCCAGTCATCTGCATCCTCCATTCCACAAGCCTAAACGTCAGTCGCAGTCCCATCACGCCCATGAAAATGATCCTGGCTGCACCCATCCCCCACTTCCCGGCTCCTCGCGCACCGATGAGTTCTACCACCCCAGCCCTCAGGAGCCGCGGGGGGGCGTCCTTCGGAGATGTCTCCTTGGAGCCCAGAACCTGGCACAGTCAGGGCTCCCTCTAAGTGTGTTGCCTGAAGCGATCAGGTACAATCAGCTTCCCCTCTCAGCATCTCTCACTCGCGAGAAATGGGTCTAGAGAAGACATGTTTAGACCCTACAGACATAGCTTCCGCTCACCTTTGTACACGCCACTGGGTGTGGATGATAAAGAGATTTTGTGGCCAGGCTCAAGGAACAGAGGGGATCACCTGCTAAAACTACACTCTATAAGTAGAAGTTTTTTTTAAAATAAACATATGCTTATTGGATTTTAATTAAAGAAAGTTATATGGCTTTAAATTTTAATATATCTAAAATATAGCGATTTGTGCCCATCTGCAGTAGGGATGGATGGAGACCAATGTAAGTTACTTCCTGGAAGCTGTGGGTAGATTCTAACTGTTGGAAATAAGTATTACAGATGGGCCACGTTCAGTGTGACCTCAGGAACGTTTCTGGAAGTCTCCGTGGCCTCTCACACTGTCTAGTACCTTGTGCATAACATACGCTCGAATCACAATTTCCTGTTTTGAGAGATCAACCTACTGCTAGTGAGTGTGCCCCAATAGTCTGCATTTCATCGTCCTCCTCAGCAGTCCTTTCAGGAAAAGTTACTGTTGGAGAACTTCCGTGCCTAGTTCCAGGGGGCCAGTAAAATGTCAAGAAAAGGTCAGAATGAAGCCAATTATCAGGAAGGTTTCACGAAGGAGGGGCCTTCTCCAGGGAGAAGATTTTGCCTAGGGAGGGAAGGATGGACATTTTCTGCAGAAGAGGATGAAGAGAAAAAGATGAAGGAGACAGACAAGAGGACACAGGCCGAGAACCCTGAAGACCGGGTCTTATCTGCACTGTGAGTGTACACGGACAAGCTGCGGAAGGAAGTCGGGGGGAATGAAGCAGCGCCCTCTGAAGGGATGATCTGAATGTTGGGCTGAAGAATTTGGACTTCATCCAGCAAGCGACAGGGTGCTGTTTGGGCCCGTAAGCAGGGGTCCGGCAACAGGGAAAGGTGTTCATTCAGGAGAAGGAATCCAACAGGAGCGCGGAGAATGGCCTAGCATCCAGCGCAGGGAAGAGGAGAGCGGGGAAGTGGTAGGTGGGGGCGAGGAGAGAGGAGGCGCCTAAGAAACACGTGCTGTGAAGCAGCAGCCAGCCATATGTTCTCCCAAGTAGCAGGGAAAGGACGTGTCACAGGCAAGTCCAGAAATGTAGGTCTCTGAGGCCGAGAAAACGGTGCTGGTGCTGGGAATGGGGAGAGGTGTCCGCTGCTCTCGGCTGCCGAGCACTTGCCCTCAGAGATGCTGCCTGCTGCCACAGCCTTTGTGCGCAGCTGAGCAAATTAGCAACCATTTATGTATTGCTGATTTTTAAAAAAAAATTATCCCCTGGCTATTGTGGCTCAGTGAATTGAGTGCCCGCCTGTGAACCAAAGGGTCACCAGTTCGATTCCCAGTCAGGGCACATGCCTGGGTTGCAGGCCAGGTCCCCAGGAGGGGGTGTGTGAGAGGCAACCACACATGGATGTTTCTCTCCCTCTCTTTCTCCCTCCCTTCCCCTCTGTCTAAAAATATATAAATAAAATCTTTTCTTAAAAAAAGAATTGTCATAGGCATTCCTGAGTGTTTCAAATTTTATTATGTATTGATTTTGGATGTACAGCATAGTGGTTAGACAATCATATACTTTACAGAGTGGCTCTCGATGTTCCCGGTACCCACCTGGCACCATGCGTAGTCATCACACTGCTATTGGCTATATTTCCTGTGCTGTACTTTCTTCCCCATGACTGTTCTATAGCTGCCAATTTGTGCTTCTTACTCCCTTCACCTCTTCCACCCACCCCCAAGCACCCTCCAGTTCTGTCTCTGTATCTATGAGTCTGTTTCAGTGTTGTGTGTTCATTTATTTTGTTCTTTAGATTCCACCTATAAGTGAAATCCTATGGTGTTTGTCTTTCTCTGGAAAAAAAAAAGCTGCGGTACCTATATACGATGGACTGTTACTTGGCCATAAAAAAATAATGGAAACCTACTATTTGCAACAGCATGCATGGACATAGAGGGCATTATGCTCAGTGAAGTAAGTCAGGGTTTCTTGAACTTCAGAAGAAGAAGAGAGTAACCCTCCATCCCCTTGTACTTACTCACGGAGCAGCCGGTGAGCAAGGGATCGCCTTCCCTTGCTCATCGGCTGCTCGGAGTGCAGTGGCTACCTGGACAGAACCAAGATTTTGTCAGGAAAGAGGAAGAGGAAGCAGGCTGGGTAGGCAACCAGCCACGTTGACTACATAAGGGAGCTTGGTGGCCATTATAAGGGGTTTGAACTTGACTCTGATTATATGGGAAGCACTGGAGAGTTTTAGATAGTGAAGTAACATGATCTGATTTTTGCATTAAAAGGCCACTTTGTTGAATGCTTCCACAGTTCCTTGGAGGGGGACACAGGTGCAAGTGGAAAGATTAGTTAGGAAGGTATCTGAGAGCGCAGGCAAGACAGGCTGGGAGCTCGGGCTGTCAAAATAGCCCAGGAGACGGAGAGAAGGGAATTGAGGTGGGGCCGACCTCCTTGTTCATGATTTTAAGGAGAGGACAGGAGTTGGGGAAAGGGAAGGTGCAAGATGACCTACAGGTTTGGGGCCGAAACACCAGGGTGGACGGGGAAGTAATTTACAGAAATAGGGAAGAGTGGAAAAGGAACAGGTTTGGTCAGAGACTCCTCACGAGTTGTGTATTTGGATGGAGACACCTACTGGATGCGTAGCAAAGCTGCCAAGGAAGCGGAGCGCAGCCTGCAGTTCAGCTGGGGGGCGCAGCCTGCAGGGACAGGCATGGAACCGTCAGCCACAGATAACGTTGAAGGCCATGAGACTTGACGAGCTTCCCCTCGCATGGGGACAAAAAGTGGAGCGGGGTGGCTAGGGAAGTGAAGGGTCCGTGACACCACACTCTGTGGGGGTCACACAGAGGAAGAGAAACCAACACAGGAGACCGAGAAAGAACAGCCGGCGAAGCGAAAGGGAAACCCAGCAAACCGGGCATCGTGGAAGTGAGGCAGACCGTGTTCTAAAGGGCGGCGGTCTGCTGGGTCAAGTGCATCTCCTAAGGGGACTACTATGGGAACGGAAAAGTGGCCAGTGTGGCTGGCTTTCATAAGGGCAGATTCAGTGGAGGGGAGGGGTCGGAAGCACAGCTGACATGGACTCAGAAGAGAAGAACCCGGAAAGTGGAGTCGGCATGCGGGAAGGGCTTCCAAGATCCGGGAACAGCAGAGAAGATTCTGGGAGCATACTTCCTAAGAAACCAAAAATAGACCATACTTTCCAGATGAGTTTCTTAATTGTTTTTTTTTTTAAAAATGTTATTCTTGAGAAAGAGAAATGTCCAATTAACTAGAACCTAGTGTGGTTTGTATCTGAAATGCCGTCGGTGGCCCAGCAACGTCTGGCTTCTCTGGACCCCCCCTCTCCCTGCTCCTCCGTTAGGAAGAAACCAGGCATGTGAGGGTGTCCAGCTCAGGGCAGGGGCTCCTAGCTGGCCAGGCGCCGCTGGGGATCGAAATGTTCACACAGATTCTTTTGGTTGCTCTGCAGTGACTCTCCACTGATGCTAGGAAGAAAAAAATATATATATATATATTGCATTTACTGCAAATCCTGAACTTGACCTCTATGAAGTCTCGAATCTTCCTTTGCCCCATCTACCCAGAGGTGCCCTTCTCCGCCCCTTAAACACACATCTGCCAGAAAGCAGGGCCGGGCAGAAGTGGTGTGGGAGTCCCGCCCCTCTCCCTCCCCCGCACCTCCTGGCCCCAGCACAATACAAACTCTGTGCAGAACTTGGCTGGCTCCTGCTTTTCCCACATTCGATCAGGGAACACTTAAAGCCATACAGTGTCCCTGTCCCGCCAGAAAGCCTGTGGGCAGGGTGCCTTTCAGACTGACACAAGGACATACTGTCCCGGGCCTCCGTGGCCAGGGGACTGGCCACATATGGATTATCAATAAGGCTTTTGACTCTTTTTTTCTTTATGTCATATCATCATCCTCATGGTAAACGTAATTCAAGCCAGGAAACAAAACTTACATTCTACGCTGGAAGACTCCGCCTGCCCTAGGGCCACAACGCAATGTAGCTCCTTTTCAACTTAAACATACTCCTTCCAGAGAAATGTCATGCATTTTTTTTCCACACCTGGTATAATTTTTCTACTTTAAATGGATGCTGTGTGATTGGACTGACTGTTTTGACTGTAACTTTCATTGTCCATCTTGGAAACTCTAACGGTAGATTTAGAGTTAAGGTTCAGCACCCACAAAGGTTGCTTCTCGCTGGAGCCAACAGCTACAGAGGGCACACGAAAAGGACAGAGTTTAAAAAAATAAGCGTCAGGTCCCTTGCTGCCAAGGGACGTGCCTATGGTGGCTTGCCACCTTATCCATCTCCACGCACTGTTGGGTAGAGCCGCCATTTTCCACTGCAGAACGATTTTTGGAGCTGGGGCCATGTAAGCCACAAAGCAGAGTTTCAACAGTTTCTTTCCAAAACTGGCCCTCAGAAAACGAATCGAAAAATTTGGAGTCAAGTATCTGAGAGAAGCTGTGTCAAAGTCTTGTTTTCTTTTCTTATATCCAGATATGACAGATATTATCTGGAAAGTGCATACAACCTTCCCCCAAGACTCTGTTAACTAACAAAACTGCAGCCTGGCAGGACCCGATCAAAAGAAGAGGCCGTTAGTCTAAAAGGCCAGATTAGCCCTCATACCACCAACAGTTATCGGGGGCCTGCTGTGCACGGGGCTGGAAAGGGTGAGCTGTGGTTCCTGCTTTCAAGACACTGGTAATCCCACCGTGGGGGCGACACTACAAACACGAAGTAATGCAAAATACAACACAGGATGTCTGTAACTATCAGCTGAGTGGCATGTATAATGAATGCCACTCACTGAGGAGCAATTGCACTCATAAACACCCTGTGTCAAACATTCCGTTAAGTGCTTCGTGTGCATTCTGTTACTTTCTGAACTGTCACCCTACTCTGTAGGCAGGAATTAATGTCTGATCTTCACCCCATTCTAGACGAAGCAGAAAGGGTGCTGTGGGGGAGCAGGGACCTAGACTCAGAAATGCGCTGGACGGCTGGCAGATGCGTTGGTCTGGGGCAAAGGATCCATTTAGGGGAATCAGGAGCGGTGGATTTGGGGGTCTGTGTTAGCCCGTTCGCCGTCATACCCCGCTGTCTTGCCTAGGGCCCGGCACGAAAAGAGTGCTTAGCAAATACGCCTTTAACAAACATGGTCGTCTGGCTTGTTTCTATGACCTAGGCCAAGTACAGGGGAAAAAGGTAGCTAGGGCATTAACACCATGCACCAGACAGCCTCAGGACCTGACGCCAACATCTCCCAATTCCCAGCTACGTGTTACAGTCCAGGATTCAGGTGGGAAGGACGCACCCCAACGGGATGGGTCTGCCAGCAATAGTGACCGCCACTCCTTGAGGTCCCTCTCATGGAGCCTGACGTGACGAACCCTTCCCAGGTCCTTTCCCAAGCCTGTAAGGTGGTGACAGATCTGACCCTGGCACCTCTGCCACCTCAGATCCTTCTTCTGTCCTCTCCCTCCCTCTGCTCAGGCCACACCAGCCTCCTCCTTATTCCTCAGACCCGCCTCACAGCCTGTGTTTCCCATGCTGCTTTCGGGTCTGTATCAGCCACTCGCCCACATCTCACTGCGCCGCTGTGCTCCCTGGCGTCCCCTCTTTGCTTATCCGTTCCCTGTGCCCACACACACACACTGGGACGCGGGCCCAGGGGGGCAGGCTCCCGCCCGCTCTCCTCAGCACCGTGTCCCCAGCATCTAGGACAGCACTTGGCCCGTGGGAACTGCTCGCCCACTGTAGCTCTGACTGATGGCCACTTTCTCCAGCTCCCAAACACTGACTTACCGAGAGAACGGGATTTTGGTCGGGATGTTACATGGAAAATGGTGCGTGGAGCTTGGAGACGAGGCAGAGTGGCAGGAGCCCAGGCCGACCTGTTTATAAAAGGTGCCTTTGCCCAGAGAGGGAAGAGCACACCTTAAAACCTCTGGCAACACACATGCTTTCTTAGGACACTTTTTACGTGCTCCGCTTCTGAAACACTGCCTGGGCTCCACAAGGGGTTTTGTGAATTTGCCAAAACAACCAATTCGCGGGACTTGCAGGTCTACTACCAGCCGCAGCCTAGTAAACGGGCAGCAAGCGTCATGCACCCCGACATCGACAGAGTGGCTCTCTGCTGTGGCCACAGCCAGGCAAGAGCATCCATCCAGGTGGTAGGAAGGGAGGGGAGGAAATGAAACAATCGTATTTTCATTGTTTCTTTCCTTCGCCAAACACTTTTTCACAGCCATGACGGTGTGTTGAAATATGCTGACTCTGCCTGACGTTGGAGCTTCTGTGGTCCCAAGAGAATGCTTGTCGTCGGACCTAATGATGCGCTGCATGTAGGACCTTCTTCTGAGCAAGTGGAGAATAGTCAAAAGGCCACAACATGATACATTCAAAATAATCAGTAAAGACACAATGCCATGCAACTCTTCTTGCAAGGCTTCTGAGTGAGGTAGTCAACCATTGTATGACTGTGCATTTAGCAGTCACCGTATTTGGGAGACTGGGCTGATACTTGGTGGATCCAGAGGAGAAGGAAACATGGTTCTTGTCTTCAAACTTTAAGTTTATCTTCATTGGTAAATCAGGTAGCTCGGTTGCTAGGCAAGGAGTCACTTTTGCTATATTAAGAACAAAGGGTCAGCCCTGGCTGGTGTAGCTCAGTGGATTGAGCTCGGGCTGCGAACCAAAGTGTCGCAGGTTCGATTCCCAGTCAGGGCACATGCCTGGGTTGCAGGCCATGACCCCCAGCAACTGCACATTGATGTTTCTCTCTCTCTTTCTTTCTCCCTCCCTTCCCTCTCTAAAAAATAAATAAATAAAATCTTAAAGAAAAAAAAAAGAACAAAGGGTCATGAAAGCATGAAGACTGGAGAGAGGGATTTCTTCCTGGAGGGGAAGACCCTCCCACTGATCTCGAGGTGTGGGGTGGGGGGCGGCACGTGGGGTGTGCACAGGCTTCAGTGTTGGAGAGCCTCGATGTGCAGCATTTGCCAGTTGCAATGGTATAAATATTCCCACCATGGCTGCTTTCAAGCTAATGGCATCAGGCCACTGAACACAGAGTTGGAGAGAGGTGCCAGCTCCCAGCATGCTGTCTATGAGTCACCCTCTGAGCTTTGGACTGTTAAGTCCTTCTGAGTCTAGTGCTTTAACGAATGCATCCACAGATGGGAAAAACACCGAAGACGGCGCTGTCAGGGAAGAGACCTTTCCGTCCTCCCCACGTGGCAGCCTGACCTTTCGGTACTCCGTTCTTCCGGTCTCGGTCCCGTGCTCCTGACTGGCCTTCCTGGTACCCGTGTCAGCCCAGCCACCCTGGGATTCCAGTGGCTGCCCTTAGCATGGCTGTGGTTCTTTGGGGCGCCTGCTAGCACATGGCCCAGAGCGCTGGCCTGCTGCCCGGTGCCCAGCGTCGACACCTCTGCTCTTCTCTGTGATGAAAAGCAGTTTCGGGTGGGCTCGCTAGGCAACGTTTTCACTGTTCTGGTGGCAATGGGGAGGGAAAGCTGGAGGAGTTGCTGGGAAGCTCCGTGGAAGGAAGATGCAGGCCAGCAGAGACCTAGCATTCATTATTAACTGCTCCTTTTAGTACTCAAAAAAAAAACCAAAACGCACGAAACCCACCACCAGTGTGTTCTCCTTAGATCACTGCACCTTTGACCGGCCCTATCGAAGGGCTGCATATGCAAAGCCTGGCCCCAGGACCGGTCTTTAATTGCGAGCAGATGTCCACAGTACGTGTATAATAAACTTGTGTCAGAAGGATTTTTTTGTAAGAAACTCCCCAAAGAGAGCACTGCCAGACAAGAAGGGGATATGTGAAGCTTCCAGTTATTAGGAAATTTCCACATTTGGCCCACTGAGCCAGAGGGAGCCCCGCGAGAAAAGAGGGTGCTTTCTCACTCCACATTGATTCCTGTTACCTGGGGTCCAGCCACACCCAGAACACATTCACAGCAAACACAGCTGCTACGGGTTTATTTCAACATGTGCTCCTCTTTCTCTTTCTTTCTTTCTTTCTTTCCTTCTTTCTTTCTCTCTTTCTCTCTTCCTCTTTTTCTTTCTCTTTTTCTTTCTCTCTCTCTTTCTCTCTCACTCTCTTTCTCTTTTTTCCTTTCTCTTTCTCTTTCTCTTTCTCTCTCTTTCCTTCTCTCTCTCTCTCTCCCCTTCCTTCCTTCCTTCCTTGCAAAATGCTGGTTTCTCTTCCAAACTTTCTGTATATTATTAGCACAACAGCTTCTTTTAGCAACCAAAGGCGTCTGGGACCACCAGTCTTATTTCATGGTTCCTCTGTCATCTGTTTAAATTCCCTCACGGCACTCGCTCTCAGACTGACTGTTCAAGTACAGGGGGAGCAGGCTCCCTCGTGGTGCCCTGGGGAGGGGGTGCGGTCTGTCCGAAAGACCCCAAGATTTTCTGTTCAGATTACCCAGGCTTCTTCAGAGCTGCCAAGAGTCATAATATATGTACGCGATAGTACCCTTTCGTTCAGGAGAAACCGTGGTTGGGAATGTAATCCAGTGTGTCCCTGCCCTTGGGTCCAGGGCCGGGTGTACCAAGGTGGCCATGACCAAGAAGAAGACTGACATATGAAATTACTTGGGGACAGAACCAAGGGGGAGGTCTGGCTGCCAGGGTGTCACGGGTCTCACCTGCTTCCTCATGGTGAGCCCCCGAAGCGTTATTCTGCCCCAAGCCTCAGCCACCCGGTGCTGTCACTGTGACTTCCCAGAAGGTCCCCGGCATTCCAGTAAACCAGCCAGCGCTCAGCTGAGCTGAGGGCCAGCTGCGGGCGCAAAGCAGGGCAGCCCGAGAAGCGGACCCTGAAGTCGCACAGCGAGTGACTCGGAGCTGAGCAGGAAAGTAGAACACAGGGAAGAATTTCCCAGCCATGTCGTGTCATAAAACTCCCCGGGCTAGGGGGTGGGCCCACGTAGAGATGGGCCAAGGCCACGGGGATCCCGGTTCTGTAGACCCGAGAGAGGGCCTGGAATCCAGACGTGGAACAGACGCTGCAGTAGGTCTCCCCGCCAGGCAGGTGTGGGGACCGGGAGGGCGGGGTGGAGTCGGAACCCGACCCCAGTTCAAACGTGGCTTCTACCGGGGACTTACCGGGTGGCCTTAGAAAGTGGGTTAACTGGTCTTTCCACCCTAAAATGGGGCTAGTAGCAATACCCACCTCGGACTGTTTCTGGGAGGGTGAACCGGGAAAGCCCAGAAGCACGTGCTCAGCGCAGTGCCTGGGGGCATTTTAAGTGCACGGTAGACGTGAGGCATTAGCACGTCACACACACTTTCTGACTTCGCCATCGGCAGCCCCTTCCGAGGCAGCAGGGCGGTCTGGGACAGGGCATTGCTGTGACCAGACAGGGAGCTAGAACTGGACCCTTTTCTCAGGGTCGGGCTGGAGGCAGAGAAGTACTGTAAACTGAAAAAACTCTTTGGTGACGGTGGCCGCAGTCTGGCCGAGGGGAAGGACAGAAAGGCAAAGGTGGGCCTGGAAAGAGGTTTCAGAGGTTGAAACTGTACTTTTAAAACATCCCTCTGCAACTCTCTGGGAGTCGTGGTTCCCTGCATGTTGTCACCTGTGACTCGTGTTCCCCTCCCTGTCACTGCTCGGCATTTCTAGACCCTGAGGACAGCCTTGACACTAATGGGAGCTGACAACGGAGCGCGACACCTCCACGGCAAAGATGGCACCGTTCTGTTTATTGTGCTTCGCGTTGGTAACCAGCGCCCTCTCGGCTCTGGCCGAAGTCTGCGGTCCTCCTGGGAAGTCAGCTGGCCCTTTCATGTCCTGATTCATCGCATGCGGCGGAGGGTGTTAGCTGAGTGAGAATTTCTGCTTCGTGAACACGTTACCAAATCCCGACACCAGGAAGGGGGAGGCACCAGATGTCTGTCTGCGAGGAGAGCAGACTCCCGGCTTGGGAGGAGCCGAGTGGCCGGCGCTCCCCAAGCTTTTCCAGGCTTGAGACCTGGCTCCGTGCGCTCCCCCCCACCCCCGGCCCCCTAACTGGCCCCCACATTCCACTCGGTCACCCTCCTGGAGAAGCGTGTCAGCTGAGCTGCCGCACCCGGCCTGGCAACTGGGGCCTGTCCGTCTGCTCGATTTCAAGCTGAACATTGAGACAGACTTGTGGGCCAATTTCAACCCAAACGACACGTAGGATGGGGCACCACGCCGTGACTGCCTTGATCGTCCTCTCGAGACTTTTCTCGAGGCGCACACAGTTGTCAGGGGTTCGGGCCGTTCCCGGTTGGGAGTTCCATGCAGTTGCCAAACCTTGACCCAAAATATTTGATGTTTTAGGGCCCAACGGAAGGCCAGGGGTAATAAAACAGCATTCTCTGGTTTTAGCAGAAGCTGGGGGTGGCGGATGGGTTCCCCATAACGGCAATGCCAAAGGCTTAGGCCATCCGGCCAGTGAGTGGGCGGGAGGATCGTCCTGAAACGCAGTTCCCCTTTCCGGTCATGTTCACATCGAGGCACAGTTTATTATCGTTGTGTCATGACTCATTATTGCGTTTGGGAGTAGATGAGCTTCCACAGATGGCGCCCCTGGTAAAATTTCAAGGGAGAATGAAAAAGACACATTTTCAGAACTAAGAATCATATAGAATTTAACATATTAACTCACCCAAGCCCGCAAAGCTGAACTTTACTTGGAAACAAGCTCTCACTGATGTGCCCAGACTGAAAAAACTTACAAGGGTTAGAATTCCGGAGTGTCTAAGGTTCTGGATTATGGATTCCAGGCCCATTTAGCTAGGTGATGGGGGGGGGGGGGGCGGGGGCGTGGAAAAGCACATGGAAACGTGGATGAGGAGGACAGCTGGGCAGGTCTCTCCCAACTCAGAAATCCAGGGAATGGGAGCAGGTTTGCTCACTGCCCACACATCTTCCTCTTCTTCTTCCTTTTCCCATATTAGAGAGAATCTCTTAGCACTGTTACTTCTGGTTTCTACTGAGGACCCAAAGCACGTTTTTTTCACGGCTGCGAGGTCGCGCTCAGTGTTTGAGGTGGGCCTGGACCACACTGCTCTCTAAGCATGACCCGCAGATGACGTGAGCTGAGGTGGGGGGGATCCCGGAGAAGCCCCCTCCTTCCCCAGATAAGTTGCAAACTTTCGTAGCTGGGACGCCTGCAAAGCAACCCAGCTCAGCAGCTCAGAGACAACTGCCCTGCTCGTTTTCCGTTCTTCCTGTCTTCGGTGCAACCTAATCCCGGTATCAGTGAAATGACAACTGCTTACAGAAGAGGTGACGCATTGCCCCTCCCACGTCATAAAGTTCTGCTTCTCTCTGTCTAGCGCTTCACTGCCCGCCGCCATTCCTTCCCCGCTCCCGGGACTGCTCACATGGTTATTGCTTAAAAAAAAATTTTTTTAAGGAACTTTTAAAAAAAATAAGAATTAATATTCTTCTTTTTCGTAAGCAAGACTCGAGTCGGGAGTCGGATGACATAGGGAGACATCTTTTCTTTGTCCCTGTCTGCGTCTGGGATGACAGCGGAGGTGACGAAGATCACAGTGGTTCCCTTTGCTCTCACACTCATGGGGGGTTGTTTTTAGAGGTGGGCAGCTCCAGTGAGCTTGGCCAAAGCCGCCTTTTGTCATTTGAAGGGGAGATGTCATTTGAAGGGGAGACCACGGCAGACCGTGTTGACAGGTTTGACTAATGGCTTTCTCCTCTTTCTCTTCCAGCCATACCTGCTCTCCTTGACAGAGCGCCCCCGAGTCCGAGTCTGCAAAGAGTGCATCCGGGCCCAGGGACAAGTAAGACTTTCCGTCCTTCCCCCGCCTTCGGCGATGCTGTCTGTGCTTTACTGTATTTTAAGCTACTGTCGTTTCCCTGTTGTGTTTGTGGTCACGTAACTGGATGGATGGAGGACAGGTTGGAACTACACAGGCAAAATGAAAGATTCTTTTTCAGGATGTCTTTCTCGGGTTCTCTGCGAGGCTGCTTCTTTAGTTCTCCAGTTGGCTTGTCTCTAGAGGTTAAATAAGGCCAAATTAATGAGAAGGGGAAAAAAGATACAAAAGGTATTGTGAACCAACAGTTAGTTTATGAAATTTAGGAACCTGCCTTTATACACACACACACACACACACACACACACACACATATAAATCCTGTGTTGTATTGTCATCGTTATTTTGAAATATTTCTTTCCTGGGCCATCACATCGACAGTTCCACCTTGTGCTCCAGAATTCTGCCTTCGTGCAAGCTGCCTCCTTTCCTTAAAAGGCCTTTGCTCATCCCCTGCCCGTCCTCTGACGAGCCCCTCCCCGCCCCCGAGACTGGACTTGAACGTCAGCTCTGTGGGGCAGCTTCCACGGGCCTTTCTCCGTTGTTCATGACAGCATTTACGTTTCACCGTGTGTGTCACTACCAGACACAGAACTCAACGTGTTGTATGTGCGACTGTGTGAACCAGTTCATTGTGCTGGGCTTTAAGGCAAAGCCCACGTTTTATGCATCTTCTAAATCTCACACATAAACTTAAAAACACCCCAATCACACAGTCGGTCCCTTCCATTAAACTCCAGGGATGGGCTTTTTCGGCAGCTGAAGTACGCGCTGGAGTCCACCTTTTATGATAAGGGAAGGGAAGACGGTGCACCTGATTAAGTTCAATCCGCTGCTGTTTTGTTGGTAATTCTGGTGTTGGGAAACCATAACTGGGATTTTATGATGAAATTGTAGAGTAAGTTGCTAATAGGAAACGTAAACCATTTCCTCAGACATGGCCCCAAGGGGTGGTTGGACCTGTTTGTCACAAGTGGCATCCACTTGCCAGCTGTGCCAGACCGCAAGCGCGGCAGCCCTCGGCCTCAGAGCACCTGACAAGTTAATCTGCTGCTCATCAACGTGAGGGGTTTGGAAGAGGGACGATTGGTTATGTTTGGGTAACCCCAGGGTGTATGTCACATTCTCCACTCAGCAGACAGTGCGCCTTAGCACTGCCGTCTGTAGGGAAACGAGAAGGAACCTGTGGAGAACGTTTTATCAACGGTGCGTGCTCCAGCCCACACCGGAGCCCTGTCCAGGCACAGGCGTAAGACCCGGCCCTTCAGTCCCCCCAGAGCAGCCGTGGGACTTCCCCACACCTTCGTCTTTGTCAAGTCGGGGCTCCGAGGAGCTCCAGCATTGAGCCTTGTCCAACTACAACCTGTGGGCAGGGCGGACATGGTGAAGAAATTCCCGCCCACCATTCATTCAGCAGGTATTGGTGTTCTAGGTTTGTGATAAACAAAAACACTAGCTAATTGTCTTCCGTGTGTGGTGTGTCACACAGACTCCGACCTCCCGACCCAGGGAGGAATTGTGTCCCTCTTATCTAGAGTCACCTGCCCTCCGTCCCAGGGCTGCGTGGGTAAAGTAACACATCCACAGACGTGTCCGCATCCGTGCGCACCTTCCCCAGGGCCCACGCGTGGCACACGGCTGCCTTGCCCATTCGAGCACCTCGCTGAGATGTGACAGATGCTCGCGCTCCCAGCACCTGGCTGTGTGGCTGTGTGCACGGTCACTGTGTCACAGACTCAATTCTTCAGAAACATTTTCCGGAAAGAATGTGCTATTTTAAAATGTCCCATGAGGATTTTTCAGCCCACACACGTGGGTAGCTGTATATTCACCTATGCAAAGGCGTGGGAATGGGCAAAAACACAGTCAGGATAAGAAGGGTCTTGAGGGGGTTTCGGTTGAAAGAGACATATATGGGCAGGCATGTTCGTGGTGCTTTAGAAAGTAATGGCACAAGCTTACCAGAAAGAACGCTGCTCCTTTGCTGCTGGGGAGAGTGATGAGGATGGGTAGAATCTTCTAGAGAAAAGCAAAACGTGTTTAGTATCTCCGAAGAAGGCAACACCTCGGGTTCTACGTTCCTTGTGTTTTCCAGTAATCTTATTTCTCATTATGTAAGGTCATTCCTTTTCATGGGGTGTATCGCACATCAGTATGAAAGTGTGAGTTTCGTGATCAGTGGCATTTTCACCGCGACTGGAGAAAAATGGCAGTTTTCATTGACTTCCATGTGGAGCACAAACTAGCCCAAGATTTGATGAAAACAGGCATTGTGAACATAAATATCAGTGGCTGAGGTCAGAGTTGGGTTTTGAAAGGATTCCAAAGGATGCCGTATTAGACAGGCACAGCCAATCTGTGTAAGTGCACAAACAACTTTCTTCACAATTGTGGGGTTACTTTTCAATAAAAAACACTGCTACAGAATGAACGTTTACTATAGTAACCATTCTCATGCTTGTTGGGTTCTTCTTGTACTTTCTGAGCTGGATTCTTGTCCTTGCCTCCTAGTTTTTCTCCCCTATGGCCCATGTTTCCCTGTTCCAAGCCATTCTGTTCTCTGCTTCCCCCTCACTCTTCCTCTGAGGCAGCGACACTTCTGCCCAGTCATCTTCTGTAGCTCGCCTGTGTTTTCCAAATCATGAAGAAACTCCTCCTGCTGGCTGTCAGGGGAGGCTACCACATGAGCCCCATGTGCTTTTCTAGACTCATCTCGCTTGTGTACCCTGCATCCGCACGGCTGTGCCCCCGCCTTCCTGCTTCGTGATAGCCATCCCTAACTGCTCCTTTGCCAGAAATTCCCTCGTCTTTGCCTCCCACTCGGGAAAAATCCTTCTCGGATTTTGTCTTTCAGGCATCTTTCGAATATCACTTTATCCATAAAGCTTTTTCCAGTTCCCTCCAAAAATGCCTACTTTCATCCTGGAATCTCCGTAAACTGTTCTTTCTCCTTCCCGAGGAGAGAGAGTGCGTACACCGCTCTGGAAGAACGCGTGCTCTGGAGCAGAACAGCTTGGTTCGCGTCCCGGATCTACCGTGTACTCCTGCGTGAGCTTCTCTGAGTTTTCTAACCTCTCTGTGCCTCAGTTCTGCTGCTTTGCTTCCTTATTTCTAAATAGAGATGCTGATAGTACCTCACTCACAAAGCTATGGTGAGAGTTACAAGTGTGATATATTTAAAGTGATGAGAGTAGTATCCAGTCCTGTGGTATTCATTATCTTCTCTTATGGCTCTTATTTTAGCCCAACAAGTATGAGAAATGAATGGGAAATTTCCCATCCTGTTTTGGATGTTAATATTGTATGTCATTTGTTTCAGCCTAATGGAGACTTTAGCATGCTTTCTGTTTTTTCTTAATACACTGTGCTGTCTCTAAGGATAGGGGCTGTACCTTACCCATCCTTGTAGCCCACAGTACCTGGTCCATGCCAGGTGCTTAGTGAATAGTCATTGGATTTTGCACACATACCAAAAAAATGCAGAAAAAATAGAAGCCCGGCTTTCCCTACTATCTTAACCACTCTTTGGCTGCCCCCGGACACCTCTGTGCCCTCCAGCCATCCTGTATGAGAGAGAGGGGGGTAAAGATAAACAGGAGGGGAAACTTCTCTTGTCTGTTACTATAAATACAGCCTTTCCCAAAGGCGGTCCACAGGACCTTCACTTCAGGTCATGGCTCTGGCTGGCATCATGGTCTAGTCTTGGGACATGTCACAGGCCATCTGTGTGTCATCGCCGTAGTATCGTCCTGGTGCTCCAGCTGCCCACTCCTGCCCGGGGCCCATCCCTGCCTCCACAAGAGCCAAAGGACCCGCTCAGCTGTAAGCATTCTTTTTCATCAGACATTTTCAACCTGAGGATTCCATCAGCTGACAGTACAGCTAAAATAAGCGCAACACAAGAGAAGTGTGTGTGTGCAAGGGTGGCACCGTAAAGGGGAATGCGCAGCATTTGTTTGTTGCAGAGAACTTGAGCTTTGACGTGCATCAGAGAGCCGCACCAGCTCTGGGTTCTGACACTGAAGCTGACATTGAGTTCTGGACAGTCCACTGTTTATAAACAATTCAGCCAATGATTCTGTAAGTAAGCACAGATGATTAGCATCCCTTTTAAGGGAACAGTGTTTATGTTGGCTCTCTCTTGCACCCAAACCAGTGGTGGCCCTTTCTGGCTCTCACACTGCTAATCTCCAGATAATGCCAAGCATCCTATAGAACCTACGCACCCCCTTCCACGCTTCTCTGAAGTGGGAGGCAGGCAGAATTATGTGCTTTATCCAGGAAGAAACAGAGGTACAGGGAAAACTGCTTTCCTGAGTCTCTCAGCTGACCCACAAGAGAATAAAGCAGACACCCGTCAGTGCAGAGCTTGCAAAATCAAGTGTAGGTAATGCATATTATTGACACCTCTAGCAACAATATTCAATTGTCTTAAAATGTGGACTCGGCAGTGACGTTTTTCCAGCCTGAAACCTCCAGAGAATGCCTGCCAGGTTTCCCAGGGTTAGTGCTTTCTTATACGCTGCCCTGCCCTCCCAGGTGACGTTTGGGAGATAAGGATTCTTGGTAAGATAATTATTCAGTCTTAGCTCCTCCTCCAGAAATTTGCTGAGCGCTGGTTGGGGGTAAGTAGATGCTGACCACTTCGTGGAGGAGGGGCCTGGTCTTCTCTGGGTGGGCTCAGGCCTGTGTGAGTGAAGCCTCTGACACAGGAAGTGAGCACACAGTTCAAGGTCAGCCTCCCCAACCACCTGCAGGTCCTTTCTGGTTACAAACATATGTCAAGGTCTCCTCTTTCCCCTGGAACCCGAACAGTGAGAAAATAGTTAGAAATCGGTGGGCATAGGCCTCTATGCAAAGCCTTGATCTTCGGTGTAATTACATTTTTTCTGAAGTCTGGGAAGGATGACCGAACATCTCCCTGAAAATTCCCGGGGCCTTTGTGTTCTCAGTCAACCAGTTCCTGGTTTGGTTTCTCTTCCAAAGCGTGACACACAGTTAGTTGTCAAGGATGAGATCCAAGGCAAACATGCTTTCACCCTGGGTGACCCCTGTGGGTGGTGGACACGTTTTAGTGCCTCTTGGAAGTCAAAGCCTCCCAGGGTTGGTCGTGACCTTTGAGTTTTTCTAGCCCGCAGGCTTCTGACTGGTCTCGGAGCTCAAGAGCTTCAAAGCCAAGGCTGTAACCACTGCCCTTGAGAGAGCTCTGGCTTCCGCACACATACAAGCCTCTAGGAGAGGACCCTGAATCTGTTATTCCAGAAGGGTCTTTGTCCACCCTGGCTCCTTGCGACTATGAACAGCTTCCTCAGATAATGTGCGCTGGTGCCACGTTATCTTAAATTCAGGTGTGCCCTGAATTTAATACAAATCCATCTACATCCTGAGAAGTAGAGTATGCACCACACTTATAAAATGATATATGGAAATCAGCCCTGGCTGGTGTGGCTCAGTGAATTGAACACTGGTCTGCAAGCCAAAAGGTTGCTGGTTCGATTCCCAGGCAGGGCACATGCCTGGGTTGTAGACCAGGTTCCCAATTGGGGGTGTGCAAGAGGCCACCACACATTGATGTTTCTCTCCCTCTCTTTCTCCTTCTCTTCCCCTCTCTCTAAAAATAAATAAATAAAATCTTTTTTAAAAGAGTTATGGAAATTAAACATAGACACCGTGAAATAGTAGTTCAAGTAACAGTGTGCTGCATGGCACATATCTGAGAAAATATATATTTCAACCAGAAATAATTAGCCACTCAAGAAGTGATAATTATTAAACAAAGAATTTATCACTCAGAAAAGAGGTCCTACAACTTCCAAAGGGCTTTTTAAAATATTTATAGGAAGTTAATTTGCATGTAATTCACAATAGATGATACAAAATAAGCCCATTTTTTTGAAGGTCAACAATTATTTAAATAAGGGGCTTCCATGGCAGAGTTGAGCAGCTGCAACATCAACTGTAGCTCTGCAAATTTAAACTGTTTACTCTCTGGCCCTTTAAGAAAACTTCTGTTATAAATGGGAAAATATTATCTCTATAATAAACTAGTTTAGGGAGCTACTCATCATGTTTGTATCAGCTATGGTCTTCCAGTCTCCCGTAGGAAATTATCTTCAGTGTGGTAACTCACATTCACGAGAATACAGGATTCGCTGTACAAATTTACTTCACAGTAAACTCCTATACTGTAAAGTAAGGTTGATAGTATCTCTAATCAATGCAGACGGGTACATTTTATCATAATTGTTATCATTATTCCACGGTACTCCATCAGATGAAAGCTGGGCATCCGTAAATGCTTGGTGACAAATGGGATTGGGCAGCTGCGCTGAGGTGCTTCGTCATCGTCACGTGACATTATCTTAGGGAGAGCCACAGGCAGTGTAACAGCGGCTCCAGTGTGAGGGCAAGCTTAACGTTGCGAATCTGTAGGTCTTCCATGCACTGCGTTCATGCCCAAGAATAAGGACCAGAGACTCTCGGATTAGGGAATTGTGTGCCATCAAAGGCTCCTGACCTCGAGACCTCACGGCCTCCTAATAGATGTTGCGGTTCGGATGCTCGGCCTTCGTGAATCCCCGAGGTATTCTCAAGTCGTGTTCCTGTCTCCATGGCCACAGGTTATCTTTTGGCTCTTCGTGTGTCATGGCAAAGCAGCCTTTAACTATTTGTTTCGGCCTCTCCGAATCTGGATCAATGTGAAAGCAAATCCTTGCAGGCGCGGCCCCCTGTGCTTGCGTCATCAGCTCCTGTGGCTCCGTGCGCCTGTCACCACGCAGCTCCCGCCGGGAAACGGGAAACACCTGGTTAGCATCCTCACTGGGGCTGGACTCTTCTTTTCCTGAACTCCGAAAGCCTTTGACATTGTTGTGCCCCTTTGCCCCGAACTCAAAGGGCTTGTGTACACATGGTGTCTTCCTTTCTAGACCAGGAGCTCTGTTGAGGGCAGTGACTGAGTCCCCCTCGTCTTTCTGTGCTCTGCTCCCTCTCTCGCAACTTCGGCGGGTCTTACACAGAACGAGAGCTTCATATTTGTGAGATGAGTCACACTGAGGTCCGGAATCGCTTGAGGGCCAAGGCAGAAGGGAAGTGGGGAGAGAGCCGTCGGCTTGGAGTTTGTGGTGTTTGAGGCTGGCACTCCCCCCAAACTGAGACCAACACAGATGAGTAACAGTTGTTTCCTCGACTCGGGAGCAGCTGAGGGGAAAAGAAGGCAGGAGGCCCTACCGAAGTCACGGGGGTGTTTGTTCCTATCAGACAGGGGTGGTTATGACCAATGCTGTCACCGGTTTCAGACGGAGTCACCCACTGTGTGCCCAGGACTTTGGAGTCTGGGGGCCGGACACGCGATTGTCGTATGTATGCACCCAGCACCCTGCCAACATGCCAGGAGCTTCGAGCTCCCCATCTGTACACGCAGATATCAACACCGATCTCAGGGGGGGCATGTGCGGAGCAGACAGGCACCCAGAAACATCCCGGGCACGCCTGGGAGTGGGATAAGTGTTTTTTATTATTTTGGCGGCTGCTGCTTCTGCTCCTATTGCTCCTGCTGAAAGAGTAGTGATGGCAGCCGGGGTCGCTGGAAGCGCCTACACTTCCTCTCACCCCGCTTACCAAAACTTAGCTCCTGTTGAAGTTTATTCCTATTTTCTGGGAGGACGGGAAGGACGCTGGATCTAGGATAGCAGATCTCATGTTCGTCATATATTTTTTTAAGGAAATCAAATTCTCACAGACTCCAGAGAATGCCGGCACAGCTCAGGTTGAGAAAAACTCAAATATATTTGTATTTGAATAAATATAAAAATAAATTATATCTATTCAAAAATAAATTTGAATGCTACAGATGTGTCTTTTCACTGTCACCTAACTCTTCAAAACGTGTGAAAATGAAGTCATAGCCCAGAAGCCCCTTGTCTGAGAACCCTCCTTCCGTGTTCTGCTGTCGTTGGCACATCAGTATGGACCAGAGGTAGAGCAGGGGGTGCTGGAAGGGAGGGACTGGCAGGCCTGCCCAACTCCAGCCGGCCTGAGATGAGACATGGGCACCAGGCAAGAAAGAAGGGATGGTGGGCAAGGGGGACGGCAGCCAGGAGGTGGCTTCATTGCTTCGCAGCCTTGCCTCGGGGCTGCCGGTGGGCAAGAGTAGGTAAAACATGTATCCTTATCGCCATGCTTGGCACCTAGTAGAAACCCGTTCCCTTTCCTTCCCCTTCCCCCTGAACAGCCTGCCCTGAGCTATAGGAGACGTGAGGCTGTGCAGATTGCTGAAAGGTGCAGCATCAGAACAAACTCCTCCTACTTTTCCAAAGAACAGCTTCTCCCCCTCCTCAATTGAACTCAGTGCCAGGCCTTTTTCTGTGAACTTCTAGAACATTTACCGCCTGCATGAGTCATTTGGCATGATCATGTACTCTTTTAATAGTAGGATTTCTCTTATAGGTATAGGCTGACACGTTTTTGGAGTCTCGAATGTGTTCAGGTTGCATTATGACTCCCCAGGGGAAAGGGAAAGGAATCACAGGACTTGTGAACACAGCGCACCAGGGAGCTTCTTTCCACGGGGCCACCTGTGACGGCCTCCGTGGCTCCCGGCGTTCCGAGGGGCACGGCTGCCGCTGTGCCCAGGGCTGCGGGCATGCGCGTCTCCCGGCGCTCACACGGTTAGGCTTGGATGTGTGCACTGATCCTCCCCTGAGTCTGAGCGGAGCCTTCCCTAAACATCCACAGGGGTTTCCCGAGGAGGGGCCTGAGGACACGAAGTTTCAGATGCCACGTAGTCCCTGGTCTTGACTTCAGCTGTTGTCCTAGAGGGAGACTGGTGATAGAGAAGACAGAAAAAAAGGAATACAAGGGGAAAGGTAGCCAAGATTACGCAATGTGCTTTTTCTTTGAAAACAGGCCGGGATCGCTGAAAAATGTGCAAATGATTTCATCATTTCTATTCTTGTAATTCTAGCCCCTTAAAAAGGCTATCAAAACATGATTCATCGGTGAGTTCATAATGGTACTTTTTAAAAAAATGGTCACCTTTGGAGGTTACTAGGGCATCTACTCATTATTCTAAAAATGGGTAGATTAAAGGATAAAATCAAGCAATTGCCTTGCATTTTTGTATGAGTTGCATTGCAGGGTAACTGAATAGTTGGTGAAGAAAAGTTGCTTGCTTCCCCCCACCCGCCCTTTATATAGACATAGTCTAGCCAATAAATGCGGATGAAATGGTGGGATTAGAGAAATCATCACTTTGGAACCCCTGATGACATAATGGATTTAGGCAGGATCATCAATGAATGATACAACATTTCTTCGCACTCTGTTCCGGGTGCATCGGGCTGACAGCACTTTGGACCAGACCAATGTTATCGTCACACAATATTGCATGTCCCTCACACGGGAGTTCGCGGCGCCCGATAATGGGCCCTTTCCATGAGAGGTGAACCAAATCAAATTAAGCCTCTAGGTCTTACTGCCAGTTTAGAGGAAATAACAGGGATAGAAGAACATTTTAAATGACTTTTTAAGAATGCAATAAGCTAAAGGAAATTATCTTCAACCAAGAAAAAATTGATGTAATAAGGAGAGGAAATGTCCGGCCTTTGAGCAGACTGAAGAGACGGTGTAGGGGTGTAGTTTGCATTCTGGTTAAAACAAAAAAATGGTCAAAAGACATTGTTCAGATATTTTTGGAAAATTCAAGCACAGACTGGGCATTGGATGGTATTGAGGGACCACTATTAATTTGTCAGGTGTGACACTGGTATTCTTTTATTAGAGACACGTAAGTAAGGAGTCATGGTTGGTAGCAGGTGATGAAAACCGTAGGTAGGGGAGGTGCACAGGATTGGTCAGATGCTGGTGCTTAGTGAAGCTGGGAGAGGAACACGGACTAGTTGATTAAACCATGCTCTGTGTTTTTGTGTGTGCTTGCAAATTCCATACTGAACATACAGTAACTCCTCATGAACAGATGGGCAACCCGAACCCCAAGTAAAGACAATCCACGTTCCCACTGGAACCCATGAGTTCAGCCTCACTAGTGACCAGAGTTCTAGCTCTGAAAGGTGGGGCAAGCCCTTGGAAGAACCCATGAGTCAGAGAATTGCTGTGGGAAAACCAGAAACTGCATTCTGGTTCTGGCTAGCTCGACCCTGTGTGAGTAGTGTGGAAGGGTGTGGTCCACTAACGCTGCACGGAGCAGGGGAAATCAAAGAACGCCAAGGTTTCAGGAAACGTTTCCAGCCAGGGGCTTTGGGCAAGCGAGCGAGAGGTGCGCTGGGAATGGAGTGTCCGCCCCATCGAGGTCAGCACGTCGGCAGGTGCTCTCTTGTAGCTGACTGTCCGTGAACCCAGCACACGTGACCCTGGCACGCTCCGCTCATCCCCCGTTCCTCTCGTTGCCAGACTGGGTTCATGCCCATATGTTAAGGACAATAGTGGCTTTCAGACCTCAGCTGACCGGGTGAGGTATGTGAGCAAAACACAGGTCTAACCTGCACGAGAGTTCAGTTCCGTGGGAACAGAGATGCCTGCTTGGTCCCTTGCAGCAC
Organism: Phyllostomus discolor; assembly: GCF_004126475.2. Classification (NCBI taxonomy): domain Eukaryota; kingdom Metazoa; phylum Chordata; class Mammalia; order Chiroptera; family Phyllostomidae; genus Phyllostomus; species Phyllostomus discolor. The sequence goes on along the minus strand of NC_040905.2, from coordinate 6,646,919 downwards.
GGTTGGGCCCCTAGAAGTGGCCCACGGTGGGTGTGCATGAACTCTGTCTTAAGGGCACGAAGGGTCCTGCGGGACAGAAGTTCTCTGTGCTTGGGTGAGTCATCATCCTGTAGGCTCACAGTCTAGAGAGAAAGTATGGTCATGGTGTTAGTCCTGCAAGCCGACTTGAGATGCTTGGGGGTGCCCTGCAGCACGTCGGGTCAAGCGAGGACATCGCCGAGACCCCGTAGTGGCCGTCAGCATGCTAGTCTGTGTTACCTTGCCCCACCTAGGTATTCAAATCAGGGAATTGCCCAAAATTGTGCGAAGCAGACTGGGAATTTTGCCTCCCATACTTTCCCATGTAGGGGTTTGGGGGTTTTATTTATTTTTTCTTTGGTTTATTTGGTATCTGAAATTGTTGTTCAGATAAGCGTCGTAAGACCACGGCTCTTCCATTACCATGAATTTCTGCTCTTACCCGAGAAGGTAAATGAGTCACTGGAAGTGAAACGGTTCCAGCCCCTTTCGTACACCACAAACACAGCCTTAGCTCCGACTGTAATTATAGTGTGTGGGTGATGCTGATGAGAAGATAGTATAATTATAACGTTACGGCGGAGAACCGTCGAAGTCGAAAACACTCAGATGTACTGTGCAAAGTTGAAAATGGGATTAAGGGCCTCTTTCAATATGAATAAGACTAATTAGCTCACGGCAGCCCACAGCTCCGTAGTACGGTATTAGCAGTGTAATCAAATCCAGGGCCAAAGTAAAAGCGAAGGGAAACCCTGATGCCTTTCGTATGTTCCCGTGAGACGGACACGAACGCGAGTGCAGATCGGAGAAGCTGGTCAGCGTGAAGGATGAGCGAATACGATCACAAGAAGGTGGTAGCTTAGGGAAAAAAAAAAACAGCGTCCCGGCTGGTTTTCCCCTCTTCCTTCCTGGCAGAAGGAACTCACGTAGATACATCAAGGGCCTGAGGGTTTAGATCCCTGCACGCGGCTTTCCTTCCTGCGTTTCAGACTTGCCCGTGGGTCCTAGACCCTCTGCTGCCACAGATGTGAAGCACAGTGTCCTCCGTCTTGATCGGGGCCCGGATGGCACTGCGTGCATGTGTCCAGTCATTGAATGTCAAGTCGGATTTGTGTTTTCACTGTGTGTAAAATTTATTGCAACTGGAAATTTTTTTTTTTTTACTTATTGACCGGAGATTGCTAGCACCAAGAAATGTGGGGGCGTAGAAAGAGCGTCGTCAGGAGGCCTGGCCTCGCTCCGCCGTGTGGAGTCGTGGGCCCCCTGAAGCCCGCGTTCTTTCTTTCCCAAAGTGGGAATGTTCGCATGTGTACGCTCACCTGCACAGAGGTGAGGTGTGGCAGAGAAATGCGCATGCCCTGCAAGTGTCCCAGGGCTCCGTAGATCATAAGGAGGTCTGAGGTCTGTTCTCCAAGGAGAGGATTTTAGGGGCTGCTCCCAGCAGTGAAATGGGCCGGCGGAGCAGCTCCCTACAGAACCAGACTCTCGCGCCGTTTGAAGAGGGACGTGGCCAGTGGGGCCTGGGGTTTCCAGGTGCACGTGGATGTGCGTGGATGTGTTTTGGAGGATGAAAGGGAAGGTAGTTTGTCTTTCCGATTTCATCTCTGTGCCTCACTTGTCTTAGAGCGTATTCTTTTTTTAAAAAAGATTTTATTTACTTTTAGAGAGGGAAGGGAGGGAGAAAGAGAGAGAGAGAGAGAGAGAAACATCAATGTGTGGTTGCTGGGGGTTATGGCCTGCAACCCAGGCATGTGCCCTGACTGGGAATCGAACCTGTGACACTTTGGTTCCCAGCTCACACTCAATCCACTGAGCTACGCCAGCCAGGGCTGAGCCTATTCTTCTCTTGAACCCCAGTTTCAAAACCAAGACTCCTTACCTCCCCGCTTTGTTAATGACACTAGAAAACTGGGATTTCCTGTCTTACCCCACTCCCTTGGTCTGTGATGGTTCTTAATGTACAGTAGTAGTAGCAGTAGCAGTAATTATTTTATTTTTATTAGTATTAAGGAAGGCGAGGAGAAATAGAAATGAATACAAATAGCTCTAGCCCCCGACCAGCAGCTTGCGCAGAAGCTGCCTGCAGACTCGGGTTGCCTCCCCTTTGCCTGCTTTGTGGCGTCCGCAACCCACCGCAACATCCCGCGATACCTGCCGCCCTTGTAAGATCTTCTCTTAAACCTGACCAATACTATCTCCTCTTCCTGGTATCAGTAGTGACAGTCCTTTCTGCCTGCGAGCACCGCTGGTTTTCCTAAAATCTCCCTCAAACGAGAGGGACATTGGAAAAATGCAACGGCAAGGAGCCGCCCTCGCGGACTCTGCGTACCTACTGCTGCTTGCGTGCCGTGGGACTTTGGACGAGTCGCTTACCTCCGAGCTCAAGAAGCTGCTGATCTGTATACGAGGGTAACTCCTGCCTACGTTGTAAGCTTGTGTGAAAATTTCCACTGAGCATGAGATGAAGTTGCTTCCTCTTTCTCTCCAGCTCTGAAAATATGTGGTGTAGGAAGTCGTTAACATTTCATTAACACAAGGGAAAAGTATATAAATATAGCAAACCCAAGGTCTGAGTTCTTTCAGAATATTTTTAAAGGAGTACTAATTTGGAATTTTATACATGGAATAGGAGTATTTGTAAAATCGTAATAACAATAATTGACTTAAAATAAACAAAGACCTTAGTTAATATATCTGGGGGGAAAACCAAAGTTAAAATATTCAGCAAAAGAGGAAATTATTAAAGGGCCCTGGGTATTTTGCAAAGTAATACAGAAACCATAAAAACCCCATTCAAGAGGCAAAGCCAAAAAGGCTGGTTCTCTTCGAAGGGTTCTTGAAAACAGACGTTTGGAAAATTACTGTCTATTCTCTGGGCCTTATTTCCCTCTCTGGGCCTTATTGCCCACTCTGGGTAAGCAGCCTCTGCATGTAGCGTAACTAAAGGTGATGATATGATTTCTCAGAGCTGGCTAAAAAATTAAATCCAAACACCATTATCCTGGGCATGGAGTGGGGTGATTTCTGCAGACATTTTGAAAATAATGTAGCCCAATACAAGGGTTCGGTTGGACTGTTACAAAGCCATGTGACAGGCTGAGAAAACTGAGACTCTTGAAAATCCTGTCCACTTTGGTGGTAGCCAGCTCTCCAGGGGAGAACCCAGAGGTCCTTGCTGTAGGAAAGGTAGGTTTCAGTTGGGAGGAAAGACTGGAAAGGTGGGCTTCCATCTTCGACCTCCTGGTGACTGGGGAGTACTTCCTGAGCACCTGTCCCAGGCATGAAAGGGTCTTGCGTGGCCCGGGAGGGGGATGGTTTAGGCGGTCAGGGGTTGGAAAGGAAGAAGTTATGGCCGCCATGCCTGAAGTACTCACAGTGTATTGCGTGCCCTTTATCCCCGTTTTCCCGACACCGCGGTGTTATTCGGAGTCAAGCAAGAGGCTCTTTGCACTGACTGCTGGGGATAGTGTTACAGGGAGCAGCGGCGACACCAGCTAGTGCTCCCGTGACACTGGCTCCCCCGGCGTCTGCCGTGGCCTGGGGCGTGTGCAAGCGAGGACAGGAGAGTGCCAGCCCCAGCCAGTTTCCAGATAATGAAGTTATTTGCTCCAAACATTTTCACTGTATTATTAAATTAGACTGGTTGGGGACTGAAAGTAATAAGATTTAGATTCCTAGGAGGCTCATGAATTAATTAAACTCTGAAGATAATCCCCGAGGAAGAGTTTGAAACAACTTTTTGAGCAGTCACCAGTTTATTGGAATTTATTTAAAACCTCTCAACCTGCTCACTTTTGAAAATGATGTTACTTAAATATAGGAATGCTGGCTTACTGATTAAAATTATGTTTTCTTACTCTGTGACCACACCAAGTACTAATCATTGAAATAAAATCTGTGAGATTAAGGACTGCAAGAATAATATATAGCATACGGAAGCCTTGCTCCGTGAAACACCATTGCTGTCATTGTGCCTGACCTTTGACCCTGAACCAGACTCCCCAAATAAGTGGGCCACAGAGCCTTGGTCTTGAGCACCTTCCCAAGCATTGTAAATTCATGGGGGCCAGCGGCCACAAGGCATGAACTCCAAGGAGGTTTTATGTGGTTATAGCTCCGCATCAGAACCAGCTGGACTCGCCACTTAGCTGCTCGATGGGGACCCTGCTGGAAGAAAGCAGAGTTGTCAAATAGGGGTCGTGGGAATAGTGGTCGCTCGATTTCTCCCAGCCTCACAGAAAGGGTCCTGCTTGGGTATGAAAAGTCCCGAGCATGACTCTGGAAGACTTTCACCCCCGTTGACAAGGCTTGGTGGGGTTCCTGGGGCTGAGCGCTGAAGAAGCCCCCACTGCGCACGCATTCCCGTCAGTGCGCCTGGTTCACGTCGGGGAGGAAAAGCCTGTTTTATCGCAGCGGGGTCCTGAGGGACCTCCAGTCTCTACTCAGCCGTATCTCTAAGCTCTCCATCGCCTTCCTGGCATCTTGCCGATGCCAAAGGTGTTGGGAACCTCAGATTCTCAAGGCTGGTTGGGTTCTGAGTGGGTGGCCTGTGCAGTGTTGAGAACGAAACAGAGACTTCAGAGCAGGGCAGCCTTTTGTGGGCAGGGGAATGTAGGAACAGGCCAGGGGCCCAAGTTAGTTCTGAGACACACGTGGGCCAAGAGACGGGCTTCTGACACCCTCAGCGGGGTCACAGTATGTCCCAGAGCAAGGAGAAAGGAGCAAGACTCACTGCTTAGAGTGTTCGGTCTCTCCCCTCTCCTCTCCCCCATTTCCACTGGCGCCCCCTAGTGCATCAATGCAGTAAGTTTGCGCGCTCAAATATTTTTTCCAGACTGATTACATTCATCGAGAAGATGGATGGTAGTTGTTGTGTTTTTTTTTAAGATTTTATTTATTTTTTAGAGAGGGAAGGGAGATAGAAAGAGAGAGGGAGAGAAACATCAATGTGCAGTTGCTGGGGGCCGTGGCCTGCAACCCAGGCATGTGCCCTGACTGGGAATTGAACCTGTGATGCTTTGGTTCGCAGCCCGCGCTCAATCTACTGAGCTACACCAGCCAGGGGATGGTAGTTTTTATATTAAAAGGGAAAAGTCGTATGAGCTGATTTCGTCTGGTGGAACTTCGGCTGTGTTCTCAACTTTAGCATCACGTCCCGGCGCAAGTGGTTTTGAAATGCGGTTTCCAACCTGGTAGGATATTTGCCTCCCTCTTGAATTAAACTCTTGGTGTAAGACAATGAGCCAGGGGAGAAGGGGGCACAGGGGTGGAAAATGGGGGACATTTGTAATAGCATAAAAAAAAACAGCCACAGAAATACACAAGAAAAGACGTTGTTTTAAATTCTGTCATTCTGTTTGTAAATTAATTTTATTTTAATTGTTGTTCAAGTACAGTTTTCTGCCTTTTACCCCCATCCCAGCCCACCCCCCCAGCCCTCCTTTCTTCCCTCCCATCTCCACCCCTCTCCTTGTTATTGTCCATGTGTCCTTTATATTTGTTCCTGCAAACCCTTCCCCCCTTCCCCTGAAATTCCCTCCTCTCTCCCTTCTGGTCACTGTCAGCCTGTTCTCAATTTCAGTGCCTGTGGTTATGTTTTGCTTGTTTGTTTGTTTCGTTGACTAGGTTCCTGTTAATGAGCTCGATACTAAACTATTTGGGGGCGTCCTTCACTTGTGTTTATTTTTGTTGATACTTTCTTTTGGATGATTTGTAGAACTGGGCTGATACGCAACTTTAAAATTACAAATCATAAACCAAAATTTGTGGTTTCAAAATTAAAAGCTGGTAAACTCCCTGCTGCAAGGACTGTACTTGCAAGCCATTTGCCGGTAAAATGCTGCACAGACCCTAGCGCGCCTGGACCCAGCAAATGCGGTGACAGTGCTGGATGTCGTATCCTAGACAGTTGTGACAACCTTCAGACTTCAATTCTTCACTGGAGGTTTTGACCTTGAAAAATAAAACTTAGTCTTTAAATGCCGCTCTTTCACACGGTCTTGAGAAGTGCTGACACTTCCACAGAGTGAGTTTCCAGAAGTGCCGTCTGCGTGTGGAGGGGCGGGGTGGCCGGCGGGGTCTCTGCTCTGTTTGGGGCCGACTTCCCAAGGCCGTGTTTCTATTTCTTCTTCTTACCGTGTGATGTCACCGACCTCACAAGGCCGGAGTACTGCTCACGTCACAGAGAGGCCACAATGGATTGTGTTCCTTCGTCATCAGATACGAGATTTCATAAAACACTCACAACATTGTTACTGGAGGCAGCATTGCAAGGAAGTTTTGGAATCATGGAAAGAAGCGAGAAGGAAAGGTGGTTTTCATTCCCAGTGTTGAAGATGTGCATCATCAGACTCACCACCTGGAAGTACTTTATCATCATCATAATATTTGCGTCTTGTTCACCGTGTCCTAGTCTAAGCCCTTCACATAGGTTCAACCATGAGTAGTCTGCATAGCCGTTCTGCGTGGTCGGTACCGTTATCCTCATTTAACAGACGAGGAGACTTAGGCCGGGAGAGTAAGGGACTTGCTCCCAGCACCCAGCAGAGCCTGACTCCAACCCAGGCATCCTGGCTCACGCCCGTCCTCGTTACTGCTGTGCCGTGCTGCCTCTTCTGACCTTCTGGATGTACCTCTTCCTGTGGAATCGTGGGAAGCAGCATTATCAAGATGCAGACAGTGGGGGCTTTGAAAGAGGACTTCCTATGCGTGGCACTTCCCATCTCCAGGCCAAAGATTTCCCATTTTGCCGAGGGGTTCTGCCACATCCATGCCACACTACTTGTTGAAAGAACCGAATGAGATAAAACACCCAGAGCTTTGAGAACAGGGCCTGGCAGATAAAGTACCCAATAAGTGTTAGATCTTGTTATCATCATCAATACATCAACTTTTGTTAGTGAGTGATGGTAGCCAGGTTTCCTGAGTGAGAGTTGGTAAACTTCTATTCAAAAGGCACTTTTTAAAGTTTATCTCCCAGTAATTGAGTGAGATTACGCTTACCATTCTTATTTCATAAAGTTGGAGGAAACCCAGGCTACAAGAAAATGTGTTGCGTTTCTGGAGTCAAACAAGCCATCGTTCAAACTCACGGTGCAATGGCTGCAAAGGCTCAGCTCCTTCCACCCGCCCCGCCCCCCACCCCCTGTCTTGTTCTAAACCCTGGTTTGTCCAGCCATAGCCTGCTGGTTCATCAAAAAACACTGATGCGAGACAGAGGGGAAAAACCAGAGCTGGTGAGATTGCATCGTGGGCATGGTAACAAACACACTGCGGCTGGCTCCGTGGGCTCCGTGGACAATGGCCATGCTGCTCGGTGTTAAGACCCGTTCCAGCCCATCAATAAAGTGGCATTAATAATCCCAGCAGCACGAGGTGCCCCCCTCCAGAGAGTCTCGGTTGCTATAGGAAGCGGCGGCTCTGGCTCCTCATTGAGAGTGGCTGCTTCTCGAATCGGTGCTGAGCCCTTGCTCCCGGAGGATGTGAATCCGCCTCCATGGGGGATGTGGAGCGCAACAGCTGACCTGAGCACTTGTCGCTGCTGACACCCCCATAAAATCTGTCTGAAGACAGGAACTCTGTGTTCTGGCGAACCAAATGAGTATTTCCTGTCTGTTGACCCACAACTTCAGGAGCACTAAATCATCAGTATAGAAAGATTCCTTGACTCCCCTCGGTTATGGCGACTGTAGTTCTGCTAAATGCTCAAAAGGAATGCCTGCCTGTTTCCTTTTGGCCCGATGCTCTCGCCATCCCCTCTTCTTTCCTGCTTCCTCTGTGCTTTTACTTTTTCGCTCATCTGGTCTCCAGGGCTACCTTGAATTTCTGAACCAGAAGGGCGGCTCGAAATGCCCTGGTTGTGAATTTCAGAGATCTGGTACAAATCTTCCTTCTGCCTCTTAGCAGCAGAATGAACTTAGATTAGACCTTTGACCTCTTTAGAGTCTTTTATTCCCCATCTACCAAATAGGGATGATACTGCCTTCTGTGGCCGCCTGGAGCGTTAACTGTTATGTGTTTCTGGAACACGGTTGCATGCAGTGTTCGTGGAATCTGCACCCTTGCCCTGCTCCCCACGTAGGCAAAGCCATGTCCCAAAAGACCCAAAACAAGTTGTCCTCTTCAAGATGAAGATGTACAATCTCTTCTTAAATGTATTCAATCCGAGTGTCTGATTTCCTTTGTGAACCAGAAGTTGTCTTGCATCTTCCTGGAGTTCACAACTGTCTTTCCAATGTGAGCCCCTGATGACCGCAGGCCAGCACGAGAACCTCTGATCTTCTCTCTTCTCCTTTTCTGGATGACCAGACAGCGTGTTCTTCCTGAGAGCTGAGACCCAGAAGTATACCAATGCACTAGGGGAATCAGAAACAGCGATTCCTGAGCCGCTCCCAGAGAACCGAATTGGCAGGTCCCCCAGGGACATGGATTGGTCCAGCTCCCGGGTTGTCCTGGAGTGGGCAGAGCACAGCCCAGGACCACACTCTGGGAACGCGGGCCACTACAAAGGGCAGGTGGCTTCTGTAGTAGAGTGCGTGCAACCAGCGATGATGGCCTCTCAGCCAAGCTCTGCAAAGAAAAGGGAGCCGACATAGAGGATGACCGACCATCAGGGCCATGGAAACCCCTGACCTGGGGTGGTGGGGGGACTCCCCTTGGCCTCTCGCAAATGCCAGGCTGTTTTCTTCAGACCTACGTCAACCTTTCATTTTGAAGCCATTCCTTATTCTCTGGTACAATTCCTTATTCTCTGGTTCAAAACAGAGAGGCACATTTTTAGTAATACTCCTGCTTGTGAGTGTTCACTGGAAAGGATTTAATGACATGAATAAGCACTTCTCTTACCCTGTAGTACCTTTCTGCTCCGACATCCGAGTCCTTCCTTTGCACATAATTGCATTTGATCTGACGGGCAATGCCTCCACTTTAACATTCCTTTCACCCTGGCTTGTGCTTCCAACAGAGCAGTCCTTTAAGGATGAAGGCACTTGGAGAATGAGTTATGAAGGCATAAGGAGCCCAGGTCTGTGCCCTGGGTGTGTGGGTCTAAATGCGTCCCTGGTAAGTTGGTCCTCAGGAGGAAGGATAAAATCAGGATATGTAGAAGGAAACGAACAGAGTCTGAATAATGAGGATTTGGGATTCTAAGCCCAGTAGTAGCGTTGGGCCCCCCTGACTCATTTTACACTTTCATCATTTTACAACCCCCTGTAAAGGGATTCGCTCATGGCCATGAAAGTTTGGACTTTATGTCCATTGTTAATAAGAACGTTTTTGAGCACACAATGTGTATGTTTACGTACTTGTAAAGTATATAAATGTACAATGCTCTGACATATTTTGTGCATTCTAAAACATACAAAACTACAAATTTTAAAGTCTTGATAAAGTTGAGCCAAGCAATTTTATAAAATATTTTCATTTCAATGTGCGATAGAACAGAATACTTCCGGCAGTGTCCTTGCAGAAGTTTACTTCTTTTGTTGGAGGGGAGGTCCCCATTAATGTCCAGCATTTACGGAAAGTCCACAGTTTATGAAACACAGTTCGAAGGTGGGATCTGTGTTGCATTTATTTCGATATATGGTTGTAATTATGATCTCAGTCTCATATTAGAAAAGGGCAAATGTACTCCACGTTAGAGGTGAAGAAGATGACTAGTAGTTGCAGCTGGTGTCGATCTATATTTCAAAGAGTCTTTAGGATCACTTCCCATTTTGGAAGTCAGCTTCCTATCAGCTTTGCCAAAACCTTATTGTTCTAGGAGTAAGGAAAGGGTCAGCTCAGCCGTTCCTTATTGTTGACTTGGGCTTACAGTGGAATCACCTTAAATATGAGATTTCTTTACGTGACCTCTTTTAAACCACTTGCTTGTTACATCATGGTTCATTAGACCACCATGACATCAGTATATGTTTACCCGTGACATCAGCCACGTAGAATCTGTGAAAGTGCTTGAACGTGCTAAATGAAGAGATGAGTGAAGGTACAAGACTACTAACTACCCCTCAAAGCTGTGCCCCGCCCCCCAACTCTCCCTGCAGAACTCCTCTGCTCCCAGATGCGAACCGTGGCTCTGATCCACAGGCCAAGTGAAGGTTCCATGTGGTTCTGCATGTTCAGTAGTGAGTGTTAAGTAAACCTCAGTTTCCTTCCTAGTTGAGATAGCGACACATATAAAGTTTTAGTGTTCCCTCTTCATTCCCCAGTGGATCCTCTTGCGTGGTCCGTGTTGAAGACAGTACCCCAGATAATGGTAGGTCCTATCGATGGTCATGGAGCCTCCGATCTTAGTTTAAAATACCTCTGTGGCCAGTGTCCACAACCTGCTCTTGTTAACAGTGTTTTCTGGCTTGCGGATCCTGATGTCCCATCCTGCAGCACCTCCTCCCGGACTTGTCTCCTCACTTCGCTCCTGCACGCCCCCCATCCTCTGATAAGCCTCCTGTGGCCAGGAAAAAGGTTCTGGAAAGACATAGAGTGTTGCTCTGCCTGCCGAAGAGTCAGCAGTTGTACAATTCAACCTTGTGGTAGTCCACCACCATTTTTGACACCCTGCTCTGTAGAGGAAGGAAACTCTATAAAAACATATGAGAAGAACCAAGACTTCTTCAGGAATCTTTGAGAGCATGCAAAAACTTAATACTCGTGGAAGTATTCACTTTATTCAGGCAAACTTAGAGACCATCTGTGTGGTTTCACTTTGTCTTCAATTTCCTCGTTAACGGATCGTATACCTAGATACCTATTTGCTGCCATCTAGTGTAATCAATGGGTTGATTATGCATAGAAATCTGAACTCGTGATATGGTTGAATGCTAGCACTCAAAACAGTTCTTCATGTTGGTTTATTATAAGTTTTTGGAATGCCCAATCAGAGGCCTGCTTTGCTCACCCCGGGACCCTGAACGTGGCCATCATACTGTAGAATCTAGGGGTCAGGATCAAACTTGGTTCACTCTATAAACATGACACTTGGAAATGCGGTGGGGCCTTAGAGGTCAGTAGATCTGAAGTAAATACATAATCATCAACAGGCCACCCAAGGTTAGCGGTGATTTCACTTTCTGGAGGCAGCAGAATGCATAACCTGGCTTCTTCATGTCAGCTGTGTTGGGCAGTTCGCTTCTTTTCTTTAGACATAATTTCCTTCATCTGTAAAATGAAACAGTGGACCTAGGTGACTAGCCAGGTCTCTTCCAGGTCTAAGAGTGTATGACTGCATATACTGTATTTTGCCGTGTATAATGTGCACGTTTTCGCCCAAATTTTTAAGTGAAAAATGAGGATATGCATTACACATGGATGTAATGATTACATGCCATGGTTACAATAATGGGGATCCGTGTACACCATGCACAAGAGCATGGGTGTACATACATGGCAAAATATGGCGAACTATTCCCTCTTCGAAATTGCCAAAGAGGTATTCCCAGAATCCTCTTTTATGCCTGAAATAAATGTTGCTTCGCTAACTCTTTGTGTTTATCTCTCTCTTGGCTGTGGCTGGAAGTGAGCAGACGTCCTGACTGGGATGAGGGAGGGGCAAATGTGGACTGTGATTGTATTCTCTCTTCTCTTGGGAGTTCTCTAGTGGAGTGTTGTCCACGGGTGGGAAAGTGGACACTCACCAACATGCATTCAACTTCTTCCTTAACTCACAGTGGCAAGTTTAGAAGTATGGGACCTGCTATGAACGATCAACCTCCTAAACTGCACTCCCATTGTTTTGTCTCTCCATTTCATATGAGGACTTCTTGATGAAGTATTCTAGGTCCGTTGTAACTCATGCTGGTCTGCCTATCCCAAAGTGTTTCATGTTCAAGTCATTTCATATGTGTGAATCTTATTTCCCTACCAGACTGAAACATACACAGAGGCAGGGACTGCTGTTAGTTTCTCATGTTCATGAGGGGACCTGGCATTTTCATTTAGGAAATGTGTATGGTTCTGATAATTAGGGTGCTTTTCCTACTTGCTTTACATAAACAAGACTATTATGCTCAGCAAAATAAGTCTGAAGAAGCTAAGAACCATGTGATTTCACTCTCACATGGGATTTAAAACTGAAAGTCATAAACACAGACAATGATATGGTGGTTACCAGAGGGAAAGGGGGCGGAGGGTAGCACGGGGTGAAGGGGACCACATCCATCGTGATGGGAGATGATTTCACTTGGGTGTTGAGCACACAACATAATACACAGATCATATATCATGGAAATATATATACTTGAAACGTATAAGACCTTATTAACCAATGTCCTGCCAATAAATTTAGTAAAAAAATGAATAGGCCAACACTGTCAAATAGAAATTTGATGTGATCTACATATGCAGTTTAAAATTTTTAGTAGCTATGTTACAAAGTAAAAAATAAAACATAGAATTCATTGTAATATACCTTTCTTAGCCCAATATATCTCAAATATTGTCCTTTCAACATGTAATCAATCTCATAAAACATTATTAATAAGACTTTTCACATTAGTTTTTTGCTCTTCAAAATCCAGTGTGTGTTTTACTTTTATAGTACATCTCGACTGGGACACTGAATTTTCAGTAGTGAAACATAGACCTCCTGAAACGACGTGTGAGGTTATCCTTAAGGGAAAATGTTTGCACTGTTTTCATGTGTAAATCTGAATTTAAACTAATTAAAATCGAACGAATGAAACAGTCAGCTCCTTGCTCCCACAAGCCCCCTTCCAAGTGCTTCGTGCGCACGGGCGGCTCAGGGCCACTCACTGGTCCGGCAGCACAGACCTAAATTCCTGCCGCCCGGGACGCAGGCACCAGTGGCCGCAGCAGCACCACCCGGAGCTCATCCAAAGTGCAAAATCCCAGGCCCTACCTACTGCGTGTGCATTTTCACAAGATCCTAGGTGATGCTGCACAGCACCAGAGATGCAAGAAGCATCTCTGCAAAACACACGGATCTCTCCAACAACGAGCTCCAACATGGAAATGAAGAACAAACTGACAGTGACCAGAGCGGGGAGGGGAGGGGGATAATGGGGGGAAAGAAGGGGAAGGTCAAGTCAAGGAACCTGTATAAAGGGCCCATGGCCAAAGACAACGGCGGGGGTGGGGGTGGGGTGGGATTGAACGTGGGGGGTGGGGTGGGTAGGACACAGGAGAGTAATGGGAGGAAAATGGGGACAACTGTAGCTAAACAACAATTTAAAAAATTTTCTTAAATACATAAGTATGTGACTCTTCAGGCTAGACCTTAAGAGACCAAAACAACAACAACAGTGAGCTCCAGAAAGAACGAATAAATGGGAACCCTGAGAGCTTAGGAGACTTGTGGCCGGAGAGCGTCGGCAGGGACCAGCAGGACGTGTTCTGTGGAGAGGTTGTTGGCTTCCCACAAAGGCAGCCGCGGCTGGTCTGCTGTGGGGACCGACCCAGGGCCATCCTGGGGCTTGGAGATGGCCCTGCTCCCGGGATCTACGGCGAAGAAGCTCACACTAACAGCCGTGACTCCCACAGGGAAGGCCGCCGAGCTCTCACCGCCGTGTACACTTGAACTTGCAACTTTAGAACTCATGACACGCGGCTGTGAACCTGTGTTTCTGTTCCACACAGGTGAGAGCTAAGGCTGGCCTTTCCTGGGGAGACCCCGGGAAGATCTCCCGCCAGAGGGGCCAGTGCCGCCCACCATACTGCTCCCCCCCGAACCAATGCAGACACACTCAGCACCCTCTCTGTACGGGGGTTGGTCCATTCCCCCCCCCCCACACACCCCCTGCAAGATCCAGTGCTGCAACTGGCTAGTCCTTATTTGGTGTGTTTTTCACAGGACTCAGCATTTGTGGGGCCTTTCAATGTGCTGTTTGCTTAAGGATCCATTGTCCTAATCTAACAGGAGCTCATTGTTCTAATTCGGAGATCCTTAGTCCTGTTGCATACTAGAGCCCCCAAGGGCATTTTAAAAAGTTCCAGGCATCACAGTAGTCTTTCTTTTTTTTTTGCCCAATATGTTGAGAATCATGTTACTTTTTAAAGACATAATTAACCTATAGCACTGTGTAAGGCATTGTCCTGTCTCATGAAATGAGGTCTCTGGAAGGTACTGTGGTTGGTCCCAGATCCCCAGGAGACTCTAACGAGCACCCGGAGCTGAGGGCGACTGGTCCAGTCAGAAAGAGCCCTTCTCGCCGGTCAGGTCCTGGTGCCCGTGTCTGCGCATGCGGATCACCGGTGATCCCGTGAGGATGCACGTTCTGACTCAGCAGGCTCTGAGGGAGAGTAAGCCTCACCTGGGGAACAGATGTGGCCCACAGGGCATTTGGGGAATGACTGTCAGCAGTGATTCCATCGCAGGAAACCGGGTCAAGTTCATCACCTGTCCTCACTCCTCCGTGAAACCTTCATCTGTCTCTCCACCCTCAGCTCTTGCATCGCTGTGTCTTCTGATTTCCTAAAGCATTTACCATTTTCTTAATGAACTTTTTGGGCAACCCAATACTTTTTTTTTAGGTTTTATTTATTTATTTTTAGAGAGGGAAGGGAGGGAGAGAGAGAGAGAGACATCAATGTGCGGTTGCTGGGGGCCATGGCCTGCAACCCAGGCATGTGACCTGACTGAGAATCGAACCTGCGATGCTTTGGTTCGCAGCCCGCATTCAATCCACTGAGCTACGCCAGCCAGGGCAGCATTTACCTTTAAGTGAACTGCTAGCCACTGTCGGCCGCCTGTCATGGGCATGCGTGTCATCTGCTGGACTAGATTACAGCTCCTCAAAGGCAGCGTCCACCTGTCACGTGGTTTCTGTACTTCCCACGGCGCCCAAAGGGTCTCGCCCCTAACAGGTGCTGCACAAAGGCCTCTTGATCAATGGAAACAGGGAATGTAAGATGTGAAAGTCTCTAAAAAAAAACCCAAAAGACTAAAAAATTGAAGGTGTTTTTCTTTGATCGGTGGGAAAAATGTTTAGACAGACAAGGAGGAGAGGAGATGGGGGGATCTGGGTTTTTGTGTCAGCTTTTTTCGCTCTGGCTGAAACGGTAGGATGGACTGTTAGTGAGGGAACCAGAACTCAGGGTCCGACTCAGCGCTCTTCCCCTTTAGCATGCTTTTTTGGAAAAGATCAAGGCCACGAGGCCTGCACAGCTCCTGCTGCGATGCCTCAGTGCCAGGTGACCAGGAACAGCATCAAGCAGCCTTCTGAATGTCCCAGAGAACCTGGCAGGGCGCAGCATCTGCCCGAGTTACTCCATCTCCTCCCGTGTACGCCTTTATCGACATGCGATGTTCTTTTCTGTCTCTCGGGAACCACAGGAAAGATCTTGGCTTGGGACTCTTTACCTTTTAACACCAACACACAGTGAGAGAGCAGCATCCCCCGGTTATCTAGAGCTTAGCTGTTGAGGGCTGGGACCCTCTGGAGCACAGCCGCAGAGAGTCACTCGGCACAGGGAGGGCGTGGCTCGCCAGACCCTACCTCCTGCACTTCAGGTGGCCCAGCCTGCACCCATGAACTTACCATTGTAGACGAGGGGAATGAGGACGGATTTGGCCACCTCCCTCGATTGCACTTCCTGAGTAGCGACAGGTAATAAGTCATTCATGGGCCATCGCAGCCGGCTGGGAGGAGGGCAACAGCAGCAAACGCTTCCGTGATGCGTCCTCTGCACGAGGCACTGCCCTAAGAGCTTCGCCTCCGTGACTGGCTCACGGACTCTTCCCAACAGCCCTGTGAGGCACTATTATTGCCCCCGTTTTACAGGTAAGGAAACTGGAGGGGTCGCGTGTGCGGGCCAAGGTTACACAACTTGTGAGCGATGGCGGCGGGGTTGGAACCAGGAGTCTGGTCCCAGAGTCTGTGCGCCCGGTCACTGCCCGGTGTTCCCAGGTTATCTCCCGGTCACTGTCATCTGTTGTCAGGGCGACTCTCCAGATGAAGAACTGTTATTATTTTTAATAAGTTGTGTCATTCCAGGGAAGGGACTACTTGTGAATTAATTGAAGCTGAAACGAGAGCATGAATGTCACTGGCAGGGCAGAGAAGCTACCTAGCGTAGGGGCAAGAAGAGGCCAGCCTCCCCCGGCTGCCCTGTGCGCGCCTCCACGTAATCCCACATAACCAACCACCCCTGGTCCGTAGGCAGAGCCATCAAAAAGGTCATCTGATGTTGGACAGAGTTTTTTAGTGATTTTAAAAATTCTTGCCCTGGCTGGCGTAGCTCAGTGGATTGAGCGTGGGCTGTGAACCAAAGGGTCGCAGGTTCGATTCCCAGTCAGGACACATGCCTGGGTTGCAGGCCGGGTCCCCAGTGGGGGCCACACGAGAGGCTACCATACATTGATGTTTCTTTCTCTCTCTCTCTTTGAAAAAAAAATCTTAAAATATATACTGGGAAAAATAATTTCAAGAGTGAGTTTCGGTTACATGGAAAACCCGGTGCTGTTGATCATCTCGTGCGTAACCTGTGCCAGGCGTGGGCCGTGTTCCTGCCGCGCGTGGAGGGTGCTGCGTGTGCCATCGTCAGCTTCCCGGCAGGCGGGAGAGCTTCGGGCGCGATGTTTTTCAGACCAAACACGGTGACCCGTCAGCAGCTCCGTTCCCCGGGTTGTGAGCAGCATCCCTTGGAAACCGCAACAGGTCACAGTTCACTGCAGGTGTTAAGAGTCAGTGTGTTTTGAGATAGTTTGTAGATACATCACATCGTTGAACGCATGCTCGCGGCCGGGCTGTGGGTTCTCCCCGGGCGGCGCTTTCCAGCCGGGAGAGTCTGAAAGTTACTGGTGCGGCAGCTGAGATGCGGCTCGGAGGCAGGCTGCCCCGCCGGCCTCGGGGCTCTGCCTCTTTGCGCCCCGGCGACCTCAGGCAAGCTGTTGTCCTTCTGTCCCTCAGGGTCCCCGTCTCTACGGTGGCGAGAATCCCGGTGCCTGCCTCGTTCCGCGGTTGCGCGAGTTAACGGAGTTAATACGTACAAGGTGCGGACAGCGCCTGGCGTGGGGTCAGGCGCTCCAGAAGTCTCAGCCGCTCTTGCTGCCTTGTCCTCCCCCTTCCATCTCCTCGTTGCCTGAGAAGGGGACTCGGAAAGTCAGCTGTGCGGCGTGCAGGGACCTCTCTCCGTCACAGCCGACTTACCTTTTCCCGTTTTCTCCCACCAAACCTTCCAGGGTCCCGAATGTTCTGGTCTATACTATGCAGTTGCTTTACCCAATTGCAGGGGCTGCGTACAAAGGTGCTTTTCACTCGCTGGTACATCGGGGCTGCTCAGCCACCCAGAGTTTTCAGGCGAAGCCTGAGCAGGCGAAGTGGACCGACCTCCAGGATCACCGCTTCTTGCTTATCGTTTGTGGGGGGCACAGAGCGGTTCCTCCGCCCTGGGCTGGGCCCGTGCGCTTGTGCGGTCTTCAGGAAGCCCTTCCCACCAGGTCCCAGGGACGCCGTTTCCACCTGCAGCGAGCGCTTCCTCGCCTTCGCTTGGCGCGCAGGAACCACCTGGTGCCCGCCGGGCGACTGCGCCTGCGCCTGCTGGGGCTGCTCCTCCAAACCGGCCCCGGCGCGAGTGGCTGCGCGCGCAGACGTCCTAGCAGAACCCTGACCCACCAAACAGCCCCCCCCCCCCTTGCATTCTCACGCACCTGTCACCCCATACTCCGGTCTGGTCTCATCCGTTCTTTCCTCGTCGAGGATTAAACTCACGTTTCGAGTTCGTTTATTCTCTAAAACTGTTTCTCCTAGGGTGTCTTTACACGATGTAATTCTTAATCGTGGTAAGGATTATTGTTTTGTGTTCTGCCTTTCCTCATCGTTCGTCCACTGCACGCTCAGCTGCTGGCGCTGAGTCCCGCTGTGGTCGGAGGGTGAGGTTTTCCCTTCGAGCCCCTCGCCTGCTCGGGGGGACCTCAGGTGCGCAGGGCTGCTGACAGACAGCAGATGGCCCAAGAGTCTGCCCTCGGGGGGGCAGGTGGCTGCTGGTGCCCCCTCGCTCCACCTCCACTGGGGCTCTGGAGACGATCAGCCTTTCCTCCCACCTTCCCCGCCCCCTTCACCTGCTCCTCTTCTTCCTTCTGTGCTGACCAGCGGCTTCGGGAAGCCCCAGGCCAGAGAGGGTCAGAGGCAGGACTCCCACACCAATCTCTCCATTTATAATGCGGGCTACTTTCTCTTTTGCTTTCTCTTAATTTTATTTTTCAATTCCCGTTGACATTCAGTATTATTTTGTATTAGTTTGAGGGGTACAGCCCAGAGGTTAGACACTCAAATACTTTAGAAAGTGTCCCCCCGATTCTTCCGGGCCCCACCCGGCACCACACGCAGTCATCACAACACCAGCACTGACTCCGTTTCCCAGGCTGCGCCGTGCACCCCCGTGACTGTTCTGTAGGTGCCCGTCTGCACTGCTCAGTCCCCCCACCTCGGCCCCCCAGCCCCCCGGCCCCTTCCCCTCTGAGCACGTTCTCTTCCGGCTTTCTGTGTGGAAGGACCATTAGAACGTGACATGTTCTCTCTCCCCAAACCTGCAGGCCTTAAAATCGTTGTGGTTTCAATGTGTTTTGCTAATCACTGATTTTCTGGAAGAACCAAAAAAAATAGCACTGTCAGGGCTTCCGCTAATTAAAAAAAGGAACTTCTCCAGGCCCTCTGTGCATGATCGGGGCTGCCTAATGAAGCACGCAGGGTCTCCACCGTACCCGTGTACCCACCTGTACGAGCACACGCCAGCTGCCGCCCGGTGGGTTCTGGGAGGCGTCCCTCTGTGCTGACCACCCAGACGGGGCTGCCTGTCTGCGCCTGGTACCAAGGCAGCCTCCACCCGTGTCCCAAACTCTCATACATGCCTTGGTTCCTACAGGAAGAGGAATATTTCTGCAACAGTATGACCGTGGAATTTTATTAAGAAAGTGATTCTGCCACTCTCAGTGCGTGCTCCCAGGGCACAGGACCCATCTGCAGCCCCGGGTTCCCTGCAGATGCGTGTGTTGTGGGCAGACGAGGCAGGGAAGTCAGTGTCCAACACCAGCACACGCTTCCCGAGCCTGAGCTTCTTCTCGGCGTCAGCCTGGCTGTGGGTGGAAGGAAGAAGGGCCCATTCCCCAGCTGGTCGTCTCGGTGGCCCTGCCTGGGATCCCCCCTCCCCCAGCCCCCTCTGGAACGGAAGCTCCCCCAGGACCGGGACAGCATCCGGTTCGCTCCCTGCGCTGTTCTCAGAGCGGACCTGGCACCATGTGGAAGTTTTAATAAGCCTTTGCTGGGTGGATGGCTGAATGATGGGTTTGTTTAGAAGGCTTGTAACTTTGCATTCCTTAGGAGTTTGTTGACAGAGGAAAAAGAGCCATGTTTTGGTTCAGAACACCAGATATGTACCCGGAACTTGGAGTCAGGACCTTCTAAGTGTTTGTTTGTATACTATTTTTAAATCGAGTTTTGAAGTATTTATAGACAGACTTGAAGATGGAGAGCCTCCCTAGTGCCCAAGAATGAGAGTTTTAGGTCAGAAAACAAATATATTAAGTTTACAGTTGAACTGAAGATTACTCAGATAAGGAGGAAAGAAAGAAAGAGAGAGAGAGAGAGAGAGAGAGAGGGAGGGAGAGAGAAAGAGAACAGAGAAAGAAAGAGATAGATCAGATAGCGAGCTAATAGCCGAGATGCTCTAGACGCTATCCTCGCTCCATGCTTCTCTCCTCCAATGCCTACACTCTCGCTCCCTCCCTCTCTCTCCCTCTCTCTGCCCTCTCCCCTCCCTCCCTCCCGCCCAGCCCTCCCCCCCCCTCCTCCCCCCGCTCCCCTCACCATTACCAAGATGGCTGTGGGTGAACTTGACATACACAAAGGGGTCTGCCCCGGACTTGTCTCCCGCACGCCCACAGCTGCAGAAATCAGAGATGCAGCGAGTCTGGGCTGACACCATAACCTGTAGGAGGCATTTCCCACTTCCCAAAATAGAATCGACGCAAATGTATGCATCATTGTTTAGTGTCAATATCTATTTGATGAGTTTACCGGCTGAATCTTGTAAAAGAACGCAAACATAAGTGGCTTTTTATTTAAAAATGTGTAAAAAAGAGAAGAGGTGCTGCCGTGGGTGCTGTGGTCCTCACGCCACATCCCCGTGGCCCACCTGCTGTCAATGCAGCCATCCGTGGTGGGCAGTGGTCACCATTGCACCTGGCCAGGCACACTGCAGATGCCTGCCTCGGTTTCTCAGAAGTCAGGTGAGGACTTAGCCCACGTGCAGGTGCAGCCCAAAAGCTCATGGGCATTGATACCTACCTCCAGGGCATCCTTCAGCTAGCGGGCGACTGGAGTTAGTAGACAAGGCACACTCTACGCAGGACCTCAGAGGGGCTTCTGTGGGGCTGGGCCCCAGGGGGCCACCGTGATAACCAGCTGAACCTCACACACGTTACTGACTGTTCTCCCTCCCCTTCCCCTACCCCTGACCCTCATTTCTAGGTCCTGGGGTCACGTTCCAGGTAAACAACCTGCTCCCAAATCCTCACGCCCCAGCTCTGGTTCCTTAAACAGGCCCTAAAGAATGATGTTTGAGATCAAGACAAAACGCCTTGTCCCTGGAATCGAGGGCTGGCGGGGCAATAACTGACCAGCCAGCCACAAGCTCTGAAACTGTGATTTAGGAAAACAGCATTTCCAGAGCAAATGATTTTTCTCTAGCACTTCAACTGTGAGTCTCATGAAGGCCGTATGTTACCCTCCGGATCTCACGCCTTGCCTTTTCCCTGTATTCTCTGCAGATTCTTCTGGAAAGCCTCAACTCACCAAGTGCCGTTCACCCGAACTAGAGACTTTTTCGTGCCACTGGACAGATGGGGGCCATCGAGGCTTCGAGAGCCCAGGACTCACGCAGCTGTTCTACATTAGAAGGTGCGGCCCCTGCCTTTCTGGTCTTTATCTCCTGGACCTTCTGGCTGAGGTGTGCTAGTCCCGTGCAGCGGTAGGAATCGATGGCCCAAGTGGGTTCATTCATTGCTTCATTCAAAAACTATTAAGGAAGCCCCTGCTATGTGCTGGGTACTATTTTAGACATTGAGATACAGCGGCGATTACAAAAAGATGAGGTCCCTGGTCTCATGGCGAGTCATCTTCAATGAGGGAAGACAGACATTAAAAAATTAAAACTTAAAATGTCAGCGGGTAATATGGTTTATTAAGAAAAGTTAAGCCGGAAAGAGGATAGTGTGTCAGCACTCTGTGTGAATCCATGTGTGTGCATGAAAGTGTGTGAGGGTCAGCGTGTGGAAGTCTGAGTGCATGTGTGTGTGAATATGCATGAGTGTGTGTGTGAGTGTGTACAGGGAGTTTGGTGATATTCTACGTGAGGAGGTCATGGGAGGCCTCTCTCACGTGGTACCTTAGAGCAGAGACAGTGTGAACTGCGAGAGGCCCCGGGGGTATCTGAGAAAGGTGCGCGTGCAAAGGCCCTGAGGCCGACACTGCAGGTTGTGGAGAACAGGCGGCCCTCGCGATGGTGCAGGGCGGCACGGGGGCCATGCTGTGAGAAGGGGTGGGGAGTCAGTCAGACCCGACTGTGATGGGTCTGTAGGCCATGGGTGGGCTTTGAATTTCCCTTTGTCTGTAGTGGGAAGTTATAGGGGTTTTTTGAAAAGAGGTATGTTTTCCAGTTCGATTCCCAGTCAGGGCACATGCCAGGGTTGCAGGCCAGGTCGCCAGTAGGGGGTGCTCGAGAGACAAGCATGCATTGAAAAGGTATATGTTTTAAAAGACTCAGTTTGGTTTCTACATAGAAAATAGACTGCATTCCTGTTAAATTAAATAATTCAATAACGGACTATGACACTTTTCTATCCATTTTTACCAATTTTAGTCTTTCAATATAACAGGGGAAGAGTGAAGCCAAGATCTCTTAGTATCATCACCACCCGAGTCTTTTATTTTACCTGACATTACTTCCATGTCTTTACTTAGATGTTGAACCTGTGTGCTTTTTTAAAGTTTGGGGCTTACACACAGTATCATCTCCTCTTTTCTCCCCAAACCCCAGGGAAGGCCTG